>NC_052329.1:33070270-33771937 GCF_016432855.1 Salvelinus namaycush | reverse complement strand
GATAGAGAGGGAGATCATGATAGAGGGGCAACTCCGGACTGAAAGGCAGCTCCGGACAGAGAGACAGCTCTGGACTGAGGGGCAGTTCTGGGTATATAGCCGTTTCTGGCTGAAGGGCAGCTCATGGCTGACTGACGAATCTGGACGCTCATGGCAGGCTGACGGCTCTCGACGCTCATGGCTGGCTGACGGCTCTCGACGCTCATGGCTGGCTGACGGCTCTCGACGCTCATGGCTGGCTGACGGCTCTCGACGCTCATGGCTGGCTGACGGCTCTCGACGCTCATGGCTGGCTGACGGCTCTCGACGCTCATGGCTGGCTGACGGCTCTCGACGCTCATGGCTGGCTGACGGCTCTCGACGCTCATGGCTGGCTGACGGCTCTCGACGCTCATGGCAGGCTGACGGCTCTGACCGCTCATGGCTCGCTGGCGGCTCTGGCAGATCCTGTCTGGTTGGCGGCTCTGGCAGATCCTGTCTGGTTGGCGGCTCTGGCAGATCCTGTCTGGTTGGCGGCTCTGGCAGATCCTGTCTGGTTGGCGGCTCTGGCAGATCCTGTCTGACGGACGGCTCTAGCGGCTCCTGTCTGGCGGGCGGCTCTAGCGGCTCCTGTCTGGCGGGCGGCTCTGTAGGCTCATGGCAGACGGGCGGCTTTGCAGGCTCATGGCAGACGGTCGGCTTTGCAGGCTCATTGCAGACGGATGGCTCAGACGGCGCTGGGGAGACGGATGGCTCAGATGGCGCTGGGGAGACGGATGGCTCAGATGGCGCTGGGGAGACGGATGGCTCAGATGGCGCTGGGGAGACGGATGGCTCAGATGGCGCTGGGGAGACGGATGGCTCTGGCCGGATAAGGCGCACTGTAGACCTGGTGCGTGGTGCCGGAACTGGAGGCACCGGGCTAAGGACACGCACCTTCATGCTAGTGCGGGGAGCAGGGACAGGGCACACTGGACTCTCAAAGCCCACTCTATACCTGGTGCGTGGTACCGGCACTGGTGGCACCGGGCTGAGGACAAGCACATCAGGATTAGTAGGGGGAGAAGAAACAGTGTGTACAGGGCTCTGGAGACGCACTGGAGGCTTAGTGCGTGGTGCCGGAACTGGAGGCACCGAACTGGATACACGCACTACAGGGAGAGTGCGTGGAGGAGGAACAGGGCTCAGGAGACGCACTGGTAGCCTAGTGCGTAGTGTAGGCACTGTAGGTACTAGGCTGGGGCGGGGAGGTGGCGCCGGAAATACCGGACCATGGAGGCGTACTGGCTCTCTTGAGCATTGAGCCTGCCCAACCTTACCTGGTTGAATGCTCCCGGTTGCCCGACCAGTGCGGGGAGGTGGAATAACCCGCACTGGCCTATGTAGGCGAACCGGGGAAACCATGCGTAAGGCAGGTGCCATGTATGCCGGCCCGAGGAGACGCACTGGAGACCAGACGCGTTGAGCCGGCCTCATGACACCTGGCTCAATGCCCAATCTAGCCCTACCAGTGCGGGGAGGTGGAATAACCCGCACTGGGCTATGCACTCGTACAGGAGACACCGTGCGCTCTACTGCGTAACACGGCGCCTGCCCGTACTCCCGCTCTCCACGGTAAGCCTGGGAAGTGGGCGCAGGTCTCCTACCTGCCCTTGGCCCACTACCTCTTAGCCCCCCCCCAAGAAATTTTTGGGTGTTACTCACGGGCTTTTTGGGCTTCCGTGCCAGACGCGTTCCCTCATAACTCCGGTTCCTCTCTCCGGTAGCCTCTGCTCTCCTCAGTGCCTCCAGCTGTTCCCATGGGAGGCGATCCCTACCAGCCAGGATCTCCTCCCATGTGTAGCAACCTTTCCCGTCCAATATATCGTCCCAAGTCCATTCCTCCTTCTTTTCCTGTCCCTTACTCCGTTTACTCCGCTGCTTGGTTCTGGAGATTTGGTGGGTGATTCTGTAACGGCGGTCCTCCTCCTCTTCATCTGAAGAGGAGGAGTATTGAGGGAACCAAGGCGCAGCGTAGTGAAAAGACATATTTTATTAACGAAACACGAACTTGATTAAACTAACAAAAACAACAAACGGTGTAGACAGACCTAGACGACGTACTTACATAAAACAAGAAAACGCACGAATAGGAACATAGGCTACACAAACCGAACAAACCGTAAACAGTCCCGCGTGGTGTACAAACACAGACACGGAAGACAATCACCCACAACGAACACTGTGACAACGCCTACCTAAATATGACTCTTAATTAGAGGAACGCCAAACACCTGCCTCTAATTAAGAGCCATACCAGGCAACCCAAAACCAACACAGAAACAGAAAACATAGAATGCCCACCCAACCTCACGTCCTGACCAACTAACACACATACCAAACTAACATAAATAGGTCAGGAACGTGACAAGCTGGCTGCAGTCACTGTTATTTTTCTTAAATTTTATACATTTTTTACTTCAGTTTATTTTAGTAAATACTTTCTTACCAATTATTTTCCTTAAAACTGCATTATTGGTTAAGGGCTTGTAAGTAGCATTTCACTGTTAGGTTGTATTCGGCGCATGTGACATACAATTTGATTTGAAGTGAAGTGAAAATGAAATACAACTAAATATAGCCATCTCTCTTTCTCTCTCTCTTGCTTCTCCTTCATTTTAAAATAAATGCATTTGTTCAAAACTGTTGAACTATTGTCTTCCTCTTTGAGTCAAATACTCACCACATTTTATGCACTGCAGTGCTAGCTAGCTGTAGCTTATGCTTTCAGTGTTAGATTCATTCTCTGATCCTTTGATTGTTTGGACAACATGTTAGTTCATGCTGCAAGAGCTCTGATGGGTTGGAGGACGTCCTCTGGAAGTTGTCCTAATTACTGTGTATGAAAGAGGGTGAGAGCCATGAGCCTCCTAGGTTTTGTATTGAAGTCAATGTACCTCAAGAGGAGGATGGAAACTAACTGTCCACTGGCTACACCATGGTGTTACCCTACAGAGTGTTGTTGAGGTTACTGTAGACTTTAATTGCAAAACAGTGTTTTAATCAATTATTTGGTGACGTGAATATATTTAGTATAGTTGTATCTAAAAATGATAACTTTTTTAAAGTCTCCATTTTTTTAAATGAAATCCACTGAGGAGAATGTTCCTCCTCTGCAGAGCCTCCACTGACACAGACACAGACACTTTCACACTCACCACACTGCTGCGACTGTCTATTATCCTGTTGCCTAGTCACTTTAACCCTACATATATGTACATAGCTACCTCGTACCACTGCACATCGACTCGGTACAGGGACTCCCTGTATATGGCCATGTTATTTTTACTGGTTACAGTTTCTAATGTATTTTTTTTATCTTTAACTCTGCATTTTTGGAAAGCATTTACTGTCTACTGTCTACAAAGCATGTGACAAATACATTTTTATTTTTATTTATGCAACACTTCAACAACCCATTGGGAGGCAGGGCTTACTCACTGGAAGAAAATATAGTCAATATCCAATTTGAGCTGGTTGGACAAAAAAAAAAAGGCGCAATCATAAACAATTACAAGTTCATCTTGACCTGTAATAATTCTGAATAAGTAAGTGAATACTCTTAAACAGTGAAATTGACTCTCTGGATTTGAAGGGTTGTTGCTGATGGATTTCGATTAGCTAAGTATTCTGCAGTGAGTTTGAGTAATGAACTATCTTTATATATTGGTGCAATGTTAATTAGCATATTTTAATAACAATAATACTCAAGGTGTTACTCCACATATACTTTATCCTTAGTGTTTTTCTACCTCCCTTCTCCAAAGGAATCGTACGTGGAATGGTTTGTAAGAGAAACTTGCTCTGTTGTGAGAAGAGAAATTGAGATTGGTATTCTTAGAGATATCGCTCAAGTAGTGAATTTGTACTAGAGACAAGCGGTGTGGGCTTTTGTTTGGGATATGTGGTAAAACAATATACTGGGATTAACAACCTTCTCTCCAGGAGTTGGGTAGCATTAATCAGAAATAGTTAACACTACATATTATCAACCTCCACAATGGACCATGGCTCTAAAAGGGTTGGCTCTGGTTTTGTTTTCTTGATCTCCCTGCTCTCTCCTTCTTTACCCTGATAGATATCTTTACAGCCAGGAATGACAATCTTTAGTATATATGTTAAGCTCCTGCCACTGTTGATCACTGCAGAAACCTTTTAACTTTATTAAACTGTCAGAGCACGGCCATGCTTTATGCCTGGCCATGGACATACAGTGTTTTACATGAGATGTCATAAATGTGCCGCTGCTATAAATGAGACTGATGGGACACTGAATATGGGGCTTTTCTACATTGGCTGGATAAGACCATTTTCTGTAGGTCTCATAATGTGTATCATATAGTTTTTAAATATATAGCTCAGGATTTACAAGTAAATGACTGACAGACTTTCTAGATCTTTTCAAAAGGCACAATGATGATCTATAACACACTTCCTAAGGTTGAATGAATGTTTAGATGACATTCTCAAAACTCTAAAGGCCCTATTGATTAGGATTGCCATGTATTTCTTTCGCCTGGAGAAAAGTTAAGTGTTTACGTTTGATTTGGGTTAAATGTAAATGTCATCCAATCCTGAGGGCATTGGAGAGCGATGGCTGAATTCACACACATGGAACACTCGCTTTCATCTGTTCTCCCAAATGTTAAGTCCAGTATAACTTTAAACAATTCTTGAATAACATTAGAAAAACTCTTTAATGGACATATTTTGCATTATACTGTAATACTGTCAAAATATGCCCAACTCCTAATGTACAGTAAGGTAATTAGTGCTAAGTTGAGAGTGGAACATAGCAATATTCCCAAAACACTACCCCCAAAGCAACACACACCATCTTCATCCATCACACGATCTCAAAGTCAAATGGGTAACCAGGGACGAGGTGAGCAAATTGAGCCAATCAGAGGGCCTCGGGTTTCAATTTGAATGCACAGTGGTTCTCTCAGGAAAGCACTTGAACATCCATTACATGCCCAAATCTGAATTGATTTCTGCTAGCAGCATTGGTGTGACTACAGAACACCCAGCACATAATAGCCTGCCCAGAGCTAGGGTTCCATTTTATTCTCCTGGCTGGCTGGCTGTCTACTATGGCCCTATTTAGGCCTTTGTTATTCATGACTTGGGGATACTGACAGAGGAAGGCTGCTGCCCGGTGCTTAGTGATGAAGGGGCAAAATAATTGACCTAAATTAAATGTTGATATAAGAATGCACTCTCTGAATACCTCCTCAACCCAGGGTGTAACCCACATTCATTAACTTCTTATGGCTGCAGGGGCAGTATTGAGTAGCTCTGATAAAAGGTGCCCATTTCAAACGGCCTCGTACTAAATTTTTGCTCGTACAATATGCATATTATTATTACTATTGGATAGAAAACACTCTCTAGTTTCTAAAACCGTTTGAATTATATCTGTGAGTAAAACAGAACTCATTTGGCACAAACTTCCTGACCAGGAAGTGGAAAATCTGAAATCGATGCTCTGTTCTAGGTCCTGCCTATAAATGGGCATGATACGTATTAGTATACATGCACGTCATACACCTTCCCCTAGATGTCAAGAGGCAGTGAGAGAAGAAATGGAGTGTTTATCTTGGTCTGAGGTGGAATAAATCCTCTTGGAATGACGTGTCACCCATTTCCTGTTTTCTGGAAAGCGCGAGGTTGGACCTGGAATTGCCTTCTGAAAAGCTGTCGTTATAGGCGACTACTATCTCCGGCTTTGATTTTATTTGATACATGTGACAATATCATCGTAAAGTATGTTTTTTCAATATAGTGTTATTAGATTATTGAAATTTATTCGGGACGTTAGGCGTGTTGCGTTGTGTGCCTTTGTTCAGGAAGGAGAGCTTCGCGCCACTTGGCTAGTGCGCTTGCTAATTCAAGAGGGAAAAAGGACATTCTAAATCCAAACAACGATTGTTCTTGACAAAAGGACCTCTTGTACAACATTCTGATGGAAGCTCATCAAAAGTAGGACCCATTTTATGATGCTATTTCATATATCTGTCGAACTGTGTACTATTAGTTTTGCGCCCAGGTTTTGGGCACTCGCTCGCCATAACGTAAGCCTTATGTCGTAATGAAGTTATTTTTAGAATTCTAACACGGCGATTGCATTAAGAACTAGTGTATCTATCATTTCCTATACAACATGTATTTTTTAGTTATGTTTATGAATAGCTATTTGGTCAGAATATGTGTGTCAGAAAAAGTGTCAGAAAAATATCCGGACGTTGTGGGAAAAAGTAGCTACGTTAGCACAATGTATAACCACTGATTTCAGCTCTAAATATGCACATTTTCGAACAAAACATAAGTGTATGTATAACCTGATGTTATAGGACTGTCATCTGATGAAGCATATCAAGGTTAGTCAAAAATTATATATCTTTTGCTGGTTTATTCGCTATCGCTAACGTGCCTATTGCTATCGCTAACGTGCCTTGATGAAGGAATGCGGTATTGTAGTAAGCTAATATAATGCTATATTGTGTTTTCGCTGTAAAACACTTAAAAAATCGGAAATATTGGCTGGATTCACAAGATGTTTGTCTTTAATTTGCTATACACCATCGATTTTTCAGAAATGTTTTATGATGAGTATTTAGGTATTTGACGTTGGTGTCTGTAATTACTCTGGCTGCTTCGGTCCTATTTGTGACGGTAGCTGTGATGGTAGCTGCAATGTAAAACTGATTTATACCTCAAATATGCACACTTTTCGAACAAAACATAGATTTATTGAATAACATGTTATAAGACTGTCATCTGATGAAGTTGTTTGTTGGTTAGTTTGGTTGGTTCTTGGTTAGTTTGGTTGGTTTTGTGCATGCTACCTGTGCTGTGAAAAATGTTAGTGCTTTTTTGTATTTGGTGGTGAGCTAACATAAATATACGTGCTGTTTTCGCTGTAAAACATTTTAAAAATCGGACATGTTGGCTGGATTCACAAGATGTGTACCTTTTCATTTGCTGTATTGGACTTGTTAATGTGTGAAAGTTAAATATAAAAAAAAATATATATTTTGAATTTCGCGCCCTGCACTTGAGCTGGCTGTTGTCATAAGTGTACCGACACCGGGCTGCAGCCAGAAGAAGTTAAACAGTAAGGTGGATACAAGTGGTTTGCTTGGGGGAAAAATATATTTATTCAGTATAATTGCCAGCTAGCATACCATAATATGATACAATGCTTTATACAAGTGTGACTGGTTACAAGATCGTAGGCTTATTGTCATTTTATTATTATACTTGTTTGTGTTTTCTCCCCAATTTTGATCCTGTCTCATCGCTGCAACTCCCCAATGGGCTCGGGAGTCCTCCGAAACATGACCCAGCTAACCGCGCCCCTTAACACCCGCCAGCTTAACCCGGAAGCCAGCCGCACCAATATGTCGGAGGAAACACCGCTCAACTGGCGACCGGGGTTGTGTGGCGACCAATTGTTTGCTGTCCTATGGGACTCCCGGGCCACGACTGGTTGTGGCACAGCCTGGGAATGAGCCTGGGTCTGTAGTAACGCCTCTAGCACTGTGATACAGTGTCTTAGACTGCTGCGCCACTCGGGAGGCCCAGCTTATTGTAATTTTAGTTTATAAAAGTACATACTCAGAGCCATTATGCTGCTTTGAAAGTTGATATACTTGTTTACCCAGTTGAGAAAAAGTCCTTCAAAGTTTTTGTAAAAGGTTTTTAGACTTACTGAAGAGCTCTTCTTTGTGTACGCCCAATCAGAATCAGTCACACCTTCTTAAGCCATAAACAGCCCCAACCATCTCGTTAACTACGTTCTCCATATATTCTTTTACATTTACTGTTGAAAAGTGATATTCCATGTAAACTCAGCAAAAAAAGAAATATCCCTTTTTCAGGACCCTGTCTTTAAAAGATAATTAGTAAAAATCCAAATAACTTCACAGATCTTCATTGTAAAGGGTTTAAATACTGTTTCCCATGCTTGTTCAATGAACCATAAACAATTTATGAAAATGCACCTGTGGAATGGTTGTTAAGACATTAACAGCTTACAGACGGTAGGCAATTAAGGTCACAGTTATGATAACTTAGGACACTAAAAAGAGGCCTTTCTACTGACTCTGAAAAACACCAAAAGAAAGATGCCCTGCTCATCTGCGTGTATAAAGCAGACTTGTATAATCTACTTGTATAAAGCAGACCACGTGTAACAACACCTGCACAGGATCGGTACATCCAAACATCAGACCTGCGGGACAGATACAGGATGGCAACAACAACTGCCCGAGTTACACCAGGAATGCACAATCCCTCCATCAGTGCTCAGACTGTCCGCAATAGGCTGAGAGAGGCTGGACAGAGGGCTTGTAGGCCTGTTGTAAGGCAGGTCCTCACCAGACATCACCGGCAACAACGTCGCCCATGGGCACAAACCCACCATCGCTGGACCAGACAGGACTGGCAAAAAGTGCTCTTCACTGATGAGTCATGGTTTTGTCTCAACAGGGTTGATGGTGGGATTCATGTTTATCGTCGAAGGAATGAGCTTTACACCGAGGCCTGTACTCTGGAGAAGGATCGATTTGGAGGTGGAGGGTCCGTCATGGTTTGGGCTGGTCGTGTCACAGCATCACCGGACTCAACTTGTTGTCATTGCAGGCAATCTCAACGCTCTGCGTTACAGGGAAGACATCCTCCTCCCTCATGTGGTACCCTTCCTGCAGGCTCATCCTGACATGACCCTCCAGCATGACAATGCCACCAGCCATACTGCTCGTTCTGTGCGTGATTTCCTGCAAGACAGGAACGTCAATGTTCTGCCATGGCCAGCGAAGAGCCCGGATTTCAATCCCATTGAGCACCTCTGGGACCTGTTGGAATGGAGGGTGAAGGCTAGGGCCATTCCACCCAGATATGTTCAGGAACTTGCAGGTGCCTTGGTGGAAGGGTGGGATAACATCTCACAGCAAGAACTGGCAAATCTGGTGCAGATTTTTAAGCACTGCAGTACTTAACTTCTTTGGGACTGGGGGGGCAGTATTGAGTAGCTTGGATAAAAAGGTGCCCAGAGTAATCTGCCTGCTCCTCAGTCCCAGTTGCTAATATATGCATATAATTAGTAGATTTGGATAGAAAACACTCTGAAGTTTCTAAAACTGTTTGAATGATGTCTGTGAGTATAACAGAACTCATATGGCAGGCAAAAACCAGAGAAAAAATCCAACCAGGAAGTGGGAAATCTGAGGTTTGTAGTTTTTCAAGTCCTTGTCTATCGAATATACAGTGTCTATGGGGTCATATTGCACTTCCTATGGCTTCCACTAGATGTCAACAGTCTTTAGAACCTTGTTTGATGCTTCTACTGTGAAGGAAGCGGGAATAAGAGCTGATTGAGTCAGGGGTCTGGCAGAGTGCCACGAGCTCAGTCTCGCTCGCTCCCGTGAGTTAGCTGCGTTCCATTGCATGTCTATAGACAAAGGAATTCTCCGGTTGAAACATTATTGAAGATTTATGATAAAAACATCCTAAATATTGATTCTATACTTCGTTTGACATGTTTCTATGAACTGTAATATGAGTTTTCGTCTGAACCTTCGCCTGGACCTGCCCGCGCCTCCTGAGTTTGGATTTGTGTACTAAACGCGTGAACAAAAAGGAGGTATTTGGACATAAATTATGGACTTTATCGAACAAAACAAACATTTATTGTGGAACTGGGATTCCTGGGAGTGCATTCTGATGAAGATCATCAAAGGTAAGTGAATATTTATAATGCTATTTCTGACATCTGTTAACTTCTTTGGGCTGCAAGCCCGAAGCCGGGCACAATATGACAACAGCCACTTCAAGTGCAGGGCGCGAAATTCAAAATATATTTTTTAGAAATATTTAACTTTCACACATTAACAAGTCCAATACAGCATATGAAAGATAAACATCTTGTGAATCCAGCCAACATGTCCGATTTTTAAAATGTTTTACAGCGAAAACACCACATATATTTATGTTAGCTCACCACCAAATACAAAAAAGGACAGACATTTTTCACAGCACAGGTAGCATGCACAAAGCCAACCTAACTAACCAAGAACCAACCAAACTAACCAAGAAACAACTTCATCAGATGACAGTCTTATAACATGTTATACAATAAATCTATGTTTTCTTCGAAAAATGTGCATATTTGAGGTATAAATCAGTTTTACATTGCAGCTACCATCACAGCTACCGTCACAAATAGGACCGAAGCAGCCAGAGTAATTACAGACACCAACGTCAAATACCTAAATACTCATCATAAAACATTTCTGAAAAATCGATGGTGTATAGCAAATTAAAGACAAACATCTTGTGAATCCAGCCAATATTTCCGATTTTTTAAGTGTTTTACAGCGAAAACACAATATAGCATTATATTAGCTTACTACAATAGCCTACCACACTACCACATTCATTCATCAAGGCACGTTAGCGATAACAATATGCACGTTAGCGATAGCGAATAAACCAGCAAAAGATATATAATTTTTGACTAACCTTGATAAGCTTCATCAGATGACAGTCCTATAACATCAGGTTATACATACACTTATGTTTTGTTCGAAATCAGTGGTTATACATTGTGCTAACGTAGCAGCTTTTTCCCAGAATGTCCGGATATTTTTATGGCACTCAACTATTCTGACCAAATAACTATACATAAACGTTACTAAAAAATACATGTTGTATAGGAAATGATAGATACACTAGTTCTTAATGCAATCGCCGTGTTAGAATTCTAAAAATAACTTCATTACGACATCCAGCTTAGGTATAGCGAGAGAGTACCCAAAATCTGGGCGCAAACGACTATTTCACATGTTCGACAGATATATGAAATAGCATCATAAAATGGGTCCTACTTTTGACGATCTTTCATCAGAATGTTGTACAAGGGGTCCTTTGTCGGGAACAATCGTTGTTTGGATTTAGAATGTCCTCTTCTCCAGTCAATTAGCACGGAAAGCTAGCAAAGTGGCGCGAAGCTCTCCTTCCTGAACAAAGGCACACAACGCAACACGCCTAACGTCCCGAAAAAATTTCAATAATCTAATAAAACTATATTGAAAAAACATACTTTACGATGATATTGTCACATGTATCAAATAAAATCAAAGCCGGAGATATTAGTCGTCTATAACGACAGCTTATCAGAAGGCAAAACCAGGTCCCTTCACGCGCTCTCCAGAAAACAGGAAACTGGTGACACGTCATGCCGAGAGCTTTTATTCAACCCCAGATCAAGTTATACACTCCATTTCTTCTCTCACTGCCTGTCGACATCTAGTGGAAGACGTATGAAGTGCATGTATTCTAATAAATATCAAGGACATTTATAGGCAGGCCCTAGAACAGAGCATCGATTTCAGATTTTCCACTTCCTGTCAGGAAGTTTGCTGCAAAATGAGTTCTGTTTTACTCACAGATATAATTCAAACGGTTTTAGAAACTAGAGTGTTTTCTATCCAATAGTAATAATAATATGCATATTGTACGAGCAAGAATTGAGTACGAGGCCGTTTGAAATGGGCACCTTTTATCCGGCTACTCAATACTGCCCCTGCAGCCCAAACAGGTTAACTCCACAACATGGCGGGTATCTGTATGGCTTGTTTTAGTGTCTGAGCGCCGTACTCAGATTATTGCATGGTGTGCTTTTTCCCCAAAAAAAATTTGAAATCTGACACAGCGGTTGCATTAAGGAGAAGTTTATCTATAATTCCATGTTTAACAATTGTATCTTTTAGCAATGTTTATTATGAGTATTTCTGTAAATTGATGTGGCTCTCTGCAAAGTCACCGGATGTTTTGGAGGCAAAACATTACTGAACATAACGCGCCAATGTAAACTAAGATTTTTGGATATAAATATGAACGTTACCAAACAAAACATACATGTATTGTGTAACATGAAGTCCTATGAGTGCCATCTGATGAAGATCATCAAAGGATAGTGATTCATTTTATCTCTATCTCTGCTTTTTGTGACTCCTCTCTTTGGCTGGAAAAATGGCTGTGTTTTTCTGTGAGTAGGTGCTGACCTAACATAATCGTTTGGTGTGCTTTCGTCCTAAAGCCTTTTTGAAATCGGACACTGTGGCTGGATTTACAACAAGTGTATCTTTAAAATGGTGTAAAATACTTGTATGTTTGAGGAATTTTAATTATGCGATTTCTGTTTTGAATTTGGAGCCCTGCAATTTCACTGGCTGTTGTTGAGGTGGGACGCTAGCGTCCCGAATATCCCAGAGAGGTGAATGCAGCTGGTGGCCACACCAGATACTGACTGTTACTTTTGATTTTGACACCTCCCCTCTTTATTCAGTGACACATTATTCAATTTCTGTTTGTCACATGTCTGTGGAACTTGTTCAGTTTATGTCTCAGTTGTTGAATCTTGTTATGTTCATACAAATATTTATACATGTTGAGTTTGCTTAAAATAAACGCAGTTGACAGTGAGAGGACATTTCTTTTTTTGCCGAGTTTATATATACAGTAAAGTACACACACTAAAGGCTATACAAATATGTTTGGAATAAAATAGTGTTTTTTAGACACAATTGCAAACTTCAAAGAGTAAGGCATTCAATGAGTTGGTCTGATGGGGATTCGTAATGTCATCGGCCTCCCACTTGCTTGAGGAGCAATGGAGAACAGAAGAGGAAAGGCCCTCACTTGTGCTATATCATGACATACCTGCACCACCTATTGAGATGTGCCTTTTGTTCAGTAAATCAGGTGATAAATGAGCTGAAAAGGAAGCACGGAAGGATCCTGTCTTTCTCCCTATAGCTCAGTGCTTTCTCCTTTTTATTTACATATCACATACCAGTTTGTTATTAAGGCATAAGAAAGTTCACATGTTCAAGAAGGCATTTCTGCAACAACAACAAAGAAGAGTAATATATATTTCAAACGGCCCTACTGTGGAGGAACTAGGGTCAAACTTCCACCTTCCTGAATCTGTTCACAATGGTTTTCTTTGAAGGCAGCATTAGGAGAACAATGGTTTTATATACAGTATTCAATATATGCATTCTGAGTATCCTGGATACAAGGACCGACACTGTGAGAGACGTCAAAGCCTACTCTTTTTTTAACTCACAATTTATCAACTCTTCATTACCTTGTGCCTGCTCTATAAATATGCATTCTAGTTGCATTTATTCAAGGAATTGTAACACTATTCTGTATTAAAAAACCAGTGGAGCAGAAAGAGCACTTTGTAATTACTCTTCTTGAACTAACTAATGTAATTCTTTCTGGCTTGTTTCTTCCCCTTAGCCTGATTACTTCTCAGTCCAGGCGGGAGAAGAGACGACCAACCCCTATAGTCTAAGAGCATGGTGACAGGAAACTTGGCTCTTGAAACAGGGAGCCGAAATGGCCGCCTAATAGTGTTCTCTGTGTATTGGGGCATTAACTGAGTCTCAGCCCTCTAGAGACATGTGAAACTGTCTAACTGTTGGAGCTGCTGCATGGGACTGTCGCTGAGACCAGAGGCGAAGTGGTGCAAAGTGTCCAAGTATAACAAGAGCAAAACATGAATTAATCAAATGCTCTCAACAGAGTCGGAAATAATCAACTGTGGGGGCCATGTAACCGAGCCCACGGGGTAGTGCCACTGAAAATAGACAAAGGAATGCTTAATGGAGGATATAGAGTAAGTGTTGCAACTGAAACTGGAGCTCAAAGTCATTGGGGGGTCCACACATATGACTGAATGTAAAAGTATGATTCTAGGTCATGTGTTTCTAAGGCTCTAAAAGTTCTTAGTTAATCTAAAGCACATTTGTTTAACCTTTGTGATACAATATATCCATGACTTCTAAATCAAAGTCGAGCAGAACAATAACGAAGAGGAGGATCTAGAGATACATCAGCTAGACAGGAGATGTCAAACCAAAGGCAGCTGAAACCTACTTTTAAGGCTACGAGGTAAAGCATTTTATGTTGCCTTTTAAGTCTTAGACTGACACAATAAATAAAGTGATTTAATATTAATTCACAAGCATTGTTTAAATGAGGTCATGCACCTCCAATCTGAATCTTTAAGTGGAAACAAGAAGTTGAAGACAGCCATCTAGAAACAAATAAATATATTTGTTCGATTTTACACAAGGATTTAACGCTCCTTTGATAGTGGGGAAAGATGACGAAACAAAATAAAAAGTGGAATTCAAAAGAAAGCAACAACCAGGAAGTCTTCCAGCGAGCTCTCGCTTGAGGTGGATGATGTGTTGTGAGCAGGGGCGCAACTTTTACTGGGGACGGGGACATGTCCCCCCCCCCCCCCCCACACACATTATGAAATTGCATTTTTGTCCCCCCCCCCCAGGGTAGGCATTTTGGAGTGTTTATCCGACTGGATAAAAATGTAATAATAATAATAATATCCCCCCAACTTCTAAAACCAAAGTTGCGCCCCTTGTTGGAAGAGAAAAATAATAACCTTTACACCAGGAGCAACAGAAGTCAGTGAGATAAAAGAGAAGCTGTCTCCTGGCTGCTTTTAAAATGGCAGGCCCATGAAAGCCGTGTCACTCAAATACTGGGTATAAAGCATGCACAATGACATGGACTTGACAAGAAACAAAATCTAGATTATTCAGCGATTTGATTGTACGGTAACGAACAGGAGATGGTTGAATGTCATGTACATGTCTATTTCAAGGCCGTGGAAAGCTAAGGTATTTAATATGTTTTTGATTTGTAAACTTGTGATTGATTGTAATGCCCAATGTGGTTTCTAGGTTTCTACTCAAAGTTAGGCAGCCAAACAATGTTCCTATAATGCAGAG
Organism: Salvelinus namaycush; assembly: GCF_016432855.1. Lineage (NCBI taxonomy): Eukaryota > Metazoa > Chordata > Actinopteri > Salmoniformes > Salmonidae > Salvelinus > Salvelinus namaycush. Next base: position 33,757,088 of record NC_052329.1, on the reverse strand, counting down.
ATACAAATGAATGTTACATCATCCAACCACGCAAGCATCCCAGAACCAGGCCTGTACACACTCAAGTTTCTCTGCAGACAAATGACTACACAAGCATTCTGGAGATACCGCACAATAGTTATCAACATGTTTGTGCAGACAAACTCTCTGAACTCTCCATTACAAAATATCAGTTGTAGCACAACCATTGTGTCAGATGCATTGTACATCAGTTGAACAACCTGAGTGTGTACGGTGGCACAGTGTAGACCTCCTTTCAGCGCCATTTTATTATGTATAAAGTCCTGTTTCCTTGATACATGTGCATAAATGGGAAGTAGATTCATAAATGGACAGCAGTTCATCCCAGCTTCTAGCTATTCAAGATGTCTGTGGGTTTCTACTCATCTGTCACATTTGAATACTTCACAACTCATAAGTGGTCTGCTCTGGCTTGATTTTAGCTAGCTTCTGGAAAACGAGTGCCAATGAGAGAGAGGTGCTTCACAGCCTGCTCCAGAAGATTTAAAGTCCAATAATAAATTAATAAATTATTTCAAAGGCAGTGGTTGACCTGTTGATGAATCAGTTTGCTCCATATTATCATTAATCAGTGCTCTATAATGAGGACTAATAACAAGCCAATGTATAGACGAAAGACAAGATCTTCTGGATGTAGAAATTATCATGTTGAAACAAAAGGTGAAATATCTGTACTTTCTCATACCACATGAGTTGAAAATGAATTTTAAGGCCAGGCACCACAACCTCATTGGTTATTGTATTCCCCTTAATCCCTCACAATCAACGTTATCCAATTGGACACAAATATTTAAAAAAAAATTGTATTAAAATGTTTCTGAAATTTTATAAAAATATGCAAATGAAGCTATATGTAATAAGATATTTGCACCCCCAAAAAATTCGGGACACTGGATGAAGTCAGGCTAAATGTTTTGTTTTATTTTGTTAAGACACTCCGGGACCGGACTTGTCTAAAAGGAGATTGTGGATAAATACTTATTTAATCTTTCTATCTGTACAATACTAAAGACATTTCCGGAAAATGAATTTGGAGCAATAAAACGTTGTCTACAATATAAAACATATTAACAATTATTTCTGGACAAGTCTGGAGAATACAGTATATCTAAGGAAAACCACACAACATTTTGTGAATGCAGATGCTTCTGAAGCGGAGAAATATAATTTGGCGTGTGGGAAGAGTGACGTGCGGGAAATGGCAGTTAAAGTTAAAGTACACTGAATATAGACCGCCAAACGCCTATTTAAACCCAATCACCATCTCTTCAAAGTAAGTTACTGAATATAGACCACCAAACGCCAAAAGCCTATTTAAACCCAATCACCATCTCTTCAAAGTAAGTACACTGAATATAGATCACCAAACGCCAAACGCCTATTTAAACCCAATCACCATCTCTTCAAAGTAAGTTACTGAATATAGACCACCAAACGCCAAACGCCTATTTAAACCCAATCACCATCTCTTGCAAAAGTATTCATCCCCGTGGCGTTTTTCCTATTTTGTTGCATTATAACCTGTAAGGGGGTGCGTGCTGGTGGCAGGGAAGTCAGGCGCAGGAGATCGAACTTGGTATAAAATGGAGCAGTTTAATAAGTGATCAAAAACTCTGAAAACCAAAATAATATAAGTGGGAACAAAACCCGTCGCACACCAGAACATAACTTGCACATAGCTTACAAACAAACAATCACCGACAAGGACAATGAGGGGGAACAGAGGGTTAAATACACAACATGTAATGAATGGGATTGGAACCAGGTGTGATACAAGACAAGACAAAACCAAAGGAAAATGAAAAGAGGATCAGCGATGGCTAGAAAGTCGTTGACTTCGACCGCCGAACGAACAAGGAGAGGGACCCACTTCGGCGGAAGTCGTGACATAACCTGTAATTTAAATTGATTTTTATTTTTATTTCTTGTAATGGACATACAAAAAAATTGTCCAAATTGGTGAAGTGAAATGAAAAACATTACTTGTTTAAAAAAAAACACAAAAAAAAAACGGAAGAGTGGTGCGTGCATATGAAGCCCCTAAATAAGATCTGGTGCAACCAATTACCTTCAGAAGTCACATAATTAGTTAAATAAAGTCCACATGTGTGCAATTTGTGTCACATGATCTGTCAAATGATCTCAGTATATATACACCTGTTCTGAAAGGCCTCAGAGTCTGCAACACCACTAAGCAAGGGGCACCACCAGGCAAGCGGGCACTATGAAGATGAAGGAGCTCTCCAAACAGGTCAGGGAGTTGTGGGGAAGTACAGATCAGGGTTGGGTTATAAAAAAATATCTGAAACTTTGAACATCTCACGGACCACCATTAAATCCATTATAAAAAAAATGGAAAGAATATGGCACCACAACAAACCTGCCAAGAGAGGGCCCCCCACCAAAACTCAGGGACCAGGCAAGGAGGGCATTAATCAGACAGGCAACAAAGAGACCAAAGATAACCCTGAAGGAGCTGCAAAGCTCCACAGCGGAGATTGGAGTATCGGTCCATAGGACCACTTTAAGCTGTACACTCCACAGACCTGGGCTTGATGGAAGAGTGGCCAGAAAAAAAGCCATTGCTTAAAACTTCTTCTCAATAGAGGGTGCTGTTTGCACTCTGTAATAATTTCGTTCCCAAATTAAACTGCCTCGTACTCAATTCTTGCTCGTACAATATGCATATTATTATTACTATTGGATAGAAAACACTCTCTAGTTTCTAAAACCGTTTGAATTATATCTGTGGGTAAAACAGAACTCGAGTTAGAGCATTTTTCCTATGAGGATGTGAGAATGCAGAATTCTGCTGGCTGTTCCCAGGTCAGTTTATTAATTTGCCTGTCTTCTATTGGTTGAGATGCACTGCATACGCCTTCCCCTGGATGTCAGTGAATAGTGAGATTTGAAATGGAGTCTCTAGGCAGATCTGAGAGGTTATAAATAGCTTGGGAACAAAGGGTCCTGTCTTTCTTCACTTCGCTCTGACGCAGGAAGGACCTTGGCATGTCGTAGTAGAAAGCTCCGGTTATAGCTCTTAGATATATCCGGCTCTGTTTTTATTCGATATAGCTGTTAAAGACATCATAATGTTGTTATTTTAAACCGAGTTATATCAGTTTGTCAGTATATTGCGATTTTCGGATATTTATTAGTGTTGCGTTCTAGGGAGTTGGTGATGTCTGGCCCACATGGCTAATGTTTACTGCTAATTGCAACGTTGAAGACTACATTCTACAACCGAGCAACGATTCTTTTGGACAAAGGACAACTTTGAAAAAAAAAGTAAGAACTATTTATGCTGTTAATTCGTTGTTCTGTTGAAAAATGTAAAATGCATAATTCGCCATTAATTTCCGTGCGGTCTCGCTTTAACGCACGCTGTATGTCGTAGTAACGTTAATTTTAAAAATGTGACACAGCGATTGCATTAAGAACTAATGTATCTTTCATTTGCTGTCCAACCTGTATTTTTTAGTCAAGTTTATGATTAGTTATCGATTAGAATAGGTGCCTCTCCCAAGATTTCTCCTGACATTTTCTTTGCAGCTTGGCTACTTTTCTCATTGTATAACCACGATTTGTGCCGCTAAATATGCACATTTTCGAACAAACTCTATATGTATTGTGTAATATGATGTTATAGGACTGTCATCTGAAGAATTCTGAGCAGGTCAGTGAAAAAAGTAATATCTTTTGCTGGGTTATACGTTATCGCTATTTTTGGCTTGAATCAATGCTGTTGTGTGGTTTGCTATTGTGGTAAGCTAATATAATGCTATATTGTGTTTTCGCTGTAAAACACTTAAAAAATCTGAAATATTGGCTGGATTCACAAGATGTTTGTCTTTCATTTGCTGTACGCTGTGTATTTTTCAGAAATGTTTTATGATGAGTATTTAGGTAATTCACGTTGCTCTCTGTAGTTATTCTAGTTGCTTTGGTGAGAGTTGTGATGGTGGCTGCAATGGTAAACTATGATTTATACCTGAAATATGCACATTTTTCTAACAAAACATATGCTATACAATAAATATGTTATCAGACTGTCATCTGATGAAGTTGTTTCTTGGTTAGTGGCTATTTATATCTTTATTTGGTCGAATTTGTGATAGCTACCTATGCAGGAAAAAAATGGTGGAGTAAAAAAAGTGGTGTCTTTTGCTAACGTGGTTAGCTAATAGATTTACATATTGTGTCTTCCCTGTAAAACATTTTAAAAATCAGAAATGATGGCTGGATTCACAAGATGTGTATCTTTCATCTGGTGGCTTGGACTTGTGATTTAATGATATTTAGATGCTAGTATTTACTTGTGACGCTATGCTAGGCTATGCTAGTCAGCTTTTTTACTGATGGGGGTGCTCCCAGATCCGGGATTGGGAGGAATTAGAGGTTAAAGAAAAAAAATAAGCAAACACATTTTGGCCATCAAGGAATACGCTATATCTGGCGCAAACCCAACACCTCATCACCCTGAGAACACCATCCCCACAGTGAAGCATGGTGGTGTCAGCATCATGCTGTGGGGATGTTTTTCCATCGGCAGGGACTGGGACACTGGTCAGAATTGAAGGAATGATGGATGGCGCTAAATACAGGGATATTCTTGAGAGAAACCTTTTTCAGTCTTCCAGAGATTTGAGACTGGGACGGAGGTTCACTTTCCAGCAGGACAATGACCGTAAGCATACTGCTAAAGCAACACTTGAGTAGTTTAAGGGGAAACATTTAAATGTCTTGGAATGGCCTAGTCAAAGCCCAGAATTCCAATTGAGAATCTGTGGGATGACTTAAAGATTACTGTACACCAGTGGAACCCATCCAAATTGAAGGAGTTGGAGAAGTTTTGCCTTGAAGAATGGCCAAAAATCCCAGTGGCTAGATGTGCCAAGCTTATAGAGACATACCAAGAGACTTGCAGCTGTAATTGTTGTAAAAGGTGCCTCTACAAAGTATTTACTTTGGGGGGGGTGAAAAGTTATGCTCGCTCAAGTTCTGTGTTTTTGTCTTATGTCTTGTTTGTTTCACAACATAAAATATTTAGCATTTTCAAAGTGGTAGGCATGTTGTGTAAATCAAATGATACAAATGACATTTTTATTCCAGGTTGTAAGGCAACAAAATAGAAAAAATGCCAAGGGGGGTGAATACTTTTGCAAGCCACAATATAGTTCAGTTTGAAACACTCTCTATGAAATGGTTTTTGTAATGTTTGATTAAATGTAGTGAGCTTTGAAATTATGGATTTATGGCCATTTGAATATGTTTAATATTTATGAAATGTTGATGACTGTCAGTCGTGTGTGTGTGTGTATAGGTGGCAGGGAAGTCAGACGCAGGAGAATCAAAACATGGTGGAATGGAGTAGTTTAATAACTTAAAACACAACAACTCCAAAACCATAAAAATACAACCTCAAAACCATAAAAATACAATGAAAAAAAAGTGGGTACGAAGACCCGTCGCGCACCAAATACAAAACACGAATACTGAACATAAAACAATCTCTGACAAAGACATGAAGGGAAACAGAGGGTTAAATACACAACAGGTAATGAATGGGATTGAAACCAGGTGTGTAGGAAGACAAGACAAAACTAATGGAAAATGAAAAATGGATCAATGATGGCTAGAAGACCGGTGACGTCGACCGCCGAGCACCGCCCGAACAAGGAGAGGCTTCGACTTTGGAAGAAGTCGTGACTGACGTTGATAGGCTATGATAAACAAAATATAACTTTACATCAACTGTTTGTCATTTTTATGTTTATTTTTTTAATTAACTTCTTATGGCTGCAGCCCGAGGCCGCCCACAATATGACAACAGCCAGCTCAAGTGCAGGGCGCGAAATTCAAAATATATATTTTTTAAATATTTAACTTTCACACATTAACAAGTCCAATACAGCAAATGAAAGGTACACATCTTCTGAATCCAGCCAACATGTCCGATTTTTAAAATGTTTTACAGCGAAAACAGCACGTATATTTATGTTAGCTCACCACCAAATACAAAAAAGGACAGACATTTTTCACAGCACAGGTAGCATGCACAAAGCCAACCTAACTAACCAAGAACCAACCAAACTAACCAACAAACAACTTCATCAGATGACAGTCTTATAACATGTTATCCTCTAACACCTCCCAAACCCGGATCCGGGATCCCCCCCATCACAAAAGCTGACTAGCATAGCCTAGCCTAAAGCCACAGGGATATCATATAATAAAATGTTCATGAAATCACAAGTCCAAGACACCAAATGAAAGATACACATCTTGTGAATAAAGCCATCATTTCTGATTTTTAAAATGTTTTACAGGGAAGATCAAATATGTAAATCTATTAGCTAACCACGTTAGCAAAAGACACCACTCCCATACTCCACCATTTTCTTACTGCATCAGTAGCTATCACAAATTCGACCAAATAAAGATATAAATAGCCACTAACCAAGAAACAACCTCATCAGATGACAGTCTGATAACATATTTATTGTATAGCATAGGTTTTGTTAGAAAAATGTGCATATTTCAGGTATAAATCATAGTTTACAATTGCAGCCCCCATCACAACTCTCACTAAAATGACTAGAATAACTACAGAGACCATTGTGTATTAGCTAATTACTCATCATAAAACATTTCTTAAAAATACACAGCGTACAGCAATTGAAAGACACAGATCTTGTGAATCAAGACAATATTTCAGATTTTCTAAGTGTTTTACAGCGAAAACACAATATATCGTTATATTAGCTTACCACAATAGCAAACCAGACAACAGCATTGATTCCAGCCAAACATAGCGATAACGTATTCACCACCAAAATAAATTAATTTTTCACTAACCTTCTCAGAATTCTTCAGATGACAGTCCTGTAACATCATATTACACAATCCATATAGGTTTTGTTCGAAAATGTGCATATTTAGCAGCACAAATCGTGGTTATACAATGTGATCAGTGGCAACAGGTCATGCATTCTGGCCGGCGCCATCTTGGAAAGGCACCTAATCTAATCAATAAATAATCGTAAACTTGACTAAAAAATACAGGTTGGACATCAAATGAAAGATGCATTAGTTATTAATGCAACCGCTGAGTTAGATTTTTAAAATTAACGTTACTAGACATACAGTGTGCGTTACAGCCAGACTAGTGCCGCAATAATGGCGGACAAATCCGTTTACATTTTTCCACATAAATACGGAATAACATCATAAATAGCTCTTACTTTTGGACGAGCTTCCATCAGAATCTTGGCCAAGCGGTCCTTTGTCCAAAAGAATCGCTGCTTGGTTGTAAAACGTCGTCTTCAACTTCGGAATTAGCAGCTACCAATAGCTATGTGGCTTCAACATGCCCAAATCCTCAAAACTCAATACTAAGGAAATTCCGAAAATAGCAATATACTCGCATAAACTGATATAACTCGGTTTAAAATAACTTCGTTATGATGTTTCTAACACCCATATCGAATTAAATTACAGACGGATATATCTAAGGTCGATAACTGAGCGTTTCAAAATGCCATCCTGAGGTCCTGCTTTGCGTAAAGACGAACGTCGAAAAGAGAGCTCCCCTCGTTCCTTGGCCTTTTATAAACTCTGAGAACTACGTAGACACTCCATTCCACTTCTCATTGGTTACTGACATCCAGGGGAAGGCGGGTGCAGTTCATGTCGACCCATAGGATACATACAGAGCTTTAAACTGATCTGAGAACAGAGCTTCGTTTTCAGACCTTCGCAGTTCCTGTCATGGATTTCGCTGCAGAAAGAGTTCTGTATCACCCACAGACATAATTCAAACGGTTTTAGAAACTAGAGTGTTTTCTATCCAATAGTAATAATAATATGCATATTGTACGAGCAAGAATTGAGTACGAGGCAGTTTAATTTTGATACGAATTTGTGCTATGTCGAAATGGCACCCCCCTAGTGGCAAGAAGTTATACAATAAATCTATGTTTTGTTCGAAAAATGTGCATATTTCAGGTATAAATCATAGTTTACATTGCAGCTACAATCAGAAATTGCACCGAAAGCAGCCATAATAATTACAGACACCAACATCAAATACCTAATTACTCATCATAAAACATTTCTGAAAAATACATAGTGTACAGCAAATGAAAGACAGGCATCTTGTGATTCCAGCCAATATTTCCGATTTATTAAGTGTTTTACAGCGAAAACACAATATAGCGTTATATTAGCTTACCACAATAGCCAGAAACACATGCCATTTCCCAGTAGCAAAAGGTTAGCGATCGTAACAAACAAGCAAAAGATATATAATTTTTGACTAACCTTGATATTCTTCATCAGATGACAGTCCTATAACATCAGGTTATACATACACTTATGTTTTGTTCGAAAATGTGCATATTTAGAGCTGAAATCAGTGGTTATACATTGTGCTAACGTAGCTACTTTTTCCCACAACGTCCGGATATTTTTCTGACACACATATTCTGACCAAATAGCTATTCATAAACATAACTAAACAATACATGTTGTATAGGAAATGATAGATACACTAGTTCTTAATGCAATCGCCGTGTTAGAATTCTAAAAATAACTTCATTACGACATAAGGCTTACGTTATGGCGAGAGCGTGCCCAAAACCTGGGCGCAAAACTAATAGTACACAGTTCGACAGATATATGAAATAGCATCATAAAATGGGTCCTACTTTTGATGAGCTTCCATCAGAATGTTGTACAAGAGGTCCTTTGTCAAGAACAATCGTTGTTTGGATTTAGAATGTCCTTTTTCCCTCTTGAATTAGCAAGCGCACTAGCCAAGTGGCGCGAAGCTCTCCTTCCTGAACAAAGGCACACAACGCAACACGCCTAACATCCCGAATAAATTTCAATAGTCTAATAAAACTATATTGAAAAAACATACTTTACGATGATATTGTCACATGTATCAAATAAAATCAAAGCCGGAGATAGTAGTCGCCTATAACGACAGCTGTACAGAAGGCAATCCCCGGTTCCTTCTCGCGCCTTCCTGAAAACAGGAAATGGGTGACACGTCATTCCAAGAGGATTTATTCCAACTCAGACCAAGATAAACACTCCATTTCTTCTCTCACTGCCTCTTGACATCTAGGGGAAGGTGTATGACATGCATGTATACTAATACGTATCATGCCCATTTATAGGCAGGACCTAGAACAGAGCATAGTTTTCAGACTTTCCACTTCCTGGTCAGGAAGTTTGTGCCAAATGAGTTCTGTTTTACTCACAGATATAATTCAAACGGTTTTAGAAACTAGAGAGTGTTTTCTATCCAATAGTAATAATAATATGCATATTGTACGAGCAAGAATTGAGTACGAGGCCGTTTGAAATGGGCACCTTTTATCTGGCTACTCAATACTGCCCCTGCAGCCCAAACAGGTTAAAGAGAAATTCTGGATTTTACAACTTGATGTAAGATGGTTCCCCACCCTGAAAGAAGTCTTTGGGCCTTGATTTCAGGTGATTTGCTCATAAATTGGACAATTGTACATATGCCCCCTACTCCCACTGATGTTTAGCTAGGGGTGGCTAATGTTAACTAAAGTTTGTGGTCGTTGTTAAGAGAAATTCGAACCAGGGTTAGGATGGACATGAAAAGGGATCTCAATAAAAACCAGCCACAAAGTAAAGTGTGTCTGGAAACGCCATCCGCAACCTGAAATGTATTGATGAATCAACTAGTCCTTAACTAATTCAATATGCTCTTAACCTGTTAGGAGCAGCCAGTGATCGTTATCCCCACCTCCCAGCGTCTCAAAATGAAATACTATAGACACGTGGTTAGTATTGACACGTTGTAGAATCAGTAAACCTCAAAGTGCCTCAGAGGCCCCACACATTATGTTACAAACCTGACTGGAAAATATTGGCTTGTTAATTAACTTTCGAATAATTGCGATACTACTTCTGCAAAGAGGATTTATGGAGTGCTCTGCCAATTGATTCCCCAACAACAACCAAAAGTATTCCCGCCATCAAGAGAATAACAAACCCCATCTACGGTGACAGAATACAAGGTGACAACATTAATGAAGACGTATGGACTAATATTTGACAACTGGGTTGGTCCCGGTCTGTCATTTACATAAGCTTTCATATTAACAGGCTGTTGTTAGTCAGCATACTGAGTGAAGGAAGGTCGATCCCGTCTGACTTTACAGTCACTCTCCCGCTGTTTATTCTCAGGCTGTCTGTAAAGTTCAGCCAGAATATGTTGAAGGTGAACAAATGTGCTGGTACAGAGACTGGTAATCATGGCAGAGCACGACAGTCTCCAGAGTAAACCTGGTGACAAGTTGAATCCCCAGTTACAGTCCTCATAGACAGCCTGCTAATTAATGTTACCGCATCTGTGTGTTTGTGGGTATGTGTACCTGTGTGTGTGGATCCCAGAGAGGCTGATATGTAGGCTATCCACCTCAGGGACGCTGATAAGTTGTGACACCAGAATAGCGCTCCCCCACCTGACAGGGCCACAAATATGCCACGGCCCTGGGCCTCTCTGACAGTGCCAAGAGCAAAACATTTTCATACACATAGGTATGAGGCTGCGCATACACACACACACACACACACACACACACACACACACATTCACACTTTTGTACTCTGTGTCTCCCATAATCTAACATCCACAAACATCCTTTCAGATCTATACCTTCTCTCGTGTACACTGCCATGACCCAAACACAATCTCCCCTGCACTCACTGGCATACACACATTCACACAAAAGCCTCACATACTGTATCTGTCACTCTGGGATCTATCCCCATCGGTCAGCCTTGACACTTTTGTTTACGGAGAGGAGACCTGAAACAAACCTGTCAGGATCCCAGGGAGGATTTTAACAGCCATCCATCTTAACCAGAAGTCTTCCAGAAGAGAGACACAGGCGATTATCGTGTCAGGCGGTGCCCAGGCATGACTGTTGACACTGTAAGAAGAGAGATGCTCAGCGATGGCAGGTGGCGTTCCCTCTGTATGTTGTCAATGTTTCAGAAAGTTACATTGAGCGCTTGATGTAGGCAGTGACACGGCCGGCCTGCATCAATATGGGTGACTTGAGGAAGGGCCTGGTGATGTGCTTGTCTGTTATCATTAGTCACTTGACTCTGTTGGCTCCTCTCCCATACAGAGGGAGACTGGCGTCTGGCCTGTCTCTTTGAGGCTCACTGTGTGTCTGTGATAAACACACAGCTAGCATCAACACAAAGAATCAACCTTGTCATTGACAGGAGGACCATGTCCTGGGGCTTGTGTTTACGTCCTAACAAACTCAAACACATATGCGGAAAACATCCCCACAGCATGATGCTGACACCACCATGCTTCATCGTAGGGATGGTGCCAGGTTTTCTCCAGACGTGACACTTGGCATTCAGGCAAAAGAGTTCAAGCTTGGTTTCATCAGACCAAAGCATCTTGTTTCTCATGGTCTGAGAGTCCTTTAGGTGCCTATTGTCAAACTCCAAGCGGGCTATTATGTGCCTTTTACTGAGGAGTGGCTTCCATCTGGCCACTCTACCATAAAGGCCTGAGTGCTGCAGAAATGGTTGTCCTTCTGGAAGGTTCTCCCATCTTCACAGAGGAACTCTGGAACTCTGTCAGAGCGACCATCGGCTTCTTGGTCACCTCTCTGACCAAGGTCCTTCTCCCCTGACTGCTCAGTTTTGCCATGTGGCCAGCTCTAGGAAGAGTCTTGGTGGTTCCAAGCATCTTTCCATTTAAGAATGATGGAGGCCAATGTGTTCTTGGGGACCTTCAATGCTGCAGAATTTTTGGGGGGACCTTCCCAAACCTTTTTTCCCAAACCTTTTTTCGCTTTGTCATTCTGGGGTATTGTGTCTAGATTGAGAATTTAAAAAAATCAGTTTTAGAATAAGGCTGTAACTTAAAAAAAAACTCTTTACTTCTTCGTGATCGGTGTCCCTTCCATGGGAAGGTTGAGCTAACGTAGGCTAATGCGACTAGCATGATGTTGTAAGTAACAAGAACATTTCCCAGGACATAGACATACCTGATATTGGCAGAAAGCTTAAATTCTTGTTAATCTAACTGCACTGTCCAATTTACAGTAGCTATTACAGTGAAATAATAGCATGCTATTGTTTGAGGAGAGTGCACAATTTTGAACATTAATTATTATTAACCTCTCTGGGATATGTGGGACGCTTGCGAAAGCATAAGATGCTATTATCTGATGATAGCACAACAGTAAACAAAGAGAGTGTAGCATATTTCAACCCTGCAGGCGCAACACAAAACGCAGAAATAAAATATAAATCATGCCTTTGATGAATTTCATTTGTTGGCACTCCAAATGGTCCAAAATGTCCATTTATTTGGTGCGTTTGATCCAGAAAAAAACAGCTTCCAATTTGCGCAACGTCACTACAAAATATCTAAAAAATTACCTCTAAACTTTGCCAAAACATTTCAAACTACTTTTGTAATACAACTTAAGGTATTTGTAAACGTTAATAATCGATCAAATTGAAGAGGGGTCTATCTGTTTTCAATACAGGAGGACAACAAACTAACGATACTTTTCTAGTCTTGCGCAACTCTCAAACAGTACACATAACGTTACACTGATTCCAGATGGCCGTTCTTCTTCATTGCACAAAGGAATAACCTCAACCTATTTCCAAAGACTGGTGACATCCAGTGGAAGCGGTAGGAACTGCAAACAGGTTGATTAGAAATCTAGTATCCCAATGAAAACTCATTGAACAGACGGTGACCTCAAAAAAAATAAAAATCTGAATGGTTAGTCCTCGGGGTTTTGCCTGCTACATAAGTTCTGTGATACTCACAGACATGATTCAAACAGTTTAAAAAACTGCAGAGTGTTTTCTATCCAAATCTACTAATAATATGCATATCTTATATTCTGGGGATGAGTAGAAGGAAGTTGAAATAGGGCATGCTATTTATCCAAAAGTGAAAATGCTGCCCCCTATCCTAGAGAAGTTTTAATAAACAAATTTGGCACATTTGGGCAGTCTTGCTTTTTTTTTTAAACACAGAAATACAATGGTTCATTGGATCAGTCTAAACTTTGCACACACACTCCTTAACAAAATGTGGAAAAAGTCAAGGGATCTGAATACTTTGAGTGCGCTGTATATAGTGTATATACAGAAGGTACACAATTGATGTTGAGAAGCTTTTCCCCCTGAAGAAAATAATTATACCCCCCCATTAACATCCTACAGAAGTCTACTTGAATACCTTCAACCCCTGACTGACCTGGGGGGGGGAAATCGTGTCTATGATAAATCTAGAATCCATCTCTGAGGGGAAGTTCTCAGTCACAGCCACAACCAGTGTCTGTCTATATCACATTACAGAGAGCTTAATCTCCGCTTTAGAGAGGGGATTTGGGCTGGTCAATGACCCATGTCTTCATTCATTGGGCTGCTTTTTTACAGGCTCATTGTGCCTCACACTTTCATTCAGTCAAACAGTTGTGTGGGACAATACTGTTTTTTGGTTGTTTGGGAGCCACTCCAGTGCAGTTCATTTCCTGTTTGTGTTTACCTTGTTTCTTTCCTTTTAATGGTAAGCCCGATATACACACTACATCCTTGTACAACTTGAAGACCGGTTTGTGTATAGGATCTCTTTATGATATCTTTATATTACATTCATCTTCATGTAGGTAACATTATATTCCTATCCACATCCAACATACAGTATTTATATATAATATGAAACAGTTTAACATTGGCTTGCTTTCACAGCCAGCTGGAGGTCATGATGAGCTGTTACCAGGGCAAAGAATTGGGTTGTTGCTGTTGGGTATGGACGCTCATCTGTTTTCCCATGGAGGAGTTCAGAGAGAGGTTGTTGCCTTTCCATTACTAGTCTATTTTAAATGATTAGTAGAAGGAACACCTGGGTGTTTGTTCGCTGCAGGGAGATTTAGATTAACACAAATTAAATCTTGGTTTCTGTTTGAGAATGCGTGTGCGGATCATTTACATCCTCCCATGATCTCCCACAACCACTTTCTGGGTTGTCAGAGATATCAGGGGAGCCTTCTTGAAAGACTTAACGATGAGCAAACAAAGCACATTTGAGAAAAACACCTCTCTACTGTGCGTGTCACATCTGCCTGTTACTTTTCCCTGTCCTTTTCCTGACATGTTTTACTTGTTTAAAGATAATTATTCTCTATTCTTTTTTGTTCATCTCTAAAGGTAGTCTTTCTGTTACTGAAGGAATGTCAAATGAAGGTACTGCATTATTGGATGTGCCTTGCCAATCTCCTTCCATTCTTGCTATTCATTGAGGATATTATAATGTCAGCTTGAGGTGGCTTGTATTCAGCTCATTGTGAGAGTATACTGTAATTGTGAGCACTACTGCTTGACAAAGGTATTATTATTATTAATTACCAATAGAGTAGGTCTATGCAGAATATGTTTCAAAGCATTGTGATATACTGGTCTGCTGCCTGTGTGGTTCTGAGCAACACACACACATCTAGTCACGACCTTGTACGCTCACTGCACTGTCAGTGGCAGTAGCCTCCCCACGCGAGTCAATTTGAATTGGTAATGTACAGTAATACTGTAGCAACCATCTCTTGACTATCTCCCTTTCCTCTCCTTGCTAATTAGAGAAGCAGATGCATCAGGATATGAATTCTACCCAAACCCCAGGAAAGGGCTTGTACTTCTGCATTAATTTACTATACCATACATCTAAAGTGAATAGGAATAAGTGTGCTCTCTAGCAAGAGGATAAAAATCCATCTGTATCATATTCAGCAAGGGGAATCTCCTCATTGTGGCTAATTTGATGTGATCTAGGGGTTCCTCTCCTGGGTGAGAGAGAGAGAGACTGAGACTAGGCGGGATTCCACAAAGCCACAGCTAAACTAAGGCACCATGTGCTGGTCTGTGTACATGTTAGTATACATAACTTTCCACACTGAGAATAATTGGTCCCAAAGAAATAAGGTTTAGATCGAGGCATTAATTAAACATATGCCGCCACATCGTACAAATCCTAGAAATGTACCCCAATATTAGACGTTTGCTGTACTTATCTGTTAGAGTAGCCCTGTGCTAAACCTTCTCTCACAGTAAACACACAATCTACATTTAGAGCGTTTGTTTCTAAATTGAGATGTTTTTCTTGGCGACGTGATTTCAATTTGTAATTCTTCAGACACTTATCTCTATGATTGGTAGATACAGAGTAAAGGACTGATGAGTCTTCATCTGGCTGACAGTAAATAATGGAATGTCTCTGAGACGTTGTTTTTATGTTAAGACATTAAAAAGCTGGAATTATAAGCATTGTTATTGACTGACACAGACACAAGTCATAAACATACAATGAATCACTGCTCACAAAAAGATACAATGACACTCAAGGAGTTTTCATAAAGTTTTTGTGGATCAAGATGACCAGTTCCAGGAGGTCTGGTTTCTGATTGAAACCCACCATTGATCAATATACTGTGGCACAGTCAGTGTAATTGTGTTTCAATATATTGATGGTGCAATGCTTTGTGTACAGACAAATAGCAGAAGTAATATCTTTTCATGACCCATGTATAGAGAAAGAAATATGAACATAAAAAAATCATCATGGTTGGAATGAATCTCCCTCTGGTTTTTTTGTTCTTCAAATGTCAATGCTTTCTTGGTATGTTGTTCACTGCTGTAGCCAACAGACATTATTTTCTTCATTTTTTTTTTGTCTGTTCAAAAAGAAGTTGGATCTAAAGATGTAAGTCTGCCTTCTCAATCGCTGTCTATCTTGTTCCTCTGCCAGGGCTGAGTGTTCCTCTTCAGGCTGGGCTCACTAGTTGCAATTTAATTCCAATGCTTGTTTTTTTATCCGTATGCTTCTACTGTTAAGCAGCCATGCATTTCCGTTCTTTAGCCTCAATCGCACATCTGCAAAAATGAAATAACATGAGGTGTAGTGTTTCAGCTCTCAGCTGCCAATTCCTGAGATGGCGTTCGTCATGTACACAGTCCTTCCCAGAATCCATCTCAATACCTTTTAGTATTAGATTTGTTATCTTCCACAGATAGTATTGATTGATTGTATTGAAACACATTTTTTAATAACGTCATGTTAGCTATGCAATGTCAATAAAGTAAAGTGATATGACATCGTTTTAAAATGGTAACCATTCTTATTCCACAGTGTAACTTTCAGGAACAGCTACATTTGAAAATAGCCCTAATTTGCCTCATAGTGAGTGTGGAAATTGAGCCAAGAAAATGCTATAAAGTAGCTACCTTCCTTATGAAATATGGTTAGGCGCATTATTGGATTAGACTTAATACTACACCCACCATCTTCTTTTCCTTTCGGTTGATATTCTGTATAGCTGTTATAATTGAGAAGTCTCAATCTTACAAATCAATGGATGGAGTTTTCCTTTTAGAAGTCCATTTCAGAAGCCATTCACTTCCTTTCTGGCAGAGAACAAGTAACAACAGCAATTTACGGGCAACAGCACCCACCGTCTTCTTTTCCTTTGGGTTGATATTCAGTATACTGTGATACGTGAGAAGTCTCAATCTTGCAAATCACAGGATGCACTCTTTCTTTTAGAAGTCAATTTCAGAAGCTATTGACTTCCTTCCTGTCAGAGAACAAGGACAATGGAATGATTGAATAAAATGGCTAAGGTCTGATCCTTTCTAACACCTTATCAATTTACAGACAACAGCACTTTATTTGTCGGTGAGGAAAAAGGTGTAAGTGGATATATTTATGAGAGAGACTTCTAATAATGTTCACTATCTTTCACCTCAATGCATAACACAATGGATTGAGGGACGCGATGCCCTCTATTTTTAGGTAAATTGTACTTTTTACAGCAGTGCCGGTTGTTTGGCTAAGATACGGTAAGTTTGTTGATCAATTGTTGCGATGGTAATCTTATAAAGGCACAAGGCGAGACACAGATGCAGACACGGGAGGCAGATGGTTTGAGTCTTGATATGTATTAAACAATCCAAAAGGGTTAGGCAAGAGAATGGTCGTGGACATGCAAAAGGTCAAAACCAGTTCAGAGTCCAGGAGGTACAGAGTGGCAGGCAGGCTCGAGGTCAGGGCAGACAGAATGGCAGGCGGGTACGGAGTCCAGAAAACAGGCAAGGGTCAAAAACCGGGAGGACTAGCAAAAGAGAATAGAAGCAGGAGTACAGGCAAAACGCTGGTTGACTTGAAAAACATACAAGTCGAACTGGCACAGAGAGACACGAAACACAGGGATATAGACACTAGGGAAAATAAGCGACACCTAGAGGGGGTGGAGACAATCAAAAGACAGGTGAAACAGATCAGGGTGTGACAGCTGGTGTCCTACCTGGGCACATACCTAGTTGACCGGAGGTGGAAGTCGGCGATGAGGGCTGGATCCAGGATGTCTCTAGTGGGAACCCAGCACCTCCCAGTCAACCAGGTACTGGAAACCCCTGCCCCGTGGTCGAACACCCAGGAGACGTTTCACCGTGTATGCCGGATGGCCATCAATGACACAGCGAGGTGGGGTGGGCCTGGAGACAGAAGACAATGGACTGTGAGACACGGGCTTAATCCTAGATACATGGAACGTAGGGTGAATACAGATGGTACAGGGTAACAAGAGACGGACAGCAGTGGAACTAAGGACTCTAGAGATGGGAAACGAACCAATGAAACGAGGGGACAGTTTGCGGACTTTACCCGAAGGGGCAGGTCCCGTGTGGACAGCCATACCCTCTGCCCAGCTTGCCATGGAGTCTTGTTCTGGCCACACACTGTGCATGCAGCGACGAAGGCAGAGATGTCAGGAACCATTGTGGGCCACCAGAAACGTTGTCGGAGGAATGCAAGGGTAGGTGGGAACCAGGATGACAGGTCAGCCTGGAGGAATGAGCCCATTGCAGGACCTGGGACCGGACTGAGATAGGGACAAACAGCCGGTTAGCCAGGCCCCCTTCAGGTCCAGGCTGGGAACGTTGTGCCTTGCGAACCAGGGTCTCAATACCCCAAACCACTGAGGCTGCAAGGCATGAGGTAGGGAGAATGGTTTCGGAGACTGAGGGTTTGGCAGATGAGCTGTATAGGCGAGAGAGGTCGTCAGGCTTCACATTCTTGGACCCTGGACAGTAGGAAATGGTGAAGTTAAATCTTGTAAACAGGAGAGCGCACCGGGCCTGCCTGGAGTTAGGGCGCTTTGCTGTACAGAGATATTCCACATTTTTTATGGTCGATCTAGACCAGGAATGGCTGTTCTGCTCCTTCCGGCCAGTGGTTCCAACGCTATCTTGACCACCAGTGGTTCTTGGTTGACTACATCGTAGTTCCTCTCTGCAGGATTGAGATGATGGGACCGGAAGGCACAGGGATGAATCTTTTGGTCCTGGGCAGATCGCTGGGACAGGATGGCCCCCACTCCAACATCAGAAGCATCAACCTCTACCACAAATTTACGGGACGGATCTAGATGGATGAGGATGGGTGCTGTGGTGAACCAATGCTTCAGGTCCACAAAGTCTCTGTCGACAGCTGGAGACCATGTGAACGGTACTTTGGGAGAGGTGAGTGCAGAGAGGGGCCACCAGGGAGCTGTAACCCTGAATGAAACGTCGGTAGAAGTTAGCAAAACCCTGCAACTGCACCCTGGACGTAGGTTGAGGCCAATCCACCACTGCTTTCACCTTTCCAGGATCCATCTGGACATTTACATCAGCGATGACATATCCCAGAAAGGAAATTGTAGAGCGGTGGAACTCACACTTCTCGGCTTTTACGAACAATTGGCTCTCCAGGAGGCGCTGAAGGACCTGTCTGACATGAAGAACATGTTCTTGGGCAGACAGGGAAAAAAACAGGATGTCGTCAAGGTAGATGAACACAAAACGGTTTAGCATGTCCCGGAGCACATTGTTTACCAGAGCCTGAAAGACAGCGGTGAGTTGGTGAGTCCAGACGGCATGACCTGGTACTCATAATGTCCGTTGGCTGTGTTAAATGCTGTCTTCCACTCATCTCCTTCGCGTATCCGAACCAGGTGGTAGGCATTCCGTAGGTCCAGCTTGGAAAAAATGGTGGCCAAAGCCAAGGAGAGGAGTGGTAGGGAGTAACGATTCTTAACCGTAATATCATTCAGACCCCGGTAGTCAATGCACGGACGCAGGGTCTTGTCCTTCTTCTCCACAAAGAAAAACCCTGCGCCGGCATGAGATGCAGACGGACGGACAGCCCCAGTAGCCAGAGACTCCTATGTACTCCTCCATAGCCTTGGTCTCCGGCCCGGATAGAGAATATATAGCCGACCACGAGGTGGTGTGGTGCCTGGGAGGAGATCAATGGCACAATCATAAGGGCGGTGTGGGGGAAGAGAAGTAGCCCGTGCCTTGTTGAAGACCTCGAGGAGGCCGTGATACTCTATGGGGACGGCAGAGAAATCCTAGACTTGACTTAAGCCCTGAGGAGGCCGTCTCGGGGAAGGCTGCGCTGCTTTGAGGCAATGGGAATGGCAGAATGGACTCCACCCAGAATGGAACTTGTGGTCCAGTCAATAACAGGGTTGTGTTTTTTGAGCCAAGAAAATCCCAAAACAACAGCAACATGGGGAGACTCAATGAGGTGAAGCTGTATAGCCTTACTGTGATTTCCTGAAACCCGCAGATTAACAGGAACAGTGCTGTGGGTAACTCTACCAATGGAGTGGCCGTCCAATGCTCTAGCGTCCATGGGAATAGAGAGGAGTTGAGTGGGGACACCTAATTTAGAAACTAGGGTAGCGTCCATGAAACTCTCATAACACTCACAACTGTTGGAAGTTAGCCTATGTGAACGTTCCCTAGGCGATAACCTAGCTCTACCCAGTTGCACAGGTTCCGGAGTATCTGACTCACCCGTCGCCGATGATTCTCGAGGGAGCTCGGGTGGTTTCGGATCCTCTCGGAGAAACAGCCTTCGGGGACTTCCGGATTCCTTCGAAGGTGAGCGAGCCACTGCGGATGAACAAGTGTGACCTAGGTCAGACCTCCTTTCACTCCTGCATTCCCTTAGACATCCATCAATTTAATGGTGAGGGCGATGAGGGAATCGAGGTCCACCGGTAATTCCAGAGCAGCTAGATCATCTTTTACCACCTCCGATAATCCGTGAAGAAAGGTATCGAAAAGAGACTCCGGATTCCAGGCACTCTCAGCGGCCAACGTGCGAAAGTCTAGAATCGAACACCTTCCTCACCTCTGCCATGAAATCCTCCAGATGATGTCGGATTGTTGCTCACAAACTGCCGTAGCCCAGGGGAGCGCCCTTCCCGAAATTAGCGTAAGGATATACTCTATCTTTGTTCGGTCTGAAGGAAACGAAGATGGGGGTAGCTCAAATAAGAGAGCACTGAGAAAGAAAACCCCGGCAGGTACCAGGATCCCCAGAATATTGCTCCGGAGGAGGTAAGCGGGGTTCTCGGGGAGCGGGGGTAGGCTGTACAAACTCACCACTAATAGGGAAAAAGTTACTGGGTGGTTGGGGGTTCTCAGAGGTGGCAGACTGCCTATGAGCTAACTCCCTGATTTGCTCCATAATAGCCTTAAACGCTTGGTTGTGGCATTCCGTCAGGGAGCGAAGCCCTTCCAAAAGGTTCTCTAGTAATGCCTCCCAATGGTGGCTCACTGCATGGAGACAGTGTGGCGGAGCTGGTCCAAGTCTGCTGGGTCTGTCATGGCCAGTTCGTACTATAAGGGCACAAGGCGAGACCCAGATGTAGACACGGGAGGCAGATGGTTTGAGTCTTGATACTTATTTAGACAATCACAAGACAGGTGAAACAGATCAGGGTGTGACAAATCTCTGTTGATAGACCTTGAGTATGTTTCACTACTGGCTATGCATCTTACAGGGGTCCATACTGTAGACTAAATAAGACACTGCCAAACGTTATCTGGATGGGGCAAAGGGTAGAGACAGCCAGGACAACTATTTTGATGGGGGGAAGCAGGTTTCAAACATTGGGACTTAGAGAATACCCCAAATACAATGCAATCGGAAAGTATTCGGACCCCTTCACTTTTTCCACATTTGGTTACGTTACACCCTTATTCTAAAATGGATTAAATGATTTTTTTCCTAAATCAATCTACACACAATACCCCATAATGAAAAAGTGAAAACAGGTTTTTTGAAACTTCCGATTTCAACTGTAGGTATTCTGACCGTTTGCTATGAGACTCAAAATTGAGCTCAGGTGTATCCTGTTTCCATTGATCATCCTTGAGATGTTTCTACAACTTGATTGGAGTCCATCTGTGGCAAATTAAATTGATTGGACATGATTTGTAAAGGCACACACCTGTCTATATAAGGTTCCAAAGTTGGCAGTGCATGTCAGAGCAAAAACCAAGCCATGATGTCGAAGGAATTGTCGAAGACGGGATTGTGTCGAAGCACAGATCTGGGGAAAGGTACCAAAAAATGTCTGCAGCATTGAAGGTCCCCTAGAACACAGTCGCCTCCATCATTCTTAAATGATATAGGCCACTGGGCCAAACTGAGCAGTCGGGGGAGAAGGGCCTTGGTCAGGGAGGTAACCAAGAACCCGATGATCACTCTGACAGAGTTCCAGAGTTCCTCTGTGGAGATGGGAGAGCCTTCCAGAAGGACAACCATCTCTACAGCACTCCACCAATCAGCATTTTGTGGTAGAATAGCCAAACAGAAGCCACTCCTCAGTAAATGGCATGTGACAGCCCACTTGAAGTTTGCCAAAAGGCACCTAAAATATTATCAGACCATGAGAAACAAGTTTTTCTGGTCTGATGAAAACAAGATTGAAATATTTGGCCTGAATGACAAGCGTCACGTCTGGAGGAAACCAGGCACCGCTCATCATCTGGCCAATACCATCCCTAAGTAGAAGCATGGTGGTGGTAGCATCATGCTGTGGGGACGTTTTTCAGCGGCAGGGACTGGGAGACTAGTCAGGATCGAGGGAAAGATGAACAGAGCAAAGTACAGAGAGATCCTTGATGAAAACCTGCTTCAGAGCACTCAGGACCTCAGACTTGGGCGAAGGTTCACTTTCCAACAGGACCACAACCCTAAGCACATAGCCAAGACATTGCAAGAGTGGCTTCGGGACAAATCTCTGAATGTCCTTGTGTGGCCCAGCCAGAGCTCAGACTTGAACCTGATCTAACATCTTTGGAGAGACCTGAAAATAGCTGTGCAGCGAGGCTCTCCATCCAACCTGACAGAGCTTGAGAGGATCTACAAATAAAAATGGGAGAAACTGCCCAAATACAGGTGTGCCAAGCTTGTAGCGTCATACCCAAGAAGATTCAAGGCTACAATCGCTGCCAAAGGTGCTTCAACAAATTACTGAGTCAAGGGTCTAAATATTTATGTACAGTGGCTTGCGAAAGTATTCACCCCCCATGGCATTTTTTCTATTTTGTTGCCTTACAACCTGGTATTAAAAAAGATTTTGGGGGGGTTTGTATCATTTGATTTACACAACATGCCTACCACTTTGAAAATGCAAAATATTTTTTATTGTGAAACAAACAAGAAATTAGACAAAAACACAGAAAACTTGAGCGTGCATAACTATTCACCCCTGCCCCCCCAAAAGTCAATACTTTGTAGAGCCACATTTTGCAACAATTACAGCTGCAAGTCTCTTGGGGTATGTCTCTATAAGCTTGGCACATCTAGCCACTATGATTTTTGCCCATTCTTCAAGACAAAACTGCTCCAGCTCCGTTGTATGGGTTGCGCTGGTGTACAGCAATCTTTAAGTCATACCACAGATTCTCAATTGGATTGAGTTCTGGGCTTTGACTAGGTCATTCCAAGACATTTAAATGTTTCCCCTTCTTATGGTTTGTGGATATGTCAACAGCCAGTGAAAGTGCAGGGCGCCAAATTCAAACAGAAATCTCATAATTAAAATTCCTCAAACATACAAGTATCTTATACCATTTTAAAGGTAATCTTGTTTTTAATCCCAACACAGTGTTCGATTTCAAAAAGGCTTTACAGCGAAAGCACCACAAACGATTGTTAGGTCACCGCCAAATCACAGAAAAACACAGCCATTTTTCCAGCCAAAGACAGGAGTCACAAAAAGCAGAAATAGAGATCAAATTAATCACTAACCTTTGATGAGCTTCATGTTACACAATACAGGTATGTTTTGTTCGGTAAAGTTCATATTTATATAAAAAAATCTTAGTATACATTGGCGCGTTATGTTCAGTAGTTCCAAAAACATCCGGTGATTTTGCAGAGAGCCACATCAATTTCCAGAAATACTAATAATAAACGTTAATCAAAGATACAAGTGTTACACATGGAATTTTAGATCCACTTCTCCTTAATGCAACCGCTGTATCAGATTTCAAAAAAGCTTCACGGAAAAAGCAAACCATGCAATAATCTGAGGTCGGCGCTCAGAGCCCAATCAAGACAAAAAGATATCCGCCATATTGTGCAGTCAACAGAAGTCAGAAATAACATAAATATTCACTTACCTTTGATGATCTTCATCAGAATGCACTCCCAGGAATCCCAGTTCCACAATAAATGTTTGATTTGTTCGATAATGTCCATCATCTATGTCCAAATAACTAGTTTTGTTAGCGCGTTTGGTAAACAAATCAAAACTCACGAAGCGCGTTCACTAGTTGCAGATGAAATGTCAAAAAGTTCCGTTACAGTCTATAGAAACATGTCAAACGATGTATAGAATCAATCTTTAGGATGTTTTTAACATGAATCTTCAATAATGTTCCAACCGGAGAATTCCTTTGTCTTCAGAAAAAGCAAATGGAACGGGAGCTACCTCATGTGAATGCGCGTGACCAGCTCCTGGCACTCTGCCAGAACTCTGACTCAATCACCTCTCATTCAGTCCCCCTTTACAGTAGAAGCCTCAAACACGTTTCTAAAGACGGTTGACATCTACTGGAAGCCTTAGGCAGTGCAACATGACCAATATCCCACTGTATCTTCAATAGGGGCTGAGTTGAAAATTGACCAACCTCAGATTTCCCACTTCCTGGTTGGATTTTTTCTCAGGTTTTTGCCTGCCATATGAGTTCTGTTATACTCACAGACATCATTCAAACAGTTTTAGAAACTTCAGAGTGTTTTCTATCCAAATATACTAACACTATGCATATATTAGCAGCTGGGACTGAGGAGCAGGCAGTTTACTCTGGGCCCCTCTGGGCACCTTATTCATCCAAGCTACTCAATACTGCCCTCAGCCATAAGAAGTTAAACCACTCGAGGTTTGCTTTAGCAGTAAGCTTAGGGTCATTGTCCTGCTGGAAGGTGAAACTCTGCCCCAGTCTCAAATCTCTGGAAGACTGAAACAGGTTTCTCTCAATAATATCCCTGCATTTAGCGCCAAATAATCATTCCTCCAAGTCTCCCACATGCCTTTTGGAGAACACCAAACGTGTTTGCTTATTTTTTCTGGCCACTCTTCCGTAAAGCCCAGCTCTGTGGAGTGTACGGCTTAAAGTGGTCCTATGGACAGATACTCCAATCTCCGCTGTGGAGCTTTGCAGCTCCTTCAGGGTTATCTTTGGTCTCTTTGTTGCCTCTCTGAATAATGCCCTCCTTGCCTGGTCCCTGAGTTTTTGTGGGCGGCCCTCTCTTGGCAGGTTTGTTGTGGTGCCATATTCTTTCCATTTTAAAATGATGGATTTAATGGTGCTCCATGCTCCGATGTTTCTGAATTCTTTTTATAACCCAACCCTGATCTGTACTTCCCCACAACTTTGTCCCTGACCTGTTTGGAGACCTCCTTGGTCTTCATGGAGCCACTTGCTTGGTGGTGCCCCTTGCTTAGTGGTGTTGCCGACTCCTGGGCCTTTCAGAACAGGTGTATATACGTATAGTGAGATCATGTGAGAGATCATGTAACACAGGGGTGTCAAACTCATTCCACGGAGGGCCTAGTGTCTGCAGGTTTTTGGTTTTTCCTTTCAATAAAGCCCTAGACAACCAGGTGTGGGGAGTTCCTAACTAATTAGTGATGTTAATTCATCAATCAAGTACAAGGGAGGAGCGAAAACCCGCAGACACTCGGCCCCCCGTGGAATGAGTTTGACACCTGTGGTGTAACAGATCATGTGACACTTAGATTGCACAAGTGGACTTTATTCAACTAATTATGTGACTTCTGAAGGTAATTGGTTGCACCAGATCTTATTTAGGGGCTTCATAGCAATGGGGGTGAATATATATGCACGCACCACTTTTCAGTTATTTATAAAAAAAATCAAAAAATTGAAACAAGTAATTTTTTTCATTTTTTTCATTCATAGAAATCAATTTAAATTACAGGATGTAATGCAACAAAATAGGAAAAACGCCAAGGGGGATGAACACTTTTGCAAGGCACTGTATATGTAAAATTTTATTTGGAAAAAATGTCTAAAACACTGTTTTTGCTCTGTCATTATGGAGTATTGTGTGTAGATTGATGAGGGGGAAAAACTATTGAATACATTTTAGAATAAGGCTGTAACGTAACAAAATGTGGAAATTGTGAAGGGGTCTGAATACTTTCAGAATGCACTGTATATGCTCAAAGGTTTGCTTGTTAGAACTCAAAACTTCTCTTCCACTTTGCCTTGCTGCACAAGAATGATTGCGTAATCCCACTCGCCTTGAGAACATGGCGAGCATAGGCTTTGCTGTAAGGGCAAGGCTGCTTGAGAGCTGTCCAGGGTCCTGACTTCTCTAGCCTCTTTCTGGTGGTGCTGAACAGACAGCTTGACTTCCCTGCATGTTGATCAACTCCCTCTACATATTCAGAATCTGGACTAAGGTGGTGCCTAGCAGTGGGTCAAGGAGAGACTGTTTATAGTGGTAAAATACACCAGACTAAACTATCATAATGGGTCAATAGCATAGGGAGCAGAAGAGGATGTCCTGTCCTGGTTGTTAGCTTAGCCAGATAGCTAACAGTCAAAACACCTATGGGCTTTAGAATGGGTAGCTGGCTAAGCTTACAACCAGGCGGGACTTCTTCTTCTCCCAATTTCAAACAGTATGCTACTTGTGATCGCAGAGGGATTATCATCTATGCAGATCAAGATAGGTTAACCCTGGTAGCCATTGGCAACTGATATACTTTAGTAGCCATACCGTCTATTGACTACTGTATCCCAATAGGCACATATTGACGAGGAACACTAAGGAAAAACACCCTGGTTTCAGGACACTCCATATGAGGTCACACAGGAAACATACTCCATAAGACATGACAGAATCAGAGCAGTGTGTCTCCAATACGAGCATGACTGATCTGGAGACACAGCAGTTCAGAATGTGGGCTCTTTCTCTCTCTCTCTCTTTCTCTCAATGTATTATTTATCTCTCTCTCTCTCTCTCTATCTCTCTCAATTGATTCTTACTCTCTATCTCTCTCAATTGATTCTTACTCTCTCTCTCTCTCAATTGATTCTTTCTCTCTTTCTCTCTCCCACTCTCACTCATTCTCTCTCACTCTCTCTAACACCCTCTCTCTCAATTGATTCTGTCTCGCTTTCTCGCTCACTCACTCACACTCTCTCTCACTCTCTCAGATGATGGGCTGAGGCCCAATCTGGAGGAAACTAAAGTGTTCCACTCCAGTGTCCTACCCCTGAGGAGAGCGGTAGTCTCAATATATCCTGGCCTTGACGAATTGCCTGTCCAAATGCATCTCCAAACTCTACAATCAACCCTGGGATTATGGTTTCACAGAAATACAAACGTTTTCTGTTACAATGGCCGGTTTAAACATAATGAGCTCAGACTTGAAGAATCTTGGCTAGAGAGATATGTCTAGAGAAGAACATGCTACACATCACACATTGCATTGCTACGGTAAAATGGATGGCTGCCTTTTTGCTAGAACCTTACACATCTCACATGTCATTGCTACAGCTTGCTTTTTGCATGTCTGTTATGATTAATGGGATTTACACTGAGGACATACTGTTGCTTTTGACAGGAGGTTTAGAGTGAAAAGTCACACCCCTGAATCTTGTGTTTATATTCCTCTTTCAGATCTAGATTACAATATCTTTACGGTAACACTTCTAATGTGTGTTTAAGACATTCATTATTTAAAAAGACTGTTATAACGAGCCATGAGCCATTACAAAAGTTTATATAACACACCTTGTAATGTATTATACATGTAGGTGCATTTTGACCCTTGGTGGATCATAAATGTTTGTACAGGGAGCAATGACATGTTATGGAGGTCTAACAGCAGGTCTTGTAATGTGATTAAAGCACTATTATTGGACTGTACACAGGTGGCTCAGAGAATGTGATACCGTTCCCATTCCAGCCCTCTGTGGAGTATCCCGCCACTGTGTACGTCAAGATAACCTGAACATTTTCTTACATTGCATGCACACCCCGTTGAGCAGACTGCATATGCTCTCTAAATCAGATACCAAGTCGACTCATGAATTGTTCATGAAAGCATATATGCTAGACCAGTCATTATTTACATTTAATTCTCAAGACGTGTTCTTTGAATCTATATTCTGCCTCAAAGAGAAACGTGGCATTTCTTTGGTCATGTAAATGTTGCATTTTCTTGGTAATATACAAAATACATAATACATGAGATATTTTTACATCCTTGTTTGATGTGTTGTTTAAACTGTACTGTTTTATCACCTCATCATGGTAAACTGGGATTATTTTGAACCACAAAATGTTCTTGTACTTTCCTGTACATTTGTACCAAACGTTCCTGTACCTCTTAGCACTAACAGAGAGAGTTTTTCTTCCCCGTCCCCCTCCCCCTCTCCCACCGTAAGAAGTGAGTTTAGCAGTACTTTGGTTGAATGGCTTTCTCTCTAATGACCGGCTTTCCACATCAACTCAGACCGCCACTGTAGCTCAGTGGAAAAGAGCAGATGATTGATTTAGATAAGGCACATTGTGCTTCTCCATACTGTCTTATTTCCACAGCAAACACCCTTTGTGTCTTGGAACCACAGTGAATTGGTTACATTTGTGTACACTCACAGTCAAGCCTCTTCATTGGCTTAAATAATTAAACTGCCACATCTTCCTGGCTCCAACTGAATTTACAAGCAAACTGTAAATATTGTCTGTATTTAGAGTGTATGTCCTTGAGAGTGTATTTACTGTATGTCATAACTGAACTGTTTTTTGACATCACTCTTTATCTCAAAGCAATCACTGAGGGCACAGGAGGCTGCTGAGGGGAGGACAGCTCATAAAAATGGTCGGAATGAAGCAAATGGAATTGCATCAAACACATGGACATTCCACTTATTCTGTTCCGGCCATTACCACGAGCCCGCCCTCCCCAATTAAGGTGCCACCAACCTCCTGTGCCTGAGAGATTTGACTGACATTTTAGTCATTTAGCAGAAGCTTTTATCCAGAGCAACTTACAGGAGCAATTAAGGTTAAATGCCTTGCTCAAGGGCACAATTACTGATTTTTCAGTCAGCACTGGGTTTCAAACTAGCAACCTTTCGGTTACTGGCACAATGCTCTTGACCGCTAGGCTACCTGCTGACCTTTAGATCAGCCTCACAAACATTCTCCTTAAAATTAATCCCCCTTGGGGAGTAAAAAAAAGAATTTTTACTCACGTACAAAGTCACGTTTTATCATTGTGCCAAGTGACAGATAGTATCCTGGCCTGACACATCTGCTGTAATATTTACCGGTTTTAGGACAGTTTGATGGTTTGAGATATAGATTATTGACAAAATGTCAGAGAATTAGAGAATTTTAAAGTGCACTTTTGTGAAATGTGGAAAAGGAAGCCGAGGTCCTCTAGGACTACTGTTCCTCCCTAAGACCTCATGAGAGACCTTGCAACATTTTGACATTGATCATTCAAATGTGGTGTGCATTTGTCTCAATTGGATAACTGGATGGATTTTGATTTCCTACGGGTACTGTTTGTAACAACACACTAATGTATCACACTACTATTGGGGACTACAGAACAATATGGATGCCCTGGCCCCTGGGTGCCAATAGCCTGATCCCAGATCTGTTTGTGCTATTATATCCTTTGCTATTAAGTGCTATTGTGCTATTAAGGTCCTTTACTGGGATTGATTTGCACTTTTCACACCAAAGTAGGTTCATCTCTAGGAGACAGAACGCGTCTCCTTCCTGAGCGGTATGACGGCTGCGTGGTCCCATGGTGTTTATACTTGCGTACTATTGTTTGTACAGATGAACGTGGTACCTTCAGGCGTTTCGGAAATTGCTCCCAAGGATGAACCAGACTTGTGGAGGTCTACAATGTTTTTTCTGAGGTCTTGGCTGATTTCTTTTGATTTTCCCATGATGTCAAGCAAAGAGGCACTGCGTTTGAAGGTAGGCCTTGAAATACATCCACAGGTACACCTCCAATTGACTCAAATGATGTCAATTAGCCTACCAGAAGCTTCTATAGCCATGACATCATTTTCTGGAATTTTCCAAGCTGTTTAAAGGCACAGTCAACTTAGTGTATGTAAACTTCTGACCCACTGGAATTGTGATACAGTGAAATAATCTGTAAACAATTGTTGGAAAAATGACTTGTGTTATGCACAAAGTAGATGTCCTAACCGACTTGCCAAAACTATAGTTTGTTAACAAGACATTTGTGGAGTGGTTGAAAAACAAGTTTTAACGACTTCAACCTAAGTGTATGTAAACTTCCGATTTCAACTGTATATTGTTCAGTAGTACCTAACATTAGTGTGATACATTTGGTGTTGTTGTGTACAGCATGGTATGACAAGGAGTGGCGTGATGGCACAAACAAACAGCTACCCAGGCTAGGGTGCCGTTTCATGTCAATTCTAACCTGAATCGTTGTTTCCTGCAGTATAATTTTATAGCAAGCTGTGTAGTTTATGTCAATCAAAGCATGCCAATTCATTATGAATATGACACATTTGTGACAACAATATTGAAAGTGAATTGGAGACGGCCACTAGCATCGACAAATATAATACTGTATATGGTAAAGTGGGAGTTGAGACACTATATAGAGATTGGCAGAGGACAATCTAAATTAGGAATGAATTTAGCTCCAGGCCAAAGGGTTTTTTAATAAAACATACACATTAGAATTGGAAATACCGTCAGATATTCACCAAACTGAATTGGGATAAGATGCTCCTGTGAGTCTGTCTCATTTCTTTATCTGTAGTCACCTTATCTTCTAAACAATCAAAAGACTATGAACAGTAAGTCCTGTATGTGTCATGGCTAAATGTTGTCAATATTCTAATTGTGATCCATAACCTGTCAGAAAGAGTGTTCTGACATTATGGTAATTGGGGGGGAACATTTAGTAACGTAGATTTGGATAGAATAACTGGAAAGAATAATTTGTTGCCAAATTTAATTCATTCATTGGGGCCTTTCATTAATTTGGAGTTCATAAAAATTTAGCTTTAGGCTCAAAACACATACATACACACACACACACACACACACACACACACTGGCTGAAAATGGCCTGGATGTTACTTCTTTACAGTAACTGACAGTCCTCCTAATTAATTTTCAAATTTTAATTTACTTGGCCTCTTCCAAAGATTAATGATAGGAGGATTACAGGCCTGTCAGAGGCACTATCCCAGTCCTCGGAAGAACAGTGTCTTTGAAAGAGACTCAGACGACTTACATTAGTCTCTTCCTCATTGCTCTCTGAAGGGGTGTCTGTGGGAAAGATTTAACCTGATCACAGTAGACTTCTATGTTAAGTGCCACTAGTCCTGACAGAAGCAATGTGCAGAAATCCAGTGGCTTGTTTTTCCATATGTCTTTCAAAAAGTACTGAATACTCAACTCAAACATAGTTCATCACGACTATTGATTTATTCTAGACTAACATGTAGTGCTTGACTGACTCCACGTTAATGTGTTTTTCCTTAATGGCTAACTTAATGGAATTGTCTACATGCAGTTTTAGACTATCCATATTTTTCCGATGATTGAAGTAGGCCGTGAAGCAATCGCTGCTGAAGGCAATTATCATACGCAAAAACATACTGTATTTTGTCATTACTCGAAGATGAATATTTGGGTCGGCCAACCTGAAAGATCTGAGAAGCATAGTCAGTGAAAAAATATTTTGAGTGTTCCTTTGAATAGACTTACTATGGCCATCAAATTCTAATCTGCACCTTCGAATTCCGGTTCCACTGCTATTAAAATTTCTATACCTCTAATCAGGGACTGATTTAGACATGGGACACCATTTACATTTACATTTAAGTCATTTAGCAGACGCTCTTATCCAGAGCGACTTACAACAGGTGTGTACAATTAATTATCAAGTAGAACAGAAAACCAGCAGTACTCTGGACCTTCAGGGTAAGATTTGTGTACCCCTGCAATATGGGCGGTCTCCCACAATTCCAAGCACTTTGTTCACACCCCCTGAAATAGTTTAAACTCAAATTGCATCACACTGAGCCTGTCTGTATTGTTGTGAACGGAAGAAATGTGGAGGGACAAAAAAAATATGGCTAATGCTTTGTCAATGGCAGTCATCCATTGCCGGATGAATGACAACGGAGATGATTGTCAACAACAACAAAACACACACAAGTGGTCTGTCTTTTGACGGAACCATCTCATCTGAACATGTCCATCCGTATTCATGCAGTTACAGTAGGTGTGTCCCCGGCCTTAGAGGGGTAATCATGGGAGGTGATAGCAAATATTGCACTGCGTTTTTGAGATTGCCCCCATCATGACAAAATATTTTTAGTTCTCAAGTGTCCTATTTGCGTTCTAGAAAAAGGTTTGGATATTTTGATGACACTTTTCAAAATCAGCTGTCTTCCAAACAACTATACTATACTACAACTACATTAAAAAAAAGGTGTCTTTTTAAGGCAGGCACTGTATTAGCCCAAGATGTACTCTTAAGGACCTTAACAGTCTATTGACGCACCCGTGCGTCAATCTCAGTAACATAATAAAACAATCCCCATAAAAATCCATCAGTTTAAACTAGAGACATCCTACGTATGTCGGCCTTCTGTATCTGCGGTGGAAGGTGCCTAGCTACAGCGGAGTTTGTCAGGCTATGAGACATCCTGAAAATCGGTCTTCTCACGAAAATGTCTGTAGCGTCTGAACGGTTTGGCAACGCTGATGTGCCAACTTCTGTCTGTAGCGTCCGAATCATTTAGGTTAAAACTAACACCATACCGTGGAAAGGGGAGACTGTTTAAGTCCTTATGATAAATTATTTGACCGTTTTTTTTGTTGCCATTTATGATTTGTTTTATGACAATGTTTCTATGGGCTATAGTAGTAAAGGTGAAATTCAATATTTTATCAAATAATTAAAAAAGTAGTAGTTTACCTAAAAATGTATTACATTTAATCGAATAGCTAAACGTCTGTAGCGTCTGAACGGTTTGGCCTGAAGTCGGTAACACTAATGTGAAAACAATTCCATATGTTAGCTTAGTAGAACCCCCCTCCCCAACAGCTTAGACTTTTATCTGCTCACGGATCTTAGGCATTCCCATGATAAACGGATACAGTTTCCATGCTAGACTACTGGGATCTCATTGATTACTATATCAGACAGTAACTGAAATCCTATTCAGCCTTGAATGTGAATTGTGTACACACAATGGTTCTCTAGCAGAACATTTCATCATGAAGCTTGTGGTTCACGTGGTGGTGTATAACAGGTGGAGAACAAGGGTAATTCAATATTCAATAAGGTGTGTTATACATCACACCCAGACATTTTGTTTTTCTTTTCAATTATTGAAGCTGTAATGTCTTTGGCATTCAAACTTAACAAATTACTAAGATCTGAGCATAATTCAAATCAGCAACACCAGTCATGTAGCTCAGCAGGGCTTACAAGAGGAGACTGAGCTTTAGAAGCAGGAATACAATGGCATGTTCAGGCAGCATCTGCTTTCATTGCTATCACAATCAAATCTAGTAAGATTCAGTAAGAAAAAACAATGCTTTATCACAAAGACAGGGTAGCCACACTGAATGAATTTGCAGGTTTTGTCTGTATTAGCCTTGCTGTCAATTGTGGACATGTAAAACAGTAGATGAGAGGACAGTTTGGCTGGCAGTAGAGAGAGAGGAACAGAGCACATTAAAGGGGAAAACATTTTCCCTCCCTGTCCCTCTCTCTCTCTCTGCCACTCTCCCACTCAGGCTATTTTCTAGTGAGTAAGGATCCCTGGACTTTGATTAGTCTCAAGTGTCTTTACAAACAGCCCGCCCCCACCTTGCCTGCAGGCTGAATGAAGCTCTCTTACCAAATGTCACTATTAGTATTCCATAGATTTCCATGCTGCTATCTTCCTTTCCTGTCCTCTGCCAAGCCTCACCTCTGGTAGGGACACACCTCATGCGCTACAGAGGACCTTTGTCGTTGGTTCACAGAGGGTAGCAAAAGGTTGCCTCTCTCTTGAGGACTGCTGTTTGGCTGTTGAGATGTTGAAGGGTTCACAGTAGGTAGCTAGATATCTCTTTCAACTAGCATCAGTTGTAGTATGTTGTGGGACTTTATTTAGGAAATAATGGTATTGTTATCACAGATTGCATATCACACACATGCAATGAGAGAATCAATCTGGATTAAGTTGATGAAATAACTCTAATTGTTTGCACTTGTCCAGATTTTTCTTCTTGGTTTTATAGTAACCTATGCATCAGAGAGATCTGAAGGTTATGGCTGGAGTAGCTACAGGGGTGTTCGGAGGGAATATAGATCATGGAAGCATGTACATGGATATAGACAGTGAGACACACAGTCATTAGAATATGTCAGATGTGAAATAAATGGTTCAGAATGCTATTCTATATGACAGGCATGCATGTGTTGATCCATAAAGCGTTGCTGAAATACCAATTAAATTGCTCAATAAACACAGTTGGAAAATAGGTCGGCCGGTTACTCCCCCGTGCAGAATGAGACCTTATCCTCATCAATAATCAGATGTCCAACTGGTGTTTTTCTAGGTACTTGCTTATCCACTAGGTGGCAGTGACGACCAGGAGAGGCAGGTGCTGAAGCGCACAACTATTCATGATTACAAAAAAGATGCGTTTAGCGCTCGAGCACTTGAGTTGTAGTTTTAGTGCTCTGCAGCATTAGGACATAGCGTTTGTGATTCACGCCCTTTGAGCATAATATCTACCAAAAAACGATACTACCTTCTCAAGACATTATTGCAAAAGACCTGCACAAGAAATACGTTGACATTCAGGAGAGGTTTTGGAGCTGACGAGGACAACATGAATTCGTTCTGGATACACACAATTTGGATACCGGGGTTCTTTTTCTTTTTTGGATTTCAAGGTACGGGTAGCATTCTAGTTCATTTTTAATATAATGATGTTGCTTTTGATTACCAGTCACATTCCTCTTTTCAGTTTGGAGTTACAGAGGAATTCATGTTCTGCATCTACCCCTGATGAGACTGCTTTTGCAGCTTTGATCGGCTGGCTACCTCTGGTGTCTTCTAGGACTTATTATTCATCCCCCTTATTTATGACGTTCATCCTTTCCTATTTATTGCGCTCAGATTGACACGCATAATGTATTTACGCACACAGAGAAATAGGCTACACACGCAGAGGGGGAGATATTGAAAAGTACTTGAAGATGACACCAATATGATTCAAAGTGAGTGGGGGGATGTTGGCGAAGGACACGTTCAGTGGTGAGAGTTTATAGGGAATTGATCAAGCTACCAGTTATTAAATTATTTTTGAAGTGACTTGTCTGCGATGTCCCTGCTGATTTTGAATATGTATATGTGTGTGTGTAATATGTATGTGTGTGTTTTCGGTGCCCCCCTTTGTGGTTATAGAACTGGTGACATTACTCATGTCCAGCATATTTTAGTAGCTTTTGAAGATGATGACTTCATCTGTCACTGTAGCCTACTGAACTTTCTACTTTGTGGGGAGATCTCACTGTAGGATCAGACAGGTAACAAGCTTGGACTTCAATAGTGATCTATGGTGCAGTTTCATAACCAGTTAACCGTGTTGGCTGTACTGCACTCAGAAAAGGCTCCATCTCCACAGAGAAATTAACAGTGGGCATTTAGATCAGCATGTTGACTTGCCTACACCAATTAATTTAACAGATGAGCATTATGTTAATACAACATGAAGGGTAATTTAAAGTTAGATGTAGAGGAAAAGTTGGCCATCGACGAGGGTCCGGCCTGGGCGGCAGGTAGCCAAGTGGCTTTAGAGCGTTGGGCCAGTAACTGAAAGGTTGCTAGATCGAATCCCCGAGCTGACAGGATAAAGATGTATTCTGCCCCTGTACAAGGCAGTCAACCCACTGTTCGTCATTGTAAATAAGAATTTGTTCTTAACTGACTTGCCTAGTTAAATTAAGTAAACATTTTAAAAAATGGTCGAGGCCAGGATCCTGTGACACCGCCTCAAGGTGTGGAACATGGCCAGACTGGTTAAGCATACAGGGTTCTGTTGGAGATCAAAGTGAAAATGCTGCTGTGGTTCCATGTAAACAGACCTAGATAGGGCTCTATGCTGACCATTTTTACAAGGAGCACGAGTGCACCTAAATTGAAAAATAGAGCAGCACACAAAGAAATGTAGGAGCACAATGAAAAATATTTGAGATATTAAAGCTAGATTCTTACATTTTTCTAGGTGCACTGTGGCTCCTAATAAAAAGCCCTGCTAGTGTATATTAGGAAGACCTCATACGACATCCCCTGGCAGTTGTCTATAACATACATGCTGCTGTCATGATAAGGCTGAATCATGCATTGCATTTCATAGAGAATATATTAGACATTTCATAAGTTAGACCTGGAAGCCCTGACTAGGTCTGTTTACATGGAACCACAGCAGGAGAGACACAGCAGCATTTTCACTTTGATCTCCAACAGAACCCTGTATGCTTAACCAGTCTGGCCATGTCTCACGCCTTGGGGCGGTGTCACAGGTTGGTGGCCTCGACCATGTCTGGTCCTCCTCGCTGGCCCACTTTTCCTCTTCATCTATCTTTAAATTACCCTTCTTGTTGTACTAACATAATGCTCATCTGTTAAATGAATTGGTGTAGGCAAGTCAGCATGCTGCTCTAAATGCCCACTGTTAATTTCTCTGTGGAGATGGCGCCTCTTCTGAGTGCAGTACAGCCAACACGGTTAACTGGTAATGAAACTGCACCATAGATCACTATTGAAGTCAGGAGAAAGTACAGTTTTTAGTATGGCTGCTTCATATTGCACATGCACTGTATTTTCTCTTCATAGAGCACTTGTACTGTATTTTCTCTTCATAGAGCACATGTACTGTATTTTCTCTTCATAGAGCACATGTACTGTATTTTCTCTTCATAGAGCACATGTACTGTATTTTCTCTTCATAGAGCACTTGTACTGTATTTTCTCTTCATAGAGCACTTGTACTGTATTTTCTCTTCATAGAGCACTTGTACTGTATTTTCTCTTCATAGAGCACATGTACTGTATTGTTCCCTTACATACTGTACGTTGAAAAAAAGACATGACTTTGCAGTTGAAATAAGAGGAAGAAAATATGTTTGGCCTTGTGCCATGCATTTTCTTTGTTTTTTGGTTCATCCTTTTCTGATGGGAAGTATTAGGAACCTTGAGGTACAGAGTTGTTTAATGGTGTTGGTGCTGTTATTCTTTTCGGAGGAAAAATGACTTGTCGCTTATCCAGAGATGGCATAGCAGAAATGTAGTCGGATAGCTGTGGATAGAATTTAATTTATTTCTTATTTTTCCGGTAATACAAATAATTGCCTTTTCATGTGGTGATCAATTCACACTAGGCTCCTGGGAGGAACACGATTGTGAAATATGCTTATTCTAAGGAAAATAGTGCCATCACCTCGGAAACAAGAGAACACTCCTTAAATAAAGTCAGAGTATGCTAGATTCTGTAATCTGGAATGGCTTCTGGGATTAACCCCAATACAGCGTTGGATGGAGAACTCAGAAACATTACCACATACCCATTAAATAAACCTTCAGAATGTCAGGCGCACAAGGAATACACACACATTCAGAAATGAATTGGAAAGAGAGAGTTAAACAGTCCGAATCATTAATGCAATCAGACGATTTGTATTGATGCTCTCTCTCGCCTGGCCTTTCACTGGAGTCTGTGTTGATCTCTCTTTGGGGACTTGGGATTTTCCTCCTCACGAGAGACCACAGACTCCCCCTATTGAAACAGACCCAACTGAATTGACTCTTGTGTTTTTTCGGGTCTTCCTATATTCCAACCATGTCTCTGTGGTTGGTTGTAGGCAGGATGTGGGTTTGGTTCCTCTGAGGTGATTTGGGTTGTGGAATGATGTGGCCACAGGGAGAGAGAGGGGGGGAGGGAGAGGGGGATGAGTTGGGTCTAGCATAAAATAGAATAGAGTGGAATCGCAGCAATACACCGTTATATGTTAGTTATACTTTTATACCCCCGCACCCCCTCGCATTCGGCCTCTTTAATGTCCACAACGCTCCACTTCTCAGAGCCCCATCCCAGGAAAATTGCAATTAGCTTGGCGTTCCCTGTACAAGGCTTCTGGATCCTGTAATCAAATCAAATTTTATTTGTCACATCCGCCGAATACAACAGGTGTAGACCTTACCGCAAAATGCTTACTTACAAGCCCTTAACCAACAAAACAGTTTTAAGAAATATTTACTAAATAAACTAAAGTTTAATATTTTTTGTAATAACACAATAAAATAACAATAATGAGGCTATATACAGGGGGTACCAGTACCGAGTCAATGAGTGAGTGTAAAGTGACTATGCATAGATAATTAACAGCGAGTAGCAGCAGTGTAAAAACAAAGGGGGGTGTGGTGATGTCAATGCAAATTGTCCGTGTGGCCATTTGATTAATTGTTAATAGATGCTGTTAAGGAGCATTTTGGAGATAGACTTGGCGCTCCGGTACCGCTTGCCGTGAGGTAGCAGAGAGAACAGTTGATGACTTGGGTGACTTGAGTCTTTGACAATTTTTGGGGCCTTCCTCTGACCCTGCCTAGTATATACAGTACCGGTCAAAGGTTTGGACACACCTACTCATTCAAGAATTTTTCTATTTTCTACATTGTAGAATAATAGTGAAGACATCAAAACTATGAAATAAGACATATGGAACCAAAAAAGTGTAAAACAAATCAAAATATATTTTGGATTTTAGATTCTTCAAAGTAGCCACCCTTTTCCTTGATGACAGCTTTGCACAGTCTTGGCATTCTCTCAACCAGCTTCATGAGGAGTGCTTTTCCAACAGTCTTGAAGGAGTTCCCACATTTGCTGAGCACTTGTTGGCTGCTTTTCCTTCACTCTGCTGTCCAACTCATAACAAACCATCTCATTTGGGTGGAAGTCGGGTGATTGTGAAGGCCAGGTCATCTGATGCAGCACTCCATCACTCTCCTTGTTTTATGTCATTGTCCCGTTGAAAAACAAATTATAGTCCCACTAAGCGCAAACCAAATGGGATGGTGTATTGCTGCAGAATGCTTTGCTTGCCATAATGGTTAAGTGTGCCTTGAATTCTAAATAAATCACTGACAGTGTCCCCAGCAAAGCACCATCACACCTCCTCTTCCATGCTTCACGGTGGGAACCACACATGCAGAGATAATCTGTTCACCTACTCTGCGTCTCACAAAGACACAGCTGTTGGAACCAAAAATTTGGACTCCTCAGACCAAAGGGACAGATTTCCACAGGTCTAATGTCCATTGCTCATGTTTCTTGGCCCAAGCAAGTCTCGTCTTATTGGTGTCCTTTAGTAGTGGTTTCTTTGCAGCAATTTGACCATGAATGTCAGGTGTGTGCATACTGGTAGCGAAGTCAGGTGCAGGAGGGCAGAGATTTGTGAACAGGCGCACACTTTATTGAGGCAAAAGTGCAAAACGCGCAAAACAGTCACAAGAATTATGTTTAACAATAAACATCTTCGTGAAATACCACGGAAAAACAAACCAGTCTGGCGTGTCA
Organism: Salvelinus namaycush; assembly: GCF_016432855.1. Lineage (NCBI taxonomy): Eukaryota > Metazoa > Chordata > Actinopteri > Salmoniformes > Salmonidae > Salvelinus > Salvelinus namaycush. The sequence continues at coordinate 33,717,988 of NC_052329.1, read as the reverse complement.
ACAACAAACATGTAACACAAACAATCTTACACAAAGACATGATGGGGAACAGAGGAATAAATACACGTAGATTGATTGGGGAATGAAAACCAGGTGTGCAGGGAAAAAGACAAAACAAATGGATACATGAAAAATGGAGCGGCGATGGCTAGAAAGCCGGTGACGTCGACCGCCGAACGCCGCCCGAACAAGGAGAGGAGCCGACTTCGGCGGAAGTCGTGACAATGAAGGCCTGATTCACACAGTCTCCTCTGAATAGTTGATGTTGAGGTGTGTCTGTTGTGTCTGAACTCTGTGAAGCATTTATTTGGGCTGCAATCTGAGGTGCAGATAACACAAATGAACCTATCCTCTGCAGCAGATGTCACGCTCGTTATAATGAGTGGACCAAGATGCAGCGTGGTATGGTTTCATCCTCTTTATTAGGTAGTGAAACACAAAGAAAACAATAAGGTGCGAAACGAAACGTGAAGCTCATGTAGTGCTCGCATAGACAAGATCCCACAAAGCACAATGGGGAAATGGCTGCCTAAATATGATCCCCAATCAGAGACAACGATAAACAGCTGCCTCTGATTGGGAACCATACCAGGCCAACATAATTATAATCACCTAGATAACCCACCCTAGTCACACCCCGACCTAACCAACATAGAGAATAAAAAGCTCTCTATGGTCAGGGTGTGACAGCTAAGGTAACACTAGGTCTTCCTTTCCTGTAGCGGTCCACATGGGAGCCAGTTTCATCATAGCACTTAATGGTTTTTGCAACTGAACATAAAGAAACGTTCAAAGTTCTTGAATTTTTTTGCATTGAGCAAAGGAGAAGGATCTGTGCACTTTGGAAATGAAAACTGCTGTATACTGTCTTAGGCTATATGCCCCAAGACCTTTGCAATATATGACAGGGTTGACTGCATTTAGTTCTGTTACTAACACATTTTATTGTTAGCACTTTGCATTTATCTGATATTTCCTTCACAAGGTGAAAGCATGCGCGGCGGACGCAGTGGCGACATGATTTAGCAGAGGGCTTTTATAAACTCCACGAGTCCATCTTCTGGCAGTTCACGCGACTCTTTGTTGTTGATTCAAGTGATGCATTTCTAATCAACATCCATACAAAATCCCTTTCTAAGCGTAAACTCTTTTAATTTAATTTCAGTATCATCATAACCAATAATCTTTCAGGAAGACCAGCTGTATCTCTCTACTCTACGGAGTACTCCTACTCCAATCAGAATCACTATAACTATCAGGCAGGTTGGAATCCACATACTTTATTCTCTTACCAGGCAAACTGACGTATGTATCACGGCTGAAGTTGGAGAATAGAGAAGCTGTACGAATGTGTAGAGGGAAGACAAAATACTGTAAACCCCTATGCAAAAATCAAATCAATTTATCTTCATAATTCAGCAGATCTATACTGTACTGCTCATGTTTATAGAAAGTCTTCTAATAACTATATGAAGATAAAATGAGGAGACTCTTATTAGTATTAGTATTCCTCTGCCTTCCAGTCCCTGACATTATGTTATCTCTGTTTCTGAATCTCATCTTGAAGTCCAACTTCAGAGGTTTTACTTCCTTTCATAGTGATGCAAATCCAGGGTCGTCTTCTTGCTTGTATAGAAGTAGTGTACCACTGTTGTAATGAAGCAAGCTGTACTCCTTCTGTGCCTGTCTTGAACAAGCCCGTCTGATCCTGATTCCTGAACTCTATAACCGGCCTACTCAAACAATCCTCTGCATTTTTCATCAACCCAATGCTAAGTGCAGTTGTTTCCCAGCTGTTTGCTGTCTGGCTGGGTAAGGATGTCGTTTGTGTGTGTTACATGCACACAGGCACATCTCCAGCATTCCCGTAACACGGTGATCAATTTTTTCCAGTGTCAAGGGGTAATTGATTTTGGCACTCTAAAGCAATTTTATGTGGCTGGGAAATGTCAGCTAATAGTAATTATTAATTTCTTTAGATTATAAATTATACAAAATGTCTCAAATGTTTGGATGTGGTGAACCTTGCAGGAAAGCAATTGGTCTCATGTTCTCTTTAATATCCACTACCATCCTTCTCCTTTGGAATCCAGACCCTTAACTGTTTTCCCAAAGCTCAGTAATTAAGATCGACTTCATAATTGTGAATGGATCTGTTTCAGACCACGGTTTCCCTCGTAATAGACTAAGAAACAAAGTGCTGTCTTGGTGAGCGTTCTGTTTGCAATATTTAGAGTTATTATAAACCTACAGATTTTAGTTTTAGTTCTGTTTCCAGTCTTTCCACCAGCCAGACAGCATGTTGGTTTGACATGCGTGGAACAGGGAGTGTTTTCTATTTTCTTGTTTATCGGGATGCCAAACTTATGATTAGAGATTTAATATGAGGAAATTACACTTTGTAATTTTAATTAGTATCTTTTTCGCTTTTGAGTTCAGTCACAGGAAAAAATGGTTGTAAACTCTGTTTTCCTCGAACATGATCTTCTTACCAGTCCGATAATGAATCACCAAATCCCAATGCACTAATTGAATTAGATGACTATTACATAGAGAAAAGTGGGACACACTATGACTGCCATTGTAAAGGTACCTGGACTGTGGGAAGCTGGTCCACACATTGGAATGCGAGAGACATTAAAAATGGATCTCTCAGAAATAAGTCATGTGACGTCTAAACGTCAGTAACTGTATACAAGTCTGAGTTAAGAAGATATATATCTCTGCTTGTTTTTTCAATGCTCCGACATGTTTACCAGGAATTAGTCCTTTTTGGGACGTTTTTCTTGGGTAAGCTCTATCACTGGATTATTATCATTGTTGTTGACCACCACTCCTATTTCCCTTGTTTGCTGAAGCTCAGAGGCCTAACTGGACCATCAAAATGTTTCAGTTGCACACGAAGGAACATAAATATGTTTGCCAAAATACATCTAGGTACTACACAGCACCTGTAATGGCATTTCATTCCGATCTTAACAATTATTTGCTCAGGTGATGATTGATACGGTATCAATTAATGTAATGATGTTAGTTGTCATAGTCATTTATCTTCCTGTGATCCCTTTGTGAGGTCGGCTCATTGACAACGTTAAGGAGTGAAGAGAATGGCTGGTTTAGATGTACAGTACCTCCACAGTCAGAGGCTGGAACTAAGACAGCATTGAATGAGCTGTATTCCAGTATGTGTGTTTGTGTGTTTACCAATGCAGGACTATTCAGAAGGTATGACTAGATATCTTCAGTCTTCCAAACAAGGTAGTTTATCAAAATAGCACAATATGAAGTAACCTGACAAGAGAGTAATATGTCTGAGAAGAATCAAGAATCAATGAGCTTTAATACTGTATAACAACTGCATAAACACATTTTGTAGAGTACTGTTGTTAGAGCGCTGAAGGACAGACTTTCTTCTGTCAAGAATTATAGGGTGTTCATCTCTCTTTCTTAATCAGTATGCTGACACGGTGATCCTTTTAAGAACGGTCTGTTGTGTCATTGCGTTCGGCAGTCTGTTCTTAATTTCTTCATTATGACAGCCACTAATAACACATTTGAGGTTAATTATATTTCCCAGGCATGACTGCTTCGGGCCTGCTCCTGCTCATTCCTACAGGGAGCTTGGAGTGGGAGCAGAGAGCTGGCAGCAGCAACACGGGAGGAATCCTTAATTGGTTTGTGAGGAAATTCTGGGTGAGCTTGGATGACATCGTGCCCAGCATTCCTCCTTCAGGAGCTGAAATGAGCCTGAGAAAGGAAAAGAGAGAGACTTGAAAAGGCATTTGGAACCACATGCAAAATAAAGAAATAGCCCAGTTTTTCTTCTTCCTCCCCCAGTTATCACAGCAATCTTAATGAGGCTTCCACCCCATGTAGGGTCAGCTGTTATGGGACACATACACTTGCCCTTTCATCCTATATTTTTGCCACTGCTTTGCAGTGCCTCAAGGAGCGATGTGCATCTACTAAGAGAACACCTTCGGCGGCTTGAATACTCCAATCTCCCGCTCTCAAGTATTCAGACCTCTTGACTTTTTCCACATTTTGTTACATTGCAGTTTTAATCCTAATTGATTAAGTAAAAAAAATAGTGGAGAACAGGAGGGCTTCTTAAAGAAAAACGAACAGGTCTGTGAGAGCCGGAATTCTTACTGGTTGGTAGGTGATCAAATACTTATGTCATGCAATAAAATGCAAATTAATTACTTAAAAATCATACAATTTTTTTGTTTTAGATTCCGTCTCTCACAGTTGAAGTGTACCTATGATAAAAATTACAGACCTCTACATGCTTTGTAAGTAGGAAAACCTGCAAAATCGGCAGTGTATCAAATACTTGTTCTCCCCACTGTATGTGTATGTATACGTGTACTGTATGTATGTATACTGTATTATATTCTACTGTATTTAGTCAATGCCACTCCAACATTGCTTGTCCTAATATTTATATATTTCTTAATTCCATTATTTTACTTTTAGATTTGTGTATTGTTTTGAATTGTTAAATACTACTGCACTGTTGGAGTTCGGAACACAAGCATTTCGCTACACCCGCAATAACATCTGCTACATTTGTGTACGTTATCAATAAAATTTGATTTGATTTATTGTAGAGTGGCCAGACGGAAGCCACTCCTCAGTAAAAGGCATATGACAGCCCACTTGGAGTTTGCCAAAAGGCACCTAAAGGACTCTCTGACGATTAGAAACAAGATTCTTTGGTCTGATGAAACCAATATTGACCTCTTTGGCCTGACAAGCCTCACGTCTGGAGGAAACCTGGCATCAACCCTACGGTGAAGCATGGGGGTGGCAGCATCATGCTGTGGGGATGTTTTTCAGCTGCAGGGCATGGGCGACTAGTCATGATTGATGGAAAGATGAACGGAGCAAAGTACAGAGATCCTTGATGAAAAACTGCTCCAGAGCACTCAGGATCTGACTGGGGCGAAGATTCACCTTCCAACAGGACCACAACCCTAAGCACACAGCCAAGACAATGCAGGAGTGTCTTCGGGACAAGTCTCAATGTCCTTGATTGGCCCAGCCGGAGTCCGGACTTGAACCCGATCTAACATCTCTGAAAATGTTTTTGCAGCGATGCTCCCAATCTAACCTGACAAAGCTTGAGAGGATCTGCAGAGAAGAATGGGAAAAACTCGACAAACACAGGTGTGCCAAGCTTGTAGCATCATACCCACGAAGACCATCAGACCAAGACTCAAGGCTGTAATCGCTGCCAAAGGTGCTTCAACAAATTACTGAGAAAAGGGTCTAAATACTTAATATAAATGTGATATTTCAGTTTTTTCTGGGTTTTTTTTGCAAAGGAAACAACAACTGTTTTTGCTTTGTCAATACGGGGTATTGTGTGTAGATTTATGAGCAAAAAAAAACAATTTAATCCACTTTAGAATAAGGCTGTAATGTAACAAAATGTGGATAAAGTCAAGGGGTCTGAATACTTTCCGAATGCCCCGTAAGTCTTGCTCATATTATTTTCATAATTTTAAAATTAGTTTTCAGTTTTAGCAGACACCGTTTACATTTCCAGAAATATACTTTTTTTTTGTCACCATGAGCCAGCATGATTTTAATCTTGAATAATTTACTGACTTGTTTATGGGAAACTCTCAATAGCGACCTTGGGTTTTGAATTGTTCATCAACATGAGAATCGGGGACTAATGCGACTCCATCATGGTCTTTAAATCATGATTTTGTCACTTTTAGCAGCCAAATTAGCATCATGTTTTCCCGGGAAGCATTAATTTGACTGTAGAGATTTGAAATGGTACATTATCAGACGATGAATATGCTGCAAGCAGCGATAACAGTCACCAGTCGATCTGCTTTAACATGAGAATGCTGTATCATATTACATTCAATCATGATGATCCATGATTCAAACATACTGCAGTACTGGATCCTGTCAGAGGATTTAGTTACCCAGTCTAACCTACAGTATCCCCTATTAGTGGCATCATAGCCCAAAATATGTTTATCTACTGGTCTGTGTTTTGTGTGGTCACACAGGTCTGACTGATATACAGTGTTCTATTGGGTTGGATGACTTTCATCTCGATTCCAGTGCTATTTGGTTTAAATCCAATCAATTAGCAGATGTTATTGCGGATGTAGCGAAATGCTTGTGTTACTAGCTCCAACAGTGCAGTAATATCTGACAATACACAACAAGTGTATGTTTGACCAACAGAGTAAAATAATACAGTAAGTGTAATGATGATATATTGTATGTTTAAGAGTTATTGGTCATGTACTCCATCCATCCTGTACGAAACACAATTAACTTTTTTTACACCATCGATATGACGAGCATAATAAACAAGTTTATTGGGTCATTAGGGACAGTACAAGTTTATTAGTCCACTATTTCGTCTATTTCACTGCGAACCACCTATTGCAGCTATTAACCTGTAGAGCGCTGAGGGGCTCAAGGAGAGGCAAGGCTGGTCTTGACTGCATACCAAATGGTACCCTATTCCCTATATTTACCAGAGCCCTCTGGTCAAAGGTGGTGCACTATATAGGGAATACAGTGCATTTGGAAAGTATTCAGATCCCTTGACTTTTTCCACATTTTGTTATGTTACAGCCTTATTCTAAAACTGATTAAATAGTTTTTTTCTGTATACCATCCCTACCTTGTCACAACACAACTGATTGGCTCAAACACATTAAGAAGGAAAGAAATTCCACAAATAAACTTTTTGCAAGGCACATGTTTTAATTGAAATGCATTCCAGGTGACTACCTCATGAAGCTGGTTGAGAGAATGCCAAGAGTGTGCAAAGCTGTCATCGAGGCAACGCTGTCATCGAGGCAAAGGGTGGCTACTTTAAAGAATTTGTTTAACACTTTTTTGGTTACTACATGATTCCATGTGGTATTTAATAGTGTTGATATCTTCACTATTATTCAAAAAATTTGAAAATAGTAAAATTAAAGAAAACCATGTAATGAGTAGGTGTTGTAATGGAATTTTAATGTTTGTGCTCCATTCATGTGCTGTTCTATAAACCAATGTATGTGTTCATGCAAGTGGCTGAATGTACAAATCCTCACTATCAGTAGCTGCAATTTGGCAGTACGCCCCACGGCCACTGGCCACAAAAGGCATGGATATTTTTAGGGGGCCTTACAGCCACACAAAGGGGATGCTGCCGTGAAATTCAAGCATTATCAAGTGCTTGTAAAATTGTGCATGAGAGACTGATGAAGGGTGTACTAAAGGTCGACCGATTAATTGGGGCGGATTTCAAGTTTTCATAACAATCGGTAATCTGCATTTTTGGATGCCGATTATGGCCGATTACATTGCACTCCACGAGGAGACTGCATGGCAGGCTGACCACCTGTTACTCGAGTGCAGCAAGGAGCCAAGGTAAGTTGCTAGCTAGCATTACACTTATCTTATAAAAAACAATCAATCTTAACATAATCAGTAGTTAACTACACATGGTTGATGATATTACTAGTTTAACTCACTTGTCCTGCGTTGCAAATATTCAGTGTAGTGCCTGTTAATTTATCATCGAATCACAGCCTACTTCGCAAAACAGGTGATAATTTAACAAGTGCATTCACGAAAAAAGCACTGTCATTGCACCAATGTACCTAATCATAAACATCAATGCCTTTCTCAAAATCAATACAAAAGTATATATTTTTAAACCTGCATATATAGTTAAAAGAAATTCATGTTAGCAGGCAATATTAACTAGGGAAATTGTGTCGCTTCTCTTGCGTTTGTGCAAGCAGTCTTTAACGCCTGGCTCATTGTGAACTGTGTGAAGACACCGCCTCTTCAACCTCAGGAGACTGAAGAAATTTGGCTTGTCACCTAAAACCCTCACAAACTTCTACAGATGCACAATTGAGAGCATCCTGTCGGGCTGTATCACCACCTGGTATGGAAACTGCACCGCCCACAACCGCAGGGCTCTCCAGAGGGTGGTGCGGCCTGCACAACGCATCACCGGGGGCAAACTACATGCCCTCCAGGACACCTAGAGCACCCGATGTCACAGGAAGGTAAAAAAGATCATCAAGGACAACAGCTGCCTGTTCACCCCTCTACCATCCAGAAGGCGAGGTCAGTATAGGTGCATCAAAGCTGGGACCGAGAGACTGAAAAATAGCTTCTATCTGAAGGCCATCAGACTGTTTAACAGCCATCACTAACACAGAGAGGCTGCTCCCTAGATACAGACTTGAAATCATTGGCCACTCTAACAATGGATCACTAGTTGCTTTTTTAATGCCACTTTAATAATGATGTTTACATATCTTGCACTACTCATCCCAGATGTATATATTGTATTTTATACCATCTATTGCATCTCATCTATGCCAGTCGGTCATGGCCCATCCATATATTTATATGCACATATTCTTATTCCATCCCTTTACTTAGATCTGTGTGTATTATGTAGTTGTTGTGGAATTAGATTAGATTACTTGTTATATATTGCTACACTGTCGGAACTAGAAGCACAAGCATTTCGCTACACTCGCAATAACTGCAATAATCTGCTAACCATGTGTATGGGACCAATATAATTTTATTTGATTTGAACCGCACTCCGAAGTCAATGCTCAGGAAGGTAATCGATAAGGATGTGAAAAACTTGGATTTCATGTTGCCGTATCTGATGTTTGCCATTAGAGAGGTTCCCCAAGCCTCGCTGGGGTTTTCACCCTTTAAACTGGTATATGGGAGGCACCCCGGGGAATCTGGGACATCGCCCGGGAAACCTGGGAGCACCAGTCCACACCTTATACTAGTGTGTTAGAGCACGTCACGGCAATGCAAGACAGGATAGCCACAGTCACGCCCATCGTCAGAGAGCACAAGAGCACCAGCGGCACACTTATAACTGGCAGGCTACCCTGAGGGAAGCCTTCTTTACCACTCTGTCTGTGTTGGTGGACCATTTCAGATTGTCAGTGATGTATACACCAAGGAACTTGAAGCTTCTCCACTGTGGCCCCGTCCCAATGTGGATTGGGGCATGCTCCCTCTGCTGTCTCCTGAAGTACACAATCAGCTCCTATGTTTTGTTGATGTTGAGGGAGATGTTATTTACCTGGCACCACTCTGCCAGGGCCCTCACCATCTTCTCGTAGGCTATCTCGTCATTGTGGCCATGCAGTCTTGGGTCAACAGGGAGCACAGGAGGGGGCCAAGCATGCACCCTTGTGGAGCCCCTGCGATGAGGATCAGCATAGTGGAGGTATTGTTGCCTACCTTCACCTCCTGGGGGCGGCCGTCAGGAAGTCCAGGACCCAGTTGCACAGGGCGGGGTTCAGACCCAGGGCCCCGAGCTTAATGATGAGCTTGGAGGGTACTATAGTGTTGAAGGCTGAGCTGTAGTCAATGAACAGCATTCTTCCATAAAGTAGGTACAGTATTCCTCTTCTCCAGATGGGATAGGGCAGTGTTTAGACCTACTCTCTCACACGTTTGTGGCTGAGTGTTTTGGAGCTCCTTGTCCCAGTGCGTCATCCAGAATCCAATCGAAATCTTGGAGAGGATATCTGTGATCAACGACGAGAGGTGTTCCCTGGCGCGTGTCCATCGCATTGATGAGAGCCACACTGGCGTTATGAAAGATTACATTCTTGGCAGGTAAAGTGGCCGACCACACTCTGGGAGGGGGGGAAGGAAGTGGGGGGACATTGCCAGGCATCGATCACAGACACAGCCACTTGAGACTCCAGAAACAGAAGGCATCTCAATCTGTGGGGTGGCTCGGTTGTTTACTTTTACTGCGCAAATGTCCTTGGCTCGATCCGCCAATCAGGGTCCCCTGTAGTGCTGACATTCTATTGTGTAAAAGCAGTGGAGAGCAGAATCCCTTTCACCAGGAGACACACAATACAACACTTTGGCAAAGCTGCACCGCTCTGTCCTGCCGTAACGGTCGGACTAGGGCAAGGGCGGACCTATTGATGGAGCTTTCTTCAAGTTTGTAGCCCCTGCAGGGACAGTATTGGTTTGCTGTTAGTGGAGTTAGTCTTATTGTAAAGGGCTACTCTATAGTGAATGTTCATATAGCAAGTGCATATATGTCACACTTTGTCTTTGAGAGTCATTGTAATAAAGAAAAATCTGTAATTGGTATTTTCCAATGTGATAGAAAAATTACATATTGACCTGCTTTCTGTTCTGTTTTAATTCTGTGTTTCTGTAAAGAGATGGTTTCCACTCTAGCTTCCTGCAGTTAGTCTGCTAGGGATGGCTTGAGCTGACAATGACTTGGTGATTAAAAACCCAAGGCTGGCATTCCATAGACAAGATGTGTTGTATGTGACCCTAGATAGAGTTTAGAACAATGCCTCATTGTCTTATCTTCCTGGCTTCTTGGAAACTAAGCCGGGTTGGGGATTAAACACTATCCTGTGTACATAACCAAGGTGGCTTATGGGAGTTGGAACCACCCTGACTAAGCATTTTTTAGGGCCTATGTAAGATCTCTGTTTTTTCATTATCAGTTTCATTATCAGTTAGGCTCTTTACGGTTTCATTATTGCAAAAATGAATCAATATTAAATAAAGATGATTGTTTGAAGAAATGACCAAGTCTCTCTCAGTACTGATTTTCCACGACACCAATTACCTATGCTAGAGATAATATGTAATATGTGCTTCAGTCCCTGGCATGTTTGAGGTAGACAGGAGCATCTGTTGATGCCAAGGAGGAGACTTTGAAGAGAGTAACGCTCTGTGGCTGAGACACAGAGAGGAGACTTTTCACTATGACATTGGTTTCCTTCCCTCCCATCCATTGAGGCCACACACAGTTTAGCTGTTAGGCCTTCTGTCAAAAGAGAGGATGGTCCGATCGATGGGAACAAGGTAATGATGTGATGACAGGTAATAGACAGGTGTGTTAGCCAGCCTCTGCAAGACTGCGTGTCACATCATAACAGATGCACGCTGTCAAAGTGCTTAATGGTGCCTGCTTTGCCCATGTCGTTGCATCACGCCGCGGTCTTAATGTGCTGTAAATGCACCTGACAACAAACTGCCAAGCTCTGTTGATTTGGATCTGGGGGTTAGCTTTCCTGACCACCACCTCAACAAATTTTGTACATTTCAATAATTATGGAGTTACCCATGTGCCAATATCAAGCAAAAGTGTAGTATTTTCTAATGTTGAAAATAATTACAATATATGCTACCATATTGTATTCTTTTTTGTCACTTTCCCAAAGCTTTATCAATACACCATACCATTAACAAAATCTTATTTTCCAGATCTTTACTCATTAATTCATTTTTCAGTAGCTAGATAACACTTGGTCAACAAACATGCTATGCTGCATCGATATATTGACACTGATCCTTTATTGCGATGTTAAAGTGGCAATATTAACCTTTGAGCGACCTGATCAAATACACATAGAAATGTCAGTTATAATGTAGATCTATCATTCAACTTGAAGTCTAAGATGTGGTAGATCTGTTCTATGTAAGCTATTTCTATGCTTCCTGTTCTTAAGTTGTTTTTGCGTCTATTACTTTCGGTTTTGTACCAGCTTCTAAGAGGTGAAACAATATTTTTGGTTATGGAAAATATATTTCACAAAGGTTTAGATTGTACAATGATTCTCTACACAATGTATTGTTTGTTTTGTCACAAACTGAAATTAGGCGAACTAACAGAGTTTTAGTAAACAGGAAATAGCGGAGCGATTTCTGCATGGTGCAGCTTTAAGAGCTTACGAGAACTGCAGAGAGAATCTCAGATATTTCAAGTGGCATTACATTTCACTGAAGTTGTTGGCTGGGTGGCTCTCTGGCATTTTTAATGTCACATTCTTCATGTGGCTCCAAATATAGTAAGGATTATATTTCAATGAGGAACACAGCTCTGGTCACTGTTCATTGGATATAGCGCCTTATTGATTATGATTTAAAAACGCTTTAGGGAAAACAAAACATTATGTCTCAAGCTTTGCAGGCAGTTGGTTATACCATTACTTTTTTCTGATTGTTTAGCACTGACATAGTCACCTAAGCTGACATATTAGTTGTGGTTACTTAACGTAAAATGTTCAATGTAAATGGCCCTCTGTAGCTCAGTTGGTAGAGCATGGTGCTTGCCGTGCCAGGGTTGTGGGTTCGATTCCTGGGACATCCCATATGTAAAATGTATGTATGCATGCATGCATGCATTACTTTAAGTTGCTTTGGATAGAAGTGTCTGCTAAATGGCTTATATGTAAGCAATAAGGCACAAGGGGGTGTGGTATATAGCCAATATACCACGGCTAAGGAATGTTCTTAAGCGCGACGCGGAGTGCCTGGATACAGCCATTAGCCGTGGTATATTGGCCGTATACGACAAACTCCCAAATGTTTGCTATTATAAACCAGTTATCAACGTAATTAGAGCAGTAAAAATAAATGTTGGGTCGTACCCGTGCTATTCGGTCTGATATACCACGGCTGTCAGCCAATCAGCATTCAGGGCTCGAACCACCGAGTTTATATTATGATATAAGTCACTTACTGTGACATTTAACCTACATTATGTTACTATAATCACATATTACCAGTCTCAGTGAAATGACTGTATCACCACCAGTGGCCTATTGGAGGGTAAACACATGTCAACTCTGTTTATGCACCTTTATTCATCACAAACGGATACCAGCATTTCCCACCTATTTATTTTTTACCACTACATCACTGATCTCTACATGTAAAACATCTAGACAGCTTTTTCTGTTCAGATATCTGTCCACTTTGTCTTTCAAGTCCTCTGAGATTGACCGTCTGTGTAGTTTTCTGTTTTAATGTGTTGATGTTCTGTTTTCATTCTCTAAATGAGATGAACACAATCTGAGATTTCAAAAAAGTGAGCGGCAGTTGATGTCTGCAAATTAACATCAAGTAAATCAAGACACTATTTTAAAGCAGACAACGTTCCTTTTAGATGAAAAACTATTTGTGTTTGTTCCTAATAGTTTCCCAGGATTAGTGGTGCTCTTCAGAGGTAATGACAACAGATAAACAGACATTAAAGTGATGCTCTTAACTGACTCTGTTCACTGCCACTGTGGCAGACGCCACACTTTGGGATTGATGTGAAGGGGTGATAACAAATACATTTAATAACACTTCAATTGCAGCTTCATTATCTTTTCAAAAGCCTTCAGATTTTCCCTGCTGATATGAGCACTCTAGATGAGAAAGTGATGATGTTGTTTGAAGCCTTTTTTGTTGTTAAAAATACAGATTGGAGATGTTTGAAACCATTAAACCATATTCAGAGGAGACAAGGTAAAGTTGGTAGACCTACACGCATTCCTAGATTAAAAAGTGGCACTGCTTCATCTTATAGTAAAATGCAAGTGTATTCTATCTACATTACATTACTTTTTGTGTGAGGTCTGTTCAGATATTCCCCCTGGTTTATCAGAATGTAGTCTCAGATACACACAGGCACAGAGGAGCAGACAAACTGCCTGATATTGCTGCTGTTTGTTCATTATCACAGCCCTGTAACCTTGAGTTAAGCTGTGTAAACTCCAGTGGCGGTCAGTGCCGTATAAGATGAGGTAGGACTTATTTTTTTTTTATGAGCATGACCTTTTTTCTATTACAGCACGTTGGATGACTGTCATTCATATTCCATTCACCCAGTTCAAAGTAACATCAATAGGTTTAGACTACTACATGATACTCAAATTTTCCGTATACCCATCATGAGGTTGCTACAACCTAGCCTATGAATGAAAGTTTTCAACGTAGGTGCACACAGGTTGAGAGAAATTTGAGGTGACACATTCAATACCGCCTTGTACACTCTTACCTGCATCTAGCTGATATACAGTTGAAGTCGGAAGTTTACATACACCTTAGCCAAATACATTTAAACTCAGTTTTTCACAATTCCTAACATTTAATACTAGTAACAATTCCCTGTCTTAGGTCAGTTAGGATCACCACTTTATTTTAAGAATGTGAAATGTCAGAATAATAGTAAAGATTTAGATGCACTATTGTAAAGTGGTTGTTCCACTGGATATCATAAGGTGAATGCACCAATTTGTAAGTCGCTCTGGATAAGAGCGTCTGCTAAATGACTTAAATGTAATGTAAATGTAGAGAGAATGATTTATTTCAGCTTTTATTTCTTTCATCACATTCCCAGTGGTCAGAAGTTTACATACACTCAATTAGTATTCGGTAGCACTGCCTTTAAATTGTTTAACTTGGGTCAAACGTTTTGGGTAGCCTTCCACAAGCTTCTCACAATAAGTTGGGTGAATTTTGCCCATTCCTCCTGACAGAGTTGGTGTAACGGAGTCAGGTTTGTAGGCCTCCTTGCTCGCACAATCTTTTTCAGTTCTACCCACAAATTTTCTATAGGGTTGAGGTAAGGGCTTTGTGATGGCCACTCCAATACCTTGACTTTGTTGTCCTTAAGCCATTTTGCCACAACTTTGGAAGTATGCTTGGGGTCATTGTCCATTTGGAAGACCCATTTGCGACCAAGCTTTAACTTCCTGACTGATGTCTTGAGATGTTGCTTCAATATATCCACATAATTTTCCTGCCTCATGATGCCATCTATTTTGTGAAGTGCACCAGTCCCTCCTGCAGCAAAGCACACCCACAACATGATGCTGCCACCCCCGTGCTTCACGGTTGGGCTTGCAAGCCTCCCCCTTTTTCCTCCAAACATAACGATGGTCATTATGGCCAAACAGTTCTATTTTTGTTTCATCAGACCAGAGGACATTTCTCCAAAAAGTACGATCTTTGTCCCCATGTGCAGTTGCAAACCGTAGTCTGGCTTTTTTATGCCGGTTTTGGAGCAGTGGCTTCTTCCTTGCTGAGCGGCCTTTAAGGTTATGTCGATATAGGACTCGTTTTACTGTGGATATAGATACTTTTTTACGTGTTTCCTCCAGCATCTTCACAAGGTCCTTTTGCTGTTGTTCTGGGATTGATTTGCACTTTTCGCACCAAAATACATTAATCTCTAGGAGACAGAACGTGTCTCCTTCCTGAGCGATATGACGGCTGTGTGGTCCCATGGTGTTTATACTTGCGTACTATTGTTTGTACAGATGAACGTGGTACCTTCAGTCATTTGGAAATTTCACCCATGGATGAACCAGACTTATGGAGGTCTACAATTCTTTTTCTGAGGTCTTGACTGATTTCTTTTTGATTTTCCCATGATGTCAAGCAAAGAGGCACAGAGTTTGAAGGTAGGCCTTGAAATACATCCACAGGTACACCTCCAATTGACTCAAATGATGTCAATTATCCTATCAGAAGCTTCTAAAGCCATGACATCATTTTCTGGAATTTTCCAAGCTGTTTAAAGGCACAGTCAACTTAGTGTATGTAAACTTCTGACCCACTGGAATTGTGATACAGTGAATTAAAAGTGAAATAATCTGTCTGTAAACAATTGTTGGAAAAATTACTTGTGTCATGCATAAAGTAGATGTCCTAACTGACTTGCCAAAACTATAGTTTGTTCACAAGACATTTGTGAGGTGGTTAAAAACTAGTTTTAATGACTCCAACCTAAGTGTATGTAAACTTCCGATTTCAACTGTAGGGAGTAATCATTAGTCCAACAGTTGCAAACGAGAGTTTCTATTGGACAAATTCAGGTATGTTTATCCCCGTTTTTGTTCCGTTAGCTTCCGTTTAAGAAACGTATTTCAATAGAATCGTCAGAATGAATACTCCCCTGATCACACAAACACATTTCACTTTCATTGCAGCCAAGTTGTATTATTTCTTGCATCTATGCGCTCTCCTCCTTTCACATGTTCCCTTGTCTTGTGGACCTCAATGCACAACACATCATCTGCATGTGACCAGGCAAAAATAACTTTCCAAGTCAACCATATCATAACCGCTACACATAACGCCTACATCGTTGTCACCATTTTAGCTAAAGTAACGTCATAGTCAACATAGCTAATATAACTAACACCTTCATAAACCCGCTACACTCATGCAGTAAAGTTACAGTGTACACGCAGTTTAGCACTTACACCGGCGGGCCCCGGTGGCAATAAATGAGTTAAACCAAACGCTTACCTTGACTTGGAAGAGTTCCAATGTTGTGTTGGATAGTCATAGCCAGCTAGCTAACATAGCATCCCTCTGTATGAGCAGGGTGTTTGAGTAGGCTAAACTAGCTAGCTGCATTTGCTAGCTATTTAAGTGAAATTGAAAGTCTCTCTCTCGCTTCTCCTTCATTTTGGAAGAAATACATTTGTTCAAAACGGTTCAACTATCTCTCTCTTTGAGTCAACTACTCACCACATTTCATGCAAGGCAGTGCTAGCTAGCTGTGGCATATGCTTTCAGTACTAGATTAATTGTCTGATCCTTTGATTGGGTGGACAACATGTCAGTTCTTGCTGAAAGAGCTCGGATAGGTTGGAGGAAGTAGTCATAAATAATTTCTACGTTTTATGGAACCATGAGACTCCTAGGCTTTGAATTGAAGTCAATGTACCCAGAGGAGGATGGAAGCTAGCTGTCCTCCGGCTACACCACGTGCTTCTTTGTAAAATAGTGTTTTAATTTGGGATGCACGCTATATCGGAATCGTCCGATATTAGCTAAAAATGCCAACGGCCAATGTCTAGTTTAACGCCGATGTTCAAAACCGATGTCAAAGCTGACGTGCTTTCCTATATAAAGTAGGTACATGACGTAATGACGCCACGTAAAATTTTGCGATACACGTGCAACACAACATTCCTAACTTAGACCACAATGTCTGCTGTGTGGATCGAGCAGTCATCAAGTCGAGCAGTCATTTGAAAGAGTAAGAACATTTCAGCGAGACAACACAAAGGCGAAATCCATTAAAGCCAAGATAATGGATTTCATTGCCCTTGACAATCAACCGTTCTCTATCGTGGGTGATGTTGGCTTTCACCGACTGGTCGAGCACCGGTACACACTACCAAGTGCGCTGTGTTTCAGATGTTGCCCTAACAGAGTTACACAGTAATAGCATCACTGCTTTGTGTGTCAAAAAAGTCTGCAAACAAGCAAACACCGGCCACGAACGATGTGTTTTCAGTACCGCGTTGGTAATAAAGCATCATTTGTTTGACCACAACTTCTGGCGTAGCTAGCTTTAGCTTGGTAACTAGCTAACACCAATACAACGAGCCTGAAAACAATGACCAGTCGAAACTGCAGACATTTTCTTTATTCTTAGCAATGATTTAGGAATCCTTGTGAGTAAGTTTTAGGTTGCCACTTGTTGTTTGCCTATTGAAATTGAACTTCAGTTCATGAAAAAAATAGCTAGCCAGCTACTTAACCCTGTTGCCAAAAGCTAACGTTATAAGCAGCCAGCTAGCTTCATCTGGCTAGTGACGCTCGACCGGACCGGGTTATGTATTGTGAAGCTAGCCACAATAAGGATTAGGCACAATAGTGTAATTTATGGTTTGCCTTCAAAATAAAAGTAGGTCATTGACAGTGATGCAAATTAATACACATAGTAGAATTTTTATTTTGAAGGCTAACCGCAATGTCCACTGTTGTGGCTAATCCTTACTGTGGCTAGCTTCACATAGATGGGTCCGACAACCATTAATCAAATAAGAACTGTCTTATAAATTAGGGTTATTTTAGATGATGACACTTAGCTATATAAACTCAAAACGTCCCTCTTTCAGGACCCTGTCTTTCAAAGATAATTCGTAAATATCCAAAGAACTTCACAGATCTTCATTGTGAAGGGTTTAAACACTGTTTCCCATGCACCTGTGGAACGGTTGTTAAGACACTAACAGCTTACAGACGGTAAGCAATTAAGTTCACAGTTATGAAAACGTAGGACACTAAAGAGGCTATTCTACTGACTCTGAAAAAAAACAATACAAAGATGCCCAGGGTCCCTGCTCATCTGCGGGAATGTGCCTTAGGCATGCTGCAAGGAGGACTGCAGATATGGTCAGGGCAATAAATTGCAATGTCCGTACTGTGAAATGCCTAAGACAGTGCTACAGGGAGACAGGATGGACAGCTGATCATCCTCGCAGTGGCAGACCACATGTAACAACAACTGCACAGGATCGGTACATCCGAACATCACA
This sequence comes from Salvelinus namaycush, assembly GCF_016432855.1. Classification (NCBI taxonomy): domain Eukaryota; kingdom Metazoa; phylum Chordata; class Actinopteri; order Salmoniformes; family Salmonidae; genus Salvelinus; species Salvelinus namaycush. Next base: position 33,699,857 of record NC_052329.1, on the reverse strand, counting down.
CCTGCAGGACAGGTAAAGGACGACAACTGCCTGAGTTACACCAGGAATGCACAATCCCTCCATCAGTGCTCAGACTGTCCGCAATAGGCTGAGAGAGGCTGGACTGAGGGCTTTTAGGCCTGTTGTAAGGCAGGTCCTCACCAGACATCACCGGCAACAACGTCACCTATGGGCACAAACCCACCGTTGCTGGACCAGACAGGACTGGCAAAAAGTACTCTTCACTGACAAGTTGCGGTTTTGTCTCACCAGGGGTGATGGTCGGATTCGCGTTTATCGTCGAAGGAATGCGCGTTAGACCGAGGCCTGAACTTTGGAGTGGGATCTATTTGGAAGTGGAGGGTCCATCGTGGTCTGGGGCGGTGTGTCACAGCATCATCGGACTGAGTTTGTTGCCATTGCCTGCAATCTCAACGCTGTGCGATACAGAGAAGACATCCTCCTCCCTCATGTGGTACCCTTCCTGCAGGCTCATCCTGACATGACCCTCGAGCATGACAATGCTACCAGCCATACTGCTCGTTCTGTGCATGATTTCCTGCAAGACAGGAATGTCAGTGTTCTGCTATAGCCAGCGAAGAGCCCGGATCTCAATCCCATTGAGCACGTCTGGGACCTGTTGGGTGTAGGTGCACTGTAGGTGCGCGAGACAACTTTACCAGCATCATAGCATACGTATGGATGAATCGTTGTGACATATGAAATACGAGTGATTGTGTAATAACTACGTAAAGAATGTATGAACGCGTTAAATTATTATGTGATGTGCAGTCATATTCAGGTCCTGATTGGTCAACAAGCTTAATTGACACGTCAAATAGTGTATCGGCCAAAAATGTCATATTGATGCATCATTAGTTTTAATCAATTATTTGGTGACGTGATTATATTTAGTTTTGTTTTATCTAAAAAGTATAACTTTTTATGTTTTACCATTTTTATTTTTATGAAATTCACTGAGGTTGGTCCTCTCCTTCCTCCTCTGAGGAGCCTCCACTGCTAAACTGCCTTAGACATTAACCCTTTCACATGTATCATCACACGGGTGTGATCGTTCTACAGTGGTCCCTGAAGTGTACGATCACACCTGTGTGATTAGAACGCTCATTTAAAATGCTTATTTAGAACGGCCAGTATCTATAGCATAACACAATCATCCTAACTGGAAAAATGTATGCTACATTTGTCCTAGTGCTAAGTGAGGAAAGATTGACGCAACACATGCGGTCATATTTTCTAACTCTCAGCTGACATAAACTACAATGTGAATTAGCTAAAAGCAATTACTATGTATAATTTTCACATCACGGGTGAGCTCACCGTTGATCAAAATAATTGAGTAAAACACGCAGCGCCCAGCCATGCTTTTTTTCCTCACAAAAACCAAAGATAATAAGAGAAGACAGTTTGGTCTGTTTATAGTATGCATGTTGAAGGGGTGTGTCCTCTATCATCGTTCACATCCCACCATTCACTTCCTGAAGTTACTCTTACTCTTACTCACCTCATTTTGTTATAGCATCTTTGGTCTGACAGATCATCACGTGAAACCCAGAATGCATTGTATGTCAACAAACATGGCTCCACACACATAGCTGGAATTAGCTTAGCTCAACATAATCAGTACAAACTTCAAAAACTTATTTTATGCACATACTATGTGCTCATTACAATCTATGCAAAAATCGGAATGCATGATTTATCACCGGTGATTGAAAACGTGAATGAAATAGTAAATATATCAATAATACCAAACAAAACATTTTCTGATAGTGATTTATTGATACGGATGGTGCGTAAAGGCAGTCAATGGCGTAACCTCCCACTATGAGCCATTCCGTGTTGTTGTTTATGTATGTTGCTAATGAGCTAAACTGTAGCATTAGCAGTGTCTTTCAAAAGGAGACAACTCACAATTGCGGAAATACTGGAGATTAAAAAAAATTCTGACAATGAGTCAGTCAAAGTCAGGAATCAGATTCTGACAGTGAGGAGCTACCCCCCAACCTTGTAGCCATTGAGAACCCTGAATCTGAGGACCCCTTGTCCACTGACAAAGTCCTAGTTCCATTTGAAGATGCTGGTGGTGATGGAGGCAGACCGATAGTGGATGAAGTACAGGAGTTCTGTGGTAGCTGGAAGGATGCCAGCCATTTCACCCATCCGGCCCTGCTGTTTGCGTTGATGAGTCCCAGTCTGGAGTGCAACGGCCCTTGCCATTTCCATCTGAGGCAGAGTGCTTCAAGTTGTTTCTGACAGAGGAGCTGGTGGGAGACATAGCAGAGACCAATTGCTATGCCTTGGAGCTACAGGAGAAGAGAGAGCCAGGAGTGGGGGGGACAACCACAATTAGTGAAATGTATACCTTCCTGGTGACAGTCCTTCTCATGGGGATAGTAAAGAAGAACTCCCTAAGAGAATACTGGAGCAGAGATCCTATGGTTGCAAATCCCTTCTTTGCCACCCTCTTTTCCCAAGACTGCTTCCTAGTTCTGCTGCTATGACTGCATTTCATCAACAATGCTACTGCCATCCTAAATGACCCGTTATACAAAATAAGAAATGTCAACAGCTGGCAGTAAAGTGCCATGACAAACGAGATGTCCTCTCCACTGTCCATACAGCAACCATGTCAGCCACAGGGGAGGTGGACCACCTGACGGGAGAGAGAAACATCAAACCAGACTGCGTGCTTGACTATAACCTCAAAATGGGGGCAGTGGATAAGGCGGACATGATAAACAGCTTTGTGGAATGCACTCAGAAAACCAAGTGGTATAAGAAGATATTTTTCTATTTTTCCAGGGTAGCTTCAAAATACAACAAGCCAATACTTCTGACGCAACTAGCATTGTTTTACAGAGCTAATATAAGAATGTAGCTAGCTACATAAGCACGATTGAATTTAACACCATAAAGGTTATGAAATGAGTAACGTTACCTCGCGTGTCCGCGGTTATAAGGAATATACACAAATATATTATGCTCCATACATACAGTAAGCTACGGTAGAAACGGTATAACACGACACATAGAAACTATTATAACATAATAAGGCACTTACTTTGATAGAAACGCAGTCTGGATTTGAAGATGGGTGTCTGTAGTGACGCCTCTAACACTGAGACGCTGTGCCACTTGGGAGTCATAAGGCCAGGGTAGCTTCAAAATACAACACATGCTAATACTTCTCTGACGCAATTAGCATTGTTTTCCAGAGCTAATATAAGAATGTAGCTAGCTACCTAAGCATTGAGTATAACACCATAAAGGTTATGAAATGAGTAACGTTACCTCGTGTGTCCGCGGTTATAAGGAATATACACAAATATATTATGCTACAGTAAAAACGACATGCAGAAGCTATTATAACGTAATAAGGCACTTACTTTGATAGAAACGCACACATTTCCAGAGTTTTTATTGGTAACGAAAACAACTTTGATTGCGATGCAGGCAACAGACGGAAAATGTGAACACGTGTATGCAGGACGGGAGATGAGCAAATGTCTGCAGACTTGAACTGCACAAACAATTGGGAAGTGTTTGGGGAATTTTGTCCAGGTCAGAAATGTCCCAAAAATTAATTGATCCGCAAAAGTAAAAATGACTACTTTTATGTGAATGAATGAGGCGGAACACACCTCAATTCAAACTGTTGTTAGAAAATAATTTAAAATTGACAAGTTAAAAACAGCCTATAAATAAAAACAGGCTGCGTGCTTTGGTTTGAGGGCAGCGCGGATTAAATGTACTGTTGCGTATCAAACACATTCTGGTATTTTTATTTTATTTTTATTTATCCGTTATTTTACCAGGTAAGTTGACTGAGAACACGTTCTCATTTACAGCAACGACCTGGGGAATAGTTACAGGGGAGAGGAGGGGGATGAATGAGCCAATTGTAAACTGGGGATTATTAGGTGACCATGATGATTTTTTTTTTTAGGGCCAGATTGGGAATTTAGCCAGGACACCGGGGTTAACACCCCTACTCTTACGATAAGTGCCATGGGATCTTTAATGACCTCAGAGAGTCAGGACACCCATTTTAACGTCCCATCCGAAAGACGGCACCCTACACAGGGCAGTGTCCCCAATCACTGTATGGAGAGAAAGTTCTATCATCACATGCATAAAAAAAGCTCACGCTGGGGCGACCATTAGAGATATTTGGAATTCACGCATAAAACACAGGGGTATGATATCGATATACTGTATACAGAAATGTCTCTGTAAAAAAATGCAGCACTGAGCAGAGGTGAAGAACTTGAAATGACAAACACATCCTGCTCTGTAAATAATACACTGACAGAGCAGTATTGAATACCGCTGAACCGCGGTTTTCGGAGAAGAATACGGTTGTCGATATGGCTTGAATAATGACTGGTAATTATTACAATATCAATACTTTTGAGATATTCATGTCATATTTATCTAATCCCCTACTTCTTGGCTGACAGGAAATGATCGGTTCTCAGTAGCATTATGTAAAATCACATTGTCAAGTTGAACGGTGGGCCACTCCTGTCAAATGTGTCTGTCTCCGGGAGAGTGGTCATTTAAATAATATGCCCACAGTGAAATTAAGATGTTAGGGAATAGAAGTGTTTTGCTGTTGAAATGGTGTATCAATTTGGAGTAGTTGAGATGTGGCATGTGTGGGTGGAGGTATGCCTCTGCATACAGATCCTCATTAGCTATCCCCAGCTAGCTAGCTTAGCGCACAACCTTGAAAAGCTGATTGTATTTCAGGAGGTGCTAAATTGCCCCTGTGGGAAAACAAAGGAAATACAGGCAGATCCAATCGCTCCAAACTGTCTGAAAGGTCCTGCCACACAATGGCATACTGTGTCAGAGCTTTCTATTGCTGTCAATTAACTGATATTGTGTGGAGGACATATCAAATGGGTGTGTTATATAAAGAGTGGTTGGAGTTATGTGAGACATAGCAAACACTCTATAGTACTGATTAAGTATCCAAATACACATAATACAGTCCACATAAGAAAATAGTATGATTTGCTTCAGCTATACCGACTATAAAGTATTTCCTCAACTGCAAATGCTTTCAGTTGTTTGTCTGTACGTTTTTCTTCGTTAGTGAGAGTGAGCACTCCCTTTCTTCCTTGAAGTGTGTGTGTCTGGGTGTGTCAATCTGTGGGATTGCATCCACTGTCACCATTACCATCAAAAATGCATGACAGCAAATTTGTACATGGACGAGGGGAACTGTTTTAAGCCTGTCTGTTTCCTTACTTAGGAGGGTATTTCCTCAATTTCAAATGTAACATACTGTAAGCACAACAACATTCACAGAGAGAACCCCAAATTAATTTACGCAAATAAAAAGAAAGCTCATAAATGACTATTAAACAGTACTAACCACAAATAGATAGGGCCGGGCATAAAATGTTATTCAAGACTTGATAGGACCAGGAGCTTACTGAATGTATGACTTGACTATGTAACGCTCGTCGTGGTTGGAAGAAGGTGAGGACCAAAGCGCAGCCCTCGTCACCGACCCTGGATTAGAGACCCTAGTAAAGGGCACCTCTGGACTGGAGGGAGACTCTGGCGGATCCGGACTGGAGGGAGACTCTGGCGGATCCGGACTGGAGGGAGACTCTGGCGGATCCGGACTGGAGGGAGACTCTGGCGGATCCGGACTGGAGGGAGACTCTGGCGGATCCGGACTGGAGGGAGACTCTGGCGGCTCAGGACAGACGGGCGGCTCAGGACAGACGGGCGGCTCAGGACAGACGGGCGGCTCAGGACAGACGGGCGGCTCAGGACAGACGGGCGGCTCTGGAGGGTCCGGACTGGAGGGAGGCTCTGGAGCGTCCGGACTGGAAGGACACACAGGAGACTTGGTTCTTAGAACAGGCACAGTACTCACCAGGCTGGAGAGATCAATCAATCAAGTTTATTTTATATAGCCCTTCGTACATCAGCTAATATCTCGAAGTGCTGTACAGAAACCCAGCCTAAAACCCCAAACAGCAAGCAATGCAGGTGTAGAAGCACGGTGGCTAGGAAAAACTCCCTAGAAAGGCCAAAACCTAGGAAGAAACCTAGAGAGGAACCAGGCTATGAGGGGTGGCCAGTCCTCTTCTGGCTGTGCCGGGTGGAGATTATAACAGAACATGGCCAAGATGTTCAAAATGTTCATAAATGACAAGCATGGTCAAATAATAATCAGGAATAAATGTCAGTTGGCTTTTCATAGCCGATAATTAAGAGTTGAAAACAGCAGGTCTGGGACAGGTAGGGGTTCCATAACCGCAGGCAGAACAGTTGAAACTGGGACAGCAGCAAGGCCAGGTGGACTGGGGACAGCAAGGAGTCATCATGCCCGGTAGTCCTGACGTATGGTCCTAGGGCTCAGTTCCTCCGAGAGAGAGAAAGAAAGAGAGAAGGAGAGAATTAGAGAGAGCATACTTAAATTCACACAGGACACTGGATAAGACAGGAGAAGTACTCCAGATATAACCAACTGGCCCTAGCCCCCCGACACAAACTACTGCAGCATAAATACTGGAGGCTGAGACAGGAGGGGTCAGGAGACACTGTGGCCCCATCCGATGATACCCCCGGACAGGGCCAAACAGGAAGGATATAACCCCACCCACTTTGCCAAAGCACAGCCCCCGCACCACTAGAGGAATATCTTCAACCACCAACTTACAATCCTGAGACAAGGCCGAGTATAGCCCACAAAGATCTCCACCACAGCACAAACCAAGGGGGGGCGCCAACCCAGACAGGAAGATCACGTCAGTAACTCAATCCACTCAAGTGACGCACCCCTCCTAGGGACGGCATGAAAGAGCACCAGTAAGCCAGTGACTCAGCCCCTGTAGTAGGTTTAGAGGTAGAGAATCCCAGTAGAGGGGAACCGGCCAGGCAGAGACAGCAAGGGCGGTTCGTTGCTCCAGAGCCTTTCCGTTCACCTTCACACTCCTGGGCCAGACTACACTCAATCATATGACCTACTGAAGAGATGAGTCTTCAGTAAAGAATTAAAGGTTGAGACCGAGTCTGCGTCTCTCACATGGGTAGGCAGACCATTCCATAAAAATGGAGATCTATAGGAGAAAGCCCTGCCTCCAGCTGTTTGCTTAGAAATTCTAGGGACAATTAGGAGGCCTGCGTCTTGTGACCGTAGCGTACGTGTAGGTATGTACGGCAGGACCAACTCGGAAAGATAGGTAGGAGCAAGCCCATGTAACGCTTTATAGGTTAACAGTAAAACCTTGAAATCAGCCCTTGCCTTAACAGGAAGCCAGTGTAGGGAAGCTAGCACTGGAGAAATATGATCAAATTTCTTGGTTCTAGTCAGGATTCTAGCAGCCGTATTTAGCACTAACTGAAGTTTATTTAGTGCTTTATCCGGGTAGCCGGAAAGTAGAGCATTGCAGTAGTCTAGCCTAGAAGTAACAAATGCATGGATTAATTTTTCTGCATCATTTTTGGACAGAAAATTTCTGATTTTTGCAATGTTACGTCGATGGAAAAAAGCTGTCCTTGAAACAGTCTAGATATGTTCGTCAAAAGAGAGATCAGGGTCAAGAGTAACGCCGAGGTCCTTCACAGTTTTATTTGAGACGACTTTACAACCATCAAGATTAATTGTCAGATTTAACAGAAGATCTCTTTGTTTCTTGGGACCTAGAACAAGCATCTCTGTTTTGTCCGAGTTTAAAAGTAGAAAGTTTTCAGCCATCCACTTCCTTATGTCTGAAACACAGGCTTCTAGCGAGGGCAATTTTGGGGCTTCACCATGTTTCATTGAAATGTACAGCTGTGTGTCATCCGCATAGCAGTGAAAGTTAACATTATGTTTTCGAATAACATCCCCAAGAGGTAAAATATATAGTGAAAACAATAGTGGTCCTAAAACGGAACCTTGAGGAACACCGAAATGTACAGTTGATTTGTCAGAGGACAAACCATTCACAGAGACAGACTGATATCTTTCCGACAGATAAGATCTAAACCAGGCCAGAACTTGTCCGTGTAGACCAATTTGGGTTTCCAGTCTCTCCAAAAGAATGTGGTGATCGATGGTGTCAAAGGCAGCACTAAGGTCTAGTAGCACGAGGACAGATGCAGAGCCTCGGTCTGACGCCATTAAAAGGTCATTTACCACCTTCACAAGTGCAGTCTCAGTGCTATGATGGGGTCTAAAACCAGACTGAAGCATTTCTTATACATTGTTTGTCTTCAGGAAGGCAGTGAGTTGCTGCGCAACAGCTTTTTCTAAAATTTTTGAGAGGAATGGAAGATTCGATATAGGCCGATAGTTTTTTATATTTTCCGGGTCAAGGTTTGGCTTTTTCAAGAGAGGCTTTATTACTGCCACTTTTAGTGAGTTTGGTACACATCCGGTGGATAGAGAGCCGTTTATTATGTTCAACATAGGAGGGCCAAGCACAGGAAGCAGCTCTTTCAGTAGTTTAGTACAAATAGGATCCAGAATGCAGCTTGAAGGTTTAGAGGCCATGATTATTTTCATCATTGTGTCAAGAGATATAGTACTAAAACACTTAAGTGTCTCTCCCGATCCCAGGCCCTGGCAGAGCTGTGCAGATCCAGGACAGCTAAGCCCTGGAGGAATACGCAGATTTAAAGAGGAGTCCGTAATTTGCTTTCTAATGATCATGATCTTTTCCTCAAAGAAGTTCATGAATTTATTACTGCTGAAGTGAAAGCCATCCTCTCTTGGGGAATGCTGCTTTTTAGTTAGCTTTGCAACAGTATCAAAAAGAAATTTTGGATTGTTCTTATTTTCCTCAATTAAGTTGGAAAAGTAGGATGATCGAGCAGCAGTGAGGGCTCTTCGATACTGCACGGTACTGTCTTTCCAAGCTAGTCGGAAGACTTCCAGTTTGGTGTGGCGCCATTTCCGTTCCAATTTTCTGGAAGTGTAACGGCTTTCTTCCATAGGTGAAGGAGAGGACCAAAGTGCAGCGCGGCTAGTGTTCAACATGTTTAATAAAAGAACAAGTGAAACACTACAAACAACATACAAAATAACAAATGTGCAAAACCGATACAGACCTATCTGGTGCAGAACACAAACACAGAGACAGGTAACAAACACCCACAAAATCCCAACACCAAACAAGCCTCCTATATATGATTCTCAATCAGGGACAACGACTACCATCTGCCTCTAATTGAGAACCATATTAGGCTGGACATAGAAACAGACAAACTAGACACACAACATAGAATTCCCACCCAGCTCACGTCCTGACCAACTAAACACATACAAAACAACAGAAAATAGGTCAGGAACGTGACAGGAAGCTTGCTTCAGAGCTCGGGTATTTTCTGTATACCAGGGAGCTAGTTTCTTATGACAAATGTTTTTCGTTTTTAGGGGTGCAACTGCATCTAGGGTATTGCGCAAGGTTAAATTGAGTTCCTCAGTTAGGTGGTTAACTGATTTTTGTCCTATGACGTCCTTGGGTAGGCAGAAGGAGTCTGGAAGGGCATCAAGGAATTTTTGTGTTGTCTGAGAATTTATAGCACGATTTTTGATGCTCCTTGGTTGGAGTCTGAGCAGATTATTTGTTGCGATTGCAAACGTAATAAAATGGTGGTCCGATAGTCCAGGATTATGAGGAAAAACTTTAAAATCCACAACATTTATTCCATGGGACAAAACTAGGTCCAGAGTATGACTGTGGCAGTGAGTAGGTCCAGAGACATGTTGGACAAAACCCACTGAGTCGATGATGGCTCCGAAAGCCTTTTGGAGTGGGTCTGTGGACTTTTCCATATGAATATTAAAATCACCAAAAATTAGAATATTATCTGCTATGACTACAAGGTCCGATAGGAATTCAGGGAACTCAGAGAGGAACGCTGTATATGGCCCAGGAGGCCTGTAAACAGTAGCTATAAAAAGTGATTGAGTAGGCTGCATAGATTTCATGACTAGAAGCTCAAAAGACGAAAACGTCATTTTCTTTTTTGTAAATTGAAATTTGCTATCGTAAATGTTAGCAACACCTCCGCCTTTGCGGGATGCACGGGGGATATGGTCACTAGTGTAACCAGGAGGTGAGGCCTCATTTAACACAGTAAATTCATCAGGCTTAAGCCATGTTTCAGTCAGGCCAATCACATCAAGATTGTGATCAGTGATTAGTTCATTGACTATAACTGCCTTTGAAGTGAGGGATCTAACATTAAGTAGCCCTATTTTGAGATGTGAGGTATCACAATCTCTTTCAATAATGGCAGGAATGGAGGAGGTCTTTATCCTAATGAGATTGCTAAGGCGAACACCGCCATGATTAGTTTTGCCCAACCTAGGTCGAGGCACAGACACAGTCTCAATGGGGATGGCTGAGCTGACTACACTGACTATGCTAGTGGCAGACTCCACTAAGCTGGCAGGTTGGCTAACAGCCTGCTGCCTGGCCTGCACCCTATTTCATTGTGGAGTTAGAGCCCTGTCTATGTTGGTAGATAAGATGAGAGCACCCCTCCAGCTAGGATGGAGTCCGTCACTCCTCAGCAGGTCAGGCTTGGTCCTGTTTGTCGGTGAGTCCCAGAAAGAGGGCCAATTATCAACAAATTCTATCTTTTGGGAGGGGCAGAAAACAGTTTTCAACCAGCGATTGAGTTGTGAGACTCTGCTGTAGAGCTCGTCACTCCCCCTAACTGGGAGGGGCCAGAGACAATTACTCGATGCCGACATCTTTCTAGCTGATTTACACGCTGAAGCTATGTTGCGCTTGGTGACCTCTGACTGTTTCATCCTAACATCGTTGGTGCCGATGTGGATAACAATATCTCTATACTCTCTACACTCGCCAGTTTTAGCTTTAGCCAGCACCATCTTCAGATTAGCCTTAACGTCGGTAGCCCTGCCCCCTGGTAAACAGTGTATGATCGCTGGGTGATTCGTTTTAAGTCTAATACTGCGGGTAATGGAGTCGCCAATGACTAGGGTTTTCAATTTGTCAGAGCTAATGGTGGGAGCCTTCGGCGTCTCAGACCCCGTAACGGGAGGAGTAGAGACAAGAGAAGACTCGGCCTCAGACTCCGACTCGCTACTTAATGGGGAAAACCGGTTGAAAGTTTCTGTCGGCTGAATGAGCGACACCAGTTGAGCATTCCTACAGCATTTCCCTCCAGAAGCCATGAGAAAGTTGTCCGGCTGTGGGGACTGCGGGGGGATTTATACTAACGTTAGTATCTGTACTTACTGGTGGCACAGACGCTGTTTCTTCCTTTCCTACACTGAAATTACCCTTGCCTAACGATTGCGTCTGAAGCTGGGCTTGCAGCACAGCTATCCTCGCCGTAAGGCGATCGTTCTCCTGTATATTATGAGTACAGCGACTGCAATTAAAAGACATCATGTTAATGTTACTACTTAGCTTCGGCTGTTGAAAGTACTGACGAACCATGTCCAGATAAAGCGTCCGGAGTGAAAAAGTTGAATGAGGGAAAAAAGTTGTGATGGAAAAACTAAAAATATAAACGGTAATTAAAAAGTAAAAAGAAAAAAACATAAAGTTGTCAGCTAGCAAAGTAAGGTTGGCAACAAAACGCACAGCAACAAAACGCACAGCAACACGTCTGCAAATTCAAGAGCAAATTCAAGAGAAAAATGACGCCTGGTAACCCAAAACATGAAACATATTTTTTGACTTTTTTTGGAAACCTCCATAAATCACTCAGGCCAGCACACATTGATTTTTGGCCGTAGAATAGTGCTCCCAGAGCGGGTATGGAAGTCTGGATGCCCCCTAAAGGCAATTTCAACCGTCTTGAAAAATGGCACCTGGTAACCCCAAAAAAATACCAGGTGCACGAAAAGTTTGGACTTAGAATATTTTTTGAGTTTTTTGGAAAAACTCCATAAATCACTCAGGCCATTGACTCGAGAAGAAAAAACAAAACACACAGCAACACGTCTGCAAATTCAAGAGGAAGTGACGTGTTAGAGAGAGGAATAACCTAAACTACCAGAGAGATCTACTGGAGGCCTGGTCCTTGGAGGAGGCACAGGATAGACCGGTCTGTGGAGGCGCACTGGAGGTCTCGAACTAAGGGCCTGAACAACCCGTCCTGGCTGGATGTTGATTTTAGCCCGGCACTTGCGGGGCGCAGGCACAGGACGCACTGGGCTGTGCAGACCCACGGGAGACACAGTGCGTAGGGCTGGTGCCATATAACACGGACCGAGGAGACGCACTGGAGACCAGATGCGCTGAGCAGGCTTCATCGCACCTGGCTCGATGCCCACTCTAGCCCGGCCGAACCGAGGAGCGGCAATGTAGTGCACCGGGCTATGCGTGCGCACTGGGGACATCGTGCACTTCTCCGCATAACACGGTGCCTGCCCGGACCACCTCTCTCCACGGTAAGCACGGGGAGTTGGCTCAGGTCTCCTACCTGACCTAGCCACACTCCCCGTGTTCTCCCCCCAATACATTTTTGGGGCTGCCTCTCGGGCTTCCAGCCACGCTGCCGTGCTGCCTCCTCATACCACCGCCGCTCAGCTTTCACTGCCTCCAGCTCTGCCTTGGGGCGGCGATATTCCCCAGCCTGTGTCCAGGGTCCTTCTCCGTCTAGAATCTCCTCCCATGTCCAAGAGTCCAGAACTCGCTGCTGCCCGATACCACGCTGCTTGGTCCTTGGTTGGTGGGTGGTTCTGTAACGCTCGTCGTGGTTGGAAGAAGGTGAGGACCAAGCGCAGCGTGGTAAGTGTCCATATTCAATTTAATAACTGGACACTAAGAATACAAAAATAACAAAGTGAATGATACAAAAACGAAAACGAAACAGTCCCGTATGGTGAAAACACAGACACAGGAAAACACCACCCACAAAACACAAAGGAAAACAGGCTACCTAAATATGGCTCCCAATCAGAGACAACGACTGACACCTGCCTCTGTTTGGGAACCATACTAGGCCAAACACATAGAAATATAACCATAGAACAAAACATAGAAAAACAACATAGAATGCCCACCCCAACTCACGCCCTGTCCAAACTAAAATAAAGACATAACAAAGGAACCAAGGTCAGAACGTGACAGACTAGGAACATTTATACTTGGGGCCCATAGTTTTTCCAGGTCTGGCCACTTAGTCAGGTAAAACTGCTGGCCCCATCTTTTTATAATATCAAGATGTTCAAATACGAGTTTAGAGTGGTAGCGTGGTGCCCTTCTCACTCTGTGGCTGTCCTACAAATTGGAATGTGTGCCATTGTTGCCCGTGCATCTGTAGTGTTAGGTTCTAATTCTCAGAGTAAAAACTCTACGGACACTATGAAAGCTCAAAACAAGTTTTTTCTTAATCAATACAGCTGCATTAGACAAAGACATATTCACACGAGCACTGCTATTTAAACCTTTCTCCTATGCTGAGTCTCCTCCTACACATCTGAACAAACATTGTATCGTTATGGCCCGTATCACTTAGGTTCCTGTCTAGCAATAAACTTTTCTTTCTCCCTTAACTTCTAGTTCCTCCCAAACCCGGATCCGGGAGCACCCCCATCAGTAAAAAAGCTGACTAGCATAGCCTAGCATAGCGTCACAAGTAAATACTAGCATCTAAATATCATTAAATCACAAGTCCAAGACACCAGATGAAAGATACACATCTTGTGAATCCAGCCATCATTTCTGATTTTTAAAATGTTTTACAGGGAAGACACAATATGTAAATCTATTAGCTAACCACGTTAGCAAAAGACACCACTTTTTTTTACTCCACCATTTTTTTACTGCATCAGTAGCTATCACAAATTCGACCAAATAAAGATATAAATAGCCACTAACCAAGAAACAACTTCATCAGATGACAGTCTGATAACATATTTATTGTATAGCATATGTTTTGTTAGAAAAATGTGCATATTTCAGGTATAAATCATAGTTTACCATTGCAGCCACCATCACAACTCTCACCAAAGCAACTAGAATAACTACAGAGACCATCGTGTATTACCTAATTACTCATCATAAAACATTTCTTAAAAATACACAGCGTACAGCAAATGAAAGACACAGATCTTGTGAATCCAGCCAATATTTCAGATTTTCTAAGTGTTTTACAGCGAAAACACAATATAGCGTTATATTAGCTTACCACAATAGCAAACATCACAACAGCATTGATTCAAGCCAAAAATAGCGATAACGTATAAACCACCAAAATATATTAATTTTTTCACTAACCTTCTCAGAATTCTTCAGATGACAGTCCTATAACATCATATTACACAATGCATATAGAGTTTGTTCGAAAATGTGCATATTTAGCGGCACAAATCGTGGTTATACAATGTGATTCGTGGCCAAAACTTCAAGCAATCTGTCCGGCGCCATCTTGGAGAGGCACAGCGTGCGCTAAAGCGAGACCGCACCATAATTCATGGCGGAATTATTATTTGACATTTGTCAACATAAGTACGAATTAACAGCATAAAGACTGCTTACTATTTGCTGAGCTTCCATCAGAATCTTGGGCAAGGTGTCCTTTCTCCAGAACAATCGTCTTTTGGTTGAAAGATGTCCTCTTGTCCTGTCGAAATAGCCGCTAACGTTAGCCACCCACTGGAGAGGTGTCCAACTCGTGAAAGCGCATGACAAAGAAATCCAGGAAAATCGCAATAAACTGATATAAACTGCTATAAATCGGTTTAAATTAACTACCTTATGATGTCTTTAACAACTATAACGAATAAAAACATGACCGGAGATACAGAACTGCTAAAACGAAAGCTTTGCAGGAGGCCATAGTGATGTCCCTGATGCGCCAGGCGCACCGTTGAAAAGGACGGTACTTCCGTTCCACGGTCTTATATAGGGCCCCAGATTGCGCAATCGACTCCATTCAAATTCTCACCGCTTACTGACATCTAGAGGAAGGCGTATGCAGTGCATGTAGCCCGATGGCTTGCATGGGGACTTATAAACTGACCTCAGAACAGGGACCTCGATTTCTGAAATCTCACTCCCTGACAGGAAATGTGCTGCAGAATGAGTTCTGTTTCACTCAGAGAAATAATTCAAACGGTTTTAGAAACTAGAGAGTTTTCTATCCAATAGTAATAATAATATGCATATTGTACGAGCAAGAATTGAGTACGAGGCAGTTTAATTTGGGAACTCATTTTTACAAAGTCGAAATGGCGCCCCCATAGGCTCAAGAGGTTACGTAACCTGATCTGACCTCGACCCCCTTCATCACTAATCCATGGCGCTCTCCCCTTAACAATGCCTGCCACATGTGATCACTTTCCCTGCACTCAGTACATTCCAGGCTTAATTGCACCCACCACATGCCTTCATCTTACAGATAACCATTAACTTCTGGTGTAGCCCCTCGGCTATGGCACCCCTTAGGTCTCTATTACAACTAATGATTCATAATATTTAAAGTTCAGAAATCCAAACCTATCAATAGTAACGCTGGCATCAACACCATTGATGGTGACTAACCTAATATTGTAGTCAGCAAAGGTCTGTTTATTGATTAGTCATGGTTAGTGCTGGATATCCATCGCTGGTGTAAAGTAGGATGCTGAGGGATAAACTCATCTGTATGTGTGGGAGTGAGATGACCTGATGTGCCCTGTGGATTAGGGCTTGGGTGTAGCTTGGTCTGTTGGTAAGATAGCATGATATCACAAAAGATTTGTTTAATTGTCTGTGCTTCAACCTTTTAAACTTGACTAAGATCTGTGTCAGCTCCTCTGTGGAATACGTTTGCACTGTGTGCTCGCTTCATACTATCCTACCACTAAATTATGAAAAGTTAATTTGTTGTTTAGTCAGAATAATTTAGCAGGGCAATATGAGGGCCTGATTATTTTACTCAGAAAATTGCCCTTTGTCTTGGATAGATTCAAAATACGAGCTGCATGTAATGGAAGATCATAAGAGTAGAACATTACAGTTTTTTTTTTTAGCACCCAGCCTAAGGAAGTGCCATCACACTTCTAACACCAGTGCAATGCCCCTTGTGGGTCTTTAGCCTGGGTCCTCCAGACCGTAGGCAAGAACTAGCCACATATTGTGATTGTGCAGTTACAAATTGTAGGTTTAACCCTCCCATCACATTGTTTTTGTTGCAAATGGTTATACCTCACCACTGGGTGCCTGTAGATTCTACCTCTCACTGTCACGCCCTGACCTTAGATATCTCTATTTTTCTATATATTTTGGTTAGGTCAGGGTGTGACTAGGGTGGGTACTCTAGTTTTTGTATGTCTATGTTGGCCTGATATGGTTCTAAATCAGAGACAGCTGTTTATCGTTGTCTCTGATTGGGGATCATATTTAGGTAGCCATTTTCCTCATTTGTGTTGTGGGATCTTGTCTATGTATAGTTGCCTAAGTGCACATCAGTAGTGGTTTGTTTGGTTGTTTGTTAGGTGAGTTTCAGTTTATTAAAATTATGTGGAACTCTACTCACGCTGCGCCTTGGTTTCATCATTATGACGAACGTGACACTCACATTAAACCAGTCACATTAGGGTCATAAAGGACCTTTAATGATACAGGAGAAAGGACCTACTTTTGCCCTGTACTACCATCAGAAATACTTCTCCAAAAAAACTACTTCTCCTTCTCCAAAAAAACGTGCAATCTCCATTAGCGTTGCACATTTTTAACTCACACACTTAAAGATGGGGAAGAATCACACAAGGTAACAGTATTCTCCTCGGCTTGTACTGTGTGTGTCTGTCTCTGTGTGTGTGTGTGTCCGCGTACATTCTTTTGTGTGTTTCCTCTGGCCAGACTATATTTCTGCTCCACTAACGCCTGTGGTGATAGTCTCAAACTGTACGGTGCTGGAAGGCAGGACTCCTGACATGGCAGGCCTGATTGCTTTTCTGCCCCATCGATCCTCTATTTCTCCTCTCTCGCCATCTCCTACTACATGGTGCTGGGGGAATCAATTGGCCACTATGATACTGTTTGGTTAGAGCCCCAAAGTGTGGCTGTAAGTCCTGCACCGTGACAAATGACTTCCTGAGGATCCTGTTGTTATGTTACGTATCAGCAGACTCAGTTCACAAACACACTTTCATCCCACCGCCAGTCTGTCTGTCTGATCACACTGTGGCTTGGTGTTGCACCTGAGTGTGTGACGCAACAGAGCTGCAGGGTCAGAGGTTGTACCCGTGGTGACACAGTACTACTGTGACCTCACAATGACCTTTCTGTCATGCCCTAATGCCAGGCTTGTAAACGAGTATTACCATGCTACTGTGACTCATACAGTGATAGTGAATTGAATTTGAGAAAATGTATTAGATTGTAAAGATGTTGTTTACTAGACTGATGGCCAATTTGATGGCCCTATTGTGTGACTCAGTCATAGCTTTCTGCTGTGTTGTTGGAACTCAACCTTGGTTCGTCCTTAAGAGGCTAATGAAATAAATGTTCTTAGATCATATTACCAGGCTAGAAAACATATTGTCCTCATTGCCAGTATGCTTAAGCTAGGTTTTCATGTTGGTGGCTGTGGCAGCGTATGGTCTCTTGAGAGAAGAGTCAATTAACCTGATACCTGACAACTTAAGGTTTATTTTTTAATAACAAAGACAGTGTGTCATGGACCACTTTTAAAGGTTCTCAAATTGAAGTGACTGTATATTTTTTCATTTGTCAAAGAGGTTGTGTTTATTTACTTATGTATTGACTTGAATTGATTCATTGATATCCATTTAGAATGTCATTATTTCACTTGAAAGTTCATAAAGAAAATGTACCGTTTTTCCCTGTAATCACCGTTAAGTGCACAATTTAAAAGGACTCGTGTTCAGCTCAGCAAGAAGCCTGAGCGTCACTTGACTTCACTAATGTTTCCGATCCAGTGGTATCGGTTCTGACGTGTGTTTGGCTGCGTTTCACAGGGTCCTTCCTATGTCCTGGTGATTTCTGGAGTAAGGCACTGATTAAAAGGGATAGTAATCTTTCACTGAGGCGTGTTCGAGGGTGCAACACGCCACTTAGTTAAGCTACTGATGTCCTTGATAGTTTGTTAATGTGTTTTTGCGTTAAAGTGATTTAAATCGCTGATTCCTTATTGGCAGAGCAGATGTCCTTAGCTAGGGCGCCTTCGTTCTATGACTTAGGTTTTTAATAAATTATGAATATTACTCGGCTGGATACCAAAGCAATTAGGGTGAGTATCTTGTTCCTGGGCAGAACAGCAGGGTCCCACCTGGGCATGCGATCAGCAGCCTTCTGATCACACAGGGCGTTACCTCTATCAGCGCCTCACACCACCACTGGCACGACACACACAAGCAAATCAACTAGAAAATAAAGCCTTCTCCAAAAAAACGTGCAATCTCCATTAGCGTTGCACATTTTTAACTCACCCCATACTCACCTTTGAGGGTGAGTGACTCTGTGTTAAGAGGTTTTCAACAAACAGCATCTTACTAAAAATAGAGATTCAGTGTGTGCCACACACCACTAGTTCGTTTTTTGCCGCTGTGAACTCTAGCCAACCACACAACCCACTGTGATTGTGTTTTTATGACAATTCAATTGTCTGTATCCTCGTTTTCTGGTGTTGCCAATAGTCAATGAACCTGACAAAATATATCTTGAACCACTGTTAAATGTAACCAAGGCTCAAGGGAATATACTGTTGATATGACAACAGTAGGTTCTTTGTTTCCTGAAGGATGTTAACAATTTTCACACAACTCATGCTAATGATTTAGCAGGGAAATGGTGTTAACTGACTGAACTGGTGTTAACTGTTAACACCCCCCTGAGAAAAGCAGCATATCCATTGGAGCTGATTGTGTCTACATTTCCAGATAATTTGTTTTGGGTAATATTAGTCACATTGGTACTTTTCTTATATTTTACATTTTAGAATTTAATCCTTCACAGTCCACTGAGAACATGAGGAAAGTTTTAATTTCCCCATTTCTAAAAATTGCCTCTGTGATTTGGAATACTCTCAGATCAGGTTGACTAAAATACAGGTAACTGCCAAAATAATGGAAACCCCAACATAAAATGTGTTAATAGGATGTTGGGCCACCACGAGCTGGCTTAACAGCTTCAATGGGCCTTGCAATAGATTCTACAAGTGTCTGGAATTCTACTGGAGGCTTCCACGAGAAATTCCATCTTTTAGTATTTTGTTGCGGTTGGAAAACACTGTATCAGGCACCACTCTAGAATCTCCCAGAAGCGTTTAATCGGGTCTGGTGACGGACACACACACACACACACATCCTTTAAACCCTCTATGCTTCTTTGAGACACTTCTTTCAAAGTCACTGAGATCTCTTCATTCTAACCAATGGTAGGGCTTTCAAACTTATGGGAGATTCAGGATAAATATCTCATTTTTTTAATTTTTCTTTAAATAAGCTATGTTGTACAATTTAAAGGTCAAATAAACTGCATTTCAAACAGTCAGCAATAATCTAATGAATTCAGGGCTTGTGAAGTTATACCCAAGCTAAATATAATCCTTCCACAACCATAAGACGATGATGATAAGATGATACTTTTATTATTTTATCAAACTAGTTTAGAGATGAAGAAGTGATCTCTCATCTTTGTTGTTGTGAGTGGAAGGGTGAGGGGCTTGGTGTGTGTGTGTGTGTGTGTGTATAACCCAGAGGACGAGGCTAAAATATGTGACCAAAGCTTGTCACCTGCCTTCCCGCCTGTGGGACAGCAACTCCCATTGTTAGGGCGGAGACATGAGCATTTTGTCATTATATACAGCTCTGTGGTGTAAATAGGAAGGTGCACAGAAGAAGCGTAGGAGACGAGACTAAAAAGACAACATGAAAACAAGCGGACACAAACGCTCATAAATAGTACAAAGCAACTAGATTATTTCGATACAGGCATTTGGAATATTGCGCAAAAACATACATTTAAAATTAACTCGATATATCGCCCAGCCCTAAGCCATGGTAGCCAAAATAATGGGCAACTGGACATTTTTCTACATGACCCTAAGCATGATGGGATGTTAATTGCCTAATTAACTCAGGAACCACACCTGTATGGAAGCACCTGCTTTCACTATACTTTGTATCCTTCCTTTACTCAAGTGTTTCCTTTATTTTGGGAGTTACCTGCATATTAAAGCAGTAGGTATTTGTCACCCAAGTTTTGACATCATTAATGCATTTTGCCACAAAACATTTTGTAAGAACAATCAAACTATAAAAAACACATAAAGCAGGGCAGGGTGTCAACAACGCTCCTTGACTACAAATAAAAAGTTTCTCCTCTCATTTAGATTGCATGCCGTGCTCTGAAGACTTGCCACAGAAGATGTCCTCTCAGAATAGGAAATGCCTTGTGACAGACAGCTATGGATTAAACTGTGTGTTCCGCAGGTGGCCAGGCTATACGTTCTATGGCAGGGAGATGAGTCGGCGACCACTGTCCACGGTCCTAAAGCTAGCTAGCCCCTACTGATTCACACCAGCCTCATGGCAGACCATGTTTCCGTCTGATCATGTCACCTTTCCTTTCATTTACACCATGTGAACACATGTCAATGTTCCGTAGTCCTGTGTGTGGACATGTTTAACACCTTTCCTCTCATTCATGGTGTTAACATTGTCTATGTTCCACAGTCATGTCAGTCCAGGTTCATAAGGGTGGTCAGGCTTTCTACAGGGTTGTGTTACTGCCTGCTTACACATAAACTCACTCACTCTACCAATGAACCAAGGTCATCTGGCTGGATGGCCACACTCCTGACTGTGGTTATGTCTATCGATCGTCAGGGTATTAGCTTTACTAATGTAGACTAGCAGGTGTACAGAATCTGTATTAGGAAAATGTTCACCCCTCACCTGTTCAGGAGGAATGACTGTGTTCCTGATATGGATTCCGTACAGCTGAGAATCTCAGTAGTGTGAGAATGAGCATGTGCGGCGAGCAAGTCTTTTTTAGTTTCCCAATCCCCTATGAGTAGTCGTTCTCTGACTGTCTAATGTAAAGTAATACCTCATGCCAATCTCTTCTGACACTTGACGAGACGTATTAGCTGATCCATTGCAAAAACTATATTCCAGAGCAACAGGCCTAATGCACTACATTAGGTTTGTAGATCTACATTAGGTTTGTAGATATTTTATATAGTGGCTGGGTGAGAGGTGATATCCCCCTACAGCACACACAGGGTCCGAAATTAACACCCGCATTTCGCCAAATGCGGGTAGATTTTCCGTTTGGCGAGTAAATCTCAGAAGGCTATCCGCCATACTGGCGGGTAAATGTTTGTACCGAAATGGTAATGTAATAAAATATCTGGCATGATGGCTTGGCGGAAATGACTCACGTTGCCAGCCACATACCGTCTCTAGTGCTCCTAGTTTCGCGGCACTGTTTACCGTACGGTACATCAGCTACTCGACATCGCTGACTTGCCACGGGTCTGCTGCTAGCTAACGTTCATTAAATAGCTGTTATGTGGCGACATTTACATGGTGTAAGCCAACCTTTGAAACGGAGGACGAATCACATAAAAAAATTACGTTTTTGTGAGAAATGGAGGTTTGGAGATAAAGGAGTTTCAAGAGGCTAGATACAGTATGATGCTGTGGTGATGAGTTGTTCTCGGTGTCACCAGTATGCTAAAGATAAAAGCAGAAACAACTCATTTGTTATCGGAAATAAAACGATGAAGCTGGAGAATGTTCATGACCATGAACACAGCAAGTGTCACATTGCCTGCGTGTCTGTGTCCCAGGCTCAAGCGGAGCCTCTCCTCTTGACACCCTCTGTGATGGTGCTAATGGCAATGTCAGAGCAGACCAGCATGAAGATGAACATACGGTTTAGGACTGTACATGCCATTGGCAAGAAGGCGAGACCATTTTCTGACTTTGAGTGGATGTGCGAGTAAATGAATATGTTGTTACTTTTGGAGCTAGTTTTCAAGTCTATTTAGCAGACGTGGTCCAGTTTATTTCTTAGCTCTGGATAAGCTTCGGTTCACCTCAAAATAGTGTATAAATACCATAAAATGATAGGCCTACTGATGCTGACATGGATCTCCATGCTGTCCTGTGGTCCTGTAACATTATATTTTAATGTTCATCTCCAGATGCTGTTTACATTTTAAAGCATTGTGACACAATTGACTTAAGTAAACAAAGGCTAGAAAGCTAATTTACCACAATCAACTGCCAGCTATATTGGATAACATGATTGTATTAATTAATATTTAATTAATTTGATGTTTAATTTTTGCAGTTTGGATAAAATAAAAATAAAGGAATTGCTGTGGGCTCAACATATAGAAGTGAGAAGCAGGCCAAAGAGTTTATGCACCATATTGCAGAGGTGGAGAGAAACATCCGAGAGCATCTGAAAAACACAAAATTTCGCTCAATCATGTCAGATCGCTGCAGAGACAGTTTTGTCTGCTGTGATGACCGGAGCCAAGAATGGTGTGGTCAGCCGGCTGAAGGGGGACAGGGCCTACATCATCGGCATCCACTGTATGGCACACTGCCTTGAACTGACCTTTTCTGATGCCATCCGGTCCAACGTGATGTTTCAGAAAGTAGAAGACCTCCTCAGTGGGCTCTACAACCTTCTACCACACCAGTCCACTGAACAGAGCAAACCTGGTAAACAGCTTCCAGGCTCCTGGGCATGACACACTAACACACCTGAGCAGCCTGTATGCCTGTCTGCAGAGGTCCACCATCACCATAGCAGAAGCCCACAGCTCCTTGTGCTCAACACAGGCAGTACTTAAGAAGTACAAAACCAGGTATGTTTATTTAAGCTGCGATAAGAAATACTTACCTTAAGAGAATTAAGAGAAAGGATTACGTCAATAAGAGAGTGAGAGTGTGTTGTAAAGGAAAATTCTGAAAGGATGGTAAAATGAGCCTTCTGTCATCCGAGAAGGGCCCATGATGAAGGCCACAATGGCCAACAGATACGAGGGAATTTCGCTGACCAAAGGTGACCGTAAAACCCTCGTCACCTCACAGGACAAAAATGCTTGACAGGCTAGTCGAGAGTATGACTGACAGGTTCCAGGACACCAGTGTAGGGGTTCTGTGTGCCACCAAGCTGGTCAGCTTCACCAACTGGTCAGCTTCACCAACTGGCCAGAGTCAGGAGCAGGTTACTTTCTGTTTTGTATTACAAAATCGGTCTGACACACTGTCAGATCTCCTTATGGTCCAGCTGTCCTCTTCAGAAATCAGGGAGTATGATCCGATAAAAGCTGTGATTCTGTGGCACCAGGACTCTGTCAGGAGCAGGAGGCCAGACTTGATTGCGGTAGAGAGTGAGGAGTCTGAGGTTAAAGTTGATTAAAATTACCAAGCATCTGATAGGTTTACAAACCTTCAAATGTACTTTTATGTTTGATCCTTAAGTACATTTAATAGCAAATACTTCAGTAGAATTTTGAATTCGACTTCTTCAGTTGTATTCAGGCTGGGGAATTAAATCTAGCCGCAGCCAACATTAACCAGCATCTGATAAGTCTCTATTTTACCTGTATTTTATCAGGGTATTTCTACTCAAAGTAAAGAATTTGTAGACCTGCTTCCCCTGTTTCCCCTTTGTATCAGGAGAGCACCAGTTCTATGTCCACTGCACTTCTCATAATTGTATTTTACCATTGTTGCCCTGTTTTGACTTGTTCTCTACTCTATGTACTCTTATTCTTTTGACTTCTATGTACTCTTATTCATTGTATCTGCTATGTTTTGTTTATTTCATTGTGTGCCTGCTGTTTGGCATTTTTGCACTCTGTACAGCACTTTTGGTCAACTACACAGCACTTTTGGTCAACTACACAGCACTTTTGGTCAACTACACAGCACTTTTGGTCAACTACAGTTTTTGAATGTGCTCTACAAATAAACTTGATTTGATTCGTTGATCAATATATTAAAATAATTTTGCTCTGGCCTCTTCTTTAAGTTTGTATTCAACATAATACCTTATTATCTCAATGAAATGTACTGAAATTAATGTATGTGACACAAAAAGGCAATTTATAATTTTTGCCAGTAAAAAATATGCTTGGCTGGTGGATTTCTTTTCATCTACCAGTCCCCTTGGCAAAAAAGTTAATTTTGGACACTGAGCACACATCTGCCACATTAAATGCCATTTAAAACACTCAGACACCCACCAGCCCCTCTGCCTCTCACTGCTAATAACTAAATGTTATGGAGCTCTTCTGAACCACCCCGGCCTATCTCTAGTGTAACCCACAGTTCAGCTGTGGATGCATTTTGAATGAAGGATTTTTTAAATGGACTGCTGGATGTGAATATTCCATGGGTGATTTGGGTGGCCTGAATCTCTGTGTAGTCTGAACCACAGAAAAACATTATGTCACGAATCCCGCCGAAGATGGTGCCTCTTCCTGTTCGGGCAGCGCTTGGCGGTCGTCGTCGCCGGCCTACTAGCTGCCACCAATCCCCTTTTCTGTTTCAGTTAGTTTTGTCTGATTCGTTTCACCTGTTTCTTGTTTGGGTTTTGTTTTTGGCTATTTAACTTCTTTGGGCTGCAAGCCCAAAGCCGGGCACAATATGACAACAGCCACTTCAAGTGCAGGGCGCGAAATTCAAAATATATTTTTTAGAAATATTTAACTTTCACACATTAACAAGTCCAATACAGCATATGAAAGATAAACATCTTGTGATTCCAGCCAACATGTCCGATTTTTAAAATGTTTTACAGCGAAAACACCACATATATTTATGTTAGCTCACCACCAAATACAAAAAAGGACAGACATTTTTCACAGTACAGGTAGCATGCACAAAGCCAACCTAACTAACCAAGAACCAACCAAACTAACCAAGAAACAACTTCATCAGATGACAGTCTTATAACATGTTATACAATAAATCTATGTTTTGTTCGAAAAATTTGCATATTTGAGGTATAAATCAGTTTTACATTGCAGCTACCATCACAGCTACCGTCACAAATAGGACCGAAGCAGCCAGAGTAATTACAGACACCAACGTCAAATACCTAAATACTCATAAAACATTTCTGAAAAATCGATGGTGTATAGCAAATTAAAGACAAACATCTTGTGAATCCAGCCAATATTTCCGATTTTTTAAGTGTTTTACAGCGAAAACACAATATAGCATTATATTAGCTTACTACAATAGCCTACCACACTACCGCATTCATTCATCAAGGCACGTTAGCGATAGCAATAGGCACGTTAGCGATAGCGAATAAACCAGCAAAAGATATATAATTTTTGACTAACCTTGATAAGCTTCATCAGATGACAGTCCTATAACATCAGGTTATACATACACTTATGTTTTGTTCGAAAATGTGCATATTTAGAGCTGAAATCAGTGGTTATACATTGTGCTAACGTAGCATCTTTTTCCCAGAATGTGCGGATATTTTTATGGCACTCAACTATTCTGACCAAATAACTATACATAAACGTTACTAAAAAATACATGTTGTATAGGAAATGATAGATACACTAGTTCTTAATGCAATCGCCGTGTTAGAATTCTAAAAATAACTTCATTACGACATCCAGCTTAGGTTTAGCGAGAGAGTACCCAAAATCTGGGCACAAACAACTATTTCACATGTTCGACAGATATATGAAATAGCATCATAAAATGGGTCCTACTTTTGACGATCATTCATCAGAATGTTGTACAAGGGGTCCTTTGTCGGGAACAATCGTTGTTTGGATTTAGAATGTCCTCTTCTCCAGTCAATTAGCACGGAAAGCTAGAAAAGTGGTGCGAAGCTCTCCTTCCTGAACAAAGGCACACAACACAACACGCCTAACGTCCCGAAAAAATTTCAATAATCTAATAAAACTATTGAAAAAAACATACTTTACGATGATATTGTCACATGTATCAAATAAAAATCAAAGCCGGAGATATTAGTCGTCTATAACGACAGCTGTACAGAAGGCAAAACCAGGTCCCTTCACGCGCTCTCCAGAAAACAGGAAACTGGAGACACGTCATACAAAGAGCTTTTGTTCGATCCCAGATCAAGTTACACACTCCATTTCTTCTCTCACTGCCTGTCGACATCTAGTGGAAGACGTATGAAGTGCATGTATACTGATATATATCAAAGACATTTATAGGCAGGCCCTAGAACAGAGCATCGATTTCAGATTTTCCACTTCCTGTCAGGAAGTTTGCTGCAAAATTAGTTCTGTTTTACTCACAGATATAATTCAAACGGTTTTAGAAACTAGAGAGTGTTTTCTATCCAATAGTAATAATAATATGCATATTGTACGAGCAAGAATTGAGTACGAGGCCGTTTGAAATGGGCACCTTTTATCCGGCTACTCAATACTGCCCCTGCAGCCCAAACAGGTTAAACCCGGTAGGCCCGCTGGCTTTTGTGCGGGCTTGTTTTTCTGTTCATGGTGTGTGGATTATTGTGGATTCCGTTTTCCTGGACAGTTTCGTCCTAATTGTTGGACTGGGTATTTTATGCCCCCTTGTGTTTGGCGTGACCGTTACTCTGTTCTTGGAATAAAGATCCACGTTTTGAACTACCCTGCTCTCTGCGCCTGACTCCTCCACCCACTACTCCTAGAAGCCATTACACATTAGGCCCAAGCCTGATCAGGATTACAGTAATAACTGTGTGCCTGGAGCTAAATGCATATACAGTCTAGTCTATCAATCACTATGAACACCTATTTATAAAGCATTACTCATACTGTAACTGGTTGAAATCATCTGCAGTACTTGATTCTGTCTCTCACACAACACTGTTAATGTCTAACAGGTGGAATAACACCAATTATATTTTTTGTTAATTTCCCATCTCGGTTTTTCTACCAGAGCTGCTCCCTCAGACATGAAACGTATGAGTTAAAATCATAGCAACTTGGGCAAGCTTTTATTTTCGATATATTTATGACACCATGAGCAAATTACAGCCATTTTATAATCCAAACATGAAAATAAGTTCTCCCAGTCAAGGCTGATATTAAACCAGCCGATTGTACCACTGTTATACCCCCTCCATCTATACAGATAAATCTCACTCATCCATTTGTGGAGATTAAAGTGTGGGCTAGGCCTTGTGAACTCTGGTTGGTTTCTTTGTCATATTAATACATGCTTAGGTTACCGCAATGTTATCGTCTATAAAATAAAAGCCTCAGGTTAAAAAGTGAAACCACATTTTTAGGCTCTACGTGAAAATACAAATGTGTTTTATATTTCTGTGATAAAACTACCTGTTAGGGGTAAATTAATCAATCACTCTTTCATAATGGCAGCCGCTTTGTTTCTAACTATTTTAGAGTTTTGAAAAGCTGTAGTGTAACCTTCCTGGGACTTTGCTTGTTGGCTGAGTTTAAGAGCAACACATTCCAGAGTGAAGTTTCCACCACAAACAGTCTGAGGGGAGATGTTCCCACAAGGCCTAGTACAGAGGGCTGTTTGAGAATAGCCAAGAGGCAACATGACTGTATGCTGGTGTCAGGTTCAGAAAGCACAGCTCTGTATCATCACTCCATCTCCCTTATAAGGTCACCTACCCACTACTAGGAACTCCACTGCATCTTACAGACTGCCTGAGTGGACATAGATGGGGATTTTCTGCTGCATGGGAAAGCAAAGTAGGTCTTTACTTTCGACTTCAATCAGTTTTTAATGTAATTTGCATTGTCTGCATAATGTAATGTTGCCATACCTAATCAGACTCTCTTAAAGTAATGTCCAACATTTGTCAGTTGAATTGGTATCCATGTGTGCTTACATTTGCATATTGGCAGAACTTGTTGGCCATACCACTCACCATGCGTATGCTCCAGGTGTTTCTTGAGTCCAAAGTCATTTGCTCGGTTTTTACTTTCTGCTCAACGTCCATAACGTCTCCAACATTTATTATGTAGATTTCAGTTTAGTCCCCATATGCCGCGCCCATGCTTCCTCTGCCCGTAATATGTTGAAACATTTGAATCCTAAGGAATTTGACCTTCAACAGATTGTGATGCATAATGCATGGCTGAATAACAGAGAAGACATTTAAACAGCTCCAGGTAGACATAAACTGAGACCCTGAGTCACACACTCACAAAACGAATGCATTTTTAAGCCGACGATTTAATAGGCCCCAGTAACTTTACCCACTGTCCAATGACCTTTACGAGAGCGACTCCAGGACGAATTGAGTAATACGTGCAATATGTATCTCTTGATACGTGTGATATTGAGGAACACATAAACAAATTATAAGAGGAAAACATTATCTTGTTGACCTTTGGGCCTTCAAAAAAACAGCATAAGTCAAACAACAAATTGTGCTTTAGTCCCCATCCTTTGTTTTCATGATGGTTACTCTCCCAACTTAGAGTGCAGTACTTTGCCTTAAATGGATGGATTACAAGGGTTTTGGTACCATGGTGAATTGTTAATGCTTTTCAGGAAGTTTTAATGATATGAACCAACTTTTGAGATCTGTATTTTATTCTCATTTTAAATCATTTATATACATCAAATATATTTTGAGAACAATTTCCTCAATTTGAAATGGTTATTCCAGTGTCAATAATTCATTATATTCTGTATTTTTATTTGCTAAAAAGGACGTTGATTACTTTATTAAAATAAGAGCAAATCATTTTATCTTTTCACTGAAAGGATATAAGATATTAATCTAAAATATGAAACAGTAAAATAATGAACATTGATGTATTTAACTATTGCACAGATATGATCATGTCAAATGTAAGCTGCTAAATGTTCTAAATTACACAGAGAAAATATAAATAAAATAGATTAAGATATGGGTTTGTTTTACTCTTTCTGTGTGAAAGCAGATTCATGCCAAAATAAACACAATGACTTACTGAAATGCATATTGAAGGGAAATATAAATGCATGAGTGGT
Organism: Salvelinus namaycush; assembly: GCF_016432855.1. Taxonomy (NCBI): domain Eukaryota; kingdom Metazoa; phylum Chordata; class Actinopteri; order Salmoniformes; family Salmonidae; genus Salvelinus; species Salvelinus namaycush. The sequence continues at coordinate 33,670,945 of NC_052329.1, read as the reverse complement.
GGATCAGGGTCCACCGGTATTGTAAGCCTAAACAGGAACTGTGATGCATCCGAGGCCTAACTTTATTAGAACACACAATTCCATGACCAGAGTAAAATGTTACCATGAGAATTAAGTAGAAAATAAATTGATGTGTTCTCATGTTCTACACCAAGTTGGGTAAATCACAGAAGCAACAATCAGTGTTTGTATATAATGCAGTGCATTCGGAAAGTATTCAGACCCCTTGACTTTTTACACATTTTGTTTTGTTACAGCCTTATTTTAAAAATGATAAAATACTTTTTTTCCCTCATCAATCTGCACACAATAACCCGTACTGACAAAGCAAAAACAGGTTTTTAGAATTTTGTAGAAATTTATAAAAATATAAACAGATACCTTATTTACAGTATTCAGACCCTTTGCTATGAGTCTCGAAATTGAACTCGGGTGCATCCTGTTTCCATTGATCATCCTTGAATGGAGTCCACCTGTGGTAAATTCAATTGATTGGACATGATTTGTAAAGGCACACACCTGTCTATATAAGGTCCCACAGTTGACAGTGCATGTCAGAGCAAAAACCAAGCCATGAGGTCGAAGGAATTGTCTGTAGCGCTCCGAGACAGGATTGTGTCGAGGCACAGATCCCCAAGATCCCCAAAAACACAGTGGCCTCCATCATTCCTAAATGTAACAAATTTGGAGCCACCAAAACTCTTCCTAGACCTGGCAGCCCGGCCAATCTGAGCAATCGGGGGAGAAGGGCCTTGGTGAGAGACATGACCAGGAACCCAATAGTCACTCTGACAGAGCTCCAGAGTTCCTCTGTGGAAATGGGAGATACTTACAGAAGGACAAGACGGAAGCCACTCCTCAGTAAAAGGCACATGACAGCTCGCTTGTAGTTTTCCAAAAGGCACCTAAATGACTCTCTGGTCTGATGAAACCAAGATTGAACTCTTTGGCCTGAACGCCAAGCATCACGTCTGGAGAAAACCTGGCACCATCCCTATGGGGAAGCATGGTTGTGTCAGCATTATGTTGTGGGGATGTTTTTCAGCGGCAGGGACTGGGAGACTAGTCAGGATCGAGGGAAAGATGAAGACAGCAAAGTACAAAGAGATCCTTTATTAAAAAAAGCTGCTCCAGAGCACTCAGGGCCTCAGACTGGGGTGGAGTTTCACCTTCCAACAGGACATTGACCCTAAGCACACAGCCAAGACAACGCAGGAGTGGCTTCGGGACAAGTTTCTGGATGTCCTTGAGTGGCCCAGCCAGAGCCCGGACTTGAACCAGAAAAACCTGTTTTTGCTTTGACTTTTTGAGGTATTGTGTTTAGATTGATGAGGGGAAAAAAACTATTGAATCAATTTAAGAATAAGTCTGTAACGTAACAAAATGTGGAAAAAGTCAAGGGGTCTGAATACTTTCCGAATGCACTGTATGAAGCCCTTTCAGCATGCCCATGCTGTTTTAAGATAATTGCACACCTCAATCCACCAAGGAACGAATACACTATTTTCTTAGTAGATTCATGTTCTTCCACAAACAATTCTGCAAAGATTTGACGCCTGTGTTTTCAGCCTTTAGTATCTCTGAAGCAGATACATCTTACTGTATTTGTTGGTCTGACGATGGAACCTGACGATGTGAACTAATGGAATCCATTAACCTGTCTGGCTCTGGCGTTCCGCTAGCGGAACTCCTCCGACATTCCACTGAAAAGGCAGAGCGCGAAATTCAAAAGATATTTTTTAGAAATATTTAACTTTCACACATTAACAAGTCCAATACAGCAAATGAAAGATACACATCTTGTGAATCCAGTCAACATGTCCGATTTTTAAAATGTTTTACAGCGAAAACACCACATATATTTATGTTAACTCACCACCAAATACAAAAAAGGACAGACATTTTTCACAGCACAGGTAGCATGCACAAAGCCAACCTAACTAACCAAGAACCAACCAAACTAACCAAGAAACAACTTCATCAGATGACAGTCTTATAACATGTTATACAATAAATCTATGTTTTGTTCGAAAAATGTGCATATTTGAGGTATAAATCAGTTTTACATCACAGCTACCGTCACAAATAGGACCGAAGCAGCCAGAGTAATTACAGACACCAACGTCAAATACCTAAATACTCATCATAAAACATTTCTGAAAAATCGATGGTGTACAGCAAATTAAAGACAAACATCTTGTGAATCCAGCCAATATTTCCGATTTTTTAAGTGTTTTACAGCGAAAACACAATATAGCATTATATTAGCTTACTACAATAGCCTACCACACTACCGCATTCATTCATCAAGGCACGTTAGCGATAGCAATAGGCACGTTAGCGATAGCGAATAAACCAGCAAAAGATATATAATTTTTGACTAACCTTGATAAGCTTCATCAGATGACAGTCCTATAACATCAGGTTATACATACACTTATGTTTTGTTCGAAAATGTGCATATTTAGAGCTGAAATCAGTGGTTATACATTGTGCTAACGTAGCATCTTTTTCCCACAACGTCCGGATATTTTTCTGACACTTTTTCTGACACACATATTCTGACCAAATAACTATTCATAAACATAACTAAAAAATACATGTTGTATAGGAAATGATAGATACACTAGTTCTTAATGCAATCGCAGTGTTAGAATTCTAAAAATAACTTCATTACGACATCCAGCTTAGGTATAGCGAGAGAGTGCCCAAACTCTGGGCGCAAACGACTAGTTCACATGTACGACAGATATATGAAATAACATCATAAAATGGGTCCTACTTTTGCTGATCTTCCATTAGAATGTTGTACAAGGGGTCCTTTGTCCAGAACTATCGTTGTTTGGTTTTAGAACAGCCTTTTTCCCTCTCGATTTAGCAAGCACACTTGCCAAGTGGCGCGAATCTCTACATCGTCAACAAACTCAGAGAACGGAACACGGCAAAACTCCCGAAAAAATTTCAATAATCTGATTAAACTATATTGAAAAAACATACTTTACGATGATATTGTCACATGTATCAAATAAAATCAAAGCCGGAGATATTAGTCGTCCATAACGACAGCTTATCAGAAGGCAAATCCAGGTCCCTTCTCGCGCTCTCCAGAAAACAGGAAACTGGTGACACGTCATGCCAAGAGCTATTATTCGAGCCCAGATCAAGTTACACACTCAATTTCTTCTCTCACTGCTTGTCGACATCTAGTGGAAGACGTATGAAGTGCATCTAAACTAATAAATATCAAAGACATTTATAGGCAGCCCCTAGAACAGTGCATCAATTTCAGATCTTCCACTTCCTGTCAGGAAGTTTGCTGCAAAAGGAGTTCTGTTTTACTCACAGATATAATTCAAACGGTTTTAGAAACTAGAGTGTTTTCTATCCAATAGTAATAATAATATGCATATTGTACGAGCAAGAATTGAGTACGAGGCCGTTTAAATTGGGCACGATTTTCCCCCAAAGTGAAAACAGCGCCCTCTGTTCTCAACAGGTTAAGGAAGGAAGTCCTAAATTGAATTAGGCTTCGCTGGTGAAACGCAACCCTAAAAACCCAACAGATCAATTCTAGACATATGTTATAGCTGCTGTTCTGTAAATGGCAGCAGTCATAATGCATAGTTATGCAAACATTTATAAATATATGCATAACTGACCAATAGACATGTAGTGTTTTTCCAGGAAGCACTGACATCTGTAATGGCATGTTTGGCAGGTACAGCATCGTGGGGGATAAAGACCCATTAAAGGATGTGGGTAATAATTAGTGTGGTAAAGGCCGGCCTGACTAAAAGTGGGGAACTCTGCCTAAATGATGATTTGTCGTGGCAAAAGTCTCATTTGCATCAGTATTTAGATGTGCTGCAGTTGGCTGCCTGCGCCTACGAGCCGCCCTCAAGGCGCATAATGACTCTGTCAGGAGAGATGATGAGGGGGGCTGCAGCGGTGCAGTATGGGGCCTGGTCGGCCCACACAAGCCAGGCTCCTTCTGATGGTCACTGATCCTGAAGAGATGGAGACACTGTAATCTCATAGTGAGGACAACCATGGCTACTTCCCTTCATTGATGACACACATGTGCACACACACACAGTTTGCAGTAGTAGGCTCATTTACATGTTAGTTTCTTTTTTCTCTGTGAAATATATTTCAGAGAATGTCACTCTCGTGATTTACATCAACGGCACCCGGCAGCCTCCTCAGTGCTTACTTTGATCTGTCAGGATGTCCTAGTAAAGCGGGAAAGGTTGCTCGTCTGGTAATTTGGGTGACGCTCTGTAAATTACATATGAAGATAAAATCTCTTGCTTGTTGTTGTCAAAGCCGTTTGGACCAGCGTGTGTTACAGCATTCTAATTTCTAACAATATCATATGAGTACCTGGAGCCATAGATACCCCTTTGAATCCTTGTATACCACCTAAATATAACAACACATGTTTTCATAGCAACGACTGTCGCCCCCGGACATATTTTACTCAGCACATGGGTAGATTCATTGTTCAGCCCAGTCCTTTGTTCGTGGCCTGTGCAGCAAGCAGCTAATGCAGTAAACCTGATAACTCACCCATTGATTCCTATCTCATCAGTCTGTGATGGAGGCTGATGTAATTGTGTGGAGTCCCTCTAACTGTATTTACATTTGAAGTGCAGTAAGCAGTGTTTAAGGCAGTGATAGATTACATTTTCGCAGTTTCATGCAGTTTTCAGATGTTGTGTTGTTCCCTTTCTCTCTCAGCTTCCTCTGTAGAGAATATAATAGATGATGTGAGTGAGATTCACATTTCAGATCATCCTAACGGCTCATAATGGCTGAGAGAGCTGTGGCCTGACGTTTTTCACCTACCCTGGCACAGCGCACAGCATTGCTTTAAAGCTAAACAAAGAAACATGCTTATACTAGGCTCATTGAATAGTGCTGGCGTGACAATAGGTATGGGTGGCCTCATAGCTACAATGCTGACACATGCCTTGTATTATTGAAGCGAAGGCGAGTTCTGGAATATTTAGTCTACAGTGTCTGGTGCCGACAAGGCATTTAGAGATATGATTTGGTGAACTGTTTGTTTTTTGTAGACAGATATCTTGTCTGTACTGTAGTATACTTGAAGAATAAGAATACTTTATGATACATTGTCATTTTTAGATCACATTTCTGCTTTTAAATTATGTATAACTGTCTAACTTCAACAGAATCTCAATACTGGGATTTGTCTTGGCTTCAATTGCGTAAACATTTAAAAATGAAACTGGAAAAGAAAAGTATGTTTCTTTTTGCTGAGTCTCGATAGGACTCAGCAAAAATTATCCTTGTATTTCCCCCCCTGTCATTCTCACTGTGAAATTGGAGCCTGGGGGAACTGGTGACTATGAGGAAGAAGTAATCCTGTGGATGTTGATAATCCACTGATTTGAGAAAGCTCAAACAGTATTAGGCCTACATTTACCTATACTATTTTCACCATGAGGGAAAATCTGCCACTTACCTAGGTGATCCAACATATTGGGGAGGAGTAGGCTTGCCCTCAAGCTGCTTCAAACGGAACACACACACACTCATCCCATCCCTACTCCACACACACATCTGCCCACTCCCTCCTCTTCTCTTGTTTCTGCTATCTAGAAAAAGGGGAAGCAGATAAAGATGTTGCAGTGCTGGCTAATTACTAGTGTGGCCTGAAGGCAGAGCCCCGGGCTGCATTCCACTCTCAATCCTCCACAAATGGGCATTGTAGGCTTATTGTCTGAATATTGCTTTCTCTTCAAAATCAAAATTAGGATATGTGTTAGCCTCCATCGAGGTGCATATTGTTGTTAGCCAGGGAAAGGTTCCGCGCTGTGTAGAGTAGTTGGCTCCCTCTCAATTATTCACTCACCGTTCGTAAGCCCTCATGCTTGTGTGCACGCACATAGACACGCGTCAAGTTTTTGATAGGTTGATCACACTCTCTTACCCCAGCAGGACTGATGTGCCCATGGGGTTCTACTTGTTTCTCGACTGAAGTTACAGTATGTAATGCTATGAACTATGTAAGTTCAATGAGAATTTGTTCGATAGTGTTCAGTACAGGGCTCGCATCACAACATGCCATAACTAATTCCAGTATATGTATTCAACCTCTGAATTTATACTATCACTTTGGCTATAAGAAAGGGCATTTTCCACTTTTCAGAGCTGTTTCCTCAAAGCCAAGTCTCTGTGGTAGATATCTAAATTAATAAGTGTTGTGGCTCCTTAAGGGAAAAGATGCAATGCTTGAATATGAGGTGGATATTTACAATAAGCTCCTAGAACTAGGTGACCCAAAAACTTTAATTCTACTTATTCAGGACCACCAACAACCTCTATACGTTGAAGTCATTTCACACAAGATGTGAACAGATGTCTCAACGTCTTCATTTTACTTTGTCATGGTTCCCATTTTTAACATTTGTTCCCATGTTTTTTCTTACTTTTCTTATCTAGCTCTATGCAAATTTCTCATTGCATTTAACAACTGATATTTGTAATGGTTTCTCAACCGCCTCCAGAGGTGGTCATCCGTAGCCAATCACAATCAGTCACTTGACCAGAAATCTCCGATCTCACTGTCTGACCTTCACAGGAAGCGATTTGACAGGATGTCATTTTACTGGTGTAGACGGGGTCAGATGGTTTCCCTTTCTATTCCGTCCTGTATTGTGGTGATACAGACCTGTGAGCTTCTGAACAAAAGGCGGCAGGTAGCCTAGTGGTTAGAGCGTTGGGCCAATAACCCAAAGGTTGCTAGATCGAATCCCAGAGCTGACAAGATAAAAATCTGTTGTTCTGCCCCTGAACAAGGCAGTTAACCCAGTCTTCCTAGACTGCCATTGTAAATAAGAATTTGGTCTTAACTGACATGCCTAGTTAAATAAAAATAAAATAAAAATATATAATAATAATGAAATACTGTAGGTGTCAGTTTAATAGAGACATTGCTTATTCGTTGTGGCTTCATGGGCTTCAATTTCACATACAATACCTTCTGAAAGTATTCAGATCCCTTGATGTTTTCCACATTTTGTTACATTACAGCCTTATTCTAAAATGGATTAAATGAAAAAAATCCTCACAAATCTACACAGAATACCCCATAATGACAAAGCGAAAACAGGTTTTTAGAAATTTTGGCAAATGTATTTAAAATAAAAAACAGACATACCTTATTTACATAAGTATTCAGACCCTTTGCTTTGAGACTCAAAATTGAGCTCAGGTACATCCTGTTTCCATTGATCATCCTTGAGATGTTTCTTCAACTTGATTGGAGTCCACCTGTGGTAAATTCAATTGATTGGACATGATTTGGAAAGGCACACACCTGTCTATATAAAGGTCCTACAGTTGACCAAGCCATGAGGTCAAAGGAATTGTCTGTAGGATTGTGTTAAGACACAGATCTGGGGAAGGGTACAAAAAATGTCTGCAGCATTGTCGGTCCACAAGAACACAGTGGCCTCCATCATTCTTAAATGAAAGAAGTTTGGAACCACCAAGACTCTTCCTAGAGCTGGCCACCTGGCCAATCTGCGCAATCAGGGGAGAAGGGCCTTCCTTGGTCAGGGAGGTGACAAAGAACCCGAAAGTCACTCTGACAGAACTCTAGAGTTCCTCTGTGGAATGGGAGAACCTTCCAGATGGAGAACCATCTCTGCAGCACTCCATCAATCAGGCCTTTATGGTAGAGTGGACAGACGGAAGCCACTCCTCAGTAAAAGGCACATGACAGCCCGCTTGGAGTTTGCCAAAAGGCGCCTAAAGACTCTCAGACCATGAGAAACAAGATTCTCTGGTCTGATGAAACCAAGTTTAAACTCTTTGGCCTGAATGCCAAGCGTCACGTCTGGAGGAACAGAGCAAAGTACAGAGAGATCCTTGATGAAAACCCTGCTCCAGAGCGCTCAGGACTTCAGACTGGGGTGGAGTTTCACCTTCCAACAGCACAACGACCCTAAGCACACAGCCAAGACAACACAGAAGTGGCTTCGGGACAAGTCTCTGAATGTCCTTGAGTGGCCCAGCCAGAGCTTGGCCTTGAACCCGATCGAACATCTCTGGAGAGACCTGAAAATAGCTGTGCAGCAACGCTCTCCATCCATCCTGTCAGAGGTTGAGAGGATTTACAGAGAAGAATGGGAGAAACTCCACAAATACAGGTGTGCCAAGCTTGTAGTGTCATACCCAAGAAGACTCGATAATGTAATCGCTCCCAAACGTATTTCAACAAAGTGCTGAGTAAAGGGTCTGAATACCTATGTAAATGTGATATTTACGTTTTTCCTAAAAACCTGTTTTTGCTTTGTGGTTATGGGTTATTGTGTGTATATAGATGAGGAAAAAACTGTTTAATACATTTTAGAATAAGGCTGTAACCTAAAAATATTTGGGAAAAGTCATGGGTTCTGAAGGCACTATACATATTAGCCTGGTATTTCATTTTACAGGGATCATATTTTAACTACACATTAGAATAAGTATCCATGTAATAACTCCTGAAATTGGCCATGCCAAATGTGATACCAGAGTAGACATTTCCCCCAAAAAGCTGTCAAACAAAGATTGTCAGCTTCTACGACACCTTTCAGCGCTATACTGCAGGCTTACTAATTTATTTTGGCAGGGAACTCCGTTGTCTGGTTCTTTTCACTTATCAACCTAGATTGTGTGAAATCTTTGTCTGTGTGTTTTGTTTTAAAAGTGTTGGTAACACCTTTCAAAATATAGGAATGCTTGGAAAAAACGTTCACACACGTGTATGGAGAGGATGTACAGCAGTTGCGGTCGGCGGAATTTTTTTTTATGAGCGTGGCCTTATTTCTATTACAGTATATTGGATGACTGCCATTCAAATCAAATCAAAGTTTATTTGTCACGTGCGCCTAATACAACAGGTGTAGACCTTACAGTGAAATGCTTACTTACAGGCTCTAACCAACAGTGCAAAAAAGGTATTAGGTGAACAATAGGTAAGTAAAGAAATAAAACAACAGTAGCGAGGCTATAACAGTAGCAAGGCTACATACAGGCACCGGTTTGTCGGGCTGATTGAGGTAGTATGTACATTTAGATATGGTTAAAGTGACTATGCATATATGATAAACAGAGAGTAGCAGTAGCGTAAAAGAGGGGTTGGCGGGTGGTGGGTGGCGGGACACAATGCAGATAGCCCGGTTAGCCAATGTGCGGGGGCACTGGTTGGTCGGGCCAATTGAGGTAGTATGTACATGAATGTATAGTTAAAGTGACTATGCATATATGATAAACAGAGATTAGCAGCAGCGTAAAAGAGGGGTTGGGGGGTGGGGGCACACAATGCAAATAGTCCGGGTAGCCATTTGATTACCTGTTCAGGAGTCTTATGGCTTGAGGGTAACTGTTGAGTAGCCTTTTTGTCCTAGACTTGGCACTCCGGTACCGCTTGCCATGCAGTAGTAGAGAGAACAGTCTATGACTGGGGTGGCTGGGGTCTTTGACAATTTGTAGGGCCTTCCTCTGACACCGCCCGGTGTAGAGGTCCTGGATGGCAGGCAGCTTAGCCCCAGTGATGTACTGGGCCGTACGCACTACCCTCTGTAGTGCCTTGCGGTCGGAGGCCGAGCAATTGCCGTACCAGGCAGTGATGCAACCAGTCAGGATGCTCTCGATGTCGCAGCTGTAGAACCTTTTGAGGATCTGAGGACCCATGCCAAATATTCCATTCATATTCCATTCACCCAGTTTAGGCTACTACATGATACTCTGATTTTACTTATACCCATCACACGGTTGCTACAACCTAGTCTAAGAATGAAAGTTTACAATGTAGGTGCACAGGTCGAGAATTTTGTAATCAAGGTGACAGATAGCGACACATTCATTACCGCCTTGCGCCTGCATCTTGCTGTTCTAGGGTGTATTCATTAGTTCATCAGATGCAAATTAGAGTTTCTGTTGGACAAATTCATGTATGTTTATCCCGGTTTTATTCCATTTGCTTCCGTTTTAGAAATATTTTTCAACAGAATCGGTCTTAACAATTAGCCAAGCAAGGGAAGTTGGCATCCTAAGCCCCTCATCCCTCATTTGTGATTGAGTGTGCGAGTGTATAATTCTATTCACTCTGGGGCCTGAAACGCCCCATAATTCATTTCGCAATGATTGTCCGCCAAAACATAAAACCAATATCAATATGGAGAAGTCAACATACAAGTTACATTAGAAATTGTGCTACTAATGCTCATGACGGCACAAACACGTCTCGTAAAAGTAATTATGTTTTTGCCTCGTTAACTTTTGGAAAGGTTAGCTAGCTCATACAACTTTCCCTGACATCATACTTATACATTTTAATTTTCGATTTACCTGATATCGTCGGATGGCTAGTATTCAATGTCTGCGGATGCGTTGTCTTCTAGCCAAGATACGAAATGCAGTCATAATTGACTGTAGCTCATATAAAGCACACAGCTAACGGGGGTTCCATGATGACTGAAAACACTGACGAATTTCCTGTCAAGGGCAGTCCATTTAAAATGTATTCATTTCTCCCTCGCCCATTGACCTGCAAGTGTCAACTCATCATACATCATGATATGTCATCAGAAGTGTCCACTTAATTTGAGGGCTGAAGGGAGAGGGTGTGTCTTTAACATGCTTGGAATGAAGCCCATGTGTCTGAAGGCACAAACTCTGCCTTCCAGGCGGGCCCAGAGAGCAACTCAAGTTTACTATAGGCTTACCACTGGCCAAGCGGATGGCTCAGATGACCGTGTCTGCAGTAACATATTAGGCAAAGAAGAAAGCTACAGCAAAGTTGATAGTGTGCGAGTTCAAAACTTTTCAAAGCAAGACTAAAGAGAGACTGTCAACGAATACAGCAAAGAGATGTTGTTTTTATGAGTGAGTGTCACAGGTTCCTGTGCCTGGTCCATTCCTGGTCCTTGAGACCGTCCTTCTAGTCGGCGTCCTGTGGCTGGAGCCGCGCGTCAGGGAAGGGGTACTGTCACGTCTACTCCCGCTCCTCCTCTCTGGCGCTCATTGTCTCCAGTTGTCTAATCATTACGCGCACCTGCGCCTCATGGACACTCACCTGGACTCCATCACTTTCTTGATTACCTCCCCTATATCTGTCACTCCCCTTGGTTCTTTCCTCAGGTGTTTCTGACTCTGTTTCGGTTTCATGTCTGTGCGTTTTTCGTATTTCTTGTTTTGTATTATGTTCTATATATTATTAAATTATTCACTCCTTGTATTTTCTTCCTGACTCCCAGCATACACGTTACAGTGAGTTCATGTTTGAATTCTTACTCAGCACTGTCAACACTTTTATAATCCATAAAGTGCAAGCACTGCAGCAGTAATGAATGAGTAGGAAAGTGTATCTATAGACTTGCGTTGTTGTTATTATAAATGGCTTGGGTCTTTTTTGATATCAAGGAATATTTTACTTTCTCTGTTCATAGGAGTAAGAACATGATTTTGTACATGAGGGAGAAATAATGCGTTGCCATCAGCTGGTAGACGGTGTCAGTGGATGAAAAGGGAAAGAGGAGGGATGTTGAGAGGCGGACCCTCAGTCTGCTGCTCTCTCCCTCCACTGAGACTGACCATCAGATGCAGGCACCATCAGCCCAGTAACATAAAAAGCAAATTATTTAAATGTATGTTCACTCAGCTGAGCTTCACAAGTAATACAACAACGGATCTATTACCGGTATTGGGCCTATAGCTACCTGCACAAACCTTAATGCTACAGTAAATCAAATCAAATGAAACTTTATTTGTCACATGCGCCGAATACAACAAGTGTAGACCGTGAAATGCTTACTTACAAGCCCTTAACCAACAGTGCAGTTCAAGAAGAGTTAAGAAAATATTTACCAAGTAAACTAAAGTACAAAATAATAAAAAGTAACACAATAACATAAGACTTGGTCTTTTACCAAATAGGGCTATCTTCTGTATACCATCCCTACCTTGTCACAACACAACTGATTGGCTCAAACGCATTAAGGGAAAAAAATCCACAAATTAACTTTTAACGAGGCACACCTGTTAATTGAAATGCATTCCAGGTGACTACCTCATGAAGCTGGTTGAGAGTATGCCAAGAGTGTGAAAAGCAGTCATCAAGGCAAAGGGTGGCTACTTTTAAGAATATAAAATATATTTTAATTTGTTTAACACTTTTTTGGTTACTACATGATTCCATATGTGTTATGTCCAGTCTTGGAAAAAGTACCCAATTGTCATCCTATAGTAAAAGTAAAGATACCTTAATAAAAAATGACTAAAGTAAAAGTGAAAGTCACCCAGTAAAATACTACTTGAGTAAAAGTCTAAAAGTATTTTGGTTTTAAATATACTTAAGTATCAAAAGTAAAAGTACAACCAAATACAATCAACTTTCCTTATATTAAGCAAACCAGAAGGCACAATGTTCTTGTTTTATTAATTGACGGATAGCCAGGATCACACTCCAACACTCAGGCATAATTTACAAACTAAGCATTTGTATTTAGTGAGTCCGCCAGATAATTTCATTTCACAATTTTCTGTCCTGCTAAGCATTCAAAATGTAACGAGTACTCTTGGGTGTCAGGGAAAATGTGTGGAGTAAAAATATGCTAAAAGATGTTAGCAGTGTTTGTCTTTCAAAAGTGTCCGGCTTCGACTGCTAATGTATTAGGTGTTGTAATACAACTTTCGAAAGACATAAAACTCAAACAGCATTGTGAAAGGTTAACTCTGTTAGGGTACTATATTTAGTGCATATTTCAGGATTGCCAAATGAATAGTAACCTGAGAAAGCTCAATCTATAATTAATGCAGTTAGATTACTCTGCACTGTCATGGTTATATTAATCCCTGAAACATGTGGCCTTTTGGCCCTCCAGCCTAGCGTTCATGATTTATTTGGAGTCCTTTAGTGCCAACTTAATCGTGTTGGCTGTCTCATTTCCATCAATACACTCGGTGTTAGTGAGTGATCCTGATGAATCACTACCATGCATCTCTTCATTACACAGATAGGGCCTATCCAATATCGTAGAGAATCGCCATGGCTCTCATTCTCTTATTCACAAAGAAAAATGTTTGTTCAATCAACTCAAGCTGAATTATGTATCTTAATTTGCATTTATAAGTGAAGCATCGGTATTTTGAGGTACTTCCATGGCATCTTAAATGTAATTATAGCGTATTATTCTCCCTTAAAATGATTGCCCTTGTAAAGAAACAAGCTTATGTGATTAAAGTGGTTTGGTAAGGATAGGTGTCACCTTTGGCTTTGTAAAGAAATCGTGTTATTCCAGCTCCAGGTGTTTGTGTCTCTTGGTTTAAGCCTAAATTGTTTCACCATTGATTATTGTTGCGGAAAGCAAACCGTGCATCTGCTCATATGAAAATTTTTCTGTTCATACATTATCATCCCACCAGCCTTCTAACATAATTAGTTTCATAAAAAGAGGTGGTGAGGCGATCTCTCATTAGAGCTTTTCTAAGCAGAACGATTTAGGTTGACCAACGATGGCTCTTTGTAATTGGAAACCCTAGAAGAGTATTATTCCTTACTCAACTATCTATTCCTAAAGCAACACATTCATTACTATGCTTGTTTTCATGGGTCCATCATTTTGCATTCCACACCTTTTGTTAGCTTAAAGTGAAGTAATTGGCATGAATTAAATCACTATTTTAGTTTACATGCACTGCGTCATTACTGTTGGGATAGTATTTGCCAATGTGGTGAATAAAGACATCAAGCACTGTTTGCATCAATTATAAGTAGAGGTTCCCAATCAATACACTCGATAGATGTCAGTTGTATTTATCTCTCCACAATGGGATTTTCAACAGAAGCACTGGTGTATAAAGTGCAATCATTGTAATTATATTTTTACACCACTGATTTCAAACTACAGATCTGCTACTCTCGAACAAGGTTTCAGAAACCCTTGTCATTAGTAATCCTTTCAAAGAACATGCTGAACTGAATGAAGAGTCACACTGTTCTCGTAAAAGGCCAGGGTGCATTTTGGCATACGGTACATTTGCAGTATAATGATTTAATACAATGAAACCTTTTTCTATTTAATAGTGTCATAAACCAAAACCAAGACACAGATGTCCTTCAGTTTCAATAAACACAAAGATCTTATACAGTATAGGCTATCCATGGTCCATTGAAAAAGGCCTGAGAAACTAAGATGGCCTTGGGCTATAGTGAGCAAAACATTTGAAGATAAAGAAAATCGAACTGTCTGGTAAGAGAAAATACATTAGTTGTATAGTTTGTAGTCCTTTTATAGCATCACCTCAAGCAAATGTAACTTCGTATCGTGAGTCAGTCTTTGGCTCTTCAGATGGGGATATGGTCGAAATTGCCTTGAATAAATATTTCTGTGTAGATATGTACCAGAAACCTACTTTACCATAAAAAGACATGATGGAAGAATATATTCAGTCATTATGCCTCCTCTGTGCATATTCTGTTCAAATGCATTCACATAATGGTTCCAACAAAAACATATTCATGTTTTGTATTTGTTTTTTTTATGACACACCCAGCGTTCTCACATAATACAGTAGCCCACTATTCCAATCACATTTCTGCCCACTCAAGGTCACTTTGTTGTTGTAAATTCAAATCAAATTTAAAAAAAACAGTTGCTACTGTAAGACAGGATTTTATTTCCAATCAAGAAGAAATTCAATTAAACACGTTTCTTTGTACCCATTCTGTAGTGCATTTCAGTCCATAGTTTCTGTCTCTCAGACTTATCTATTGAGGTCAAGATTCCTTCAACCCACACGTCTAGTTCTGACAAAGACAGAGTGCCCTTCTCCACTCACACACAGATTCACAGACACACACATTACAAATACACACACAGTGGATGGCCCCTGCCATGACACTGAATGTTTGTTCTCAGGAGTTGACCTCCTAAAAAACATGTCCTGTCTCATAGCTGTCTGATTTTTAATCCCAGAGGACATATCGTCATTTTGTCAGTTTAGTGGGCAAGGGGTGATAGCCACTCAAGCCCAAATGGCTGTTGTGTCCCTCATGGAAAGTAATGGTTGCCAGCGTGATCTGGATTAAAGCAGGAACTACATGAGGTGCTTGCTTACATACAGTGGCAAGAAAAAGTATGTGAACCCTTTGGAATTATCTGGATTTTTGCATAAATTGGTCATACAATTTGATCTTCATCTAAGTCACAACAGACAAACACAGTCTGATTAAACTAACAAAACACATTATTGTACTTTTCTGGTCTATATTGAATACATCATTTAAACATTCACAGTGTAGGTTGGAAAAAGTATGTGAACCCCAAGGCTAATGACTTCTCCAAAAGCTAATTGGAGTCAAGAGTCAGTTAACCTGGCGTACAATCATTGAGATGAGATTGGAGATGTTGGTTAGGGCTGCCTTGCTCTATAAAAAAACTCACAAAATTTGAGTTTGCTATTCACAAGAAGCATTGCCTGATGTGAACCATGCCTCGAACAAAAAAGATCTCAGAAGACACAAGATTAAGAATTGTTGACTTGCATAAAGCTGGAAAGGGTTACAAAAGTATCTCTAAAAGCCTTGATGTTCATTAGTCCACGGTAAGACAAATTGTCTATAAATGGAGAAAGTTCAGCACTGTTGCTACTCTCCCTAGGAGTGGCCGTCCTGCAAAGATGCCTGCAAGAGCACAGCGCAGAATGCTCAATGAGGTTAAGAAGAACCCTAGAGTGTCAGCTAAAGACTTACAGAAATCTCTAGAACATGCTAACATCTCTATTGACGAGTCTACGATACGTAAAACACAAGAATGGTGTTCATGGGAGGACACCACGGAAGAAGCCAATGCTGTCCAAAACAAAACATTGCTGCACGTCTGAAGTTCGCAAAAGAGCATCTGGATGTTCCACAGCGCTACTGTCAAAATACTCTGTGGACAGATGAAACTAAAGTTAAGATGTTTGGAAGGAACACACAACACTATGTGTGGAGAAAAAAAGGCACAGCACACCAACATCAAAACCTCGGTGAAGGGAGCATCATGGTTTGGAGCTGCTTTGCTGCATCAGGGCCTAGACAGCTTGCTATCAACAGAAAAATGAATTCCCAAGTTTATCAAGACATTTTGCAGGAGAATATAAGGCTATCTGTCCGCCAATTGAAGCTCAACAGAAGTTGGGTGATGCAACAGGACAACGACCCCAAAAACAGAACTAAATCAACAACAGAATGGCTTCACCAGAAGAAAATACGCCTTCTGGAGTGGCCCAGTCAGAGTCTTGACCTCAACCCAATTGAGATACTGTGGCATGACATCCCAAGAATATTGCTGAACTGAAACAGTTTTGTAAAGAGGAATGGTTCAAAATTCCTGACCATTGTGCAGGTCTGATCCACAACTATAGAAAACATTTGGTTGAGGTTATTGCTGCCAAAGGAGGGTCAACCAGCTATTAAATCTGCACGGTGTGTTCAATAAAGCCTTGAAAACGTATAATTGTTTGTGTTTTATTAGTTTAAGCAGACTGTTTGTCTATTGTTGTGACTTAGATGAAGATCAGATCACATTTTATGACCAATTTATGCAGAAGTCCAGGTAATTCCAAAGGGTTCACATACTTTTTCTTGCCACTGTATGTGCACTCGGGGTCTGCTAAAATAATATGGTCCTTTCTAATACACATGAATTGGAACCAAAGTTATCAGCTTTCTTCTAAGATTGAAATTAGTTGAATTCTGTGCAAATATACCTGCAACGAGGTCACGCCTAGGGCTGTGGCGGTCATGACAATTGTCAGCCGGTGATTGTCTAACAAACACATTTAGCATCTCCTGGCTTCCACGCATAACATACAAGCCACTGATTCAGACCTTTGGAACATTTTAAAAAGTATCATAAATTCATGTAATATACACCATCATAATAGATCCATTATTGATCATAGGCAGGTCTAAAGAAACATGATATGAAGAAAATGTAGTCTTCTTTCAGAAGAACAGAATAGCATACTCTGAGTTGTAATTATGTTAGGCCCTGATCTGGCTATACCATATGGCTGTGGGCTACACTAGTTCATTTAGCAGCCAAGGTGTGCTTACAAATCCGTGCCATTATTTTATATTATTTTATAGTATGAATACAATTGAACATAGCTGAATACAATAGAAAATATATTTTCTACAAGCTATGAGGGAGTGTGCACATGTGGCTATTCTGTGTTGAGCAGTTAACAAAGAAACAGGTACTCCTATTTTCTGAAATTTAGAGTTATGTAACTTTAGTTGTGATACAAATGTTGGGCTATATGTTTAGATGTTTTATTAATTCTAAGGCTGCATGATGCAACTCTAATGATGATTTGAAAAAAGTTGCGTAAAAGGCATGAGCTCTGCTTTGTTTTTTTTGCGCAGCCTGTACACACTTCATCAGTCTCTCATTCTCATTTTGTCAAGCACTTAATAATGCCTCAAATTTCTCGGCTGCATCCCCTTTGTGTGGCCATAATTCTCCATCAAAAAATTCATGCCCTTTGCGGACAGTGGCCGTTGTGCGCTTGGGCTGAATATAATAATAATAATAATTCCCTTCTCTCGGTTGCATGCCGAGGCATCTCTCACTCACATGGCTTTCTGTCACATGATCGGGCCTTTCTCATAGGCTACAAGTGAAGACAGACACAGGGGACGCTACTGCGTGGGTCCTTATCCAGTTCCGAGGCGCATATTGAAAATATTGGAAGAACTGTACATATTTCCTTTTCGTCAGCCAACAAGATGAGTAGGCCTAACGAACGACAAAAGCACCAGCCTATGTCAATCTACTATCCCTCATAGTACAAAAGTCAACATATTCTATTCTGTGTGAAAAATAAATATTCCAAACAGTCTGGGACAGTTGTGGAATGAAATAGATCCCAAATTAATACAACCACTAGCATAAAAAAACTGTTTAAAGCAATGAGCCTTACGCAACAGATGAGAACATTTAGCTTAAAATGTTGATAAACTATTAGGCTATTTCTTCACATTATAAGCTCAGCAATGCGCACATGCCAGTAGCGTGAATGTTCTTTTAGCACGAAAACACCATTCTCAAAAGTGACCACAAATGCGATTATGCATGTAATGCTTTTATTATAAAGGTGCATTTTTATAGTGAAAATTCTCTTCCCCAAACTTGACTCACACGCTGCGTATGCCGGTTAGGCTCTACACCCGTTATAAAACTGATTAATGTGCTTCATTTTAAGATGTTGGCCACTTTGTTTTGTCACGCAATTGCATAGCCTATAGAAATGTTGCGCAACAAGAGCTCATAGGCTCTCATGAAGTGTTTGATTAGATCTTTCGATTATATTTGCATTGATGTCAGAGTGTTAGAGGGATAGAGGGACAATAGAGTGCTGACTACCAGGCAGTTAGCAATTTTGATAGGCTACTAATGACCATCAGAGCTTGGAGAAGCCTAATTACTGTGACTAAACGGTCACATGGAATTTGACTGCCATCATGACTCGTGACCGTAGGTGTGGCGGTAACACGGTCACCGTAACAGCCCTAGTCACGCCTGATGTCAACATGACTTTTTCTACGTGATCAGTACATCAAAGAACAGAAGGTGATTAAGTTAGAGAAACAAGTGCTTAAAGCAATCACATTGTTGAGATTTTAAAGAGATATAGCCCTACTGTATTAATAACTGTAGTGGATGAGAATACACTGTGTTTAGAAGAATGCATGTATGAAAGGATGACAATTGCCTCGTTAAGTTTGCTACACAGAGCAATTAGCAGCAGTGGTGAGAATACTGTAGGCCCTCTCAGGCAAGGAGTCTTTCTCTTTGAAAACCTGTATGAAGCTTAGAGATCTCAGAGATTGTCTTATTGGCTCTGCTCAGAAAACACAGGATCAGTCTGGAAGACATATGACACGACATGTTTGAGATGACAATGTTTCTGAAGTCTATGTTGAGGGGGTATAATGACTGTCATATTTTATGGAAAACATTTTTGGATAAAAAAAATGTCTTAATTTTTATTATTTGTTAGATCAAATGGGGCCTCAGTAGCCTGAAGCTAAGTTGTAGCTTAGACACAGTATTTTGAAATGAACTTTGAAAGGGACTTGTGCTGTACTGAGACAAAGACCAACCGACTACAGATATGCAAAACAGAACAGCAAAATGAACAGTCGTTTGTAGCTTGGCATTTGTACTTCAGAGGTGTCTATAGTAACAATATTAAGTCAACAAATCACCCATTTGACTTTCCTAGTATCCATGATAAGTTATTGAAACCAGCCCATGACATCACTCCTCAATACATGATTTATTATACTGTGTATTATATTGTATTTGTTACAATACTATGTTTAAAATGGAATCTAGGCTGTGAGGACACAGACCAAGCTGATCAGGAATAGAACTACAGTCAAAACCCCTCCACACTTGCCATACCAAATAGTGGCATACTGAAGTGCACTTTCTTCTTTATAGTGCACCGGTCTCTATGGCAGCAGCTGTGTAGTTTGGAGCCGATCTATGGCAACTTTTTTAGACCGAGGTCCAACTCGCCTAATTACGAGCAGAAGGAGGATCTGCTGTTCTCGGCTCTCAAACAGCTCTACTCTAGTCCTGGGTATCTAGACATATTGTTAGGTGTGGAGTTTTGGATAGACCATCTGGATAAGTAATGTTGGACAGTCAGTGCTGAGAGAAGGGCTGACTGGTTAGAACTGGATCTTACTGTATAGTGACATAGAAAGGTTTCCTATATTTCTCTGAAGAAATATGTCTTGTTTGATTTGCCTCCAGCAAGATGGACTAGTGTTAAAAAAAAGTTTTCTACATCCGTTGATCTTCCACACCTCATGTGCAACTACACATAATGGTGTTGTGATCAATATCTCTGCACCTTGACTGCACTACAGCTCTGTACTAAAAGTAGACCACTGACCATTAAGGCTTATTTCTATTAATGTTTATAATAACAGGTTGGGAACGCAATCAAATGCTAATGGGCAGTATTCAATCGCAACTAAATAATTGTCAGCCTTTGTTAATTTTGAGTTGTTTAATTATTGGTACGGACCTGATAATGGCTGTTTAATGAAAAGCCACTCGGTGGGGCTACGACAGGAAACACTTCAGAGCTTCAGTGATTGATCATTCCGGCCAATTTACATTTACATTTACATTTTAGTCATTTAGCAGACGCTCTTATCCAGAGCGACTTACAGTAGAGTGCATACATTTTTATTACATATTTTTTTTTTTTTACATTTCATTACATTTTTACATACTGAGACAAGGATATCCCTACCGGCCAAACCCTCCCTAACCCGGACGACGCTATGCCAATTGTGCGTCGCCCCACGGACCTCCCGGTTGCGGCCGGCTGCGACAGAGCCTGGGCGCGAACCCAGCCCAGCCTGGGCGCAAACCCAGAGACTCTGGTGGCGCAGCTAGCACTGCGATGCAGTGCCCTAGACCACTGCGCCACCCGGGAGGAATGGAATGGAATGATGGAATGAATGTGGGAGTTGGTATTTGGGATTGCCGATGGTAAATGTGTGGGGTGAAGCTCCTGAATCAGCGTGGAGAGAGAAGGATAGTCTGAAATGGCACCCTATTCCTTACATAGTGCACTACTTTTTACCAGGGGCCATAGGGGTTTGGCCAAAATTAGTGCACTATATAGGGAATAGGGTGGCATTTCAGACACAGCAGTAGAGAGTGAGGCCCGGTACAGGAGAGTGCCTTATCCATCACTGCCATACGCAGTAGCTTCATCTCTACACTGCCTGGAACTGACTCTGTGCTTCTAATCAATAGTCCTCCTCCTAATGATGGATACTCCATCACAGTGCTCCCGGACGCTTCATAGATTCACATATTACCTGTCGGTCCACGACCTGCCACTCACCTGTCCGTTTTACTGACTGCTGACTCACAGCTCTCTATCTCTCCTTGGAATTGAAGGAGATCTTCCAGTGGAGTTTGTGCTAGTGTGGTGGGGGGCTCTTCTATATGTTTGGAGATTTAAAATGACAGGTGTACTGAAAAGTATTTTTGCATAGGCAGGATCTGATTTCACTGTTTCTTCTATTCCAGTAGTTCTTCTCCCTTAGTTGTTTTCTTTTGTAACGACAGTTCCCTCATGTTGATATCCAGATGGTGGTCTTATCTTGTTAAATTTCCCTCCACTTTATCACCCTCTAAATCCACAGCACACGGAGCACAATCCTAACACGAGATCAACGCCTGATTTATGCAAAGTTCTAATTACACATGCAGTTCTCAAGTTAGGACTTGCCCATTGTTTGGATTCATTAAACATGATGAATCCCACACATTGCTTGTTGGCTTGCTAGATCACTTTTTGGTTTCGTTTTTTCGAGACCACGACGTTGTGTGTTTGTGACATGGCCTGTTTCCTTACATATCCTATTTGTGCTCTGAGCTCATAGTGTTGGATTCAAATATTTGAACATTGAGATATTAAAGACATGATAGATCAGACATAGTATATAAAGGAGTGAGATCTGTAGAAAGACAGAGTGGCTGTGGAATGTGCTGGGTGAACGGGAGGAGATCAAAGGATTGCTATAGGGGCGGCAGATGCACATCTGTAGATTAGGCGAAGGAGGGGTTGAGGTCAGGAGGGGAGGTCAGATCCCCTGAAGGGAGTAATAAGGATTGGAGAGAAGGAGGAGTGTCTTAAATGGGATATATATACCTGTGATGGTGAGAAATGTTTGGCTGTCTGAATTACAGCTGTAAAAGACCCTTGGGTAGAATTGAACATATTTAAGCTTCTCTAATGTCTGAGTTATTTACTCTCAAAAATAAGAACCTAACAATAGAACAATAGCACACACAGTGTTAGCTAATTACTGTATGTCTGAAACACACTTCCATCACATCATCATGACCTTGTAACTATCTTTGAACAGGAAATGAGTTTGCATACATCCTCATCCTTGGTGGTGAATGGAGAGGCAGGATGTGCAGAGGTTACCGTCTCTTCCTCAGTGGTAAGACTTCTTCAATTGTATTGATATCTGGGATCGATAAGACTGCTTCAACACTTGCTTTCCCTGTCCTTCCAAGTACAGGAGAAGGACCTGTCCTGAAATTCAAATGTGTCCTTGTGTCCTAATTTATGTCTGGAACACAGTTCTTGATCACATGACCAAGACCACCCATATGGCAATGGACTTCCTAGTATGAATGCTGTATACACACCAAGCTGGCTAATACTTCCTAGTATGAATGTTGTAAACCCACCAAGCTGGCTAAGACTTCCTAATATGGATTCTGTATACCCATCAAACTGGCTAAGACTTCCTAATATGGATTCTGTATACCCATCAAACTGGCTAAGACTTCCTAATATGGATTCTGTATACACACCAAGCTGGCTAACACAAGGTAATTCTGAGTTTTAATAGTGTGCATTGTCTCTGGAAAGGAATGCCACACACTGGTGATCAAAGTTCCTCTTCTCACTAATAGACCACCTTGTAGAAGGGGTCTGCTCTGCTTTGTTGGGCAAGGATAATGGTGTTTGACATAGTGTCTTCCTGTGGCTTCTTTGGTCAGGTGATGCACTTCACAGGAGTTTAGGATGCTGGAAATAATGTCCCGATTTGAGCTGCAATGACAAAGCCATTAAGCCTGCCTGACACAGAACACCTACACTGGGGCTTCGTCTCTGGGAATGGTGGGCTGAAATTAGCATAGTGAATTAATTTAACCTCACTAGGGTATGTGGGATGCTACCTCGTCAACAGCCAGTGAAACTGCAGGGCGCCAAATTCAAAACAGAAATCGCATAATTAAAATTCCTCAAACATACAAGTATTTCACACCATTTTAAAGATACACTTGTTGTAAATCCAGCCACAGTGTCCGATTTCAAAAAGGCTTTACAACGAAAGCACACCAAACGATTATGTTAGGTCAGAGCCAAGTCACAGAAAAAACACAGCCATTTTTCCAGCCAAAGAGGAGTCACAAAACGCAGAAATAGAGATAAAATGAATCACTAACCTTTGATGATATTCATCAGATGACACTCATAGGACTTCATGTTACACAATACATGTATGTTTTGTTCGGTAAAGGTCATATTTATATCCAAAAATCTCAGTTTACATTGGCGCGTTATGTTCAGTAGTTCCAAAACATCCAGTGATTTTGCAGAGAGCCACATCAACTTACAGAAATACTCATAATAAACATTGCTAAAAGATACAACTGTTATGCATGGATTTTTAGATCCACCTTTCCTTAATGCAACCGTTATGTCAGATTTCAAAAAAACTTTACGGAAAAAGCACACCATGCAATAATCTGAGTACAGCGCTCAGACACAAAACCAAGCTATACAGATATCCGCCATGTTGTGTAGTCAACAGAAGTCAGAAATAGCATTATAAATATTCACTTACCTTTGATGATCTTCATCAGAATGCACTCCCAGGAATCCCAGTTCCACAATAAATGTTTGATTTGTTCGATAAAGTCCATAATTTATGTCCAAAAACATCCTTTTTGTTTGCGCGTTTAGCCCAGTAATCAAAATTCATGAGGCGCGATCACTAGGTGCAGACGAAAATCAAAAAGTTCCGTTACAGTCCGTAGAAACATGTCAAACGATGTTTAGAATCAATCTTTAGGATGTTTTTAACATAAATCTTCAATAATGTTCCAACCGGAGAATTCCTTTGTCTTCAGAAATGCAATGGAACGCAAGCTAACTCTCACGTGAACGCGCATGATCAGCTCATGGCACTCTGGGAGAGACCTTTCTCATTCGCCCCCACTTCACAGTAGAAGCCTCAAACAAGGTTCTAAAGACTGTTGACATCTAGTGGAAGCCTTAGGAAGTGCAATATGACCCCTTAGACACTGTATATTCGATAGGCAATGAGTTGAAAAACTACAAACATCAGAATTCCCACTTCCTGGTTGGATTTTTTCTCAGGTTTTTGCCTGCCATATGAGTTCTGTTATACTCACAGACATCATTCAAACAGTTTTAGAAACTTCAGAGTGTTTTCTATACAAATCTACTAATTATATGCATATTCTAGCTTTTATGGCTGAGTAGCAGGCAGGTTAATTTGGGCACGCATTTCATCCAAAATTCCTAGTGAAGTTAAAGCACAGCTTTAGCCCGTCTTCTCACTCCAAAGCTCCAACTTTCTTTCTTTAATATATCGCCTGATTACAAAATTAGCATGGACCACAAACCCTTATAGGGTGATAATTCATCATTGCATCGTTTTCATTTAGGTATACTGTATTTTAGGTAGGGCTGGGCGGTAAAACCTATTTTACGATATACCGGTATTGATGCACGGACCGGTTTGGGTTTTTACTATACCTTCGATAATGGTGTTTGGTTTGTTAAATATGATGCTCCGTGTGTAACGTCCGTTTTTATAGTTTACTTCGCTACTTCAGTCATCTCTATCCGCTCTCTCTCTCTCCATGCAGCTTTCCACACAGACTTGCTCACGCACCCTGTCACTCAAGGAGCGGATTTGTTGTTCCTCGACCACGAGACGCTTGCGTTCAGTCTGCATCGTCAATGCAGCAATGTTGATGACAACGATGCTGTTTTTCTTCTAAATATACATCTACTAGTGTTCTATAATTACACTATTAGTTTGTGTTTCTTACTTCTGCAAACAGCTAGTTTGTGTTATCTTAGCAAGTTGAGCATAAATCCCAATAGCCGCTAATTGCTAGCTAGCTAATAAATGTACTAAGTCAGAGCAAACGTAATAAGCTAATGACCCTGATAATACCAGTATTGGTGTAGACCTAAATCAGCATGTTGTTTGTGCAACAGTATCTTCTGAATCAAAGAGGAATACACTGAAGCAAGAATATGTTTGCTACATGGGAGTGTGTTTTCACATCTGATTAATAAGAGGTAACCATGCTGCTCTACATCTTACTTTGTATTCAGTACACAAATCTTGGCCTGCTATGTATTCCCACCTCTCTGTGAAGGCAGTTCTGATTTAATGAGACTCGTTCTTTGGTTTGGAGAACAGTATAACCCTCACTTTTTTAATACATTTTTGTTATTTATCCAAACTAGATTTACCCTGATGTTGTATCTGGTTTGCTCCTACAGACAGTGAGTCACACGGCCATGGCTTGCTATATAAAGCAGGCAGACATCAAGGCATTGTTACTGTTCGATTGAATGTTAGAATGGGCAAAACAATTGACCTAAGCGACTTTGAGAGTTGGTTCCAGGCGTATCGGTTCCAGTATTTTAGAAACAGCCAGCCTCCTGGGCTTTTCACACACGGCAGTGTCTACTGTTTACAGAGAATGGTGGAGAAACAAAAAACATCCAGTCAGTGGCAGTCCTGTGGGTGAAAACAGCTCGTTAATGAGAGCGATCAAAGGAGAATGGCAAGAATCGTGCAAGCTCACAGGCTGGCCGGAGACACTCGGCCCTCAAAGGAATGAGTTTGACATGTGCTTTACAACTACTCACCACGGGTATGTAAGGTGGTTCAAAAATACTTTAAAGTAGTACTTAAGTAGTTCTTCTGGGTATCTGTACTTTACTATTCATATTTTTGACAACTTTTACTTCACTACATTCCTTAAGAAATTAAAGTACTTTTTAATCAATACATTTTCCCTGACACCCAAAAGTACTCGTTACATTTTGAGTACTTAGCAGGACAGAAAATTGTCCAATTCACACACTTATTAAGAGAACATCCCTGGTCATCCCTACTGCCTCTGATCTGGCGGACTCACTAAACACAAATGCTTCGTTTGTAAATTATGTCTGATTGTTAGAGTGTGGCCCTAGCTATCTGTAAATAATAAATAAAAAAATGGTTTGCTTAATATAAGCAATTTTTAAATATTCATACCTTTACTTTGTTACATAAGAATATTTGAGCAATTACATTTACTTTTGGTACTTAGCTATATCTAAAATCAAATACTTTTACTCAAGTATTATTTTCCTAGGTGACTTTCACGAGTCAATTTCTATTAAGGTATCTTTACTTTTAATAAAGTATGACAATTGGGTAATTTTTCCACCACTGCTAGGAGTTACCATAGACTTCCATTCATTATACTAATGCTAGTTAGCAATTTCCTTCAAACTGCACGCAGAGACATAAAAATGGTATCGACGAGTTCATTGTCAAAGTACTGAAGTATCCCTTTAAGCCTCTCAAGGTTGACAAATGCTAAGCCTTTTCTTTGGTCAATATAACCTCTGGTCGAGGTGTTTACTATTTATGTGTTGCTTTACTTCTCTCATTGTCTTGGAAACAATATAATGTTTGTTCAGCGTGAGTTCTTTGTAGACATACATGCAAAATAGCTTTTACATTGACCTCTTACGAATGGATAAGGTTGTTTATCTAACATAGATTGAACCAAACAATTCATATGTCTTGAAACAATAGTTTTTGAGCCTCAGGAGTTTATCCAAGTGCATCCATATGTAAACAAAAGAAAGAGCATGCAGAAATCATTAGAGCCACCAGAGATGAGTCTGTGGTCAAAACAGTCAAGGTTTTGAATAACATAACCCATGATGGTATTTTACCTTGCAGTGGAATTGGCTGTGTGTCTTTGGATATCTTTCACAGTGGGGATCAATGGTTTGGGAATAGAGGAGAGGGAGAAATGCAGGGGTGTGATAACTAGATGGATTTCCCTGGGCAATCAGTAATAGACCACAATGCAATTATACGGCACATGAGTAAACACATTTGTTGCATGTAACGTTTAGTAATTTTGACGAGCCTTAGAATAATTGTCCCCCAACCGGCCTCGTAAGAGCTTTCTCCATATTTCATATTTTTCTCAATCTGACTGTAAATAGTGCCTGCCCACTCAATACACAATAGCCTCTCCGGCTCAGCTGCGGTGATCTGGCATTTACAGAGAGAAAGGAAGCCTGTGTCCATGGATTCCCAGCTTTGTCACCGATTCCTGGCCCGACGCACTGAGGCCCTCCTGGAATAGAAAATAGAAATGTCTAATGATGAAAAGGGAATGGAGATGGAGCGGTCTCTCTTCTCTGCTGCTGGCTGGGCTACTGTAGCTCAGGAACTGGGAATATCTCTGCGAATGGCTGCATTGCTCTGTCATGTTTGGTGAAATGTTCAACGGGGTCTTCTGCCAGTCTTACCATAGCCGGCAGGCGCACGGTACAGTGGTTCGTCCTTTAAAAGTTGCAGCGTACTGCAGCACAGCTTGCATGGTGCTGCAGAATTCTATGGCACATTGTCAGCCATTGTAAACATTAAAGCTAGTTAGTGCTATTTAGACCACCAGATTTTAAAAATGCTTTACAGCGAAAGCTCCACAAACGATTATGTTAGGTCACCACCAAGTCACAGATAACCCAGCCATTTTTCCCACCAAAGAGAGGAGTCACAAAAAGCACAAATAGAGATAAAATGAATCACTAACCTTTGATGATCTTCATCAGATGACACTCATAGGACTTCATGTTACAAAATACATGTATGTTTTGTTCGGTAAAGTTGATATTTATATCCAAAAATCGTATTTTACATTGGCGTGTTAGATTCAGTAGTTCCAAAACATGCAGTGATATTGCAGAGAGCCACATGAATTCACAGCTATTATATATATATATATATACAGCTATTATACATGAAACTTTAGATACACTTCTCCTTAATGCAACCGCTGTGTCAGATTTTAAAAAAACTTTATGGAAAAAGCATAATCTGAGAACGGCGCTCAGAGCCCAAAACCAGCCAGAGAAATAACCGCCATGTTGGGTAGTGAACATTATTCATTAATAGTATAATAAATATTCACTTACCTTTGATGATCTTCATCAGAATGCACTCCCAGGAATCGCAGTTCCACAATAAATGCTTGTTTTGTTCGATAATGTCCATCATTTATGTCCATTTATGTCCAATAGCTTCTTTTGTTAGGGCGTTTGGTAAACAGTCCAAAAGCGCCATCTGGTAAATTAATCTTTAGAATGTTTTTATCATAAATGTTCAATATTGTTCCAACCGGAGAATTCTATTGTCTGTAGAAAAGCACTGGAACGAGAGAAACCTCTCAAGTGAAAGCACGTGACTGAGAACGAGGCTGTAGGCAGACCCCTTACTCAAACATCTCCCATTCGGCCCCCCTTTCACATGAGAAGCCTGAAACCACGTTCTAAAAACGGATGACATCTAGTGGAAGCCGTAGGAAATGCAAACAGATCCATATCCTACTGTGTTTTCAATAGGCGATGAGTTGAAAATCGACCAACCTCAGATTTTCCACTTCCTGTTTTCTCAGGTTTTTGCCTGCCATATGAGTTCTGTTCTACACAGACATAATTCAAACAGTTTTAGAAACTTCAGAGTGTTTTCTATCCAATACTAATAATAATATGCATATATTAGCAACTATGACTGAGGAGCAGGCCGTTTACTCTAGGCACCTCTGTGCACCTTTCATCCAAGCTACTCAATACTGCCCCTGCAGCCATAAGAAGTTAACTGACTTGCCTAGTTAAATAAAGGTTATGCTAAGAGCATAACATTTCTACACCCTAATTGTAGTCTAACCAATACCCAAATGGAGATTCAGTGAAAATACAAATCTCATTGATTTATCAATTTATCATCTTTTTTTCAAGTTGTGATTACGGTCCTAACGCTGGAACGGGTAGCACCATAGAAAGAAGCTGGCTTGATGAAAACTATGTCCATTTCGTCTGTTCTCTTTGGTTCTCTTTTTTTTTTTAGATAAATAGCTCTTTTTTGAATGGTAACTGTGTTAATAAGGGTTATGTTTGGGGAGGGGTGAGGAGTCCTGGAAAGGTGTGACTTTCACACCTACAGTAGCCGGGCTATAAAGAGGCTATTGTCCTGCTAATCGGGCTACAAGTGTTAGTAATCCTGTTTTCAAAATGCCACCAGATGTCCATCATCCATCTTGTTTACATTCTTTATTGTAACCACAATGTCACAAATCATTTGTATCTACCTTTCCAATTGCTTTTAGAGTTTGTGATTTATAAATGTGTGCTTTTCACGTAATTTTTCGTTAAATCCAGTTCGGATTTAAGTATAACTTTTGAGTGATGCCTTTAGTGAGGGGTCTAATGCTTTAATAGTTAATAATATCTGCCCCCTGAATTCATATCTAAGGGGCATTTTTCACGCCATTATTAGTAAAAAAAAAAAAAAAATTGAACGTGCAGACTTGCACTAAGAACAGCGGGAACGTTTCCCTAGTGAGTGTCACGCCCTGGCCTTAGTATTCTTTGTTTTCTTAATTATTTTAGTTAGGTCAGGGTGTGACATGGGGAATGTATGTGTTTTTTGTAGTGTCTAGGGTGGTTGTAAGGTTTAGGGGGTTTATTAGAGTAGTTGGGTTTGTTTAGTATAGAAGTCTAGCTGTGTCTATGGTTGAGTGTAGGTATCTAGGAAAGTCTATGGTTGCCTGAATTGGGTCTCAATTAGAGACAGCTGGTTATTGTTGTCTCTGATTGGGAGCCATATTTAAGGCAACCATAGGCTTTAGCTGTTTGTGGGGAATTGTCTATGTCGAAGTGTTTTGTGTCAGCACTTATGTTTGTATAGCTTCACGGTCGTCTGTTTTGTTGGTTTGTTTTGTTTTTTTCCTTCTTTAAATAAAAAGAAGATGTACTTTCCACGCGCTGCGCCTTGGTCCTCTCTCTCTCCCTTTGACGATTGTGACAGTGAGCGCCATTATTAGTGCAATGGCCCTTAAAGTGTTACTCTGTGCTACCCCTCCCCCTTCCTCCCTTCCCCATGGGCTAGGTCCATCTTCTGTGCACGGCTCTGCGGCCCATCCCGTGCCCCCTGCCCTTGTGCCTTGCGCGCCCACCGCTATTTCAGTGGATACAGCTGGAGAACTGCAAGGCAATCCCTTTGTGCGCCACTCGGGAGCCATTGTCCTGATAATAACAGGGTTAATAATATATCTGTGAGAATATGCTAGGGGCTTTTATATCATTCTAAATTAATAATAATAATTATAACCGCTTTGATTTTTAAAAAAAACTATATTTTGGATACGATTTCAAATAACATAAAATGAGCGAGAAAAAGGCCATTCTTGAACATGGGGTGAGACACAGCCAGTTTGTTATTTTGAATTATTTATTTCTGTTTTTAGAGGGAGAGAAACCAAAAACCTACAGTCATCATCTCATGGGTCTCCCAGTCGAGGTAGGAACAGGTATTGAACCAGCATCTGTAGCAACACAGCTTGCACTGCGATTCAGTGTCTTAGACTGCTGCACCACTCAGGCACTGTACAACGTGACCGCTCGTCAGTAGGCTACAGTACTACAGAGACAAAGTAGCTCCTTGGGACCCAAAAGCATAATCAGTGCTCTACCTCCCACTTGCGCTGGTCTGGAGCAATGAAATAGTGACGCAGGGTATCCGTACTAAACCACAAATGACCTCTAAGTCCCGCAGTATAATCGCAAAACTTTTAGTGGAGCAACCACTGTATGGATTTTGGCTTAGACCTAACCATACACACTTGTCACATTAGCTCTTTTGGCTTTCACAAGGGACGCTGGGATTCTGTAGCACAGCTAGAGCGTATCAGCACAAACACTGCTACATGATGGCTCATTACACATAGGAAATAAATTATGTCCCTTAGGGTGGTGTTCCGTTGGCCAAAGAAGAAAGACAAGACTCCATTTTGAACTTTGTTGGTCATGAAATGGTTCAATTGTAAATAACTTGAACTTAACTAGATTATTCAAGTAGTTAGTCAGGCTAACACATTAGACCGTTTCTAAATGTGACATTTTTCCACGTTCCTTCAAGTACCCTAAAGCCTTTGGATGTAGAGCAATATTCTTTTGAAAATGCATGGTGAGCGATTGTCTTGTAAATTGCAGACACGTACGTAGGTCTGCACACCTAGATGTTTTCTCCATGGTGATTTACATGCTGATGGTAGTGAAGTATGAGTTTTTCACAACTCAGTCTTCAACTGTTTTTCCACAACAATGGTCAGGTAAATATATTTGATTTATTTAACCTTTATTTTGACAGGGAGTCATGCTGATACCAAGGTCTCTTTTACAGATGAGCCCTTTATACATATCAATACTCATCAATATACACTATACACATCAATGTACACATCAATACTATATCAATATGTGTATTGAAACACAAAATGCCTATTTCAGAAGATGTCAGAAGCCATCCTGTACTCCCTGTTCACCCACGACTGCGTGCCCAAGCACGACTCCAACACCATCATTAAGTTTGCTGACAACACAACGGTGGTAGACCTGATCACCGACAACGATGAGACAGCCTTTACGGAGGAGGTCAGAGACCTGGTAGTGTGGTGCCAGGACAACAACCTCTCCCTCAACGTTCGCAAGACAAAGGAGATGATCGTGAACTACAGGAAAAGGAGGACCGAACACGCCCCCATTCACATTGACGGGGTTGTAGTGGAGCGGATCGAGAGTTTCAAGTTCCTTGGTGTCCACATCACCAACAAACTATCATGGTCCAAACACACCAAGAAAGTTGTGAAGAGGGCACGACAACGCTTTTTCTACCTCAGGAGACTGAAGAGATTTAGCATGGGTCCCCAGATCCTCAAAAAGTTAAAACTCGTTTTACAACCACTCCACAAATGTCTTGTTAACAAACTATAGTTTTGGCAAGTCGGTTAGGACATCTACTTTGTGCATGGCACAAGTAATTTTTCCAACAATTGTTTACAGACAGATTATTTCACTTATAATTCACTGTATCACAATTCCAGTGGGTCAGAAGTTTACATACACTAAGTTGACTGTGCCTTTAAACAGCTTGGAAAATTCCAGAAAATGATGTCATGGCTTTAGAAGCTTCTGATAGGCTAATAGACATAATTTGGGTCAATTGGAGTTGTACCTCTGAATGTATTTCTTGGCTTCCCTTCAAACTCAGTGCCTCTTTGCGTGACATCATGGGAAAATCTAAAGAAATCAGCCAAGACCTCAGAAAAAAATTGCAGACCTCCACAAGTCTGGTTTATCCATGGGAGCAATTTCCAAACGCCTGAAGGTACCACGCTCATCTGTACAAACAATAGTACACAAGTATAAACACCATGGGACCACGCAGCCATCATACCGCTCAGGAAGGAGATGTGTTCTGTCTCCTAGAGATGAACGTACTTTGGTGTGAATCAATGCAAGTGCAAATCAAGCCCAGAACAACAGCAACGGACCTTGTGAAGATGCTGGAGGAAACAGGTACAAAAGTATCTATATCCACAGTAAAACGAGTCCTATATCGACATAACCTGAAAGGCCGCTCAGCAAAGAAGATGGCACTGCTCCAAAACCGCCTTAAAAAAGCCAAACTACAGTTTGTAACTGCACATGGGGACAAAGATCGTACTTTTTGGAGAAATGTCCTCTGGTCTGATGGAAAAGAAAATCTAACTGTTTGGCCGTAATGACCATCGTTATGTTTGGAGGAAAAAGGGGGAGGCTTGCAAGCCAAAGAACACCATCTCAACCGTGAAGCACGGGAGTGGCAGCATCATGTTGTGGGGGTGCTTTGCTGCAGGAGGGACTTGTGCACTTCACAAAATAGATGGCATCATGAGGCAGGACAATTATGTGGATATTGAAGCAACATCTCAAAACATCAGTCAGGAAGTTAAAGCTTGGTCGCAAATTGGTCTTACAAATGGACAATGACCCCAAGCGTACTTCAAAAGTTGTGGCAAAATGGCTTAAGGACAACAAAGTCAAGGTGTTGGAGTGGCCATCACAAAGCCTTGACCTCAATCCTATAGAAAATTTGTGGGCAGAACTGAAAAAGCGTGTGCGAGCAAGGAGGCTTACAAACCTGACTCAGTTACACCAGCTCTGTCAGGAGGAGTGGGCCATAATTCACCCAATTTATTGTGGGAAGGTTGTGGAAGGCTACCCAAAAATTTTGACCCAAGTTAAACAATTTAAAGGCAATGCTACCAAATACTAATTGAGTGTATGTAAACATCTGACCCACTGGGAATGTGATGAAAGAAATAAAAGCTGAAATAAATCATTTTCTCTACTATTATTCTGACATTTCACATTCTTAAAATAAAGTGATGATCCTAACTGACCTAAGACAGGGAATTTTTTAGTATTAAATGTCAGAAATGGTGAAAAACTGAGTTTAAATGTATTTGGCTAAGGTGTATGTAAACTTCAGACTTTGACTGTAACTCTATGGCAGCACCCAAGGGGCTTGAATTTTCGAGCTCTACCCGTAGAATTTGAGGTGATGTAGGGTCACCATGAGTGACAGAACCTTGAGCCAATCACGGCGCAACTAGATAACATTACCAACCCCTACGCTCCGTATTTTCTGCTGGCTGCCCCACCACCACAGAAAGGACTGAGCTAGGCTGAAAAACCTGCATTTTGGAGCTGCCTTACTCAAGAAAGCAAAAAAGAGACCATGTTTGTAAGCGGCTTTATTAACTAAATTATATATTTTTTTACATTGTTTGTAAACTGATATAAGGCACGGTTTTAATACCAAAATAACATCCAAAAAAGCTGAACAGGTGGGGCTCAAAACCTGCCCTGAATGACGTGTTGCCACATACTATGATTAATCTAAATGGGTATTTAGGGTTTTCTTCGTCATTGAATGGATGATTGACAGAATTCTTTATTTGGTTGGGAGAAGTAATATAAATTGCTATTGAGGAGTTTTCTTCCTTCGCATGACTGAGGGCTGTAAATGACAGGCACAAACCCGTGAACCAACCTAAATGCTTCATTTGGTTTCCAGTCCAGTATAGACATTAGTTTTTAATTAATAGGCTATATTAAGTGTGACAGAGTGATTAGAAATCCACCTCCCCCATTTTCAGTATCGGAGACACAATAATTCCGAGGTACACAATGAATTTTAAAACATATTTGAAGAATATTTATTCAAATTCTATTCGATTTGTTTAAATCGCATGCTTGTCTCATTAAAACCGATTATTTTCTTTCATTGTGCAGCTTTTTTTTCCATCACATTTCAACATCTCTTTGACTCAGAGCATAAGAAAAAGGCCTCAACCCCCATAAGCAGGCCTAGAATAAAATATATGCGCTTTATATCCTGAGAAATGCCAGATTTGTGTTGAGGGACCTGTCTTCTGCTCTGGATTATATGGACCACTGTGAATACTGTATGTATACTCACAGAAGATGCTTTTGCTTCCATTGCTGAGGGCAGCTAACACCAGGGGTGTTTCACGTATTTAGCTAAATATCCATGGGTATTTGGTATGGCTTTACTCAAGGTCACATCCATAGAGGCAAAGAGGGAGATTCAGTATTTATTTTGCGCAGATATATTAATACAAGGAGTCAGACCTCTGAAGACAGAGAAAGAGGAAGTAAACCTGGCAACTCTAAAAAGATAGATTCCTTGAACAAAGTGTGTGAACCTTAGAGTAAATTTTCCCTCAGGGAGTTCACTCCAATGGTGATCATCTTCAGAAGTACTGAACTCTATGATACCAGCATAGATACCACTTCACAATTAATACATTCTAAAACTGTTTTGGGTATTAAAGAGAGAGTGCGAGATTACATTGTTCTACTTACCCAGAGTCAGGTGAACTTGTGGATACCATTTTTATGCCTCTGCATGCAATATGAACGATGTAAGAGGTAGTTTCAGGAGCCAATGCTAACTAGCATTAGCACAATGACTGTAAGTCTACAAGTACCACTAGCATACCTCTTACTTCCTTCATACAGCACGCAGAGACATAACAATGGGATCCATGGTTCATCTGACTCTGGGAAACGGAATTGTCAGAATCTCACACTATGCCTTTAATGAATAGGATTTCAGTCATCAGATTTAGCACAGGTTGAACCAATCTTACTAGAAATGATCATTTGATTTTGACTATAATTTTGTGTAACAGCAGCGAACTGATACGTTAAAGAAACATCTGTAGACTCCGTCTGGTTTTAAATCCACTGCCTCCACTGGATAGTGTGGGGTCATCTTATGTCATACTTTGGAGGACCATGGGGACTTCTTTTGACACATTGTAGCAGCCCCTGCTCAACCTTACAGTACCTATACATCTCAAGTGCTTATAGTTTTCTGTCTTTGTCCTTATACTCCTACCAATGGAAAGTCCATCCTTTCATGCTTTTAATATATTGCATTTATTAATACGAGTTGCATGTTAATGCCTCTGTGAATTGTGGTTCCAGCGTGTTCTACTACGGCAGTTATCACAGTTGCACCAATCAAAAGTAACACTTCAAACTTCTGAATGTAGCATAAAAGAAGGGAGCGTATGCATAGCTTCAACTGTTCTAGCATTTAGGAGAGGAACATTGTTTATCTGAAATACATTTCTCATGAGTCATGTTTCTCATTGAATGTATTTGATCAGCAAAGGCGTATGCAATGCCATGCAGGTTGTTTCATGTCTTCCATCTCATGGGAGTATTTATATCTCCTATGGTCAGTCCCCTTAGTCTTTTACAGAACCCACTACATAGTCTCATCGTTGGTAAGTAGTGTTCATTAATCAGAATGAAAATGAATAGTGTTTTGGGCCCTGTAAACAAATGCTGTTTCCTCCATCTGTCTGAGCCTTCCAAAGATAAGGAATCACTAACCTGCTGCACTTTTGCAAATTGCTTTCTCAATCTGCAGACCCATTTCCCTATGGCCATCAATCAGAACAGTCAGCTCGCCCTATTCACACCAATAGTTAACTAGAAATGTAAAAACAAGTTAGAGCGAATGCAGGGAAGTGAATATCTGAGATCTGTCTGTCAAATAACCTAGCTGCCTACCTTGTAATTTCACAGTAATTGAATGTCATTGTTTCGTAGAGTTCTCCTATGATTTTTGTTTGTCAAATGGAAGTGGCATTTCCTTTTGAAATGCTCTCTTCTCAGCAGAGAATTTCCATTTAAATAGCTCTGCATTACCGTCTGTGATAAACCGTATTTTTAGTGTTAGATTATGTCCATGAATAGGCTTACTGTATGGGTGTACACATTGAATCAGCCACTTTGACTCTACCCGATCAATACATAATGTATATTGAGATAAGCAATGCAGGCTATACTGTAGAAGTGGAGACCATAATGATAAATTGATTACATTGAATCAATCAGTTCTTGAAGAAATCCCTTCTCCAAAGAGATATTCAGAGGCTAATTCCTTATTACGATTGGCTGCTTTTAACCTTGTTGACATAGCTAGCATCACACAGCTAGCATCACACAATCTGTCATTTATGAACATTATTATACACAAGCAGGAATCAATACATTACATCAGGGGGGTCAGATCAACCATGCAGTGTTCTTACTGTATAGTAAACATTTCATATAGATCCATTAGAATGCGAAGAAGGGTCCTTCCCACTACTACAGGGTCTGCTATGTTGCACTTATTCAACATCATATAGCTGTCATTCATATGAAGGTGAAATACATTAGCATGGTGGCACTAGCCCTAGAATTATTTGCATACATTGTCATGTGAAAGCTTATTGGTGGTGTTGTTTCCGTACAGAGAGGGTTACATCAGAAACAGAAGAATTTCCACTGATGATAATTGTTATGATGACTGTCTGCCTGAAACACTCAGCAACACATATGCATTGTTTTCCTCCATAAACTTGCCTCTATTTTCACCAACATCAGGTATTCAGCACTGCAGTAATCTGCCCTCATTTTGTAATGTCTTTAATTTGTTCTAAGATAGATTGAACTGTGTCTGGGAACACTAAAGCATAATGATTAGCCAGTTTGAACTCCAATTATATGCTATAATAATCTAGTTGTTGGCATATGCTCACTCAAAATCGCCTGCCCACTGAAATGAAATGCAACTTTCAAGCAAAAGTACACAATTCAAAACCACTTGGTGGTGGTTGATGACGTGGCAGGTGGCAGTGTGGTAGGCACAGCTTGTTCCATGAATAAAAAAATTGAGGATTAGTTGATAACTGCGAAACAAACGTTCTGGATAATATAGAGAACCTTGAAATATTAATTGATCAGCATGTTGATATGCTCGAAAAAATTATCCTATACGTCGAAGCTAACAAGAGAAGACCTTTCCTAAAACTCTGCAACCTAAAGTGAAGGGAAGCCGCCGTCTAAAATTCAAAATGTAACATTGGAGGGGGACATCTTTATAACTATGTTTTCAGAAGATAGAGCATTGCTTACAAGTACAACCGAGCAGTTAAAAAAGCTGGATCTTTTGCCTGGGCTACTGGGGGAGGTTGAGGACTTAAAAACAGGAATGATTACAGCAATAGAATGATTGAACAAATACGAGCAGAAAATAGGATATTGAAAACTATTGTGGACTCCCTTATCATACGGTACGATAATAAAACAATGTAAGCCGAATTACTTGATCTAAAGTGCAGAAGTATGAAGAATAATAGTGTTATAAAGGAGGATGAAAACTATCAGTAAACGGAGGAAAAGGTCAAGGTGTTCATGAAACGTAATCTCAAGATGACGGACAAACAGGTGGATACAATTGATTTTCAAAGGGCTCACCGTTTCGGTGTTTATTTATTTAATTTGAAGATTGTACATTAGAAATACCAAGGTTGTTTTTTTGTTCTTTGATATGAAATGGCCTAACTGTAGAGGTCGGGTATATTATGACTTAAAAGCTGTTTTATAGTGCGGCCCTTGTTCGGGGATGTGAATCGGAACAATTAGCTTTTAAGATAAACTTAATAAATATGAATAGATGTAATGTAGGGCTAGGATAAAGGTTTAAAAACCTGCCTATGTTCTATATTGTAGTAGGCCTATACAATCCTAAAATAACTGGTGTCATTATCCTTTTGTATTTAAAAAATACATTTCAATATTAACTTCTACTTGCACACAATCCCGGATCCGGGAGCACCCTCATCAGTAAAAAAGCTGACTAGCATAGCCTAGCATAGCGCCACAAGTAAATACTAGCATCTAAATATCATTCAATCACAAGTCCAAGACACCAGATGAAAGATACACATCTTGTGAATCCAGCCATCATTTCTGATTTTTAAAATGTTTTACAGGGAAGACACAATATGTATTTCTATTAGCTAACCACGATAGCAAAAGACACAACTTTTTTTTCTCCACCATTTTTTTCCTGCATAGGTAGCTATCACAATTTCGACCAAATAAAGATATAAATAGTCACTAACCAAGAAACAACTTCATCAGATGACAGTCTGATAACATATTTATTGTATAGCATATGTTTTGTTTGAAAAATGTGCATATTTCAGGTATAAATCATAGTTTTACATTGCAGCCACCATCACAACTCTCACCAAAGCAACTAGAATAACTACAGAGACCAACGTGAATTACCTAAATACTCATCATAAAACATTTATGAAAAATACGCAGCGTACAGCAAATGAAAGACAAAGATCTTGTGAATCCAGCCAATATTTCAGATTTTTTAAGTGTTTTACAGCGAAAACACAATATAGCATTATATTAGCTTACTACAATAGCCAACCACACAACAGCATTGATTCAAGCCAACAATAGCGATAACGAATAAACCAGCAAAAGATATAAATTTTTTCACTAACCTTCTCAAACTTCTTCAGATGACAGTCCTATAACATCATATTACACAATACATATAGAGTTTGTTCGAAAATGTGCATATTTAGCGGCACAAATCGTGGTTATACAATGAGAATAGTAGCCAAGCTGCCAACAAAATGTCGGGAGAAATCTTGGGAGAGGCACCTAATCTAATCAGTAACTAATCATAAACTTGACTAAAAAATACAGGTTGGACAGCAAATGAAAGATACATTAGTTCTTAATGCAACCGCTGTGTTAGATTTTTTAAATTAACGTTACTACGACATACAGCGTGCGTTAAAGCGAGACCGCACCGAAATTAATGGCGGAATAGTAGTTTTACATTTTTCAACAGAACAACGAATTAACATCATAAATACTTCTTACTTTTTGATGAGCTCCCATCAGAATCTTGGGCAAGTTGTCCTTTGTCCAGAGGAATCGTTGCTCGGTTGTAGATTGTCGCCTTCAACTTTGGAATTAGCAGTAAACATTAGCCATGTGGCGAAGACGTGTCCAACTCACTATAACGCAGCACTAAGAAATATCCGAAAATCGCAATATACTGATATAAACTGATATAACTCGGTTTAAAATAACAACATTATGATGTCTTTAACACCTATATCGAATAAAATCAGAGCCGGATATATCTAAGGCCTATAACGGGAGCTTTCCAGAACGCAATCCTGAGGTCTGTCTTGCGTCATGGCGAATGTTGAAAAGACTGCACCCCACGTTCCAAGACCATTTATATGGCCTCAGATCTGCCTAGCAACTCCATTCCAATTCTCACTATTTGCTGACATCTAGGGGAAGGCGTATGCAGTGCATCTCGACCAATAGAAGACATGCAAATTAATAAACTGACCCCAGAACAGCCTGCCTGATTTCAGATTTCTCACTTCCTCACAGGAAAATTGCTCCAACTTGAGTTTTGTTTTACTCACAGATATAATTCAAACGGTTTTAGAAACTAGAGAGTGTTTTCTAGAAGTAAAATGTACGCTCACCACGCTGCACCTTGGTCCACTTCCTTTGACGGCCATGACAATGTGTTAGTGAAGGGTGGCAGTATTGAATTATGTTAAATTGGGACTGGCCATATTTCTCTCTGGCCTATGCCAATTGGCGGCCAAGGGTTTGCCTTAGGAAGCAAATGTGCGTCATGAGTCAGAGAGATGGTCTGATGGTCTTTGTGACAACAGACCTAGATATATATGGGGGGATGTTTTAGTGGGTGGAATATTAGGACAATTGGAGGTTTACAAAGTTGCAGCTACAGTATGCTTAACAATGCAAATATTATGGTACAGCTATATGGACACATAGTCATCATGGTGCTTTTAAATGGTGAGTTTACAAACATTTGGTTGTGGCAAGTATTATTATATTCAATTATTTAAATCAAATCGAATTTTATTTGTCACATACACATGGTTAGCAGATGTTAATGCGAGTGTAGCGAAATGCTTGTGCTTCTAGTTCCGACAATGCAGTAATAACCAACGAGTAATCTAGCCTAACAATTTCACAACAGCTACCTTATACACACAAGTGTAAAGGGATGAAGAATATGTGCATAAAGATATATGAATCAGTGATGGTACAGAACGGCATAGGCAAGATGCAGTAGATGGTATCGAGTACAGTATATACATATGAGATGAGTAATGTAGGGTATGTAAACATTATATTAAGTGGCATTGTTTAAAGTGGCTAGTGATACATGTATTACATAAAGATGGCAAGATGCAGTAGGTGGTATAGAGTACCGTATATACATATGAGATGCGTAATGTAGGGTATGTAAACATTATATTAAGTGGCATTGTTTAAAGTGGCTAGTGATACATTTTTTACATGTATGGCAGCAGCCACTCAATGTTAGTGGTGGCTGTTTAACAGTCTGATGGCCTTGAGATAGAAGCTGTTTTTCAGTCTCTCGGTCCCTGCTTTGATGCACCTGTACTGACCTCTCCTTCTGGATGATAGCGGGGTGAACAGGCAGTGGCTCAGGTGGTTGTTGTCCTTGATGATCTTTATGGCCTTCCTGTGACATCGGGTGGTGTAGGTGTCCTGGAGGGCAGGTAGTTTGCCCCCGGTGATGTGTTGCGCAGACCTCACTACCCTCTGGAGAGCCTTACGGTTGTGGGCGGAGCAGTTGCCGTACCAGGCGGTGGTACAGCCCGACAGGATGCTCTCGATTGTGCATCTGTAAAAGTTTGTGAGTGCTATTGGTGACAAGCCGAATTTCTTCAGCGCTGTCTGTGTGGGTGGACCAATTCAGTTTGTCTGTGATGTGTACGCCGAGGAACTTAACTTTCTACCCTCTCCACTACTGTCCCGTCGATGTGGATAAGGGGGTGCTCCCTCTGCTGTTTCCTGAAGTCCACGATCATCTCCTTTGTTTTGTTGACGTTGAGTGTGAGGTTATTTTCCTGACACCACATTCCGAGGGCCCTCACCTCCTCCCTGTAGGCCGTCTCGTCGTTTTTGGTAATCAAGCCTACCACTGTAGTGTCGTCTGCAAACTTGATGATTGAGTTGGAGGCGTGCATGGCCACGCAGTCGTGGGTGAAAAGGGAGTACAGGAGAGGGCTCAGAACGCACCCTTGTGGGGCCCCAGTGTTGAGGATCAGCGGGGTGGAGATGTTGTTACCTACCCTCACCACCTGGGGCGGCCCGTCAGGAAGTCACAGAGGGTCTCGAGCTTGATGACGAGTTTGGAGGGTACTATGGTGTTAAATGCTGAGCTGTAGTCGATGAACAGCATTCTCACATAGGTATTCATCTTGTCCAGATGGGTTAGGGTAGTGTGCAGTGTGGTTGCGATTGTGTCGTCTGTGGACCTATTGGGGCGGTAAGCAAAGTGGAGTGGGTCTAGGGTGTCAGGTAGGGTGGAGGTGATATGGTCCTTGACTAGTCTCTGAAAGCACTTCATGATGACGGAAGTGAGTGCTACGGGGCGGTAGTCGTTTAGTTCAGTTACCTTAGCTTTCTTGGGAACAGGAACAATGGGGGCCCTCTTGAAGCATGTGGGAACAGCAGACTGGGATAAGGATTGATTGAATATGTCCGTAAACACACCAGCAAGCTGGTCTGCGCATGCTCTGAGGACGTGGCTGGGGATGCCGTCTGGGCCTGCAGCCTTGCGAGGGTTAACACATGTAAATGTTTTACTCACGTCGGCTGCAGTGAAGGAGAGTCCGCAGGTTTTGGTAGCAGGCCGTGTCAGTGGCACTGTATTGTCCTCAAAGCGAGCAAAGAAGTTGTTTAGTCTGTCTGGGAGCAAGACATCCTGGTCCGCGACGGGGCTGGTTTTCTTTTTGTAATCCGTAATTTATTGACTGACTTTAGCTTTCCAAATCGGTTAATTTTAAGTGAATGTTGTGATTTTTTTTGAACCATTCCTGAATCTGTGACCAGAAACAAGCTACAGTATATCGGGGTAATACCAGAATAAATGATCTAGTGATTCTGTTTCTTCGCAGCAAAATCTACAGAGCTGAGATTGTTGTATGCCCCATATATATAATAATTTAAATTGAAAAACTCAAAGTGCTGAATTAAGTGTTATCTTTTGTACCATTTCATAAACCATGTGCCACGGAATCGGTACATCGAAAATCTCTTCCCATTTATTTTGCAACCTGTATGGCGGGGCTGTCAACATTTTCGTTCACAAATGAAACTGCTATATTTTTCTATTTATGCCAATTCCTTTCTGCCAATGTGTATCTTGAATATATAGCAGGCAAACAAGTTCCCTACCTTCTCCTTTTTCCACTTGCCTCCTCCATTTTTGTGGTAAAGCTGCAATCAGTTGGTTGTAAATTGGGACTGAGCAGACATTCCCATATATTTCCGATTGCTGCATATGTGACATAACTCCTCCATTTCTATTCATAATATCAATCATAAATATAATACAATTTCAACAACAACAAAAAAATCCATAAATAATGTTTTTTGTTCGTCAATATATTTGAGTTTAACCACAACATTTGTTGTAATATTTGTTCTATCTTTTCTTTAGGATAATACTGAAATTCTAACCATTTTTGTAGGCCTTGTTTAATTAAGGGCGATACTTTAAACAAAATGTAATTTTCAATTCGTCGGAAATGAGAAGTTGTAATCAGTATGGAGGCAAAAAGGCAATTTTTGAACAGCCTAGTAGGGCAGCCATTTCTGAGATACTGGATCCGGCATGCCTGACACCGACGATCATACCACGTTCAAAGCCACTTAGGTCACTCGTTTTGCCCATTCTTACGTTCAATCAAACAGTAACGGAATGCCTCAATGCCTATCTGCCTGCTTTATATAGCAAGCCCCGGCCACATGACTCAATTGTTTGTAGGAGCGATCCATTTTTGTGAACGGAGAGGTGTATTTTTTTCAAGAATTCCTCATTAAAACTCCTCTGCTCATGCAACATACAGCTCAGTAGCAATGGACTCCTCTAGAATCCAAGCAGACCTTCTGCCTTACAGGGACCGCTTTCCATGTAATTGAAAGTTCTGCAGTGAAGGGGAAGAAAAATTGCATTTACTGTCTTATTTGGAAACTGATTAGGAGTTTGACTTTGGCGGTGCATGAGCTAAAGGAAGTGTGTGTCAGCAAATGGGAATGCTCATTGAAGTGGATGGCATATTGTATAGTTGAGTTTTCCTAGTGATGCAGTCCATGCTCATGGGGAGAGAAGGGGAAAGCACAGGCAAGCTGGGCCCTCAAATCCTCAGTGATCATCATCACTAGAACCTTTGGGAGAGCGAATATATTTATCTTATTTTGTATTTTGTATTCAGGTTGCTGAGTAGTACATTTTCTCCGCTCTGCTGACAAGTATTTCTCTCTGCTCATATAGGAGTAATAAAAGCCTAGTGCTCTAATTTGGTCATTTGTCATGATTTTTCTTTTTTTTACTATGTTTTGTATTTCTCAGGGGGTGCTGCAGCACACTCAGCACCCATACTTCCTGCTTATAGGCTTAACAACTTATTTGAAAGGTCTGTTTGCTCTCTAAAGTGTACTGAATATGACATAGAAATGAGAGAGTGATGCAGAACTAAGTTGAATTATTTTTCAGTCCGGCATTAACATTTGTAGAATGGTTCCTAAGATACATAATAAATGACTCTGTTTTTGTTTGAGTAAATTTATTCTATTTTCAGATATAAAACTTTAAATTGCTGTGGAACTGTTTTCCTGGTGTGGTAGCTGGATAATAATCCACCAAATGCATCGTTTCCAGGTTGTCAGAGTGGTGGTCTTATAGAAAATCACAGATCTTAATGGAATATTAAAGTGTGAAACACAAATCGAACTTTCAAATAGAAGGGTTTGTTCTGCCACTCAATTTGCATTTGATTTACCGAGGCTTAGTTATATATTTATGT
Organism: Salvelinus namaycush; assembly: GCF_016432855.1. Classification (NCBI taxonomy): domain Eukaryota; kingdom Metazoa; phylum Chordata; class Actinopteri; order Salmoniformes; family Salmonidae; genus Salvelinus; species Salvelinus namaycush. Next base: position 33,626,858 of record NC_052329.1, on the reverse strand, counting down.
CAGGAGAAGGGGATCTGTAGTCACATTGTGAAAAGAATGCAGTGAGGATATAGTCACTGCACTCAATTTGTTCATTTGGCTCCCCATGCTTTGAGTAGAGAGCTGAGTTTTAAGGCATTTCCTTGACAGGCTTAAAATACAACAGGGGCTTGAGCATCAAGAAGAAGACGGTAACTCAAAACAAATATATTAATCAGCACAAACTTTGAGGAGCTGGCATTTTGGCGGCGGGTCAGTCTCTGTGTGTTGTTGCCCTTTTACATTCGTTCAGGTTTCGGAGGTGTTTCAAACATCCCAGGTCACTGTCGCCTGTGTCTGTTACTATTAGCAGTCAGTACGTCAACTCTCTTTCTGACAATTGATAGATGAAAATGGAAGGGAGGGAGAAAACATTTCCAGGATACCTGCCAGCCAAAGTCATTTGAAATCCAAATTACGGTCCAAAATAAAGATGCCTTCTGGAAACCATTGATTTATGCCTGAGATTGAAAAATAATCAATGCTGAGCTTGAATAATGGAATGGCTTGAAATAGATAGGGGACACTCCAGCTCTTTTACTAATGTACGTAGATTATGTCACTCACATATAGAGGCCCTCTCTCATTGGACTCCACAAACATTTTGGAGGAGAGCTTTGTCAATAGCTTGGGTTCAGAGCCTTGTGAATATCTGAATTTACACTACCATTCAAAGGTTTGGGGTCACTTAGAAAAGCACATTTTTTGTCCATTAAAATAACATCAAATTGATCCGAAATACAGTGTAGACATTGTTAGTGTTGTAAATGACTATTGTAACTGGAAACGGCAGATTTTTTATGGAATATCTACATAGGCATACAGAGGCCCATTATCAACAACCATCACTCCTGTGTTCCAATGGAACGTTGTGTTAGCTAATCCAAGTTTATAATTTTAAAAGGCTAATTGATCATTAGAAAACCCTTTTGAAATTATGTTAGCACAGCTGAAAACTGTTGTACTGATTAAAGAAACAATAAAACTGGGCTTCTTTAGACTAGTTGAGTATCTGGAGCATCAGCAGTTGTGGGTTCGATTACAGGCTCAAAATGTCCAGAAACAAAGAACTTCTTTCTGAAACTCGTCAATCTATTCTTCTTCTGAGAAATGAAGGCTATTCCATGCCAGAAATTGTCAAGAAACTGAAGATCTCGTACAACGCTGTGCACTACTCCCTTCACAGAACAGCGCTAACTGGCTCTAACCAGAATAGAAAGAGGAGTGGGAGGCCCCGGTGCACCACAATTGAGCAAGCGGACAAGTACATTAGACTGTCTAGTTTGAGAAACAGATGCGTCTCAAGTTCTCAACTGGCAGCTTCATTAATAGTACCTGCAAAACACCAGTCTCAACGTCAACAGCGAAGAGGCGACTCCGAGATGCTGGCTTTCTAGGCAGAGTTGCAAAGAAAAAAGAAAAATCTCAGACTGGCCAATAAAAAGAAAAGATTAAGATGGGCAAAAGAACAGAGACACTGGACAGAGGAACTCTGCCTAGAAGGCTCTTCACTGTTGACGTTGAGACTGGTGTTTTGCGGGTACTATTTAATATAGCTGCCAGTTGAGGACTTGTGAGGCATCTGTTTATCAAACTAGACACTCTAATGTACTTGTCCTCTTCCTCAGTTTTGCACCGGGGCCTCTCACTCTTTCTATTCTGGTTAGAGACAGTTTGCGCTGTTCTGTGAAGGGAGTTAGCCGTTTCCAGCTACTATAGTCATTTACAACAATAACAATGTCTACACTGTATTTCTGATCAATTTTAATGGATAAAAAATGTGCTTTTCTTTCAAAAACAAGGACATTTCTAAATGACCCCAAACTTTTGAACGGTAGTATACATAATTTGGGTTTGAAAGAGGCAATTATTCTATGCTTCCCTTCCTGTTATATTGTGGTTGTTCGGTTTGTATTTTTCATCTCCCTCTGTCTGGTGTATCATCCCTCCACATTTCTATTAGATGTTGGGTAGAATTTTGAACAGTATGTGTTCTTCAAACCTACATGGTCATGTTATACATGTGCGTATGTATAATTTGCATGTTGTTAAACACTTTGGACGTTGTCCTCTGTAAGAGCTGCTTGAGGCCAAGGTTCCCAGAAACGTATTGCTTTTAATGGATTACATTCTGGGCTTTTAGTATTATTCTTGAGATAAAGCTGTTCAATACAGGCACATATAATCTTAATTAGAATAGCAGCATTTGGGCCTGAATCAAAAAAAGAATACGTTTACGGATGCCTCTGGGGCTCTCAGGAATTATTAAGCCCCTCCATGCTGCTGCTTAAATGCAAAGCTAAATTGGGGACTATAAATGCATATGGGCACATTACATTGACAAAAGCATTTTGTAAATGCCTGATACCTTTGCTCTCCTACTTTATCTGTGTAAAGGTTACTACTACTGCTGTACGGTGTATTTGGCTGACTTTATATTGGGCTGACTGATTTCAGGTTATAAGGTTGAAGTTTGAGGGGGGTTGGTAATATCGGATGAAATATGAAGTATTTTTTCTCTTTTTTGTCAACGTGCTTGCCAAATAGCAATTGAGAACCACAGTGACACGTATTCTTTAGCTTTCACTGAACCAATGAAAGTTAAAGTTGAATTCAATGTTCAATGTTTTGTAAGTCATTGAACTTTAAATTTACAGGTTTTGTTAGTCGTTGAATATACATACTGTTTTTTACGAAATGTGTATCCAAGTAAATGTATATTTTTGGAGAAACGAAATGTGCAGATATATTTTTTAATTTTAATTATATTTCTAATATTTACTCTGTGAGATCTCCCGTTGTTCAATTATCTTTTAAGGGCACATAACTCCTACATGTACCATGTTATTTTCTTGTATATTCTACTGTAATATAAACTGTTCGTAGCATTCTGATGTATTTTAACATTTACAACCGAAATACAGAATTCAGGTTGATGTTCAGATTACATCCTTGTTTTAAGGTTTTAGTCCTTATGTAGTACAGTGACAACATTTACAGTTCCTAGTGTTTCACATTGTAAATTAATGCATCGCCTCCAGTGTATCTATAGAGTGACAAGCTGAACGATTTACTTGCTTCACTGTTTCAGTGCAGCATCATTTATGTTTGTCTACCTTTTTCTTGTTCTAGGTAAGTGGGAGAGCTCTTTAAACCTGTGTGTGTGCCAGAGGGGAATGGAGGCACGTGATCCTCCTGGGTGTTCAGGGACTTCAGAAGAGACACAGTAAGACAACAGCTCCTTGCTGTACTCAGCACTCAGCATTCCATGACATTCCTGCTCTTTGATTTCTGCTTCTCTCTCCTGTGTACCTCACACAAAGAGGAACAAGTTATTTGAAGGTTGCTTTTCAAACTGTTTTATTGGGACTTTGAGTCACATCGGAATGACTTGGGAAAATCAAACATGCTATTCATAGTCATGTTTGATGGAGTACTAGGGGTAGAGACTTACTTTGAGATCCTATTATTGGGAGATTGATGATATGTGACTCATCACCTGGATTCGGTCTTATGTAGCAAAATTTGAAATTGTGTTTTTTTTTACATTGGTAAAGACTTAAAGCTACAAAATGGTAAATCATGCACTGCATTTTTGAGGAACAATGGGGAGTAATTCTGCTTTGAAAGTTGATTAACTTGTAAATTCACTTTTGAGAAAACAGCCTTTGAATGTTTTGGTATCTAGTGAAGAGCTCTTCTTTGTCTAAACCCATTCAGCATCGTTTACACCCTCTTAAGCTTTAGCCCCACCCATCTCGTTTCGCTCTTGGAGCGTTCAGAGAGCACACTTGACGCTCTGGCCAATGATTTGTTTACCTCTGGATAACATGAAAACAGCCTAACCAACAATTTCATTACACTTTTTTCCGACGTTTACTGCCACCGGCCATATTCAACGAGTGTTGTACACTTTAGCTTAAGACATGTGGCTAGCTAGCTAAACAATGAACCTAGCTAGGTAAACAATGTGTAAGATCACACACGTCACGTAATGTTAGCTAATGAGCCAGCCAGCTAACGTTAGCTAGTTAAACAACAATGAACATAGTGCCAAATCACATTGTTACTACCCTGCATGAATCTGCTGGGAGCTAACCAACCAGGTTCAATGTTAGCTAGCTACAATTAGGCTCTAACTAGCAAAGCAAACGGCTCTGGGATATGAATAATAACATCAGCTAGGGAGCCAGCCAGCTAACATTAGCTAGCTAACAGTACACTTTAGCTTAAGACATGTAGCTAGGTAAACAATTAACCTAGCTAGGTTAACAGCGTGTAAGATCACACACACCACGTAACGTTAGCTAAGAAGCCAGCCAGATAACGTTAGCTAGTTAAACAACAATGAACATAGTGCAAAATCATGTCATTACTACCCTGCATGAATCTGCTGGGAGCTAATCAACCAGGTTCAATGTCAGCTAGCTAACATTAGGCTCTAACTAGCAAAGCAAACAGTTCTGGGATACGAATAATAATGTCATACACGTAACGTTAGCTAGGGAGCCAGCCAGCTAGCTAGCTAACAGTACACTTTAGATTGAAATGAAACCACTTTCTGTCAAAATTAGAAACGTGTAATATCTGAAAATGTAGCTAGCTAACTCTAGACTATCTCACCTGTGTATACATCATCATGCATGATGGACACAGCTCCCTGTCACGGATGCCATGCCACAGTTGCCCTTAGTTTGAAGATGTAATCCGGAGACAGGTGTTTTATCCATCTCTTTTGCTATCATACTCTAATTCCACTGATTTCAAAACTAGATGCTCCAGAAATTGGAGAGCAATAATTATGCAGCTCCAGTACACAAAACATTTTTTTTAAAGCCACATTCGACAGGATTACCGACACAGATTGACCGGCTCAAATAGACAGAAGCCCTCTATATGGCAGACCAATCCGAACTCCTCTCTCGGCATGTCCAGCCCACTCATTATCTCAGCCAATCATGGCTAGTGGGAAGGTTGCTGACTTTCTGTGGCTTAACCAACCAGGCTCGTAATTTAACAATTGTATTCGTATTTACAGATGACATAAATTTGTTATTAAGGCACATGAAAGTTCACATGTTCCAAAAAACACATTTAATATTAAACTTATAATGGCTCTACTGTGAAGTCGTGACTTGCGACATACACCTAGTTTCCTGAAACGGGTCACATATATTACCTTTGATGATAGGCTTAACATGACCTAAAGTACATATACAGTATTATAGCTCCTCGTGCATATTATATCACTCTGAACTTGTAGTTAACTTGAACCAGAAAAGTTTAGTTTAAACCAGGAACTTTTATTTTGGTCAATGTCCAAGTAGTGCTCAAGGCGATTTTGTGCAGGGGGGCACCTTTCCTTATTCCAGGCTCTGTTGTGGTCATAGTGTGCACTGGAGCCCAGAGGATTGCTCTATTTTGCTAAGTAGACCTTCTTTAGCGGGATTGCCTGGGCGTCAGAGGGTTATGTTAAATAAAATGGCTCTAGGCCTCTTCTTTGACACCAGTTTCTGCTTCTATTATGTCACCCGTACAAGGATGTAGGACGTGTGGATCAGGATGATGTGGCTGGCCTCTTTTTCCCCAGGAATATTTGCTAAAAGCAGGTGACACATGGACGTGTGCTAGCCTCTGAGGCACAACAGTGACAGATTGAAGGTAGAGGATGTGACTGAAATGTCAGTTCTGAGATGAAGACATACCTCTAGTGACCGAGTAAGGAAACAGTTGTGAAATGGTGCCTGTTAGTTTTCATTGTAACTTAGGCTTCACCAATATATAGCCAACAACAGTCATAAAGCTGACATAGGCTATAACGAATACAGTGTCAGCCAAGGTGACATACAGTACCTTCAGAAAGTATTCACACCCCTTGACTTTTCCCCCCACATTTTGTTGTGTTACAGCCTGAATTTAAAATTGATTAAATTGAGATTTCATGTCACTGGCCTACAAACAATACCCCATAATTTCAGTGGAATTATTTTTTGGGACATTTTTACAAAATAATTAAAGATGAAAATCTGAAATGTCTTGAGTCAATAAGTATTCAACCCTTGTTATGGCAAGCAAAAATAAGTTCAGGAGTAAAAATGTGACATATAATGTCACATAATAAGTTGCATGAACTCACTTTGTGTACAATAACAGTGTATATCATGATTTTTTGAATGACTACCTCATATCTGTACCCCACACATACAATTATCTGTAAGGTCCCTCAGTCGAGCAGTCAATTTCAAACACAGATTCAACCACAAACACAAGGGGGGTTTTCCAATGCCTCGCAAAGAAGGGCACCTATTGGTAGATGGGTAAAAAAGAAAAAGCAGACATTGAATATCTCTTTGAGCACTATTAATTACACTTTGGATGGTGTATCAATACAACCAGTCACGGTGTCCTTCCTAACTCAGTTGCCGGCCAGTAAGGAAACCGCTCAGGGATTTCACAATGAGGCCAATGGTGACTTTAAAACAGTTACAGAATTGAATGGCTGTGATAGGAGAAAACTGAGGATGGATCAACAACAATGTATTTCCTCCACAATATTAACCTAAATGAACGAGTGAAAAGAAGGAAGCCTGTACAGAATTTCAAATATTCCAAATCTTCCATCCTGTTTGCAGTAAGGCACTAAAGTAAAACTGCAAAAAAATGTGCCAAAGAAGTTAATACGAAGCATTATGTTTGTGGCAAATCCAACACAATGTCACTCTTCATATTTTCAAGCATGGTGGTGGCTGCTTCATGTTATGGGTATGCTTGTCATCGGCAAGGACTAGGGAGTTTTTTTTGTATAAAAAGAAACGGAATAGAGATAAGCACAGGCAAAATCCTAGATGAAAACCTGGTTCAGTCTGCTTTCAAACACATTAGGAGACAAATTCACCTTTCAGCAGAACAATAACCTAAAACACAAGGCCAAATATACGCTCGAGCTGCTTACCAAGATGACATTGAATGTTCCTGAGTGGCCTAATTACAGTGTTAGCTTGAATATCTATGGCAAGACTTGAAAATGGCTGTCAAGCAATGATGAACAACCAACTTGACAGAGCTTGAAGAATTTAAAAAAGAATAATGTGCAAATATCCGTTTTAATCCCACTTTGTAACACAACGTCAATGGGTGTGAATAATTTCTGAAGGCCCTGTATAAATGCAATGGTTAAATGTAACTTTTGACATTTTCTAATGACACCATGTTTCACCACGTAAAGATTATGCTAAAACTGCAATGCAATGATGCCTCTGTATGGCCTGTTGTGATGTGGTGTTGTGATGTGGTGTTGTCTGTTGAAACAATCCATGTATTTTGTTTAACCCGCTCCCATGAAGCTGGACCAATTACTATACCTCATTAAATCCTTTAGAAATGACTTAAGCATAAAGCATTAATAAACAAACTGGTACCATGTGACCATCTATCAAACATAATACATTATTGATTTGCTTCATATTCATAAGGATGATGACTATATTTATCACTTTGATCAAAGTTAACTTAAAGTGGTTTTGTCAGGTCAACTGTGGTGGGATGGTCAAGTTATCGTTCCCTTGGGGTGACATCTTCTGTTTGCAAAAAATATGTTTCCCAAAACAACGCAATTTAACATAGACGTCAGGGTAATTTATATGAAACAATTATGGAGGAATATAGCAGTTGGCAGTTGCATTACGTGCATTACATTCATCCAATGATCCAATGCACCAATTTCACATAGTTGTATGCAGATCTAAAGGAAATAATTGCTACCATCTCATGGACTTCATTGCTAAAAAGACAGGATTCCTGCTGCAAGTATTATATAATCCCACGTCAGCGCAGTTTAGTGGACGGAAGATGTCACCCCAGCTGTTTAATTCACAGTAATCATGTAGTTAGGATGAAGGATTCCTCTAAGGTTTTCCTGGCAGGTGTATTATGGCTCCATGGATCCCTGTGGCTAGAGTCTCTGAGCCTAATCTTTCTTTCTTTCAAAACTGCACATTTTAGTGGCCTTTTTTGTCCCCAGCACAAGTTGCACCTGTGTAATGATCATGCTGTTTAATCAGCTTCTTGATATGCAACACCTGACAGGTGGATGGATTATATTGGCAAAGAAAAAATGCTCACAAACAGGGATGTAAACACATTTGTGCACAACATTTGAGAGAAACAAGCTTTTTGTGCATGATTTCTGTGATCTTTTATTTCAGCTCATGAAACATGGGACCAACACTTTACATGTTGCGTTTATATTTTTGTTCAGTAAATACAGTATGTTGATTAGGTAACTAAACTTCACCCTGGTTTCCTCTCTGACTAAGTCTGTGTGTTGCAGTCTGCTGTGTGGGAGCTAGCCATCTCATCACACAGTGTGACTCTAAGCCTTGCAGGTGCCCATCAATCTTGGCTGATGGCAGAGCTTGTCCTACTGTACTAATCATCTTCCCTCCCTGTGCCTGGTATGACAGTGGGTTATGTGCTGCTGGTGCTAGTCTCCCCCACTCTAGGCTCCCTGACTGGGACTGAGACAGCTGTAGTGTACCACCTGAATCAGAGATGATCCAGCCATACCCATCTGTCACTAGCAGCCCCAGCCCTCCCCTACACCACCTGGGGGATTGAGAAGACTACACAGGGTCCCTGGTTTTCCGGAGGGTTGCCCCACTCAGGCTCCATCTGCAGCGCTCTACGATCTGGCTTACACAATCATGTCATGGTTCTGAGAGGCTGCCCGGCATCCGTCCTCTCCGGGCCCTAGCTAGCTATAATCCCATGCTGGACAATGGAGCGAACATATTACGAAGACTGTTGTGGTCCTCTCTCAGCCATGTCAGGGCAATCAGAGCATGTCTCTCCTCTGTTATCAGCCATGGAGAAGGTGACCAGGGTGGCGGTGGATTCAGTGCCTGTCAAAAAAGCTCTTCAACAGTAAATGTGTTTTTGGGCCAGACTCTGATAATCCCCCTGACCTGAAAGAGAAAATACAACCCTAGTGGTGTGAGTCAACAGTTCTCTGAGCAAGGTGGCCACTATAACCTTGTTTAAGCTATAGTGGGAAGAAAAAGTATGTGAACCCTTCAGAATTACTTGGATTTCTTCATCTAAGTCACAACAATAGACCAGCACAGTCTTCTTAAACTAATAACACACAAGCAATTATATTTTTTCATATCTTTATTGAACACACCATGTAAACATTCACAGTGCAGGTTGGAAAAAGTATATGAACCCTTGTATTTAATAACAGGTTGACCCTCCATTGGCAGCAATAACCTCAACCAAACATTTTCTGTAGTTCCGGATCAGACCTGCACAACGGTCAGGACATTTTTTGGACCATTCCTCTTTACAAAACTGTTTCAGTTCCACAATATTCTTGGGATGTCTGGTGTGAACCGCTCTCTTGAGGTCATGCCACAGCATCTCAGTCGGGTTGAGGTCAGGACTGACTGGGCCACTCCAGAAGGCGTATTTTCTTCTGTTCAAGCCATTCTGTTGTTGATTTACTTCTGTCTTTTGCGTTGTTGTCCTGTTGCATCACCTAACTTATGCTGAGCTTCAATTGGCGGACAGGTAGCCTTACAATGTCCTGCAAAATGTCTTCATAAACTTGGGAATTCATTTATCTGTCGATGATAGCAAGCTGTCCAGGCCCTGGGCAGCAAAGCAGTTCCAAACCATGATGCTCCACCATACTTTATAGTTGGGATGAGGTTTTGATGTTGGTGTGCTGTGCTTTTTTTTCTCCACACATAGTGTTGTATGTTCTTCCCAAACATCTCAACTTTAGTTTCATCTGTCCACAGAATATTTTGACAGTAGCGCTGTGGAACATCCAGATGCTCTTTGTGAACTTCAGACATGCAGCAATGTTTTTTGTTGGACAGCAGTGGCTTTTTAATTTTGTCCTCCCATGAACATTATTCTTGTTTTAGTGTTTTACGTATTGTTTGCTCGTCAACAGAGATGTTAGCATCTTCCAGAGATTTCTGTAAGTCTTTAGCTGACACTCTAGGATTCTTCTTAATAACCTCATTGAGCATTCTGTGCTGTGCTCTTGCAGTCATCTTTGCAGGACGGCCACTCCTAGGGAGAGTAGCAACAGTGCTGTTATTATCTCCATTAATAGATCATTTGTCTTACCGTGGACTGACTTCCAGAGATACTTTTGTAACCCTTTCCAGCTTTATACAAGGCAACAATTCGTAATCTTAGGTCTTCTGAGATCTCTTTTGTTCGAGGCATGGTTCACATCAGGCAATGCTTCTTGTGAATAGCAAACTCAAATTTTGTGAGTGTTTTTTTATGGGGCAGGGCAGCTCTAACCAACATCTCCAATCTCGTCTCATTGATTCGACTCCAGGTTGGTTGACTCCTGACTCCAATTAGCTTTTGGAGAAGTCATTAGCCTAGGGTTTCACATACTTTTTCCAACCTACACTGTGAATGTTTAAATGATGTATTCAATATTGACGAGAAAAATACAATAATGTGTGTGTTATTAGATGAAGCACACTGTGTTTGTCTATCGTTGTGACGAATGAAGATGAAGATCAGATCAAATGTTATGTCACATTTATGCAGAAATCCATGTAATTCCAAAGGGTTCACATACTTTTTCTTGCCCCTGTAGCTTTGCTGATGTGGTTTTATGTTGTTTCACAGTGCCATGAATAGTGCCATGAATGTGCATTCAACAAATAATGCAGTTAACGTCTAAGAAAATAACAAATCCCTCTCCCTACACAGTAAAGAGGTTAAGGTTTCCAGCAGAGTGCTTTTCCCATTGAGTGCTTTTCCCATGCGGTGATGTATGAATAATCTTGTTTGAAGTATTTTCGCGCCGGTAAGGGCCTCGGCAGACTACGATGGGTTTACACAGCCTCATTGTGGGCAAACACTTCACAGTGTAAACTAGCAAACACTTCACAGTGTAAACTAATGTACACTTCTGTACTTGCTGCAGGTCAAAGCGACTGCAACACGTTCACCATCGCACTAATGCTAAAATGCCATTCATGAGCACTCATGTCCTAATGGACTACTTAGACCTAAGGGCGATTCCACGCCAGCGGTAAAGGAAAATATTTTTGGTATCTCAGATTGTTCTGGCAATTCTCACATATAAACTTTTGCCATGCTTGATGTTTGACATGCTTTTTAAATTTGTATCACAAACAATTTTTTTATCATGATGAAGGTGGCCATTTTAGTCCCTTTTGAGACCTATACATGCCTCCTGTAAGACCTTATGATCTGTGAACCGTACATGATACAGACAACATCTTGGTGCCATTATACTCATTATATTGTGCTCTAACATATGGAGTATGTCTAGATTCTGAAATACAAATGTTCACATTAATTTATTCAACATTAAAAATATTGATATGAATATCTCAAAACTACCCTTTTTGATTTTGCTTATTTTTAGACATCACATTTCCAGAGCGGCTCTCTGGTTCTTTTAATGATATGACACATTTTATACATAGAAATTGAAATATTAAGTCATTAACCAATCACTGCTCTGATTTAAGATTGCACATTCAGCAAATCACCTGCAGAGTGAGTTCCCTTTACATCCATTTTCCCATTCACTGTACATTCACTGTGTTGGTAGTTCCAACACATCACCTTCTATATTCAAACAAAATAGGCCTTTTATTGGATAAGTTTATGAGCAAATGGCCAGCATCATGCTCCTTTCAGCCCTCTAGGATGCAAATGTAGTCTTCCTAGTCAGACATTGGCAAATCAAATCACATTTTATTAGTCAGATGCGACAAATACAACAGTGAAATGCTTACTTACGAGCCCCTAACCAACAATGCAGTAAAAAAATATATATATAATAAAAAATACAAATACGGATAAGAATTAAAAGTAACAAGTAATTAAAGAGCAGCAGTAAAATAACAATTGCGAGACTATATACAGGGGGGTACCGGTACAGAGTTAATGTCCGGAGGCCCTGGTTAGTTGAGGTAATATGTACATGTGGGTAGTTATAAAAGTGAGTATGCATAGATGATAACAACAGAGAGTAGCAGCGGTTTAAAAGAGGGGGCAATGCAAATAGTCTGGGTAGCCATTTGAATAGGTGTTCAGGAGTCTTATGGCTTGGGGGTAGAAGCTGTTTAGAAGCCTCTTGGACCTAGACTTGGCGCTCCGGTACCATTTGCCGTGCGGTAGCAGAGAGAACAGTTTATGATTAGGGTGGCTGGAGTCTTTGACAATTTTTAGGGCCTTCCTCTGACACCGCCTGGTATAGAGGTCCTGGGTGGCAGGGAGCTTGGCCCCAGTGATGTACTGGGCCGATCGCACTACCCTCTGTAGTGCCTTGCGGTCGGAGGCCGAGCAATTGCCATACCAGGCAGTGATGCAACCCGTCAGGATACACACTGAAATAATGTGGCGTGTACGTGTGTGCGCATTCCGTTTCAGCGGATTTTGGGAGTTGAGCACGAGTCGACTCCAACCACAGGAGTCAGAGTTGACTTGTGCGCCACTAGGACTGGACTAAATATGGTTTTGTTGGGTAACATGAGAATTGGGGAGCTTTGTGGCTGACCTACAGTAGTTAAGCAGGCTTTCTTGTCATGACTTTCTGCCCCTTACAGAGGAATCATAGCTAGTGTATCTTTGCCAATATCTGACTCACACATGCCAATGCAGCTTCTAACCCTCAAAGACATGTATGATGAGGTGTACACAACGCAAGCCAGAGTAAACAACACAGACCGTCCGTCAGTCCGTGACAAGGTAGCACGTCCGGTGAAGCATGGTCCTAGGGCTCAGGTCCTCCTGGAGAGGAGAGAGAGAGATGGGAGAATTAGAGGGAGCATACTTAAGATCACACAGGACACCAAATAAGACAGGAGAATTACACCAGATAGGACAGACTGACCCTAACCCCACTTGCACATACACTATTGAAGCATGGGAACTGGAGACTGAGATAGGGGGGGTGGGGGAACACTGTGGTCCCGTCTGACGATACAGCCCCCACACGCCCAGAGGGATATCAACAGACCACCAACTTACCACCCTGAGACAAGGCAAAGTATAGACCACTATGATCTCCCCCACCGCTCGAGCGCAAAATCGGACAGGTAGATCACGTCAGTGACTCAACCCACTCAAGTCGTGTAAAGTGAAAAAAGCCTGGCACGACGTGATGCACTCCTAGGGACGGCATGGAAGAGCACTAGCAAGCTAGTGACTCAGCCTCCGTGACAGGGTCAGAGGCAGAGAATAACCAGACAGCAAGGGTGCCTTGCCGTTCACCTTAGCACTCCTGGGTCAGACTACACTCAATCGTAGGACCTACTGAAAAGATGAGTCTTCAGTAAAGATTTAACGGTTGATGAGTGACTTATCTTTTCTTATCCTATTTCTGATTGCTGATTTTATTATATTTCCGGACCATTGTTTAGTGTCTTGTCCGTAGTTTGTGTCATTTGAATACTACAACACTCCAATGTTAGGTGGCAATGGTTCACAAAAAGAGAATAATACAACAGTAATGCAACAATGACAACAGCTTGGAGGGGCCTCAATTCATTTCCATCTTCTTGTTGCTACCTAAGTCCGTAGAAAACAAATGTTCTGTTCTTTCCCATATTTATACTGTAGGTTTTCACCTTTATAACTTGTGAAATATAACAAACTGAGGACACAGGCTTACTCAGAGAGAAAACTACCTGTGTAATGAATACTCAGGGAGAAAAAGGTGTAGATTTACACACAGAGAGCGGCAGATGTTTATTAAGCCTTTGCAGAAGGCAGGAATCGTGGTCACAGGCAGGCAATGGTCAAACACAGGTAGGCAGTCAAAAACAAACAATACCTCACAACAGAGAAAACTGAACTAAATAGGGGGCTGATGAGACCAGGTGAGAAACGAACACAGGTGAACTCAATGAACAAAAATGAAAGACAGGGCTACGTTCCAGAACACAAAGAAACAGGGCTACGTTCAAGAACACAAAGAAAAAGAACACAAGGTTGACTAAGAAAAGAAAAGCAGAACCTTACAACCTGGAGTATGTTTTGGATACAGAACAGTGGACCACATTAACACTTAATTAGGGCCTCCAACTGGAGCTGTGTGTTGTGCGGGACCAGGGAGTGAGGCAGCAATGAAGCACACAATGTCACAGGGCACAGTTTTGCTTTGAAAAATAAATAAAGGTGGGTCATTACCACAGCTCCCAAGAGGACTCAGTGGAGGATAAGTGCAGAAAAATAATAAAGAGTGATATAGTTCGTCTAATTACTGGGTGACATTGTACTGTTAGATTGAGGAGATAAATATGACATGATTGTGACATGTTAACATCCATCGTTGTCATGTGACATCAATAAACCAAACCGTTTATATATTTAAATTGCTGTGTTTATTGTCCTTGTCAGTTTATGTAGCGTTTAACAGAGTTGTTCTGAATGCTTAGGCCTATGGCATATGAGATTATTTGATTATGTTTTCATGTACCTCATATGAATAGTTTTAGTAGTCAAACGTTAGCCTACTAAACTATACCCCCTTAGATATAAGTATTTACTGTAGGTTAGCCGTGTCCCTGAAAAAAAGTTCTGAGTATGTAAGTGTGTGATTGGATGCAAATCCACCTTGATACTTTTCCATTTTAAATCTCACAAGTCTTACAAGCTCACTCTTCTACGAAGCCCTTTCCTGCAGCCAAATGACCCAGTGGCCTCATGGGTGGAATGTAATTAATCGTTTTTATAATTGAATAATTCATATTGTTTAATGTCAAACTGTTTTGTTATATTTCAGCCTTCTGTGACTTGGTTGGGTGAAATGCGGAAGACACATTTCAGTTGAATGCATTCAGTTGTACAACTGACTAGGTCTCCTCCTTTCCTTTCCTTTATATAATGTGTAATAATGGGATGCAAATTCAAAATTGAATACATTTTAACGTTATATCTGACATGGTACAGGTGTCTTTTTTGTAAGCCCATAACCATGTGTATGAGGTGTATACTTTTGTATCAAAGTAGATTGGTTTAAGACTGCCAAGAATCACTCTGTGTGACTCTGATTTAGCCCACTGCAGTGAAAGGTTAATTAATCAGTATGACACCTGACTGCTTGTTGAACCCATCTCTACTAGGGGTTTCACTTACTGTGGCCCCACTGGCCCTTACAGCCTCAAATGGTGAGTGTGACTTATGTTCAACTTGAAATAACTTTTTTAAAGAAAAGTTAGTTAGCTTAACTACATTAAAAACAATATGCAATTTGTACATTGCATTCATTAACGAAATAATACGAAACAGGACATTTAAATACACCATGCACTGTATATTTGATACAAACATAATATAGCCTAAAAGCTTACCAGACAACAACAACAAAAATATTATGCAATCTCATTGCATGCTTAGAATTTCAAAGTGGAGCAATTTGTTTGTATTTTTATAATTTGATCCCCTAAGGAGCATGTCCCAATGTGCTTGAACCTGTAGCAAGTAGTATATTATATCTGTCAGCAACCTAAACTCTTTGTAGTAATATTAATCTCTAGGGTGACCGTGAACAGTGGTTGGAGCTGGAGCCTTAGCTTGTGTCAACTCTGAGGATTACATCCAAGTCATATTTCACAAAAAGAGAAGTGTGAAATGCCTATCTCACAAAATGCAGTTTTTCCATAAATCATCCTCACTAGTGGTGGAATAAGATACGGCACGATAGCGACCTGGTCGTCAGAATGATCCATTTGTGGTGTCAAAGGAAGGTACACTGAACTCCAGATTAATGGCAGTGACATCAGCTTTAACTCCCCCTCATTGGGGAACATTGGCCTTCCACCTGAAAGTGTTTGTAGCAGAACCAATGCTTCTGTACATAGCCCTGCTCATGAATTTCTCTGTAATCTAGAGTGAGCTGGTTTATCTGGTGGAGTGATTTAGCATCATGTGATTTAGATTTACAGTTGGAATCTTTATGTCTGAAATGAGATAAAAATATCCCCCGAGCTACATATCAGAGAGTGGTACTATACTGTTCATTGCATTGTGTCTCATATTTCAAATAGGGAAGTAAATGTAGAGAGAAATCACTAGGACTTTGTTAGCCTCTTGGTAAATCAATATTTAATACATCCTCAAAGCAGCAGTGTACATCTGTATCATCCCTGACTGTTTGAGTATGCTCTCTCTCTCTGCCAACTTGGAATAGGCTAGCAGTCAGTAGTGGAGGAGTGAGAGAGAGACTCTGAGAAATAGGCTATGAGAGTAAGACCCATCATTTCCACTGAAAAACAGTGGTGATTATGTTTTCTAATAAGGAAGTCAAAGGGTCACAACTGGCCAGCTGTATTTAAAATCTCTCTCTCTCTCAAAGCAAACTGACATTTACTCCTGAGGTGCGGATCTGTTGAACCCTCTATAATAATTGGGAGTATTATTTGACCTTGCTGGTCATCTATGAACGTTTTAAAATCTTGAAGAACGATCTGGCCTTAATGGGCATGTATTCTTATAATCTCCCCGGCACAGCCAGAAGGGTTCTGGTTTCTCTCTAGGTTTCTTCCTTGGTTCCAGCCTGCCTAGGGAGTTTTTCCTAGCCACCGTGCTTATACATCTGTATTGCTTGCTCTATGGGGTTTTAGGTTGGGTTTCTGTATAACCACTTTGTGACAACTGCTGATGTACAATAAAAAGGGCTTTAAGTACATTTATAAATAAAATAACAATATTATTATACTTTTATGTTCCTAAGTGAATTTTTTTTTAACCGTGTGTTGAAGCTAATGGGGAGCGTCGCTGCTTGGCTATTTTCAGGTCTCTCCAGAGATGTTCAATCATTCAAAGACTTGTCCCGAAGCCACTCCTGCGTCGTATTTGCTGTGTGCTTAGGCTCGTTTTTCTGTTGGAAGGTGAACCTTCACCCCAGTCTGAGGTCCTGAGTTCTCTGGAGCAGGTTTTCATCAAGGATCTCTCTGTACGTTGCTGTGTTCATCTTTTCCTTGATCCTGACTAGTCTCCCAGGCCCTACCGCTGAAAATCATCCCCTCAGTATAATGCTGCCACCACCATGCTTCACCATAGGGATGGTGCCACGTTTCCTCCAGATGTGACGCTTGGCATTAAGGCCAAAAAGTTCAATCTTGGTTTCATCAGACCAGAGAATCTTGTTTCTCATGGTCTGAGAGTCCTTTAGGTGCCTTTTGGCAAACTCCAAGTGGGCTGTCATGTGCCTTTTACTGAGGAGTGGCTTCCGTCTGGCCACTCTACCATAAAGGCCTGATTGGTGGAGTGTTGCAGAGATGGTTGTCCTTCTGGAAGGTTCTCCCATCTCCACAGAGGAACTCTGGAGCTCTGTCAGAGTGACCATCGGGTTCTTGGTCACCTCCCTGACCATGTCCCTTCGCCCCCGATTGTTCAGTTTGGCTGGGCGGCCAACTCTAGGAAGAGTCTTGGTGGAGTCAAATAGGCGGGTTTCTGTTCTATTGGTTCCATTGCGCCAGGCAAGCTCAATCAAAGAAAGCTGAAGTATTGTCGATGATTTAAAATATTATTTGAACCCAGGTCTGCATTCAATGATATCTAGAATGTAGATTATAGTTCTTTGTCATAGAAAGGGACTTACGTTTGCAATGAAGCCTCAAAACCCTGTATGTGTGCTTTCTGTTATATTTCTGTTGTAAATCACACTGCATATTTAGCTATTATTTTGAGAGGGTGGAATGTTCACTTCAAGAGGAGTGAATTTGGCTTTGGGTTACAATATAACATGTTGCATATAAAATCGATGCTTCCCATGCTTCAACTGAATTGCCTTTGTCACATAGTCACACTGTAACGGGTGTCGTCGTCGGATGAGGAATAATCGGACCATTTATTTAAACTGAACACTATAACAAAATAACTAAGAGAATGAACAAAACCTAAACAGTCCTGGCAGGTGCAGAAACACAAAACAGACAATAACTAACCTCAAAGCATCGGTGGGGTAAAGCTACCTAGGTATGGTTCCCAATCAGAGACAACGATAGTCAGCTGTCCCTGATTGAGAACCATACCCAGCCAATACAAAGAAATACAAAACATAGAAAAAAGAACATAGAATGCCCACCCAAATCACACCCTGACCAAACCAAAATAGAGACATAAAAAGCTCTCTAAGGTCAGGGCGTGACACACACAGCACGTTGCTGGCAGTGATTCACATATCACTGACCCTGACAGTGTCTCTGAAAGTGTCATACATTTGTGATGGGCATATCTCCATTGCTGTGTATGGAGAACGGGTAGAAACAGGAACAAACACTCCAGTGGTGAGCCTTTAATATTTAAGCTAATGCCACCACAGGCAGTACATTGAATTCAAAGAGGACTGCTGGACTGACTACAGGGGTTCCACTGACTAAAACAAAACTGTTTCTTTATTCAACATTTCAGAGAATATGTTTCATAGCTAGAGTTGATTCATATTTGCTGAACTACATGAAGTGAATAAAAGTGTTGCTATGAATGTCTTAAATTCACACAGGTTCTTTGGTCTCATTGTCGCAAGCAGCTATTTTCCTGACATGGATATTCACATTTGAAGGCATTGCTTTTCTGATTCATCTCTAGTTTTATGAAAATATAATGACATTTATACCTTTCTTCAGTATTTGGATATATTGACATTGGTACACACAATAATCACAATACAGTGATGTAATGATCCATATCACAATACAATGTGGATCACGGTATCAAAGGATGTGTGATGGAGGGACTCCCATCTTTGGGCTTCCTTGGTGACACAAATCCTTTGTCCTGAGAATGAAACAATTAACTTCCTTAGTTCTTCCTCTGAGCAGAACCAATATCTTGGCTGACCCGTGAAGTCTCTCTCTTCTATCTCCCTTTGCTCTTCCCCTCACCATCTTCTCACAAGATAATTGCAATGTTCTTCCTTTTTGAGTGAAGACACATGTTGTTTGGTGAAATGGGTTTTGACTAGACCAGGGAGCTCATCCTTCGTCTCCTTTGTCTCCTGTAGTCTTCCATCAGAGAGTAGCAGATAAACCTTGAGCTGTACAGAACAGACAAACACTGCAATTGCACGTCTACCTTCTGCACACAGCAGAAATTGAGGCTGTGCTTTTTTCCACCTGTAAAACAACCTAAGATTCAATTCAAAATAATGACATTTGTATGTACTGTAGTTGTGTGGTATTAAGGTGAAACATGGAGGAAAGGAAGCCAAGTAAGAGAGGAAAATAACAAGATTTTATCAAAGTGACTCCACACAAGGCAATGGTTGTTGGCAATGTTAAGTGTGTAGGGGGTGACATGTGACAAGTTAATGACTACAAGCCTACTGTAGCTCAGGTTGTCATCCCTTTATTCTCAGTCTTTGTGTGACGGCTGATACCCTGACTACACCGCTCGCGTTGCAAAATAAATTTAGAAATCTGTTATTAATTTATTGCACCCACACTGCTCGCGTCCGTCGACGAGCGTCTCCGTTGCCAAGGGCTAAAATAGAAGTCCTTTCTATTTCTGATGCAGATCGCGCTGCAAGTTCTGCCTCTCCCATCTCCTCATTGGTTTATAGAAGCAGGTACCCACGTGCCATCAGAGTTATCCTCCCCATGTTCAATGCAGAACATGTTCTTTCAAAGTGTTTGTCCTTTATTCCTCACCTTGATCAGCATACCAGATGGGTGGTCTGTTAATGTAAGCATAAGCATTAGACAATGCTGTGTCCAATATCGGATATACTAATTTCAACTGTTATCTTAATGTTGACCTTGTTGCTGGTTATCGTCCATGTACATAATTTTGTCAATCAACAGAAACCCCCATTGATGTTGATACTAATTAGGACTATTTCACTATTTATGACATTACACTCCAGTTAAAGTTTCATTAAAGGGTTTTGGAGCCCAGCAGGCTCTGTGGGTGGTGTGGATCTGGAATAGGTTACGTTAAGGTTAGGGTGATAGCGTAATGAGCCGACATCGGCGAGGATGGCAAGATGATTGAGCAGATGGATCAAACAGATTACAAGTAGGAGGATCAGCTGAGTAATTAAAAGCATTAGATTTATTTGACCTTTTAAAGGCATGGTTCAAGTTTCAAGCTCAGGTGTGGATGAAACGACAACACCATAGGTAAATTGAAAATAAGCTTAAACCACAACACCCTAGGTATGCCAAAAATAAGCTCCAACTTATTACAAGTGAACTTTGCCTAAAATGTTTTTTGATAAAATGTATCAGCAGTGAAAACAAGAGCAGGACTAGTGTGCAGAGCTAGGTGCAGCCTCTATGATGAACTCTTTATTTACATTTACATTTTAGTCTCTTATCCAGAGCAACTTACAGTTGAGGGGGAGAGTTGAGGAGGAGAGTGCACCCACTGATTTTCTCCTTTCATAGAGTCTGCATAACACCACCATGCTATAGCAGATTCATGTCATCATCAAGCACAAGGCAGAAAATGTTTCCTCTAAAATGATTAACTTAATGGTCCTCCAGATGTCTTCAAATGTAACAGCTCAGCTGGCTGTCAACCTGCATCCATGTTCTTGACTGGCGTGTTTGTATCAGACTTTTGTAAAGAGGGTCTTAGACACACCTGCTAACCATGGTCCTTACTGTCATATGAATGAAGAATAAAATATGTCTGGGAAAAGGAAATTATAGGTTGTGGCTGTCAGGTTTTGGCCAGGACTGTTCTGGTTTTTGTCACTAGATGTCCCCATTGCACCTTTTTTGAACCTTTTGTTTTTTCCTTGCTCTTTTATTGTTTGCACCTGTAGGTCGTTCCCTTGTTTGTATTTAAACCCTGTGTGTTCCTCAGTTCTTTGCTCAGTGTTTGTAAGTTAGCACCCAGCCCAAGCCTTGTTCTGTATATATATTTCTCTTATTGGATTTTCCAGAGGTTCTCTGGTTTAGTTCTTGTGTGTATTTTTGAGTAGTTTTTGGAGGTTTGTTTTTCTCTGCTGTTTTTACCACTTTGTGGAGTTTCTTTTGCATTTTTGAGGATTTCCATTTTGTGCCTCTTGGCTTTATTTTTGGACATTGTGGATTTAGATTCTTTGCCTGAAGTTTTTGTTCTTGTATTAAACCACCATCTCTAGAACTACTGTGTCTGCCTCATCTTCTGGGTTCTGCTGATTATTAGTGACTGTTTCTCGCACCGGGTCATGACAGAAACACTGAGCCATTAATATGAACCCAGAGGCAGCCAGTACCCAGGACTTTTTTCCCATGCTGTCCCACCACGAGGGGACTGTCCAACGTCACGAAGCTGCTCTGGTTCAGCAAGAGGCCTTACTGGCTGGACATTCTCAAATTCTGTCGGAGATGATGACTTCCATAAAACAGATTTCTGATCAACTTTCTCCTGCAACCGCTTCTGCTCCAGTTTATCAGATTCAAGTGCCCGTGGCAGTTAACCCCCTGGCTGAACCTCGTCTGCCGCCTCCCCAACGGTTCTCAGGTGATCCGAGTGTTTGTAAGGGGTTTTTCACCCAATGTTCTCTCTCCTTCGAGCTGCAACCCTCGTCGTTTCCCACCGACCGGTCCAAGATAGCATATATCATCACCCTGCTGTCGGAAAAAGCCCTAGCCTGGGCTACTGCTGTGTGGGATGCCCAAAGTCCCTGCTGTGCCAGCTACTCTACCTTTGCTGAAGAATTCAAGCGAGTGTTTCAAGATCCCACCAGCGGTCCTGACTCAGTCAAACGGCTCCTGACTCTCAGCCAAGGTCGGCGCAGCGTGACGGACTATGCCATCCAGTTCCGCACGGTGGCAGCAGCGAGTGGCTGGAACGACGAGGCGCTCACAGTGTGCTTTTTGAAGGGTCTTTCCGATACCATCCAAGATGAACTGGCCACTCGGGAACCACCGGACAACCTCGAGTCCCTGATCAAGTTGGCTTCACGCATAGACCAGCGTCTGAGAGAGAGAGAGCTCAACCGTAGATCTCTCACCCTAGCTCCTATCGGTCCCAGCTCCGAGTCTCCACCTTTATCCTCGCTGACTCCACCGGAACCCATGCAGGCTGGACGCATCTCCCAGGCTGAGAGAGACCGCCGGATAAGGGAGCGATGCTGTCTATATTGCGGCAAACCGGGCCATTTCCTCTCCACGTGTCCCGGGCTCCAGGGAAAACGCACTCTCCCGTGCAGGCCTGGGAGGACTGTAACGGGAAACATAACCTCCTCCCATCCATCGAACTCCCGCCTGCTCATTCCAGTTACCCTTTCCTGGGACAACCACGAGCTTCCTCTTCAAGCCTTGGTAGACTCTGGAGCCGCAGGTAACTTCATGGATGGTGTCTGGGCGAAGGAGAATGGCGTTCCCTCTGAACCTCTAAGTGACCCCATAAGGGTTACTACGTTGGATGGAAGCCCTTTGGGATCTGGACTTGTCACTCGTGTCACTACCCCCTTGCGACTGTCAGTTTCCCAACACCAGGAAGTGATGAACTTTCATCTGACCTCGTGTTCCGAATTCCCTCTCGTCCTTGGATACCCCTGGCTTCACAGCCATAACCCTCACATCGACTGGTCTGTGGGCACTATCAAGCAGTGGGGTCCTACGTGCCAAGCCACTTGTATCTTCCCAAGTTCCCCGAGTTCCCCTCCCGAGTCTCTAGAATCCATCGACCTGTCCCGAGTTCCTGAGTGTTACCATGACCTCAAACCGGTATTTAGCAAACAGAGGGCCACCAAACTACCACCCCATAGACCTTACGATTGCCCCATCGACCTGTTTCCGGGCACCTGCCCCCCCAGGGGTCGGATCTTTTCCCTATCTCCTCCCGAACGAGCTGCTATGGATACCTACATCAAGGACGCTCTGGCAGCAGGCCTCATGCGGCCATCCACCTCGCCGGCAGGAGCAGGGTTTTTCTTTGTGGCCAAAAAAGACGGTGGATTACGTCCTTGCATCGACTACCGGGGACTTAATGCCATAACCGTCCGTAACCGCTACCCGCTACCCCTTATGGCCACAGCCTTTGAGCTGCTCCAGGAAGCAGTGGTCTTCACTAAGCTGGACCTACGGAACGCATACCATCTTGTGCGGATCAAACCCGGTGACGAGTGGAAGACCGCTTTCAACACGCCTACTGGTCACTACGAATACTTGGTGATGCCCTTCGGCCTGACCAACGCCCCGGCTGTGTTCCAAGCGCTCATAAACGATGTGCTTAGGGATATGCTTAACATTTTCGTGTTTGTTTACTTGGATGACATCCTCATCTTTTCGAGCTCCCTTCAAGAACACACTAAGCATGTCAGACAAGTGCTCAAACGCCTCCTAGACAGCCATTTGTACGTTAAGCCGGAGAAGTGTGAATTCCATTCCTCTCGAGTACAATTCCTGGGATTTGTAGTGGAACCCGGTCGAGTCCAGATGGACCCCAAGAAGGTAGGGGCGGTAGCGGATTGGCCCACCCCCAAGTCCGTTAAGGAAGTTCAGCGTTTCCTGGGCTTCACCAACTTTTACCGCAAGTTCATCAAGAACTTCAGCTCGGTGGCAGCCCCTCTCTCAGCTGTAACCAAGGGTGGCAACACAAGGTTTCTGTGGGGAAGAGAAGCTGAGACGGCCTTCCAAGGACTCAAGCAGCGCATCCTCTCTGCTCCCATCCTGACACTACCGACGGCGGATGAACCTTTTGTGGTGGAGGTAGACGCATCAGAGGTTGGTGTTGGAGCTGTCCTGTCTCAGAGGGGTGAAGACAAGAGGCTTCATCCTTGCGCCTTCTTCTCTCACCGGCTTACCCCGGCCGAGAGGAATTACGATGTGGGGGATCGTGAACTCCTAGCGGTTAAGATGGCATTGAAGGAATGGAGACACTGGCTCGAGGGGGCTTCTCAACCATTTCAAGTGCTTACGGACCACAAAAATCTGGAGTCTATCCAGCAGGCGAAGCGGTTGAACTCCAGACAAGCTCGATGGTCTCTTTTCTTCAGCCGATTCCAGTTTATCCTCACCTATAGACCCGGGTCGAAGAATCTCAAACCGGACGCCTTGTCACGTATCTACTCTCCTGCCATTCGAGAAGATACTGACATGACTGTCCTTCCTGCCGCTAAGATCGTGGCTCCGATCTCGTGGCAAGTGGAGGATACCGTGAAACAAGCTCAAGCCATCGAACCGGGTCCTGGAGGAGGTCCTGCCAATCGGTTGTTTGTTCCCAAGGCAGCAAGGTCCCAAGTCCTTCTGTGGGGGCACTCCTCTCGCCTCACCTGTCACCCGGGCGTAGGTCGCACCTTGGAGTTCATCCAGCGTAAGTTCTGGTGGCCCACCATAAAAGAAGACGTTGCCACTTTCGTCAAGGCCTGTTCCGTGTGCTGCCAGGGCAAATCTTCTCACCTCCGTCCTCAAGGACTCCTTCACCCTTTATCTATTCCCCACCGACCCTGGTCCCATATCTCGTTGGACTTTATTACTGGCCTTCCTCCGTCCCATGGTAATACTACGATCCTAGTCATCATCGACAGGTTTTCTAAGGCGGCCAGGTTTGTTCCCTTGACCAAATTACCTTCTGCCAAGGAAACGGCTGAGTTGGTGATTAACCATGTGTTCCGAGTCTTTGGCATTCCGCAAGATGTGGTTTCCGACAGAGGTCCACAGTTCGCCTCTAGGTTTTGGAAGGCCTTCTGCCAACTCATAGGGGCCACGGCCAGTCTTTCTTCAGGGTACCATCCGGAGTCCAACGGCCAAACTGAGAGGATGAATCAAGAGCTGGAAACCACCCTCAGATGTATGGTCTCCAACAACCCATCCACATGGTCATCCTTCATTGTTTGGGCCGAGTACGCGCACAACACCTTGTGCTCCTCCTCCACTGGTATGTCTCCGCACGAGTGTCAGTTTGGCTATGCTCCGCTATTGTTCCCGGACCAGGAGGCAGAAGTCAGAGTGCCTTCAGCCTTGAGGTTCATCAGACGCTGTCGGCTTACGTGGAAGAAGGCCCGTCTTAATCTTCTGCGTGCCTCACAGCAGTACCAGCGACAAGCCAACAGACGTCGCCGTCCCGGTCCTACCCTGTACCCCGGCCAGAGAGTATGGCTCTCAACAAAGGACTTACCGCTACGGGTGGAGTCTCGCAAGCTGTCCCAGAGATTCATCGGTCCCTTTAAGATTGCCAGGAGAGTCAATCCCGTTACTTTTCGCCTGCACTTACCCAGATCCCTTAAGATCAATCCAACATTTCACATTTCTTTATTAAAACCTGTTGTTTTTTCTCCCCTTATCCCGGCAGGCAGACCTCCCCCTCCGCCCCGTGTCATCGGAGGCCAGTCGGCTTATACCGTCCACCGGATACTGGATTCCCGCCGGGTGCAGCGGTCCTGGCAGTATCTGGTGGACTGGGAAGGCTACGGTCCCGAGGAGCGCTCCTGGGTTCCTGCCAAGGACATACTGGACCCTGACCTCATTCGTCAGTTCAGGGCCCTCCACCCTGAGAAGGCTGGTAGGAACGTCAGGAGCCGTTCCTAGGAGGGGGATTCTGTCAGGTTTTGGCCAGGACTGTTCTGGTTTTTGTCACTAGATGTCCCCATTGCACCTTTTTTGAACCTTTTGTTTTTTCCTTGCTCTTTTATTGTTTGCACCTGTAGGTCGTTCCCTTGTTTGTATTTAAACCCTGTGTGTTCCTCAGTTCTTTGCTCAGTGTTTGTAAGTTAGCACCCAGCCCCAGCCCAAGCCTTGTTCTGTATATATATTTCTCTTATTGGATTTTCCAGAGGTTCTCTGGTTTAGTTCTTGTGTGTATTTTTGAGTAGTTTTTGGAGGTTTGTTTTTCTCTGCTGTTTTTACCACTTTGTGGAGTTTCTTTTGCATTTTTGAGGATTTCCATTTTGTGCCTCTTGGCTTTATTTTTGGACATTGTGGATTTAGATTCTTTGCCTGAAGTTTTTGTTCTTGTATTAAACCACCATCTCTAGAACTACTGTGTCTGCCTCATCTTCTGGGTTCTGCTGATTATTAGTGACTGTTTCTCGCACCGGGTCCTGACAGTGGCCAAAGCTACTTGATAGCTTCGTAGAAATATTTAGCACTTTGGTACCACTTTATTTGCGGGGATACAGTACATAAGTATTTATGTACACAAAACAACCATACAAGAGCATTGGTTCAAGTTATACAGTGAAGACATGGGTCCCATTATGCCTGGTGAAAACAAAACACTGCCTTCAACAGTAAGAACCGTATACCAATGGTCAAGCATGTGGGTGGTAGTGTGATGGTTTGGGGATGCTTTGCTGCTTTTGGACCTGCACGGCTTGCCTTAATTGAAGGAACCACGCATTCTGCTCTGTATCAGAGAATTCTACAGGAGAATGTCTGGCAGTCCATCTGTGAGCTGAAGCTGAAGCACAGCTGGGTCATGCAGCAAGACAATTATCCAAAACACACAATCAAGTCTACATGAAAATGGCTAAAAAGCACCATATTTGAAGTTTTAGAGTGGCCTAGTCAAAGTCCAGACCTAATCCCAATTGAGATGTTGTGGCAGGACTTGAAACGAGCAGTTCATGCTTGAAAACTCACAAATGTTGCCGAGTTAAAGCAGTGCAGGCTGAACAACAACTATAGTAAGAGTTTGGTTGGAGTCATTGCAGCTAAATCTGGCACAACCAGTTAAGGAGTGTAAGGGGGCAATTCATTTTTCACACAAGGGCATTGGGTGTTGCATAACTTTGTTTATTAAATAAATGAAATAAGTATGTAATTGTTGTTATTTGTTCACTCAGGTTCCTTTTATCTAATATTAGATGTTTGCTGAAGATCTGATAACATTCACTATCAAAAATATGCTAAATTATAGAAAATGTGAAAAGGGCAAATACTTTTTCACAGCACTGTATTTCATTCACTGCACTCCAGGGGAATCGCATGCAATTGTCTTATTTCAAAATGATCACGTGAAAAGAACATGTATTTTCTTTTCTCAACCAGATCTCTCTATTATACACCAACAAACACTTTGTAGGGAGAAATGCATTGCCAGGAACAATCACTTCAATATAATAGATGGTTGGGGAAACTACTTTGAGTTCTACCACTTCAGATCCTTCTGTAGTTCACCTGTTATGACCGTTCATTCAACACATTTTGTTGTCAACCATACATGTAGAAATGTTTTCTCATTCACTAAATCATGCCTATGAAGAGGGATAAAACCCTGAACAACATGCATGAAGAGATACGTGTATGGCAAGTGTAATTCCACAGGACAACATCAAATAGGTGACCATGACGAGAGGTTCAGTACTTGAAATGAAACTGTTTGGATGCAAGGAGGGTCAGGTAATGCCGTCTTGAGGCTTTTCTTTGTGCATACATTGCCTCTCAGCTATCACATATCCACTGGTTAAAGAACGCTTTCTATTTGTCGGCCCAGGAAAAGCAATGTCACTCGATAAGGCTGTGTAGAGAGGAGAGTGGCCCACCACATTTTGCATGAGTCTCTCCAGTTGTCTGTGGAAATTAGTTCCGTTTCACAAAGCTGTATTTCTTGACTATGCCATAATTTTTGGGCACAATTGTGTCAGCAGATCTGACAGTGTAGTTTATTGTGGCGAAACATTGCGAAGGGAACCAATGCTTTGCTACGTGCACTCAGCATTTACACTCAATTTATTACTCTGACAATGCAAAGAAAATGTTGCCGACAGATATGGCAGCCGTGTTTTAGGTCCTAGGCAACTTTGCAGTATTTAGTTTTTTTTTGGTGTTATTTCTTACATTATTAGCCCAGAATTTTTGGGTGTTATTACATACAGCCAGGAAGAACTTTTGGATATCAGATCGGCGGTAACTCACCAGCATTACCAGCATTACGACCAGGAATATGACTTTCCTGAATCGGATCCTTTGTTTGTACCCCCCAGGACAATTGAAATGGTTCCAGAGGCTGATGACGTCGCCCACTGTATGCACTGATAGTGTACAGACTAAGGAGAAATCCGCACACAATGCATTCCTGACCACCTCCTGAATTGGTCAGCCAGATCTGAACACAATCAGGCCACAAAGCGACTTTTGTGCTTCTAGACCCATCTTGTCAACGCGATCTTCGTATTCTGATAGCAGAAGTCGCATGTTAGTGTCAAGTGTAGACACGACCTCAGTTTGCGATGTTACAACTTCAAAAAAGTTGCCGCAAACAACAAACAGCTCTTTCCCCTTGGACATCATTACCAGCGTGATAGAAGAGGACAATATGTACTGCAATTATTTCTACCATGCTTTGCGACGTCTCCTCAGCTCAGCAGCAAAAAACAACAATGGTGGGGCGGAGTTTCCGCCTACTGCAGATTCCATCCTTAACTACTTGTCTTGCATGAACATACTCAAGGTTCTGAAGTACTGTAGTTTCACACATGAGAACAGCATTGACTTTCATGGCTTGTAATGGAACAACGGTATGAAAAGTGTCCAGTTTCAAGAAGCTAGGCGTATGCCGCACGTCACTACTTCACAGGAGAGGCATTTGATTTTTTTGATCAAAATGCATTTTTTGTCAGGAATGTGAACTTTCATGTGCCTTAATAACAAACTTGTATGCCATCTGTAAATATTAATTTAAATTACGAGCCTAGTTGTTTTGGCCAAGGAAAAAAACAGGAACCTTCCCGTTAGCAATGATTGGCTCAGATAATGGATGGGCTGGACATGCGAGAGATGAGTTTGATTGGTCTGTCATGTAGCAAGCTTCTGTCTACAGTACATTTGGAAACTATTCAGACCCCTTCCCTTTTTCCACATTTTGTTACATTACAGCCTCTTTCTAAAATAGATTAAATAAAACAAATCCTCATGAATATACACACGATACCCCATAATGACAAGCGAAAACAGAAATATAGTATTCAGTTCCTTTGCTATGAAACTTGAAACTGAGCTCAGGTGCATCCTGTTTCCATTGATCATCCTTGAGATGTTTCCACAACTTGATTGGAGTCCACCTGTGGTAAATTCAATTGATTGGACATGATTTAGAATGGCACAGATCCTGTCTATACAAGATCAAAATGACTGGCCACTAGACTCACTTGGAAGAAGCAGACAAATAGCTTCCCAAAGACTCTGGAAACAGGACGGATGATGCACTTCAAAGAACAGCTGTTGAATTCAATTCAGCGAATTCACTCTTTGAGTAGTTTTTTTCTCTCATGCAGTTGGGCAATGACATTTCAGAGAATTTTTGTTGTTGAAGGAACACACAAGGGGAATGTTTCTGAGCGAAAGATGAAGGTCTATTTCATGCAATGAAAAGTAGCCTATTTCCCAAAGTTCGTATCAGCACAGCTGAGCACACCCTTGTAGTAAGGAAAGTTGGGCTTTGGATCGATTTTTGGTCCAGCACTTTGCACCTCAAACGACAACACTTTATTTTGTCTGAAGGTCACATAGCACATAGCATGTGAATCTTATATACACCTCAAAGAAGTGATGAAAAAGTCTATATTTCTATGGTAATTATGGGAAGGAAATGCATTGTGACTTTGCCACTATCACTTTAAGAAATTGCCTCTTTCTTTATCCTTATAAACATAACATGCTGATTACACCACTCGCGCCGCGTGCGCGTTGCAAAATAAATTTAAACATATGTGTTATTCAATTATTGCACCCACACTGCTCGCGCCCGCCAATGAGTGTCTGCGTTGTCAATCACTAAAATAGAAGTCAGTTCTATTTGTGACGCTGATCGCGGTGCAAGTCCTGCCTCTCTCATTTCCTCATTGGTTTATAGAAGCAAATACCCACGTGGGCGATTGAAAGTGAACTGAGTTCGTTGGTCATTGTGGTAATACTATGAAAGTTTAGATGCCAATTGCCATATAAAGTCCAAAGACGAAAAAGCCTGGAAGGACGAGAGATGACTAGAAACGATTCGGTTGACCGTTTTATGTGTGGATTAATTGTCGGAGTAGAGGACCTTGTACATTTCAGGTAAAATAACAACTCAACGTTTATATCCCAGGACAAATTAGGTAGCAACGGTAAGCTAGCTAAATAGGACAAATTAGCTGGCAACTGCAAGCTAGCTAGCTAGCGAAATTGTCATAAATGTTTAATGCTTTTCGACCTGTCCCCAAATGAATATAATTGGTTCAGAGTTTGTTTTGATATTTTAACCTGCATGTCGTGATCGCGTTTGGTATAGGGGGGACAAAATCAGTTTGCGCACGATGGCGCGCGCGTGCGGCCGGTTTGGGTACGGTGTAAGGCAGGATTCATCTCGTCACCATAACTCTTATTAGGTGGATTTTCCTGCCCGTATTTAGTCATAACCTTCAAATGATTATTTCTCAGCCTGCTATTTGTGGTACTGATGCTAGGCAACATGTCAGTAGCACTATGCAAGGGAACATGTAGCTGTTAAATATTCCCACATAATCATTCAAATGTTTTATATCTCTGTGACTAACATATCTCCACACCAGGTTGGAATAAGTCCATGCCTAAACTGCCCATTATGATCGTCAGTAGAACGACTTAAACTAGAAACCAGTATCGCCAATAACTGTTTTGACTCCAGATGAACTTGTTGGATAATAATGGGGCCCAATATTACCACAAAAGCACTCTGTTCTATTCGACTGTGGAGCCATTGATGAACCCATGTCCCCAGGGGATCAGTCTGTCACAGAGTGTTACAAAAGGGTTAGTCAGGGGACCGAAACAACATTTTACAGACTGCTAGTATCAGCCAGACATCCAAACTGTCTGTCAATATGATCAATACTCCTAATTTACGAGCCCCACTTTGGCACCACTCTACAATAAATAATGTTTTATTCTGGCATGTGGAATGAGGCCAGCCCAAGGAGAGTTAAGTATTATGTCCGATGTAGGGTAGTTAATGAATAGTAATTGATTTACAGTACCAGTCAAAAGTTTGGACACACCTACTCATTCAAGGGTTTTTCTTTATTTTTACTATTTTCTACATTGTAGAATTATAGTGAAGACATCAAAACTATGAAATAACATATGGAATCATGTAGTAACCTAAAAAGTGTTAAACAAATCAGAGTATATGTTATAAGGATGCGGTCATTCAAATGGAAGTTAGTATGGATCTTTTAAAAACTGTAAAGAAAATATAGCAAAACAGAAATGTTGTAGAACTTTGAAAGGACAGACGTGGCCTCAAGTCATATTCTCTAACTTAGTAAATACAATGGAATCACCTATAGTATACAGGATATTTTCCATTAACACAAACAGCCCTGGGAATGTGTGCAGGGACAAACACTTCAAATGGTGGAAACATATGTTTTGTGCAGGCCAGCCAACTGAACAGAGGTGATCATTCGGTCACAGCTTTTGCTGCAAAATAGAATAACCCTGAATCATGGTTGGCTGCAATCAGAGGTAGGACCGAAGGTGCTGCAGCTGTTGATTAGTCATCATCTGAGGGCTGCCAGGTCTGAGAGGCCATGGAGGATTATTTGTACTATCTTCCATTAAATCAGAAACGGTGAGAGAGGGCACCCTTGTCTAACACCACACTGTCCTCACAGATGAGAGAGAACGCCTGCAGATTTGAGATGTGATTTCCAACATGATTTGATGGAGAGCATGTTCATCATGATCAGCATTCAGAACCGGGTCTTCTTTCCCTTCTCTTTTTCTGGCTGACTTCTATTGAGGAGGTGCAGAAAGCATCAAGGTTATTGAGTCACTGTACACATCTAGGAAATTATTAACCAGTGACATTCTTTAAATTATTTCAGAGGTGGTTTGATCAAATTGGGACTGTAGGGGAATTCAGAGTGTGACCGAGAAATAATTCCAGTGCAGGCTTTGAAAATGTCAGAGTGCATACATAATAACATATTAGGACAGTGCAGTCTTTTCAGGAAGAGACAAGAAAACAATTCACTCTTCCAAGGTTATGATGCCAATGTAATGCCTCTCTATAATTCAGATAAGTCTGCCTTTCTTATACAAATTAGTATCAGTTGTGAACTGTAGGTGTATTTTTACAACAGTAACCACTAGCATTCAAATTACCAATGTGCTTGACAAAAAAAATAACTACCTTAGGTATTTGAGATATAACAGCGACATAACACAAATAGCCTAGTGAAAAGTTGTCCTAATAGCATACTAAGTAACTCTACCTTGACACACCGTATTTACAGATCCATCTGTAAATGCCTAATTACATGGAACCCAAATTGGCATGCGTCATCATGCATACATTTATTTTGTCCCCCCACACCAAACGTGATCACGACACGCAGGTTAAAATATTAAAACAAACTCTGAACCAATTACATTAATTTGGGGACAGGTCAAAAAGCATTAAACATTTATGGCAATATAGCCAGCTAGCTTGCACTTGCTAGCTAATTTGTCTTATTTAGCTAGCTTGCTGTTGCTAGCTAATTTGTCCTGGGATATAAACATGGAGTTGTTGTTTTACCTGAAATGCACAAGGTCCTCTACTCCGGCAATTAATCCACACATAAAACGGTTAACCGAATCGTTTCTAGTCATCTCTCATCCTTCCAGGCTTTTTCTTCTCTGGACTTTATATTGCGATTGGCAACTTTCATAAATTAGGTGCATTACCGCCACTGACCTTGTTCGTCTTTCAGTCACCCACGTGGGTAAAACCAATGAGGAGATGGCACGTGGGTACCTGCTTCTATAAACCAATGAGGAGATGGGAGAGGCAGGACTTGCAGCACGATCTGCATCACAAATAGAACTGACTTCTATTTTAGCCCTTGGCAATGCAGACGCTCGTTGGCGTGCGTGAGCAGTGTGGGTGCAATAATTGAATAATATAGATTTCTAAATGTATTTCGCAAATGCTCGCGCACGCGACGCGAGCGGTGTAGTCAGAGTATAATTGTGCTCCTCATAAAAGCATAGGAAAGAGGAGAGCCAGAGGTGACTTTGGATGGGAGGAACTGCTGCCTGAATAATAAGTCATATTATATCCATCTACATAAGCCCCTTTATCAGTTAGTCTATGAGGATACCATTGAGAAGCCTTTGAACTTACTTTCTCATCTCTTGATACTTGGCTGTTGTATGCATATCAAAGCCCTGGAAAGCCCTGTTAGTTTCACTGAGGACCTCGATGAGTCCATGGACTATTCGACTATTGATTGGATAAAGGCTTTAATGCTGAGAGCTGCGACACATGTCCACTACTGGCTTGTTGTTCCACATAATTACCAAGCAAGTTAATTTTGTTCAGCCTCTTTGTTTTGGATGCGTCAATAACATTGCGCCGGGTACCTTTGGTGGGGATGGGCTGTGGGCACAGGGGGGGAATGGGAGTTGAAAGACGGTTGGTTTTACACTCTGCCTCTCACTTTAACTTTGTAGAACTCTGTTAATCTAGTTGCATTTAGGTGAGGGTTGATACCTTTATTTAAGTACACTAATGCATGATCAGGATGCCCAGTTCAATGGTAAGAGATTCCATCAACACCTGTCGCCAATAATAACCCACCCCTCAAAAGATCACGCCCCATAAGGACCCAGATGGTAAGGGAATGAAGGAAATCCACTATATTAAAATAAATATTTTCTCAGTGCTCCTCTAGGAGGTTGCAACAGTTCTGTTTCCCATGCTACAGCCACTTCTTCAAGTGGTATTAGCAGTGCTGGTGGTGGATTAACATGGACTGTGATTTATACGTCTATCTAGCATGGTGAAATGAGACTCCCCAAATTATTTTGGCAGCAATTTGTATGGCTTTTTGTTGAACAAAACAACGTGAATACCAGCACAGAGAAAGCCATATTATCCTGCCCATGCAGGACCTGGCCAGTGCTGTGATTTTTGTTAAATCCATTTTGAGACATTCAACATTTATGCTTAGTTAACAAAATGAATGTAATCTAAATGGTTATTGCAGTGTTTGCTGCATACTGGGAGGAAGTGTAGCCATGGCATTTGTGCAATAAAACTGAGCTGTGTCTTGAATTGCTCATGTAAAAAATTATTTCAATAATGTCAGGCAAAAAAAGTATTAGATGGATTTTCACTAATTGATAGAATGTAAGACTATGAGGGAGCAGGTCAACACCTGTTTCCTTTCTGACTGCCAGCTACAAGAGTCACTGCTTCATGTTCAGGCTTAGCAGAGGAATAGTTATTTCTTTATTGTACACAGAATTTGTCACATTCACTATTTCAGTTTAACTAAGTGCATCCATCTCAAGTATGAATGTGAAGACGCCCCCTCTGTTAAGACAGTGACTATCCACACCGTTGGGAGCCTGTAGACTTACTTTCCTCTTAATCGAGGGACACTTAGCCTCTCGTTCTTTGGCAGAAGAACGTGAAGAAACAGCATGTGCCTTAGTGTCTAACTTAACTAGAGAGTCAGCTTCCCTTGGTCCCCTCAGAGACATTCTAACTCTCCATCTCTGTCTGAGGAAGTGTTCCTTCGTTCCTCTCTGCCTGCCGACAGACAGACAGACACACAGGTTCGGCTGTGACAGGAAACATCAGAACGCGAGTACACCTCCTCCTTAATGAGCCCCAGTGTGAGATGGGGGCCTGTCATGCCAAATAGTTTCCCCCTGCCAAAAAGTGTCGTCCCCCCCCGCGTCACAATGGGATTCGATGAGTTCTAGCTTCTGTTGCTACAACCGGATTGCGTACAGTAATGAACCAAAGCGTCCATTGCTATGATGGTTGCTTGGATCTATTTTACCTCATAGTGGTCGCGAAGGAAGGAGAACGCGGGCATTTCTAGTTCTATTTCACCTCATGAGCGCTCACTCATCCCGCGCAAAATGATTACCTCATAATTGCTCTCCAAGGACAGTGTTTTTGACGGTGACAACCTGCTGACTACCTGCTGCTTCAGATTACTGAAAAGACTGAAACGAGAACATTCTTCTTTACCATATATTTCTCTTTATATAAGAAAATATTGTTAAATAGGAAGAAATAATTTAAGCTGTTTTTAGATTGACGTTGCTAGCTACCATACTTATTTACCTCAGCCTGCCTAGTCAGCTAGCCAGACACAGTAGCTGGCTAGCTAGCCAGACAGTTTTATTTAGCTAACGTTAGCTATCTAGCTACTGTAACTGTTATTCAAATGTATTTATAAAGCCCTTTTTACGTCAGCCGATGTCACAAATTACCTCAAATTATTGTAGGTTTCTGTATGTATGTATTTAGCTAGCACTTCCATGGCATCCCTCTGAGATTTTATTTTATATTTCCAACCAGGCGAAGTGCTATGAAGGCACCACTGATCTTGACAAGAGGCGCAACATTCAGAGAAATTCACAATAACTAATGTTAAGCAGTTCCCTTCTATTAGATAACTGGATGCATTTAGCTATGTACAACCATTTTCCATCTAGCTAGTTGGTCATCTACATGTTGCTAGCTATACATATAGTTCAGTGGAGGCTGCTGAGGGGAGGATGGCTAATAATAATGTCTGGAATGGAGTGAATGGCATGGTATCATTTTACATTTACATTTAAGTCATTTAGCAGACGCTCTTATCCAGAGCGACTTACAAATTGGTGCATTCACCTTATGACATCCAGTGGAACAGCCACTTTACAATAGTACACGTGATGCCATGTGGTTGATACCATTCCATTGACTCCATCCCAGTCATTATTAAGACAGCAGTGCACATGTACTTAGACGTGACTATTTCAACAACTCTTCTCTTCCAACTTGTTAGGCAATAATATATACCTCCCAAGTGGCGCAGCAGTCTAAGGCACTACATCTCAGTGCTAGAGGTGTCACTGTACCAAAAAATATCAATGTTTATGTATTACAATCTTAAATATTGCCAGGTTGGTTTTCACCGCTGTTTCACAAGGTGTTCTTTGTAAGTTGTAAGGTATCCTTTGATGGTATGTATTTGTTCCACATTATTCATTTTTGTATCCTAGGACCTACAATATATATATATATATATATATATATATATATATATATATATATATATATATATATATATATATATATATATATATATTCAACCACAAGAGTGTACTAATGAGTTATGCGAGCTAGAAGAAAGGAATCATAATGGAGGACTACTGAAATTATTTTAGTGTAGATAAGGGAAGAGCAGGTTAAAATAGAAACATGATAGGCCAGACATGCCATGGATTTAAATGGATTTGCGTATGAATGGAGTGGAAATTAGCAAACTTTGCGATCTGTAAGGTAAGTCAATTCAATGTACACGTTTTCTTTGCCATTTACGAAATGTAGAAACATTTAACTCATGAATTTCATGTTGTAATGTTAACAAGGCACCCAAAAGTAGTTTGAAGTAAGGTTTTCATTTTATTAGCTAAATAAAACTTATTTAAACAGTGAATTGATGCGGAAATCAGCCTTGTTTGCATAGCAATCATGAAAAGATTCGAATTAATGCTGTAATGATCTAAAAAATTATCATCATTGTGTCATCACACCTTTGATACAGCAACAGATGCTAATAGTTTATTGAATCACATTGTGATGCTAAGGGGGACACTTTTTGTCCTGGGGACATTATTAGGCATGACAGGCCCTATAATCATCTGGTGCTCAGGCCGCTGTCAATTCAAGCTGCGGGACTGTAGCCCTGCCAAGACCTTAGAGGGAGCTTAGATACAATCAAAGGTACATCAACAGCTGGCACATCAGACACCCTAAATCTAACCCCCAAACACACACGCTTCTTTCTCCTAAAGAGGAATAACAGGAACTCAACCTCTCGGTGCACCACGATGGATGTCGTGGAGGCAAAGACTGCAATCGCTTTCAAAATTAGTGTAATGTTAGATAGCTTTTCTGTAATTTAATATATATATTTTTTGACCTATTCTCACCAATTGCGTGATAGTTAGTCTTGTCCCATCGCTGCATCTCCCGTACGGACTCGGGAGAGGCGAAGGTCGAAAGCCATGCATCCTCCGAAACACGACATTGCCAAGCCGCACTGCTTTTTGACACACTGCTCTCTTAACCTGGAAGCCAGCCGCACCAATGTGTCAGAGGAAACAACGTACAACTGGCAACCGTCTCAGCGTGCATGCGCCCTGCCCACCACAGGAGTCGCTAGAGAGTGATGGGACAAGGACATCCCGGCCGGCCAAACCCTTCATCAACCCGGACGACGCTGTGCCAATTGTAAGTCGCCTCATGGGTCTCCCGGTCGTGGCCGGCTGCGACACAGCACAGGAATCGAACCCGGATCTGTAGTGACACCTCAAGTGCTGCAGTGCCTTAGACCGCTGCACCACTCGGGAGGCCCCATGTTGGATAGCTTGATTGATTTTTATTTATTAGATGGCTCCATGAATCTGTAGTGTTATTCATTGTCATTGGATGTCCCAGTACAACAAAGGATAAAAGGGATATTCATTAAAACAATGAGGGACAGTGGCACACACCGAGATTTTACGCCTGTATCCCTGAACTAGAAATAGAGATGCTCTGATAGGAAAGCTCTTACTCCTTCACTAGTAGAAACTCTACTGCATTTCACAATGCTCTGTAGGCGACGTGAATGCACAGAGCATATCAACTAATATACATTATTGTTCAAAAGTTTGGGGTCACTTAGAAATGTCCTTGTTTATGTCCATTAAAATGACATAAAATTGATCAG
The DNA here is from genome assembly GCF_016432855.1 of Salvelinus namaycush. Taxonomy (NCBI): domain Eukaryota; kingdom Metazoa; phylum Chordata; class Actinopteri; order Salmoniformes; family Salmonidae; genus Salvelinus; species Salvelinus namaycush. Next base: position 33,589,219 of record NC_052329.1, on the reverse strand, counting down.
AAATACAGTGTAGACATTGTTAATGTTGTAAATGACTATTGTAGCTGGAAACGGCAGATTTTTTATGGAATATCTACGTCGGCGTACAGAGGCCCATTATTAGCAACCATCACTCATGTGTTTCAATGGCACGTTGTGTAAACTAATCCAAGTTTATCATTTTAAAAGGCTAATTGATCATTAGAAAACCCTTTTGCAATTATGTTAGCACAGCTGAAAAGTGTTAAAGAAGCAATAAAACTGTCCTTCAGACTAGTTGAGTATCTGCATTTGTGGGACCGATTACAGGCTCAAAATGTCGAGAAAAAAATAACTTTCTTTAAAAAATCGTCAGTCTAGTCTTGTTCTGAGAAATGAAGGCTATTCCATGCGAGAAATTGCCAAGAGACTGAAGATCTCGTACAACGCTGTGTACTACTCCCTTCACAGAACAGTGCAAACTGGCTCTAATCAGAATAGAAAGAGTGGGAGGCCCCGGTGCACAACTGAGCAGGAGGACAAGTATATTACAGTGTCTAGTTTGAGAAGATGCCTCAAGTCCTCAACTGGCAGCTTCATTAAATAGTACCCACAGAACACCAGTCTCAACGTCAACAGTGAAGAGGCGACTCCGGGATGCTGGCCTTCTAGGCAGAGCTCCTCTGTCCAGTGTCTGTGTTCTGTGTGGAACTCTGAGCTCACAGAACAGGACCGCCGAGTGCTGAAGCGTGTAGCGCGTTAACATCATCTGTCCTCGGTTGCAACACTCACTGCCAAGTTCCAAACTGACTCTGGAAGCAACGTCAGCACAAGAACTGTTAATCGGGAGCTTCATGAAATGGGTTTCCATGGCTGAGCAGCCGCACACAAGCCTAAGAACACGCACCAATTGGAGGGGTCGCCGCCATTGGACGCCGCCATTGGAAGAAGGTTGAAGAAGGTCGCCGCCATTGGACTCTGGAGCAGTGTAAACGCGTTCTCTGGAGTGATGAATCACGCTTATCCATCTGGCAGTCCAACGGATGAATCTGGGTTTGGCAGATTCCAGGAGAACGCTACCTGCCCGAATGCATAGGGCCAACTGTAAAGTTTGGTTGAGGAGGAATAATGGTCTGGGGCTGTGTTTCATGGTTCAGGCTAGCCCCCGTAGTTCCAGTGAAGGGAGATCTTAATGCTACAGCAAACAATGGCATTCTAGATGATTCTGTGCTTCCAACTTTGTGGCAACAGTTTGGGGAAGGCCCCTTTCCTGTTTCAGCATGACAATACCCCAACTTGCACAAAGTGTGGTCCATACAGAAATGGTTTGTCGAGATCTGTGTGGAAGAACTTGACTGGCCTACACAGAGCCCTGACCTCAACACCATGGAACACCTTTGGAACAAATTGGAATGCTGACTGCAAGCCAGGCCTAATCCCCCAACATCAGTGCTCGACCTCACTAATGCTCATGTGGCTGAATGGAAGCAAGTCCCCACAGCAATGTTCCAACATGTAGTGGAAAGACTTCCAAGAAGAGTGGAGGCTGTTATATCAGCAAAGGGGGGACAAACTCCATATTAATGGCCATGATTTGGAATGAGATGTTCGACGAGCAGGTGACTTTTGGTCATGACTTTTGGTCATGTAGTGTATTTAAATAATCGTTACTGGTTCACTGATGTACTGTATGTGTGGGCTGGACAGAAAAAAAACAGTCCCACTTTCAGATCAGGATAAAACAATGAAATATCTTAAAGGATGATTTTGACTTAGACTGGAGTGCCTAACTCTGTGCACAATACCCACTCCCTGAGATCAACAACAACGTGATACTCCCCTTCAAACACCAATAAAATAACCATCAGTGGGTGGTAAAAAATGGTTGATGGCTGCTCACTTTAAAACCCTCTAAAACTGCTGATACCAAAAAAGACTGAGGAAGCAGTCTACTTTGAGAGAGGCGTCTAAGTGACTGGCTTACTGAATACTGATGTCAAAGAGCTGTGTGACATCTGGAAAAGGATGGTGTAGTTAGTTTCCATATGTCATGCATTAGTAATAGCTCATCACAAAACAGATAATGTCATTTTGTACATAGCAGATCTCATCAAAGGCAGTAAGCCTCTTGTCAGCCCTATAAGTTGGTGCTGTAATAACAGGTTTCATTCTTAAAGATCTATGAATATGTATGAGGTACATAGTCTATTACATACATGTTTTATCTCCGGACTTCAGCTGGGAATGTTCTGGAGAACAAGCTACAGGAAGTACTGTATTCCTGTTCTAATGTCCTCAAAAGCACATTTCAGCTGATTTTTTAATCGTAAGAATTGATTTATTTTGCCCCTCTGAATGCTATATTGGCCCTTTTTTCTTTTATAAATGAAAATGCATCATGATTCTTGGCCATATGACTAACGCTATTGGACGATGCCCAGTCCACTGTTTTTCCATTATCGAAGTCTTGGTCTCTGTGAAATCATTAGTCCTGAACTTCAGAACACTCAGCAATTTTAATCACAAGACAACTGTTACCTTCAAATGATGATAAAACGTCTCAGAGAATTCCCCCGTCTTAATCAGGATTAAGACTCAATGGCTACTATTGATTCCATTATTACTCATCCAGCACTGTCTACCTTTTTCATTGTGTTACAAATAGCTTTAATTCTGCTTAGACAGGCTTGGAACCCCTCCATTAATTACTACCACTAGCTTTTCTTCCTCTTTTCCTCAGAGCCACAATACTAGGCAGATTAGTATGCTCATATAGTCAATTATAGCCCTGTCACAGCTGATGCTAAAAGGACACTGAGCTGGATAATAAACTAGCCGAAATGCTTTACTCTACTGTAGGTTTTGGATCTGAGGGCAGTGAGTGTGATCAGCTTCTAGACTACATTTGTTATTTTTTTGGTCCGTAAGAGTTAGATCTGATATTTTGCTTTAGATCATTTTCATTTTTTATAATTTCCCATGAAACCCAAATACATACTAAATGCTACACATCACCAGGGATGGGCTTATTTCAGTGAACATTTCAGGAAACCACGGTTCAAATCAGGCATTTCCAGAGATTAGATTATCATAGGCATCAGAATAGGACCTAAAGCCAGTGCACTCTCGCCTTTACCCCAGAGTCCTACTAAACCCATTACTTTCCAGGGTTGCCATTTGATTAACAGTGGTTATTGATTATCAGAGGAAATAGTCAAGCAGAACATCACCTGATCAAAGCTGTCAACTCCCTAATGGGGGAGAGCTGCTGGAAACGATTGTGGGAGACAACACCAGGGAGGTGGGAGGTGACATTTTCTTAATGTAAAACCTGAACACACTTTCCTACGTGTTGTGTTTGGTTCGTTTATAGCTCATATTAGCCCCAGGGCTTATATGTTATGCCTAAGCAATAGAGAGAGGAATTAAAACCGTGCAGGAATATTAAGCACATGTATAGTACATGGAAAGAAGAAACTTCCACATATTTGTACAGTATTGTGTGGACAGTAGGGGGTTTATACATTGCCTCTTTAAAGAAATAGGCCTACATCATCACTCTTGGATTTAGGGATGATAAAACATGTTTAAATGCCATTTAATAATAATAATGATCTGTTTAGCATTTTGGGGGTATTTCTATGTTTGTAAGGCTTTTGTGGACTGTCTTCCCCCAGCTTGCAAGGTGCTATGATACGGAGCTACATGTGACTGTGAGCAAGGCCGAAACACACCAGGCATAATGACAGTGGTAGAACTAGGAAATGTTCTATTCTAGTAATCATAAGAGTGCCAGTGGCTCTGTTGTTGGGTAGGCGCCTGCCGGAGGGTCACAGGTGGTTCTGGGGGATGGATATGAGACTGTGGTTAGGAGAGTGGAGAGTTAAGTGGCACATAGCAGGCAGAGACACTGACATCCAGCACCAGGACAGTGAACAGTGCCAGAGGTGAGCCATCAGCCACTCAGAACACTGCTCCCTGCCAGAGGTGAAATAGCATGCTGTCAGAGGGGATGAACCACACAGCTGGTATACAAGGGCAAGCTGGCAAGGTAAAAGAACCAGGCTGGTGCTGCCACACAAGCCTTAAAAGGACCTTTCCAGGGTGGCATAACACGTGCAACATCAATCTGTCCCATAAGATGGATAACAGGCTGGCATAGAGAGGATGTTAGGCAGTGGAAGCCATCCTGGCACCAAGGAATCTGCCCCCATAGGTGAATAGCTTGGCTGACGCGTGTTGCACTGCTCTGTGAGTGGAGCCAGAGATAGAGCTGTGAGCTCTGAGGTGGAAAACACAGAGGTGTTGGGAATATTATGGATCCCTGCGGTTTCCTGTCAGTGCTTTTTTTTTCAAACTTTTTGTTGTCTGCTTCTCCCAGCTGCCCACGCTATAAAACTTATTCCAGAACACGTATGGTACATACCCATAAAAATATTGAACTTTTTTTAAATGTTAAACGTGTCAAACTTGTAGGCAGAAGGAGATAACTGAAAAATGGATTGGCAATGAGTCTTCAAGACACCAATCAATATTAGCTTTTAAATCAATGATGTTTCTCAGAATGCATGCAAATAATGTCGTGGTAAAGTGAAATGGCATTTCATTTTATAACTGGTCTGTCTCGGAACAGCAAATGCAACAGCACTTTCTACTGTATGTGAACATTAATGGTAAAGTAGTCATAGCACTTTTTAAAGGGCCCTTGGGGGACTGAAATGGGAGCCCAAACAGTACGCTGCTTCCGTACCCAAACACCCACAGTATGTTTCTCACATTAGCACAGTGACAGATGTGCCTGGAATCACTGTGGCAACATCAATAGGGATTTGAGGGAATAGAACAATTTTCTCTGAAGAGATTATTGTCATTATTCAATTCGCCATCATTGTATTAAGAAATAATGAAAGAACGGTCAATCAGACTCTTTGATTGAGATTCTACTGCTTTATGCAGTCACCAAATGGTCTGTATGATCTAAAAACATGTGTATTATCATGTGACTGTACAAATACTTCCAATCACACACTGCTTTATTGTTTGAGCCACACCTCCAAACATCAGTGTATAGGATGGAAATGCATAGTATTATATAATACAAAAATGTCCTTTAGGTGTCCAAGACAATAGAAACATACAGAAAACTGTTTCTAACCACTGGAGGAAGTGGTAATTCACTCTCTTACAGGGAGTATAAAAAATACCATGTGATGAAGCTGACCTGTGACTCCACCCAGACTGGGCACTGCCAGCCTGGAACAGAGACTGGCAAATGTACTGGACCTGACGACTGCCAAACGAGAGCCTTTATCACAGGCATCAGGCAGAGCAGAGTGGGAGAGAGAGAGGGCATGGACTCCAACCCAGGACCCAGGCAGCCATGAGTTGAGCAGGCTAGTGAACCAGCTCATATGTGACTTAGGCCAGCAGTGCTTCAAGCACAACCAACCCCTGGCCTCTGCCCCCTCTCCATTTCTGACCTGTTTTCACCTCAACTCTCTGGCTCTTGGCAAAATAGTTGCTATTCAGATTTTGTATTGCATCATTTCCATGACCGGGGATTGGGAGTGGAGTAGAATACCGCTCCCTCACTCGCATCTCACAATAAATATTTATGAACACATTTGAATAATGTGCTTTTGTAATGACAAAATGTTATTTGGATCTGTGCAACAACAAAAAAAAGACGCCAAGGAGGGGAATGGCATCCTGCTCAGGAAAGGGAACATTTCATACGTTAAATTCATTCTGGGTCATGCATGGTTAAGTGGCCCAGAAATTAGGTGGATGCCCATGAGCAAAGCAGGCAAAGCCCAGCACACCTGGGCTACTATTTGTGAATAGATAATAATATCCAACCTATCAATGATTCACCAGCCTCACCAAATAATAATGCCTGTGTGGCAACAGCCAAAGCTACCATACACCCTGCTCAGTATGCAAGGCTTGGGTTTATGCTTCAGTGTCACATGCCTTTCATATCTAACTTATAGAACCAGATGTGGCCTAGTTTGGGTTCTCCACCAGATATCACCTTTATTTTCCCTTTAAGGGAGAATGTGTATTTTTCGGAGTCTCTGATACATAGCAAATATCAACTCCGTGGCATAAGTCACGTCGGGACATATGGTAGATTTTGGAGTTGTGCATGCTGCATCTCCCAGGGTGTAACACATTGCATTGTGTGAAAGTGGCACATTGCAATGTGCAACACATGGCCCACTCTGGAGAGACAGTGAGAGGGGGATGACTGGACTGGAGTGGAGGAGAGGGAGAAGATCAGATCAGGAGGTGTTTTAGGGAATACTTGATAAAGATGTCAAAATGTGAACCAAGCAGCATTGCCGTTCTTGACACAAACTGGTGCACCTGGCACCTACTACCATACTCCGTTCAAAGGCACTTACATTTTCTGTCTTGTGTATTCAGACCCATTGACTTTTTCCACATTTTGTTACGTTACAGCCTTATTCTAAAATGTATTAAATTGTTTTTTCCCTCGTCAATCTTAAGCACAATACCCCATAATGACAAAGCAAAAACAAGTTTTTAAAAATGTTTGCTAATTTATAAAAAAATAAAAACATGAAATATGCATTTACATAAGTATTCAGACCCTTTACTCAGTACTTTATTGAAGCACCTTTGGCAGTGATTACAGCCCTGGGTATGATGCTACAAGCTTGGCAGACCTGTATTTGGGGAGTTTCTCCCATTCTTCTCTGCAGATGCTCTGTCAGGTTGGATGGGGAGCGTTGCTGCGCAACTTTTCAGGTCTCTCCAGAGATGGTCGATCGGGTTCAAGTCCGGGTTCTGACTGGACCACTCAAGAATATTCAGAGACTTGTCCCGAAGCCACTCCTGCGTTGTCTTGGCTGTGTGCTTAGGGTCGTTGTCCTGTTGGAAGATGAACCTTGGCCCCAGTCTGAGGTCCTGAGCGCTCTGGAGCAGGTTTTCATCTGTACTTTTCTCTGTTCATCTTTGCCTCGATCCTGACTAGTCTCCCAGTCCCTGCCGCTGAAAACCATCCCCACAGCATAATTCTGCCATCACCATGCGTCACTGTAGGGATGGTGCAAGGTTTCCTCCAGAAGTGACTCTTGGCGTTCAGGCCAAAGAGTTCAATCTTGGTTTCATCAGACAAGAGAATCTTGTTTTTCATGGTCTGAAATTCTTTAGGTGCCTTTTGGCAAACTCCAAGAGGGCTGTCATGTGCCTTTTACTGAGGAGTCTGGCCACTCTATCATAAAGGCCTGATTGGTGGAGTTCTGCAGAGATGATTGTCCTTCTGGAAGGTTCTCCCATCTCCATAAAGGAACTCTAGAGTTCTGTCAGAGTGACCATCGGGTTCTTGGTCATCTCCCTGACCAAGGCCCTTCTCCCCCGATTTTTCAATTTGGCTGGGCGGCCAGATCTAGGAAGAGTCTTGGTGGTTCCAAACTTCTTCCATTTAAGAATGATGGAGGCCACTGTGTTCCTGAGCTCAATTTCGAGTCTCATAGCAAAGGGTCTGAATACTTATGTAAATAAGGTATTTCAGTTTTTTTTAAACAGTCTATGTCATGGAAAGAGTGGGTGTATTTAATGTTTTGTAAACTCAGTTCATAACAACCACGACAGAAAAAAATCACATTTTACTTTTCTCTAATTACAGGCTTTCTGCAATGAAATTATCATTCACAATTTTTTCTTTTTTTTATCCTGTGCTGCATTGCATTTATTTATCCCTCATGAAGATGCTTCCTAGGAGAACAACCATAGTATAATACTTTTACCAAGAAGTGCCATCCTGTTTGATGGGAGATAATGCATAAAAACAGATAATGCAAGTTGTTGAAATTTTGGGGGGCCGATCCACCAGGCATCATCTAGTGATGGCAATCATTGTCAATTTAATTTGGGAAGTGGATTATTTACTTTCATCGATTCCTCTTGACTGATCAGGATATCTTTAAGACCTGTGGTTGTGTCTCATCTGATTTACTATTGTAGGTCAATCTCCTGTCTCTTTGAGCATCCTCCACCATGCAGTTATCTTGAACAGACATCTCACCATTTACACTGAACAGAAATATGCACGTAACCTTCAACCATTTCGAAGATTTTACTGAGTCACAGTTCATATATGGAAATCAGTCAATTTAAATGAATTCATTACGCTCTAATCTATGGATTTCACATGATCACATGATTGGGAATACAGATATGCATCTGTTGGTCACAGGTACCTTTAAAAAATGTAGGGGTGTCTGGCAACAGCACTGGTGGACATTCCTGCAGTCAGCATGCCAGTTGCACACTCCCTCAACTTGAGACATCTGTGATATTGGGTTGTGTGACAAACTGCACATTTTAGAGTGGTCTTTTATTGTCCCCAAGCTGCACCATGTGTAATGATCATGCTGTTTAATCAGCTTCTTGATATGCCATGCCTGTCAGGCAGAGGAGAAATGCTCACTAACAGGGATGTAAACACAACATTTGAGAGAACTAAGCTTTTTGTGCATATGGAAAATTTTGGAATCTTTTATTTCAGCTCATGAAACATAGGACCAACACTTTACATGTTGCATTTATATTCTTGTTCAGTGTACTTCGAGCAAGTTTTCTCTGTTTTTTTCCTTCTACTTCCAGAGCTGATTTCTGGTTTAGTTGTATGGTGCTTAGCCATTATGAAACAAGTCCCATTTGTATTTCTCAAGCGTTGTAAACACGGTATCTCTTATAGTCCTACAGGGAGCTATTTGAAAATAGTCAATACTAACATTGGTGGGTTTCCAAGGCCTCTCTTTCTCTTGGCTGATTAGCAATAGCTTGTGAAAATGAAACCACTGGGACTGTTCAGTTGGACCTACATAGGGTGAAGTCAATGGCCCATATAATGGTGCTTCTAATGAAGTGATAGCAATGTTTTTTCCTTACTAGCTGGCGTCCCTATGCATTCTCTGTACTGTGAATGCAACAAACTCAACCGTTTCTACCTAACTGCAAATTACCACAGAAATCACCCTGTGTGGAAGCTACCATGCATTTGTCAATGAAAAAGATAATGACCACGAGGGGTGAACATTGTGTCCATAAAATACATGATTTCTCAATGCATGTTTTTTTTATTTTTGTCAGTGGGTAGGTGTTTCAGACTATGGCTGAAATAGACAAGAAATAGTGTAACAGGGAGGAAGCAGCACCCAAATTACCAGAGTCTGACTGCTTTGTGAAAGAGACTACTTGAGCACTGTGTTCTGTTGATGCATCATACACATTTGTTTAGGGGATGGGATGTTGTGATCATCATTTCACTTTCCGTTAGTGTAAGAACCGATGCTGGAGATGAGAAGCATATACGGGGAGTCAACATTTAATTGGAACAGACAGGCAACAGTGTCAGCACCCTTGTAACATAAGGACAGACGATAAACAATGCAGCAGTGGGGAACAGAGATGGGGAACTGACAAATATAGGAGAGGTAATGACAGAGGTGATTGCAGAAGGGGGTAGGATGGGGGAAGGTATGTGTAATGTGTGTGTAATGATGGTGGCAGGAGTGTGTAATGCTGGGCAGCCTGGCGCCCTCGAGTGCCAGGGGGGGAGAGCGGGAGCAGGCGTGACAGTTAGATTCTGTTAAATGGAAGACATGGGCTAGGAGGGTGATTTGAGTTCTGATTAAAGGATGTTCTATTCTGAGGACACAAACTGCTCTGGTGTTGGTCAGATGAGGGCCAGGTGTGGTGAGAACATGGTTCTAGTTGGATCCCCACTAGGATGAACACAGTCTAATCTACAGTGTTGGAGAAATATTCTCTCTACCTCCTATATAAAGGGAGCGCAATCTGTTTCTACTCATCACTCCGGGCTGAAAACAAAACTCAAAAAAAAAGTGAGATATGGATGTTGAACAGGTGTTTTTCTAAGACAAAAGGCTTACGTCTCAAGTGAAATTTTTTGTTAATTAATAAATGCTAATGCATAACCTGTAAATGTGGTTTGGTCCTGATAAAGTTAATAAAACAAGAGCTAAGCAAACAGAGGCAGAGATAGTGTGGTGGTTTGCCTTACTACAAGTGATAGATGATTCAGGGCACAGGACTCAACCAGAGGAACTCTTCAAAAGCAGGCATAATTGGGCATGTTAAAGCTTAAATCCACATAAGGTAAAACAGCGACACTGGTCACCCCCAAGTGCATTTGTTATAATTTTTTAAAAACAGGGTGGAGGAGCATCCTGGGGAAAATAGTGCGTACTCTGCTGCTCTATCACGTGTGCAATTATGTCTAAGTGACAAAAATAGTATTCCTTATTTGAAGCAACAAATTTGTTGTTGTAACATCATAGGTTCCAGCTTTAACCCATGCAGCATTTATTCTCTAAAATCAAAGAATAAGTTTCATTGATTTGAATGAGGATGCATGTTCTAATAATTATATTTTTAAAACACTACCCTCTAGCTCAGGGATCAGCAACTAGATTCAGCTGGAAAAAAGCTGGACGCTTTTTTTCTTGAGTGGATGGTCGGGGTGCCGGAACATAATTACATACAATTTGTAGACTGCAAATTGACCGCAAGAATCCCAAACAGATATAATATTTGACTAAAACATCATTTCAAACCTTACTTACATTTGGTTATGATCACTTGTGTCTCTCTATTCTGCGTGGCAATACTTGGTAATAGATTTCCAAAATTAAAATCTCTCTGAGCTGATTTCCTGTTTTTTTCAGTCTTTTATGTACAACAGTGAATATTGCTCAGAAAACTTGGGGTGCCAAATAAAACGTTGGCCCACATTCCACCAGTTGGGGACCCATGCTCTAGATGCAGTGTTTCAGACTACTGGTTTATGTGGGCTGCTGGTAGATTTGCCAAACATAATTGGACATGAGGAGACTAAATCATAACAGGTTGAGCACGGTTGGAACACTGTTGTTGTTGTTTGGCCTTTGCTGCTGTAGCTCAGCGACCTTCAAGCTACAGTACAGTCACAATGGTAGTGGTTGTATTCTCTAATAGGAAGCAATATTGTCTATATCTAATAGAACATTCGAGATATGAGCCATAATACACATGTAATTAGCTAGCCATTTAACCATGTCCACTAATGTAAATTACAGTAGGCTGTATTATGTTTCGAGAACAGACTGTATTGGATAAATAAAGTACTAGTGAAGGATTACACGTTGGTATGTAAACATGGGTGGTTGTGAAATGGTGGCTCACAGCCAGTGCCTGCTGGGCCACAGCTGAATCCTGGGTAGATAAAAAATAAATTAAAAAAGTAATAGTTTGGGAAAATGTGCGATCACTCAAATACGGTGATCATTAGAATCAGGATTATTAGTCATTCATCCATATCGCATGCACCAATTTCCCCTTATACGGTAGTAGGTGCCCCTCGTAGATGACCTCTTAGATGGTTGGCACACTATCTCCATCTCTACTGTTGTCTTTCATGTGATGCAACTGAGTAGACCAAAAAACACAAGTGTCACTCAAATGACACACATTCAGCTCCACACAGTTCATTCTTGACTTCATGGATATAGATTTCAGAATTATAGTGGATTTCTGAAACAGAAATACAAATTCTGTGCGAAGAAATGTCTGACAGTTTGGGGAAAGAAAGGACACCTTTTATCAATTTTTGACACAGGAAGAATCTTTGTAGTCGCTGAGAATCTTTGTTGTTTCTGCATCTGGCGCAGATTATTGCTATGACGACTTGTTTGTCTTTGCTGTTGCCATGGGCTCGGGTGAATGACGGCAGGGGTTGTAGGTTATTTGGGTTATGTACTTTCTACATGCGATAAGTTTAAGAAGTCTTTGTTATTCATTTTTACTATTATATTCAGTCAGGTCTGGGTTGATAATTGGTTGCTTGTTAGGGACCCCTGCTCTAGATACACACAAAAGGCAATACACACAAAAGGCTTATTCAGACTGCTTCATTAATGACTTGTCTCATTTTGGTGTACACTCCAGCATTATTTCATCTCACTATAATAATATGGCTACCCCAGGGCTCTGTTGGATTACATACACTATATTACAAAAGTATGTGGATACCCCTTCAAATGAGTGGATTCGGCTATTTCAGCCACCCCCTTTGTTGACAGGTGTATACAATCGAGCACACAGCCATGCAATCTCCATAAAAAACATTGGCAATAGAATGGCCTTACTGAAGAGCTCAGTGACATAGGATGCCACCTTTCCAACAAGTCAGTCAAATTTCTGCCCTGCTGGAGCTGCTCCGGTCAACTGTAAGTGCTGTTATTGTGAAGTGGAAACGTCGAGGAGCAACAACCGCTCAGCCGCTAAGTGGTAGGCCACACAAGCTCACAGAACGAGACCATTGAATGCTGACTCGCATTCCGCGTAAAATAGACATCTGTCCTTGTTTGCAACACTCACTACCGAGTTTCAAACTGCCTCTGGAAGCAAAGTTGGCACAATAACTGTTTGTCGGGAGCTTCATGAAATGGGTTTCCATGGCCGAGCAGCCGCGCAGGTGCAATGCCAAGCGTCGACTGGAGTGGTGTAAGCTTGCCACAATTGGACTATTGTTTGTACAGATGAACGTGGTACCTTCAGGCATTTGGAAATTTCTCCCAAGGATGAACCAGACTTATGGAGGTCTACAATTCTTTTTCTAAGGTCTTGGCTGATTTCTTTAGATTTTCCCATGATGTCAAGCAAAGAGGCACTGCGTTTGAAGATAGGCCTTGAAATACATCCACAGGTACACCTCCAATTGACTCAAATGATGTCAATTAGCCTATCAGAAGCTTCTAAAGCCATGACATCATTTTCTGGAATTTTCCAAGCTGTTTAAAGGCAGAGTCAATTTAGTGTAAGTAAACTTCTGACCCACTGGAATTGTGATAGTGAATTATAAGTGAAATAATCTGCCTGTAAACAATTGTTGGAAAAGATACTTGCATCATGCACCAAGTAGATGTCCTAACCGACTTGCCAAAACTATAGTTTGTTAACAAGAAATTTGTGGAGTGGTTGAGAAACGAGTTTAATGACTCCAACCTAAGTGTATGTAAACTTCTGATTTCAACTGTATCTCCCTGGCAACTGTAAATAAGCAAAGATTACCAGCTGTATGACACAGTATCCTCTCTTCATTGTAAAACCCCAAGCCTAGTGTAAAGAGGTCTTAAACAAACCTTGTGGTTATTCTCTTTTCCTGACGTGTTGTCAGGGTAATAGTATAATGGGCCATTTACACGTACAAATCGCTCATTAACCCAGTATAAAAAGTGAGGCTTAGGGAGAGGTTTGTTCTGTCAAAGGGGTGGGGTCTATCAAGATGTGGAGCAAAATTATTTTTTCTTCTTTTGTATTGTTCTTTTTAGAGTTTTGAATATAATGGCAAGCTTACCATCTGTTTTGCAAAATGATGCTTTTAATCTGCAGTACCAGTCAAAAGTTTTGACACACCAATTTATATTCAAGAGCAGGTCCTCAGAACACCAATTTAGAAACACTCTTCAGACTGAAAAAAAGACGTCAGGCTTACAAGGTGAAAGCCAAATGGAAAATGACAACTAATGCAGAAGAGAAATAAGGCTTTTATGTGCCCTGACTGCTGAGAATCTCCCCTCTGCTTTTGAAAGACAATGATAACCTAAACCAAGTTCCGGTTCATTCTCCAAACCTGCATTTAATATACATTCACAATGGCAGGGTCCCTAAGCTGTAGACCCCCACACAGACACTGATTGATATGAGATTTTGTTGGGCACACACCGATTTAAATCTAAAGAGGTGACATACACGGGTTCACAAACAGTATAAAACAGACATTACATCAAATATGACTTGAAATATGTCAGCTCAAGTGTCAAACCAACATAAGAGGATTCGACAAAGGCACTTGGCTATATATCATGAACGGTTGCTGTCAGAAAACCATGTCAAATATACAGTACCAGTCAAATGTTTGGACACACCTACTCATTCAAGAGTTTTTCTTATTTTCTTTTTACTGTTTTCTACATTGTAGAATAATAGTGAAGACATCAAAACTATGAAATAACACATATGGAATCAAGTATTAACTAAAACAGTGTTAAACAAAACAAAATATATTTGAGATTCTTCAAAGTAGCCACCCTTTGCCTTGATGACAGCTTTGCACACTCTTGACATTCTCTCAACCAGCTTCATGAGGTAGTCACCTGGAATGCATTTCAATTAATCCTTGTGTTGTCTTAACCTGTCTGGCACCGGCGTTCCGCTAGCGGAACTCCTCCCACATTCCACTGAAAAGTTAGAGCGCGAAATTCATACACATCTTGTGAATCCAGTCAACATGTCCGATTTTTAAAATGTTTTACAGCGAAAACACCACATATATTTATGTTAGCTCACCACCAAATACAAAAAAGGACAGACATTTTTCCCAGCACAGGTAGCATGCACAAAGCCAACCTAACTAACCAAGAACCAACCAAACTAACCAAGAAACAACTTCATCAGATGACAGTCTTATAACATGTTATACAATAAATCTATGTTTTGTTCGAAAAATGTGCATATTTGAGGTATAAATCAGTTTTACATTGCAGCTACCATCACAGCTACCGTCAGAAATAGAACCGAAGCAGCCAGAATAATTACAGACACCAACGTCAAATACCTAAATACTCATCATAAAACATTTCTGAAAAATCGATGGTGTACAGCAAATGAAAGACAAACATCTTGTGAATCCAGCCAATATTTCCGATTTTTTAAGTGTTTTACAGCGAAAACACAATATAGCATTATATTAGCTTACTACAATAGCCTACCACACGACCGCATTCATTCATCAAGGCACGTTAGCGATAGCAATAGGCACGTTAGCGATAGGGAATAAACCAGCAAAAGATATTAATTTTCACTAACCTTCATAAACCTTCATCAGATGACAGTCCTATAACATCAGGTTATACATACACTTATGTTTTGTTCGAAAATGTGCATATTTAGAGCTGAAATCAGTGGTTATACATTGTGCTAACGTAGCTTATTTTTCCCAGAATGTGCGGATATTTTTATGACACTCAACTATTCTGACCAAATAACTATTCATAAACGTTACTAGAAAATACATGTTGTATAGGAAATGATAGATACACTAGTTCTTAATGCAATCGCCGTGTTAGAATTCTAAAAATAACTTTACGACATCCAGCTTAGTTATAGCGAGAGAGTACCCAAAATCTGGGCGCAAACGACTATTTCACATGTTCGACAGATATATGAAATAGCATCATAAAATGGGTCCTACTTTTGATGATCTTTCATCAGAATGTTGTACAAGGGGTCCTTTGTCGGGAACAATCGTTGTTTGGTTTTAGAATGTCCTCTTCTCCAGTCAATTAGCACGGAAAGCTAGCAAAGTGGCGCGAAGCTCTCCTTCCTGAACAAAGGCACACAACGCAACACGCCTAACGTCCCGAATAAATTTCAATAATCTAATAAAACTATATTGAAAAAACATACTTTACGATGATATTGTCACATGTATCAAATAAAATCAAAGCCGGAGATATTAGTCGTCTATAACGGCAGCTTTCAGAAGGCAAACCAGGTCCCTTCACGCGCTCTCCAGAAAACAGGAAACTGTTGACACGTCATGCCGAGAGCTTTTATTCGACCCCAGATCAAGTTATACACTCCATTTCTTCTCTCACTGCCTGTCGACATCTAGTGGAAGACGTTTGAAGTGCATCTATACTAATAAATATCAAGGACATTTATAGGCAGGCCCTAGAACAGAGCATTGATTTCAGATTTTCCACTTCCTGTCAGGAAGTTTGCTGCAAAATGAGTTCTGTTTTACTCACAGATAAAATTCAAACGGTTTTAGAAACTAGAGAGTGTTTTCTATCCAATAGTAATAATAATATGCATATTGTACGAGCAAGAATTGAGTACGAGGCCGTTTAAATTGGGCACGATTTTCCCCCAAAGTGAAAACAGCGCCCTCTGTCCTCAACAGGTTAACTTCTAGTTCCTCCCAAACCCGGATCCGGGAGCACCCCCGTCAGTAAAAAAGCTGACTAGCATAGCCTAGCATAGCGTCACAAGTAAATAGTAGCATCTAAATATCATTAAATCACAAGTCCAAGACACCAGATGAAAGATACACATCTTGTGAATCCAGCCATCATTTCTGATTTTTAAAATGTTTTACAGGGAAGACACAATATGTAAATCTATTAGCTAACCACGATAGCAAAAGACACAACTTTTTTTGTCCACCATTTTTTTCCTGCATAGGTAGCTATCACAATTTCGACCAAATAAAGATATAAATAGCCACTAACCAAGAAACAACTTCCTCAGATGACAGTCTGATAACATATTTATTGTATAGCATATGTTTTGTTAGAAAAATGTGCATATTTCAGGTATAAATCATAGTTTACCATTGCAGCCACCATCACAACTCTCACCAAAGCAACTAGAATAACTACAGAGACCATCGTGTATTACCTAATTACTCATCATAAAACATTTCTTAAAAATACACAGCGTACAGCAAATGAAAGACACAGATCTTGTGAATCCAGCCAATATTTCAGATTTTCTAAGTGTTTTACAGCGAAAACACAATATAGCATTATATTAGCTTACCACAATAGCCAGAAACACAACACCATTTACCAGCAGCAAAGGTTAGCGATCGTAACAAACAGGCAAAAGATATATAATTTTTGACTAACCTTGATATTCTTCATCAGATGACAGTCCTGTAACATCATATTACACAATGCATATAGGGTTTGTTCGAAAATGTGCATATTTAGCGGCACAAATCGTGGTTATACAATGTGATTAGTGGCCAAAACTTCAAGCAATCTGTCCGGCGCCATCTTGGAGAGGCACCTATTCTAATCAATAAGTAATCATAAACTTGACTAAAAAATACAGGTTGGACAGCATTTGAAAGATACATTAGTTCTTAATGCAACCTCTGTGTTAGATTTTTTAAATTAACGTTACTGCGCAATACAGCGTGCGCTAAAGCGAGACCGCACCGAAATTCATGGCGGAATTATTATTTGACATTTGTCAACATAAATACGAATTAACAGCATAAAGACTGCTTACTATTAGCTGAGCTTCCATCAGAATCTTGGGCAAGGTGTCCTTTGTCCAGAACAATCGTCTTTTGGTTGAAAGATGTCCTCTTCTCCTGTAGAAATAGCAGCTAACGATAGCCACCCACTGGAGAGGTGTCCAACTCGTGAAAGCGCGTCACAAAGAAATTCCAGAAAATCGCAATAAACTGATATAAACTGCTATAAGTCGGTTTAAATTAACTACCTTATGATGTCTTTAACACCTATAACGAATAAAAACATGACCGGAGATATCGAACTGCTAAAACGAAAGCTTTTGCAGGACGCCATTGTGATGTCCCTCTTGCGCCAGGCGCACCGTTGAAAAGAACGGTACTTCCGTTCCATGAGCCTTTATAGTGTCCCAGATTGTGCAATCCACTCCATTCAAATTCTCACCGCTTACTGACATCTAGAGGAAGGCGTATGCAGTGCATGTAGCCCCGTAGCTTACATGGGGACTTATAAACTGACCTCAGAACAGGGACCTCGATTTCAGAAATCTCACTTCCTGACAGGAAATGTGCTGCAGAATGAGTTCTGTTTCACTCAGAGAAATAATTCAAACGGTTTTAGAAACTAGAGAGTGTTTTCTATCCAATAGTAATAATAATATGCATATTGTACGAGCAAGAATTGAGTACGAGGCAGTTTAATTTGGGAACGTAATTATTACAAAGTCCCAACAGCACCCTTAAGCATCAAAAATGACCCGCCACTATGTTTAACAGTAGAGAAAACCCCCTAAATTATATTTTTTCAACTTGAAATTTCATGACTTTTCCTGGAGTGACTACCTCATGAACAACATTAGAAAGAGTGAAAAATTGCCTTTGTTCATATTTCCATGAAAGCTGTACACGAACAGGGTACAAATATTGTCTTATGGTCATTTTTGACCCGGCAGTTATAAAATCATTTACACACCACAAAAACCACTAAGACACACACACACACACACACACACACACACACACACACACACACACACACACACACACACACACACACACACACACACACACACACACACACAATGAGAAATTTAGATTGTGTGCTATTGATTGAACTCAGACAAAACTAAAACTTTCTTGTGCGTGAGCAGCATCTCCCCTCCACGACCCCACACGACTCAAGTTCACAGACAAAATGTTAAAAAATTCTGACAAAATAAACAAAATTTCAGACAAAATACATTTTTCTTGAAAGCATTGTTTACTAATGGGGAATGCAGTCAGAGGCTATAAAGGTGTTGCAGATGATAGTCCCCCCAGTTCTCTCTTTGCTGAAGCCATGAGTGCACATTTCAGTGTGCAACAGGTCATTTATCAGATTTTTTTCAGATGTCCAGAAGGAACAAGAGAACAATGATTTAGAAGAGGAGGAGGTATCTGAAGAAGAAGATGGGGAAGAATACAACCCAGAGCACGATGCATCATCTTCAGGTTAAGAAGAAATACCCAAGTTGAAAGACAGACATGATTTAACAACCACGGCAGGATGGCAACACAAAATGTCATAAGGATGACGCCAGGGCCCACAAGACATGCAGTCGCCCATGCCCAGGACATATCCTGGAGCTGCTGGGATAGGCACTTGTAACCCCATACATTCAAAGAAGAGAGCGCCTCCCCCACACAGGAGCCTCTGCAGCGCTTGTGAAAGCTGTTCAGGGGGCTGAATCTTGTCCTGATCCACCTGAGGCTGCAGCTGGAGCTAGCAAGAGGAGGAGATGCCAATTCTGACCCCCAAAGAAGGACTGTAAAACAAATACTATGTGCTGCACACATGAGAAATATATCTGCAAAGTCCATGCACACACACTTGCGTACAGTCCTAAATCTGCTAATTAGAGTTGATTGATTTATGTTCTTCACGTTTTTGTTTTGTATCTATCTTATTTTATTCTTATTTATTTATTGATGTTGTTTATACACCTTGTGGGTGGGGACAATGGTTTAAAAAATTGGGAGAAGACTAGTATTTTGTAGTTGACTGTTATTGTTTCCCTTCAATAAAATGCATTCAAAACTACTTTCTGCACATTTCTGCTACTTTCTTATGCTGTACAAGTGCTATCTCTTGCTAAAAAAAAAATCATTTTTATAGCTATGCAGTACCTTTAGCGATAATAATAATAAACCTCTACTTTAGTAAAGAAAACAATTATGACAGGTATGATGTAATAAAAACGAGTAGTGTCCACTGATTAAATGCAGTCTTTCTGCATTGTGAAGAGGGAAAACCCAGATATTCACAAAGTTTGTGATGAATGACAGGTTGTTTCTTCAAGAAAAAATAGATTTGGGGTTTAAAATTCAATGAAGCTGCTTTATTTTAGGGGTTTAGTGAAGGCGGGTCATTTTTTACCCTTAGGACAAGGGGAGTATACAGAATGTTAAGACTACACAAGGGTTAACAGGTGTACCTTGTTAAAAGTTAATTTGTGGAATTTCTTTCCTTCTTAATGCATTTCAGCAAATCAGTTGTTTTGTGACAAGGTAGGGGTGGTATACAGAATATAGCCCTATTTGTTAAAATACCAAGTCCATATTATGGCAAGAACATCTCAATTAAGCAAAGATAAATGACAGTCCAGCATTACTTTAAGAAACGAAGGTCAGTTAATCCGGAAAATTTCCAGAACTTTGAAAGTTTCTTCAAGTGCAGTTGCAAAAGCCATCAAGCGCTATGATGAAACTGGCTCTCATGAGGACCACCACAGGAAAGGAAGACCCAGAGGTATCTCTGCTGCAGAGAATAAGTTCCATTAAAGTTAACTGCACCTCAGATTGCAGCCCAAATAAATTCTTCACAGAGTTCAAGTAACAGACACATCTCAACATCAACTGTTCAGAGGAGACTGCATGAATCAGGCCTTCATGGTCTAATTGCTGCAAAGAAACCACTACTAAAGGACACCAATGATAAGAAGAGACTTGCTTGGGCCAAGAAACACGAGCAATGGACATTAGACTGGTGGAAATCTGTCCTTTGGTCTGATGAGTCCAAATTTGCGATTTTTGGTTCCAACCTCCGTGTTTCTGTGAGACGTGGAGTAGGTGAAAGGATGATATCCGCATGTGTGGTTCCCACCGGGAAGCATGGAGGAGGTGTGATGGCGTGGGGGTGCTTTGCTGGTGACACTGTCAGTGATTTATTTAGAATTCAAGGCACACTTAATCAGCATGGCTACCACAGCATTCTGCAGCAATACGTCATCCCATCTGGTTGCGCTTAGTGGGACTATCATTTGTTTTTCAACAGGACAATGACCCAACACACTTCCATGCTGTGTAAGGGCTATTTGACCAAGAAGGAGAGTGATGGAGTGCTGAATCAGATGATCTGGCCTCCGCAATTACCCGACCTCAACCCAGTTGAGATGGTTTGGGATGAGTTGGACTGCAGAGTGAAGGAAAAGCAGCCAACAAGTGCTCAGCATATGTGGGAACTCCTTCAAGACTGTTGGAAAAGCATTCCAGGTGAAGCTGGTTGAGAGAATGTCAAGAGAGTGCAAAGCTGTCCTCAAGGCAAAAGGTGGTTACTTCAAAATATATTTTGATTTGTTTAACACTTTTTTGGTTACTACATGATTCCATATGTGTTATTTCAAAGTGTTGATGTCTTCACTATTATTCTACAATGTAGAAAATAGTAAAAACAAAGACAATCCCTTGAATGAGTTGGTGTGTCGAAACTTTTGACTAGTAATGTATGTACTGTATGACATGGTTTTCTGACAGCAACTGTTCACGATATATAGCCAAGTGCCTTTGTCGAATCCGCTTATGTTGGTTTGACACTTGAGCTGACATATTTCAAGTCATATTTGATGTAATGTCTGTTTTTTACTGTTTGTGAACCCGTGTGTGCCACCCCTGTAGATTTAAATCGGTGTGTGCCCAACAAAATCTCATATCAATCAGTGTCTGTGTGGGGGTCTACAGCTTATGGACCCTGGCATTGTGAATGTATATTAAATGCAGGTTTAGAGAATGAAACGGGACTTAGTTTAGGTTATTGTCTTTCACAAGTTGAGGGGAGATTCTCAGCAGTCAGGGCACATAAAAGCCTTATTTCTCTTCTGCATTAGTTGTCATTTTCCATTTGGCTTTCACCTTGTAAGCCTGACGTCTTTTTTTCAGTCTGAAGAGTGTTTCTAAATTGGTGTTCTGAGGGTCTGCTCTTGAATATAAATTCTTAGGGTCCTTTTATTCTCCCTCTTTCTCTCTTTTTCTGAAGGAGGTAGCCATTTCCTCTCATTAAAATCAATTAATCTGGAGAAATAAGCTGGGGTGTTTTCCTGTAGTTCAAATGGATGATTTATCCCATTATTTCCACAATTACGTTAGCAGTTATAAATAATTTACTAATCATACACACTGCGTGCGTGTGTGTGCGTGCGTGTACTCAGGTGAATGCTTTGACCTTCATTGTTGTTGTTTGTCGAATATATTTACTTGTAGGAAGCGATCATTGAATAAACAGTGTGAGATTATTCTGCCACGAGCACTTTTCATACGTCACCCTGTTTTCTAGTTGGGGTTGGGATTGTAATAGTCAAAAACGCATGACACAAAGGGACATTCTGTGGAGAACACATGAGGAGACAGGATATTACAGCCCCTCAGTTATATTTAATAGATACAGTACATTGAGTCCTTGATGCCTTATCTTATGCAGATCCACTCGGTGATGCTGTCAGTGGAAATGTGCCAATCACCTCTCGTTCACGCTCTCGTCACTCGTTTGCACAGAGTGATACATGAAGCAAATAGAATGTCAAGTTAAACTGAAACGCTGTGTCTATATCCCTGATTGCGAGTTATCAGCAAATGACATGTCTAAAGAACGAACAAAAAGTGAATTGCCAAATATACCTAGAAGTACCCTTCCATGTAGACATCAAAGTATTGTGACCAAAACTTTGTAACCAAATTACTGTTGTGAATGCTACAGGAATGGTGCATTGTTGTTAAGTTGAGGCAGAGGTTTTTGACTACTGTCTTGTCAGTTGCGTTAGTGTATAAACCCTCCCGGGCTCTAAGGGGTCCCCTGGGGAAAGCACAGATACTGCCTCTGAGCAGTGAGTTGGAGATAAACCTACACTGTCAGGCTCACAAATCGTTTAGGCCCAACTATTGTGCGGCAACTATTTTTCAACACAGGCTGTCAGCAATGGTTACTAATAAGTTTGAACTAACTTTGATTGCTTCGGTCTTGCGAGTGACAGAAAATTTATTAATGAAAACCTATTTGCTGCGGAAAACCCTCACCAGGCAAACAAACACATGGTATGTGTACATTTGCAATTGGATTGTCATATTTTTCTCCTTGTTTGGTTGTGGGAAAAAACAAAAACCTATACAGTCCTACACTATCGCTCAACTGAATCAAGAGGAATGAATTTAGTCTCTGTTTGATCTTTCTTTCTTGTCAACAAACTGTCTTGGAGGATGGCTGACTTGCCTCTTTCCACAGTTAAAGATGTGGCTTGCTCTAAGGAATATACATGTATTACACAATCACATCATACTTACTTTACCACTCATTTTATGGGGTATAGCCATATTTATTTGCACATTCTTAATAAACTTTCCACACTCAATTTGAAATACAAATGTATTTGCCAGTGATAAACCACCAAATAACAATACAATTAAATTGCTTCTGTCCTGCTATCCCTCTCCTATTGTTATCAGTGACTATTATTATAATTATCCCTTTCCAGTAACACAGAGGAGCTTTCTATTTTAAAGTGCATTTGACTGCGTCTAGTTGAAACAAGGATATGCACTGCACATCTCTCAACCTTCTGTTACAATTATTCCTTCATTCCAATATACATGAGTGATGATCTCGTGGGCCTCAACAAAAACAATGATATGAAATCTTGAAAGGATGTGCTTTGGAGCCCTTGTGCTTAGTGCTGGATGAGGATTCCTTGAATCCATGAGACGTCACGCAAACTTTAATTCACGGTTTGATGAAAGGCTGAGCACAGGCCTAGCTGGCACATTTCAGAATGTGTCATTGAATATGCATATTTCAGCGATAAGAGATTTGTTCAGCTCCTATTCCTATCATGGGAAAAGCACATATGATCATTTGAATAACTTTAATTAAAAACCACAGGTGCAGTCATCCATTGCGGAAACTCAAAACAACTGTTACTGTTTTTTTCTAAATCCTACCATAATCTGCTCTGACCAGTACAACAGCACCTATTTCTAGACAAAAAACATTGTCAGTTCATTAGTCATGGTTGTGCTTGCAAAATTAGTTGGTGCTCAATTAATTCAAACCTGCATTTTATGCAGTAACCTTTTTTAACCATGCTCACATATTATTTTACTCCTCTAGGGATGTCATTTATTTAATATTATGTATTGATTTTTGCCTTACTTTTTCTTTAATTATTCTTTTTTTTACTCTTTATGTGATACGCAATGCAGAGAACACCGGGAAGAAGAATGATCATTTAATTACCTGTAACGGTTTCTCTCCTCCTCTTCGTCTGAAGAGGAGGAGTAGGGATCAGACCAAAATGCAGCGGGTTGTGAATACATAATGAATTTATTTAAAGACGAAGACGAACACGAAAAACACTTGGAAAATTACAAAACAACAAAACGACGTAGACTGACCTAAAGCATGAGAACATACAAATACACGAAGAACGCACGAACAGGTACAGACTACAAACCAACGCTACAGTCCCGTGTGGTACGAACATACATACAGACACGGAAGACAATCACCCACAAACAAACAGTGAGAACAGCCTACCTAAATATGGTTCTCAATCAGAGGAAACGTCAAACACCTGCCTCTAATTGAGAACCATATCAGGCAACACATTAAACCCAACATAGAAACACAACACATAGAATGCCCACCCAGCTCACGTCCTGACCAAAAAACAAAGGATTAACACAATAACTAGGGTCAGAACGTGACATTACCATAGTGAATTATTGTAATGTTTGTTTATGTGTCAATTAATCCCGTACAGGATGGGTTGCCAATTGCCGATTTGACACGAAAATAACATTTCATTCATTCATTCACTAGTTCTGAGAGAATGTTTCCCTAAACACTGGTCTAAGATTAGCTTTAACCACCATAGCCTTGTACCTGACTATTTATGTAAGTATTCTACCAACCAGTCTTTTGAGGGGGTTGCACAGAGGGAATGTGAACATCCTCTTGCCCAAGTGTTCACTGAGTTGGAAAAGAGATGAAGAGAGAGAGGGAGCAGCTCTGTTTGACAAGAGTATCATTCTAGTACAGCACCCTCATGGTCATGAACAAAGACGTTACACATAGACTGAAATGCTGTCATAGTCTAAATTTAACAATAGTATACTGAAGGGGTGCCAGATTACCGACAAAACAGATGTTTGTTCCAAAATACTGTCAGTTGAAAGTTAGCTTTTTTTCTGTATGGTTTTGTCAAAATAAGAAAGGGATTTTGGACTTGGCTTGTCTAAACGTAGAAGAGAGCATTGTTCTGGAAGTCCTTTGTAAATGCTATCACCTTTTTTGATTCCTATTGCCTGTTTGTTACTTCTATTCAAAATGGCGAGCCTTTGTTCTTTGGAGTTTGAACCAAACATAATTTATCAGAAAAGTGTCTCTTAATGTCTTGTCCCTGGGGACTGGTCCACTAGTTCCCCCTCCCACATTCCCAATTAATCAGGCCTCTATGAGCTGTTAATTGCAAACTGATCAGCAAATTGACATCTCTGAACAGTTGAAAGCAGTTTGGAGTTGGAGCTCTTTCACAAATGAGTTAACAAAATAGTTTTCAGCATATCTCTCAGCTCTCTCAGATAATCCAGTGTTCTTTGATCAGTGCTTTTATATTTTGTCTTGAATTGTATCAGATAAGACCTCAATTAAACTTAACTGTTATGTGTACACTCTTTGAAAAAAGGGTTCCAAAAGGGTTCTTCGGTTGTCTCCATTAGTTCCAGGTAGAACCCCTTTTAGTTCCAGGTCGAACTATTTTGGGTTCCATGTAGAACCCTCTGTATAAAGGGTTCTACATGGAACCATAAATGGTTCTTCAAAGGGTTCTCCTATGGGGACAGCCGAAGAACCCTTTTAGGTTATAGATTTTTTCCTTATTTAGTGTAAGGGGGCACCATGTAATGTAGGGGATCGTTCAACATAAGTGATACCTCTTACAACTACAATTGAGACGAGTATCTCAGTGTTAGAGATCTGGTGTAGACAACTATAGCAACAGTTTATTCACTATAGCATACTGTGGGTTTGTGTTCATGAATCAATCACTGTCAGAGATGATCATAAGACTGATGTTTTTGACTTCGCAGCTGTTAAAAATAATGAGGATGTGATTCAAGATTATTCATTATAACAAGAGATTTACACAAATGACATCTATTTTAGGAGTTATCCATTTGAATACCATGACGCATAAAGACGACTGAATAACTCACAGAACAAAAATACCTTTTTTTTTTCTTTTTTTTTAAACTGATGCATATATTTGTCAAAGATGTGTCCCTCAACCTCTCTTAACCCTTCTCATTCTCGCTGAAAAACATTCATATTTTCAAGATTTATGCACTCTAGCCATTAACACTAGAGCGTCTGGGTCTCGACAGATCCCCCTTCAAGCTAATGAGCATTCTGACTGCAACTTTATAACAGTGTAATTCATATATTTCATATATGCTTTCACAAAAATAATCATTTAGTTATGTTTATGAAGGCCTTGGGGAACATTCAAATATATATATATATATTTTACAACACAATAGCATTTTGATTCGTTTATGTTACTGTAGGCAATATGTAAAAACTAAAAACAAACTAAAAACACCAACATTCAAGTGTTAAATAGTTTTTATTTCTGGAGTGACTTTGTTACAACTATGAAACAGAAAACATATGTGTTGGAACACTGTAACAGCTTCTTTTCATAAGGACAAAATAAAAATACCCAACCACCAAGACACACAGTCAAGACACGCGGTCAAATGGTGAAAACGTCAGTAGCCTAAACATCATTTAATGTGCCAAGTGGCCGTGATAAATAGTGCAACTCAGCACAAAAGCAATAATGCCATTATGATAAATACAAGTGTAGATATGACAGCCGTCAAAAATAGTAAATTATTGTCAACTCGTGCTTGTGTGTGTCTTCAAGCAATGCCACCAGTAGGATTTCATTTAGCCGTTATCCCTTGTCCTAACAGTTGACACAATTTTCGTAATTTTCACTTGCTTGTCACACTTTGTCATACCTTTGTTTGGTTGTAGTGCGTAATAGTCTTCGGTTGTCTCTTTATTGTGCCCCCTCTTGTCATTCTTCAGCACTGTTGTACGGCTGTGCAGGTGCCTTATTTCGCACAGTGGGAGGGAGCTCCCGACTCACTTTGCTCATGGTGCCGGCCAGCCTTGTTTTCTTTGCATGCAACTTGTTCGCAAATGACAGTAAAAATTGTCCATGGTGACATTTCTCCCCTTGCCAACGTAAGGTTCCACAAGCCTCATCCCCACATTCTCCGACACTCGCTCACCTGCTGCCCGATGTGTATATTTTCCCAGATATTCAAAGCCGTTCAGCATGTACAACTATGCAGACACTCACTGTGTAGCCTACTTCAAGTAGGCCAGAGTAGACTGATACAACTGCTTTGATTCGCTGGACTGATATAGGGTACATAACATTTTAAGATTAGAATTAGAATGGATCAATACAATAGAATGCCGCACTGTTCTTCATTCACAATTGGTGATTACATAATTATGCATCTTTCGCTTCCCCTCGCTCATTAACTCACCCATTTTCCCTCTTTCTCGCCATCATACTTTTATTTATTTATTTAATCTATTCTTATATGTGTGACATTCTTTCGGTATAGTTTAGATTTAGTTTCGAGGCAATTATCAACTGGTCACTGCAATTTCAACTGTCGCAAGAAGGAGTGGAGCAGGCCCTAGTGTTGCCAACTCCTCAGTAAGGAAAGTAGCTATCGGTGGTCGTAAAAGTCGCTAGAAGTTGCTAAATGACGTCATCGCCTAATTTGCATAATTGCCATGTGCATGTAATTGTGATGGACGCTGTAGGAGAGAGGAATAATGTCGTGGGAGAGACAAAAAGTGAGTAAAAAACACCCTAAATAAGTAAAGAAATAAAAAACAACTGTAAAAAGACAGTGAAAAATAACAGTAGCAAGGCTATATACAGTAGCGAGGCTATATACAGGCACCGGTTAGTCGGGCTAATTGAGGTAGTATGTACATGTAGGTATGGTTAAAGTGACAATGCATATATGATAAACAGAGAGTAGTAGCAGTTTAAAAGAGGGGTTGGGGGGACAATGCAAATAGTCCGGGTAGCCATTTGATTACCTGTTCATTAGTCTTATGGCTTGGGGGTAAAAGCTGTTGAGAAGCCTTTTGATCCTAGACTTGGTGCTCCGGTACCGTTGCTATGCAGTAGTAGAGAGAACAGTCTGTGACTGGGGTGGCTGGGGTATTTGACAATTTTTAGGGCCTTCCTCTGACACCGCCTTGTGTAGAGGTCCTGGATGGCAGGCAGCTTAGCCTCAGTGATGTACTGGGCCTTACGCACTACCCTCTGTAGTGCCTTCCGGTCAGAGGCCGAGCAGTTGCCGTATTAGGCGTTGATGCAACCAGTCAGGATGCTCTCGATGTTGCAGCTGTAGAACCTTTTGAGGATCTGAGGACTCTTTTTAGTTTCCTGAGGGGGAATAGGCTTTGTCGTGCCCTCTTCACAACTGTCTTGGAGTGTTTGGAACATTCTAGTTTGTTGGTGATGTGTACACCAAGGAACTTGAAGCTCTCAACCTGCTCCACTACAGCCCTGTCGATGAGAATGGGGGCGTGCTCGGTCCTCCTTTTCCTGTAGCCCACAATCATCTCCTTAGTCTTGGTTACGTTGAGGGATAGGTTGTTATTCTGGCACCACCCGGCCAGGTCATTGTCGGTGATCAGGCCTACCACTGTTGTGTTGTCTCCAAACTTAATGATGGTGTTGGAGTCGTGCCTGCCACGGAATCGTAGGTGAACAGGGAGTACAGGAGGGGACTGAGCACGCACCCCTGAGGGGCTCCTGTGTTGAGGATCAGCGTGGCAGATGTGTTGCTACCTACCCTCACCACCTGGGGGTGGCCCGTCAGGAAGTCCAGGATCCAGTTGCAGAGGGAAGTGTTTAATCCCAGGATCCTTAGCTTAGTGATGAGCTTTGAGGGTACTATGGTGTTGAACGCTGAGCTGTAGTCAATGAATAGCATTCTCACGTAGGACTTCCTTTTGTCCAGGTAGGAAAGGGCAGTGTTGAGTGCAATAGACATTGCATCATCTGTGGATCTGTTTGGGGGGTATGCAAATTGGAGTGGGTCTAGGGTTTCTAGGAAAATGGTGCTAATGTGAGCCATTACCAGTCTTTCAAAGCACTTCATGGCTACGGACGTGAGTGCTACTGGTCTGTAGTCATTTAGGCAGGTTGCATTAGTGTTCTTGGGCACAGGTACTATGGTGGTCTGCTTGAAACATGTTGATATTACAGACTTAATCAGGGACATGTTGAAAATGTCAGTGAAGACACCTGCCAGTTGGTCAGCACATGCCCGGAGCACACAAGTTAATTAGTCTAATCCGTCTGGCCCCGCGGCCTTGTGCATGTTGACCTGTTTAAAGGTCTTTCTCATGTCGGCTACGGAGAGCGTGATCACACAGTCGTCCGGAACAGCTGATGCTCTCATGCATGCCTCAGTGTTGCTTGCCTCGAAGCGAGCATATAAGTGTTTTAGCTCGTCTGGTAGGCTCGTGTCACTGGGTAGCTCGCGGCTGTGCTTCCCTTTGTAGTGTGTAATAGTTTGCAAGCCCTGCCACATAAGATAAGCGTCAGAGCCGGTGTAGTACGATTCAATCTTAGCCCTGTATTGGCGCTTTGCCTGTTTGATGGTTCGTTTGGAGGGCACAGCTGGATTTCTTATAAGCTTCCGGGTTAGCGTCCCGCACCTTGAATGCGGCAGTTCTACCCTTTTAGCTCAGTGCGAATGTCCATGGCTTCTGGTTGTGTATGTACGTACAGTCACTGTGAGGACGACGTCCTCGATGCACTTATTGATAAAGCCAGTGACTGATGTGGTGTACTCCTCAATGCAATCGGAAGAATCCCGGAACATGTTCCAGTCTGTGATAGCAAAACAGTCCTGTAGTTTAACATCTGCTTCATCTGACTACTTTTTTATAGACCGAGTCACTGGTGCTTCCTGCTTTAATTTTTGCTTGTAAGCAGGAATCAGGAGGATAGAATTGTGGTCAGATTTACCAAATGGAGGGCGAGGGAGAGCTTTGTACTCGTGTCTGTGTTTGGAGTAAAGGTGATCTAGAATTTTTTTCCCTCTGGTTGCACATTTAACATGTTGATAGAGATTACGTAAAACTGATTTAAGTTTGCCTGCATTAAAGTCCCCGGCTCCTAGGACCGCCGCCTGTTTGCTTATTTCCTTATACAGCTGACTGAGTGCAGTCTTAGTGCCAGCATCCGTCTGTGGTGGTAAATAAACAGCCACGAAAAGTATATATGAAAACTATCTTGGCAAATTGTGTGGTCTACAGTTTATCAGTTTACCCTACTTCAGGCGAGCAAAATCTATTTGCTTCCTTAAATTTCGTGCACCAGCTGATGTTTACAAATATGCACAGAAATGCACAGAAGAAAAAATCTTTGTTTAATCCGAGGTGAGTGATCGCTGTCCTGATATCCAGAAGCTCTTTTTTTGCCGTAAGATACGGTGGCAGAAACATTATGTACAAAATAAGTTACAAATGACCCAAAAAAACACATAATAGCACAATTGGTTAGGTGCCCGTAAAATTGCTGCCATTTCTTCCTGAGCTATTTTGAGCACCTGTTTATGGACAGGTGCAGAGTTAATGCATCTCTTGTATTGTTCTCCTGTTTAAAATGAATGGAAATCATGATGTTGAAGAATTTTTATGACTGTGTGATCTTCCCCAGCTAATGCCACTTCCTTTTCTTTGTCTTTTCTTTCAGGTAAGTCAGTGCTGCTAACGACCTTTAAGGAGAAGACAGTGAGGAATGGCTTTGCTGTCGTTTAGGGGTGGAGGCATCTGTAAAACTTTCAATGGCTTCCTATCCATCAAAAGGTGGATGTTGGGAGTGAGTGAGTTAACGTCAATCATAACACCCTTTCTGAGACACGCTTCCTGATTGAACTTCCAGGCTCCTCTCTGTGTGTGTTGCCTGTGGCTACAGTATTACCTGTGTATCTGCCATCAGCAGGGTTGGAGAGCAGATGTAATCACAGCATTATTTCCCCTCTGTGCTGTCACACCAACACAAAACACCTCGACTTGATTAGCATTATTCCTTCCTCAATAGGTTTCTTCTCATTTATTTGTGTTTGCCTACAGAGGTATGCTTATGCCGATAGCAGCAGGGAGGATGTGAGGGATGTAGGCCCACATCAGGTGTAGTTTCACTTGTGTTTGTGTATATGATGCCCCAGTTGTTCGTCAGTTGTATGGAGGTGTGCTCTTTTTATTAACCACTAGTAGAATTCAATTAACTGATCTTCTGTTTTCATGTGCTGGTGTTTGATTTCATTATAGCCCACTCACTGTGCTTTGAGACTCGTGTGTGTGTGTGTGTGTGTGTGTGTGTGTGTGTGTGTGTGTGTGTGTGTGTGTGTGTGTGTGTGTGTGTGTGTGTGTGTGTGTGTGTGTGTGTGTGTGTGTGTGTGTGTGTGTGTGTGTGCGTGCGTGCGTGTGTGTGTGTGCATTACAGCCCTAGAGTAGGATCATTAGCCCCATTAGCCCCAGCTGACTAACGTAGATAAGCTCTTAGAGATGGACTGCCGCTAGTCTTATTTGTACCCTTGAGGATCGTGTTCATCTTGTTTTAAACACTTTGGCTATTCTTCTTTCTTTTGAACGTGTTGAAGTATCTTCCCCCTCCATCTCCTCTCCTATTAAGCAAAAGCAGAATAGAGACTTCACCTTTCAATTAATCACTCTCAATGTTACCATGCGTGTTAACCAACGGTCAATGAGGGCCTGTAGATGTGTCTGTATAAATAGAACATGGCAAACCCACCATACATAGGTTATTATTAGTCATGCAGTGGGTTTAATATTTCAATGCTTCTGTCTAATTTCCTTGGATTTTCAGCACAAAGAAATTCCACAAAATAGAATAGCTTATAGAATTGCTAATGCCTTGGCTAGGTTATGGTGCCGGAGAGGATGGTTACCGTTTTATTGGCTCTTAGGCACTTAACCAACCGTGCTATTTTGTTCGTATTTTCGCATTGTTTGTAACTTCTTTTTGTGTATAATGTTGCTGCTACCATCTCTTATGACCGAAAAGATCTTCTGGACATCAGAACAGCGATTTCTCATCTTGAATTGGATGAAGAATGTTTCTTTAATGATTCCGGTTGAGAGGGACACCCGAACAGGCCCTCATCCCCGTCATTCACAGGAGGAGATCGGGGTGCCTTGTGAGGCTCCGCCGACGAGTGGCTAATCTGCCTTTGCCATCGGTACTATTGTACGTTGGCCTATCGCTGGATAATAACCTGTTATGGCTGCAAGGGAAAGTATTGAGTAGCCAGATAAAAGATGCCCATTTCAAACGGCCTCGTACTCAATTCTTGCTCGTACAATATGCATATTATTATTACTATTGGATAGAAAACACTCTCTAGTTTCTAAAACCGTTTGAATTATTTCTCTGAGTGAAACAGAAGTCATTCTGCAGCACTTTTCTTGACCAGGAAGTGGAATGTCAGAAATCTATGCTCTGTTCAACTTCTTGCCTATACATGGGCATAAGACGTAAGAGGCTACGTACACTTCATACACCTTCCCCTGGTTGGTCAAGAGGTTGTGAGATAATTTTTTTTGTGTTTATCTTGGTCTAAGGTGGAATAAAAGCTCTTTCTTTGACGTGACCGTCCACTTCCTGTTTCTGGAGCGCGCGAAAGAGGACATGGATATGCCTTCTGTTTAGCTGTCGTTATGAACGACTAACATCTCCGTCTTAGATTTTATTTGATACATGTGACCATATCATCTTAACGTATGTTTTTTCAATATAGTTTAATCAGATTATTGAAATTTTTTCGGGAGTTTTGCCGTGTTCCGTTCTCTGACTTTGTTTACGTTGGAGAGATCCGTACCACTTGGCAAGTGCCCATGCTAAATGAAGAGGGATATTTGCCGTTCCAGATCAAAACAACGACTGTTCTGGACAAAGGACACCTTGTCCAACATTCTGACGGAAGATCACCAAAAGTAAGAAACATTTTATGATGCTATTTCTAATATCTGTCGTGCATGTGAACTGGTCGTGGGCGCCCAAGTGTTTCTGGCTATTGTAGCTACGCTAATATAGCGCTACATTTTGTTTTCGCTGTAAAACATTTAATAAATCGGAAATATTGTCTGGAATCACAAGATGCCTGTCTTTCAATTGCTGTACACTATGTATTTTTCAGAAATGTTTTATGATGAGTAATTAGTTATTTGACGTTGGTGTCTGTAAATATTATGGCTGCTTTCGGTGCAATTTCTGATTGTAGCTGAAATGTAAACTATGATTTATACCTGAAATATGCAAATTTTTCGAACAAAACATATGCTATACAATAAATATGTTATCAGACTGTCATCTGATGAAGTTTTTTCTTGGTTAGTGGCTATTTATTTCTTTATTTGGTCGAATGTGTGATAGCTACTGATGGAGTAAGAAACTGATGGAGTAAGAATAGTGGTGTCTTTTGCTAACGTGGTTAGCTAATAGATTTACATATTTTGTCTTCCCTGTAAAACATTTTAAAAATC
Source organism: Salvelinus namaycush (assembly GCF_016432855.1). NCBI lineage: Eukaryota > Metazoa > Chordata > Actinopteri > Salmoniformes > Salmonidae > Salvelinus > Salvelinus namaycush. The sequence continues at coordinate 33,556,253 of NC_052329.1, read as the reverse complement.
GGACATGTTGGCTTGATTCACAAGATGTGTACCTTTCATATGCTGTATTGGACTTGTTAATGTGTGAAAGTTAAATATTTAAAAAAAATATCTTTTGAATTTCGCGCCCTGCACTTTGAGCTGGCTGTTGTCATAAGTGTACCGGTGTCGGGCTTGCAGCCCAAACAGGATAAATTGGACGAACTAAAAGCACATATACCCTACCAACGGGACATTAAAAATGGTAATATCTTATCTTTCACCAAGTCATGGCTGAACAACGACATGAAAAACATACATCTGGCAGGTTATATCAAATCAAATTTATTTATATAGCCCTTCTTACATCAGCTGATATCTGAAAGTGCTGTACAGAAACCCAGCCTAAAACCCCAAACAGCAAGCAATGCAGGTGTAGAAGCACGGTGGATAGGAAAAACTCCCTAGAAAGGCCAAAACCTAGGAAGAAACATAGAGAGGAACCAGGCTATGAGGGGTGGCCAGTCCGCTTCTGGCTGTGCTGGGTGGAGATTATAACAGAACATGGCCAAGATGTTCAAATGTTCATAAATGACTAGCATATTCAAATAATAATAATCACAGTAGTTGTCGAGGGTGCAGCAAGTCAGCACCTCAGGAGTAAATGTCAATTGGCTTTTCATAGCCGATCATTAGGAGTATCTCTACCGCTCCTGCGGTCTCTAGAGAGTTGAAAACAGCAGGTCTGGGACAGGTAGCACGTCCGGTGAACAGGTCAGGGTTCCATAGCCGCAGGCAGAACAGTTGAAACTGGAGCAGCAGCACGGCCAGGTGGACTGGGGACAGCAAGGAGTCATCATGCCAGGTAGTCCTGAGGCATGGTCCTAGGGCACAGGTCCTCCGAAAGAGAGAATTAGAGAGAGCATACTTAAATTCACACAGGACACCGGATAAGACAGGAGAAGTACTCCAGATATAACAAATTGACCCTAGCCCCCCGACACAAACTAATGCAGCATAAATACTGGAGGCTGAAACAGGAGGGGTCAGGAGACACTGTGGCCCCATCCGATGATACCCCCGGACAGGGCCAAACAGGAAGGATATAACCCCACCCACTTTGCCAAAGCACAGCCCCCACACCACTAGAGGGATATCTTCAACCACCAAATTACCATCCTGAGACAAGGCCGAGTATAGCCCACAAAGATCTCCGCCACGGCACAACCCAAGGGGGGGCGCCAACCCAGACAGGATGATCACGTCAGTGACTCAACCCACTCAAGTGACGCACCCCTCCTAGGGACGGCATGAAAGAGCACCAGTAAGCCAGTGACTCAGCCCCTGTAATAGGGTTAGAGGCAGAGAATCCCAGTGGAGAGAGGGGAACCGGCCAGGCAGAGACAGCAAGGGCGGTTCGTTGCTCCAGAGCCTTTCCGTTCACCTTCACACTTCTGGACCAGACTACCCTCAATCATATCACCCACTGAAGAGATGAGTCTTCAGTAAAGACTTCAAAGTTGAGACCGAGTCTGCGTCTCTCACATGGGTAGGCAGACCATTCCATAAAAATGGAGATCTATAGGAGAAAGCCCTGCCTCCAGCTGTTTGCTTAGAAATTCAAGGGACAATTAGGAGGCCTGTGTCTTGTGACCGTAGCGTACGTGTAGGTATGTACGGCAGGACCAAATCGGAAAGATAGGTAGGAGCAAGCCCATGTAATGCTTTGTAGGTTAGCAGTAAAACCTTGAAATCAGCCCTTGCCTTAACAGGAAGCCAGTGTAGGGAGGCTAGCACTGGAGTAATATGATCACATTTTTGGGTTCTAGTCAGGATTCTAGCAGCCGTATTTAGCAATAACTGAAGTTTATTTAGTGCTTTATCCGGGTAGCGGAAAGTAGAGCATTGCAGTAGTCTAACCTAGAAGTAACAAAAGCATGGATACATTTTTCTGCATCATTTTTGGACAGAAAGTTTCTGATTTTTGCAATGTTACGTAGATGGAAAAAATCTGTCCATGAAACAGTCTTGATATGTTCGTCAAAAGAGAGATCAGGTTCCAGAGTAACGCCGAAGTCCTTCACAGTTTTATTTTTGACAACTTTACAACCATCAAGATTAATTGTCAGATTCAACAGAATATCTCTTTGTTTCTTGCGACCTAGAACAAGCATCTCTGTTTTGTCCGAGTTTAAAAGTAGAACGTTTTCAGCCATCCACTTCCTTATGTCTGAAACACAGGCTTCTAGCGAGGGCAATTTTGGGGCTTCACCATGTTTGATTGAAATGTACAGCTGTGTGTCATCTGCATAGCAGTGAAGGTTAACATTATGTTTTCGAATGACATCCCCAAGAGGTAAAATATATAGTGAAAACAATAGTGGTCCTAAAACGGAACTTTGAGGAACACTGAAATGTACAGTTGATTTGTCAGAGGACAAACCATTCACAGAGACAAACTGATATCTTTCCGACAGATAAGATCTAAACCAGGCCAGAACTTGTCCGTGTAGGCCAATTTGGGTTTCCAATCTCTCCAAAAGAATGTGGTGATCGATGGTATCAAAGGCAGCACTAAGGTCTAGGAGCACGAGGACAGATGCAGAGCCTCGGTCTGACGCCATTAACTTCTTATGGCTGCAGCCCGGCGTCGGTACACTTATGACAACAGCCACTTCAAGTGCAGGGCGCGAAATTCAAAATATATATTTTTAAAATATTTAACTTTCACACATTAACAAGTCCAATACAGCAAATGAAAGGTACACATCTTGTGAATCCAGCCAACATGTCCGATTTTTTAAATGTTTTACAGCGAAAACAGCACGTATATTTATGTTAGCTCACCACCAAATACAAAAAAGGACAGACATTTTTCACAGCACAGGTAGCATGCACAAAGCCAACCTAACTAACCAACAAACAACTTCATCAGATGACAGTCTTATAACATGTTATTCAATAAATCTATGTTTTGTTCGAAAAATGTGCATATTTCAGGTATAAATCATAGTTTACATTGCAGCTACAATCAGAAATTGCACCGAAAGCAGCCATAATAATTACAGACACCAACGTCAAATACCTAATTACTCATCATAAAACATTTACGAAAAATACATAGTGTACAGCAAATGAAAGACAGGCATCTTGTGATTCCAGCCAATATTTCCGATTTATTAAGTGTTTTACAGCGAAAACACAATATAGCGTTATATTAGCTTACCACAATAGCCAGAAACACATGCCATTTCCCAGTAGCAAAAGGTTAGCGATCGTAACAAACAAGCAAAAGATATATAATTTTTGACTAACCTTGATATTCTTCATCAGATGACAGTCCTATAACATCAGGTTATACATACACTTATGTTTTGTTCGAAAATGTGCATATTTAGAGCTGAAATCAGTGGTTATACATTCTGCTAACGTAGCTACTATTTCCCACAACGTTCGGATATTTTTCTGACACTTTTTATGACACACATATTCTGACCAAATAGCTATTCATAAACATAACTAAAAAATACATGTTGTATAGGAAATGATAGATCCATTAGTTCTTAATGAAATCGCAGTGTTAGAATTCTAAAAATAACTTCATTACGACATACAGCTTCGGTATAGCTAGAGTACCCAAACGTTGGGCGCCGACGACTAGTTCACATGCACGACAGATATATGAAATAGCATCATAAAATGTTTCTTACTTTTGCTGATCTTTCATCAGAATGTTGGACAAGGGGTCCTTTGTCCAGAACAGTCGTTGTTTGGATTTAGAACGGCCACTTTCCCTCTCGATTTAGCAAGCGCACTAGCCAAGTGGCACGAATCGCTCCATCGTCAACAAAGTCAGAGAACGGAACACGGCAAAACTCCCCAAAAAATTTCAATAATCTGATTAAACTATATTGAAAAAACATACTTTACGATGATATGGTCACATGTATCAAATAAAATCAAAGCCGGAGATAGTAGTCGCCTATAACGGCAGCTAAACAGAAGGCAAATCCATGAACCACCTCGCGCTCTCCAGAAAACCGGAAATGGGGGACACGTCATACAAAGAGCTTGTATTCCACTTCAGACCAAGATAAACACTACATTTCTTCTCTCACCGCCTCTTGACATCCAGGGGAAGGTGTATGACGTGCATGTATACTCATACGTATCATGCCCATTTATAGGCAGGAAGTAGAACAGAGCATCGATTTCAGACTTTCCACTTCCTGGTCAGGAAGTTTGTGCCAAATGAGTTCTGTTTGACTCACAGATATAATTCAAACGGTTTTAGAAACTAGAGAGTGTTTTCTATCCAATAGTAATAATAATATGCATATTGTACGAGCAAGAATTGAGTACGAGGCCGTTTGAAATGGGCACCTTTTATCTGGCTACTCAATACTGCCCCTGCAGCCCAAACAGGTTAAAAGGTAATTTACCACCTTCACAAGTGCAGTCTCAGTGCTATGATGGGGTCTAAAACCAGACTGAAGCATTTCGTATGCATTGTTTGTCTTCAGGAAGACAGTGAGTTGCTGCGCAACAGCTTTTTCTAAAATTTTTGAGAGGAATGGAAGATTCGATATAGGCCAATAGTTTTTTATATTTTCTGGGTCAAGGTTTGGCTTTTTCAAGAGAGGCTTTATTACTGCCACTTTTAGTGAGTTAGGTACACATTCGGTGGATAGAGAGCCATTTATTATGTTCAACATAGGAGGGCCAAGCACAGGAAGCAGCTCTTTCAGTAGTTTAGTTGGAATAGGGTCCAATATGCAGCTTGAAATGTTTAGAGGCCATGATTATTTTCATCATTGTGTCATTGTGTTATACACTGTATCGGCAGGATAGAACAGCAGGTTCTGCTCACATGAGGTAGAGTATCTCATGATAAGCTGTAGACCACACTGTCTACCTATAGAGTTTTCATCTGTATTTTTTGTAGTTGTCTACATACCACCACAGACCGATGCTGGCAATAAGACCGTACTCAATCAGCTGTATACCGCCAAAAGCAAACAGGAAAACGTTCATCCAGAGGCGGCGCTCCTAGTGGCCGGGGACTTTAACTTCTACCGCCTCAGAAACCCGGGTCCGGGAGCACCCCCCACCACCCCCACCAGTAAAGAAGCTGACTAGCATAGCTAGCATAGCGTCACAAGTAAATACTAGCATCTAAATATCATTAAATCACAAGTCCAAAACACCAGATGAAAGATACACTTCTTGTGAATCCAGCAATCATTTCTGATTTTTAAAATGTTTTACAGGGAAGACACAATATGTAAATCTATTAGCTAACCACGTTAGCAAAAGACACCATTTTTCTTACTCCACAATTTTTTCACTCCATCACCAGCTATCACCAATTCGACCAAATAAAGATATAAATAGCCACTAACCAAGAAAAAACTTCATCAGATGACAGTCTGATAACATATTTATTGTATAGCATAGGTTTTGTTAGAAAAATGTGCATATTTCAGGTATAAATCATAGTTTGCCATTGCAGCCACCATCACAAATCTCCCCAAAGCGACTAGAATTACTACAGAGAGCAACGTGTATTACCAATTTACTCATCATAAAACATTTCTTAAAAATACACAGTGCACAGCAATGGAAAGACACATCTTGTGAATTCAGACAATATTTCAGATTTTCTAAGTGTTTTACAGCGAAAACACAATAAATCGTTATATTACCATACCACATGTGCAAACGTTACCCGAGCATTGATTCAAGGCAAAAAGAGCGATAGCGTTATCATCACCAAAATATATTAATTTTTTCACTAACCTTCTCAGAATTCTTCCGATGACACTCCTGTAACATCATATTACACAATCCATATAGAGTTTGATCGAAAATGTGCATATTTAGCGGCACAAATCGTGCTTACACAATGGAAATACTGTCCAACTACTCAAGCAATCTGCCCGGCGCCATCTTGGAAAGACATCTATTTTTATCGAAAACTATTCATAAACTTGACTAAAAAAATACAAGTTGGACAACAATTGAAAGACAAATTAGTTCTTAATGCAATCGCTGAATTACATTTCTAAAATTATCCTTACTGTGCAATACAGGGTGCGCCAAAGCGAAGCTACACAAAAAAAAATGGCGATATATGCGTTTAACATTTTTCAACAGAACAACGATTTATCATCATAAATAGTTCTTACTATGAGCTGAGCTTCCATCAGAATCTTGGGCAATGTATCCTTTCTCCGGTCTAATCGTCTTTTGGTCGAAAGATGTCCTCTTGTCCTGTCGAAATGGCCACTAACGTTCGGCATGTACTGGAAAAGTGCCCAGCTCTTGGAAGTGCGTCACAAAGAAATGCCAGAAAATCGCACTAAACGGATATAAATTGCTATAAAACGGTTTAAATTAACTACCTTATGATGTTTTTAACACCTATAACGAGTAAAAACATGACCGGAGATATATTACTGGCTAAACCAAAGCTTGGAAGGAGGCCAGTCCGACGTCCATCGTGCGTCAGGCGCAGGGAGGAAAAGAAATGTACTTCCGCCCTTTGGTCTTTTATACAGTCCCAGATTGCGCAATCGACTCCATTCAAATTGTCACCACTTACTGACATCTAGAGGAAGGCGTAGGCAGTGTTTGTATCCCCATAGCATTCACAGGGACCTTAAAACTGACCTGGGAACAGGGGCCAAGATTTCTGAAATCTCACTCCCTGTCAGGAAAAGTGCTGTAGAATGAGTTCTGTTTCACTCAGAGACATAATTCCAACGGTTATAGAAACTAGAGAGAGTTTTCTATCCAATAATAATAATAATATGCATATTGTACGAGCAAGAATTGAGTACTAGGCAGTTTAATTTGGAGACCAATTTTCGCTAAGTCGAAACAGCACCCCCTATATTCTCAAGAGGTTAATGCAGGCAAACTTAAATCCGTTCTACCTCATTTACCTCTATGTTAAATGTGCAACCAGAGGGAAAAAAATTTGAGACCACCTTTACTCCACACACAGAGAAGCGTACAAAGCTCTCCCTCGCCCGCCATTTGGTAAACTTGACCATAACTCTATCCTCCTGATTCCTGCTTACAAGCAAAAATTAAAGCAGGAAGCACCAGTGACTCGGTCAATAAAAAAGTGGTCAGATGAAGCAGATGCTAAGCTACAGGACTGTTTTGCTAGCACAGACTGGAATATGTTCCGGGATTCTTCCAATGGCATTGAGGAGTACACCACATCAGTCACTGGCTTCATCAATAAGTGCATCAATGACTTCGTCCCCACAGTGACTCTACGTACATACCCCAACCAGAAGCCATGGATTACAGGCAACATCCGCACTGAGCTAATGGGTAGAGCTGCCGCTTTCAAGGAGTGGGAAGCCGGAAGCTTATAATAAATCTCGCTATGCCCTCTGACGAACCATCAAACAGGTAAAGCGTTAATACAGGACTAAGATAGAATCGTACTACACTGGCTCCGACGCTCGTCAGATGTGGCAGGGGTGCAAACTATTGCAGACTACAAAGGGAAGCACAGCCGAGAGCTGACCAGTGACACAAGCCTACCAGACGAGCTAAAACACTTCTATGCTCGCTTCGAGGCAAGTAACACTGAAAAATGCACGAGAGCATCAGCTGTTCCCGGAAGACTGTGTGATCACGCTCTCCAGAGCCGATGTGAGTAAGACCTTTAAACAGGCCAACATTCACAAGGCCGCAGGGCTAGACGAATTACCAGGACGGGTACTCCGAGCATGCGCGGACCAACTGGCAAGTGTCTTCACTGACATTTTCAACCTCTCCCTGTCTGAGTCTGTAATACCAATATGTTTCAAGCAGACCACAATGGTCCCTGTGCCCAAGAACACTAAGGTAACCTGCCTAAATGACTACCGACCCGTAGCACTCATGTCTTTAGAAATGAAGTGCTTTGAAAGGCTGGTCATGGCTCACATCAACACCATTATCCCAGAAATCCTAGACCCACTCCAATTTGCATACCACCCAAACAGATCCACAGATGATGCAATCTCTATTCCACTCCACACTGCCCTTTCACACCTGAACAAAAGGAACAGCTGTGTGAGAATGCTATTCTTTAAATACAGCTCAGAGTTCAACACCGTAGTGCCCTCAAAGCTAATCAGTAAGCTAAGGACCCTCGGACTAAACACCTCCCTCTGCAACTGGATCCTGGACTTCCTGACGGGCCGCCCCCAGGTGGAAAGGGTAGGTAACGACACATCCGCCACGCTGATCCTCAATACGGGGGCCCCTCAGGCGTGATGTGCTCAGTCCCCTCCTGTACTTCCTGTTCACTCATGACTGCACGGCCAGGCATGACTCCAACACCATCATTAAGTTTGCCGACGACACAACAGTGGTAAGCCTGATCACCGACAACGACGAGAGCCTATAGGGAGGAGGTCAGAGACCTGACCATGTGGTGCAAGGACAACAACCTCTCCCTCAACGTTATCAAGACAAAGGAGATGATTGTGGACTACAGGAAAAGGAGGACACGAACACCCCCCCATTTTAATCGACGAGGCTGTAGTGGAGCAGGTTGAGAGCTTCAAGGTCCTTGGTGTCCACATCACCAACAAACTAACATGGTCCAAGCACACCAAGACAGTCGTGAAGAGGACCCGACAAAACCAAGCATTGAAAATGACTGCTCCAGCAACTGAGATCATTGCTGCCAGGAAATGATAAGTGTATGCTACACGACTCTACTTTTGACCTATAGCCTCAGTGACAAAGTAAAGGCAAAACTGTTTGAATAGTCTATCCATGTAGAATTTAATCACATTTTGACAAATAATATTTAGGCAGGTTTTACACTGAAATTATTTATCTTGAAGAATGACGATTACCTTTTGAAATAACGTACATTCTAATGAATTCTGACCATCTGAGATCTGTTGAATATCCAGACATTTTCCAGTGGATCTGTCTCAGACCAAAATGAAAGCCGGCTTATAGCCTAGATAGCTAGATCACCGTTGATAGCAGTTAGCCCTTTGGGAAGTGGTGGCTAACTGGCAGGTTCTGCTGCTTCCCAGGGCTGTGTTCTGTATTTTGAATGTGACCAGCTATATGAGGACCTCCTGTGTTGAAGGATAAACTCTTTCTATTGGTAGTTATCAATAAAACATCATAATAGTGTTTGATTTGGCTGCTGGGGGTAATGAGACCACTAGCTCCACTTACACCATTGACAACTATGTGCCATTTTCAAGGGATTGTTAAATACATTTTATAACTATTTGGATTTAATATCATCACCTCTTGAAGAGCATAGTTAGAACTACACAATTCCAAATATTCAACATTTAGCTCTATCAGGGTTATACAGCAATCAGTAAACATCAATTGATCATGTATTTTCAGTTACGTTTGTGTAGCCTTATCTGTTTGGCATTTAGCTAGCAACATGTCTCATTTAGCTTGCTTCATATGAGATAAGGCTTTCGGAAAGAGCTTGACATCGTCCTGGTTAAGTTGTCCGTCGGACTACTGGCATCACCTCTATAGATGACATGCAAATCAAACCATATTTGGATATAGTCCTCTAGTTTATCCCTTTAAAATTAGCTTGTTAACTAGCCATATTGATGTGATCTGGTATTAGCTAGCTAGCCAATTTGACATGGTCCATCAATCAATGTACTGTAGCTTATCATGTCTGTCAGTAGCAATCTGGAATAAACTATTTAAAAACAATGTGGGATAATGTTAGCTAGATAGGCCTATGTTGGTTGGAGAAAAAAGTACATTAGGTCTACTTACCCCTATGTTTAGCCAACTGTACAAAGTTTCCACCGGTAGCTTGCGAAGTAAACATGATCAGCTAACGGTAACGTTAAATCGGCAAATGCGCCCTTTGACACATTTCAGTTGAATCCATTCAGTTGTACAACTGACTTGGTATCCCCCTTTCCCTTCTGTTGCTTGACAAGCAGACTGCGAATGGAAATTAACATAAACCCCTCATACTTGTCAGGTATAGTTCACTTTTATTTTTTAACACTCAAATATCCAATTAATAGTGGCCAATATGGAGAGATATCGTGAGGTTACCCACCCTCACATATCTGAAATGTCATGATCAATTGATATTTACTGATCACTGAATGCATGCAGTTACTTACTGTATAACTCTGATGATAGAGCTAAATGTGCATGAGTGTTTTGCATGGAAAAATATGAGGTGATAATACAACCAAATAGTTTACATTTATTTAACAATCCCTTGAAAATGGCACGCAGTTGTCAATGGTTTTTGTGGAGCTACGAGTCTCTTTCCCCCCAGCAGGCAAATTGAACACTCAACACCTTATTATGACATTTTATTGATAGCAACTTATAGGTGGTGCAGGGACAGAGGTGTTGTTATGACAACCAGCTACATTCAGCTGCACATTCCAGATGTTCTGTCTGAAACATTTACAGCTAAAACCCACCTCAAGTCCCTGAGTGCCACTTGGGATTTCAGTTTATCTTTCGTATGCGACAATATGTGACATCATGGAAGTACAGACACCTAAGGCTCATTAGTATTTGATATGAGATGGTTAAATATTAATTAATTATTTATTATTATTATTATTATCACGTGTAGCAATGATTGACACACAGTATTTGTGTTTTAAGGGATAGCCTATGATTGTGAGAATCAAACCCTACAATCAAGGGATGATGTAGGCGTTTTGAAACATTGCTGTCTGCTGACATGATATCATTCATGCTCGTACAGCTACAGTTATCATTCATGAATCTGGTCGTGGTATATTATCTTATCTAGCCACAGTGGACATCCCTGCTGCACTCCATACTCAGCCTGTATGGGTTGCAGTATAGAGACATCACATCAATTAGACATTAGAGTGAATGTAGAATGACTGGGGCCCAGTCTAGGGCTCTCTGTGGACTTCTTTATCAGACAGGTCTGAAGGGGATCTCATGACACTGGCTTATCATGGCACCGATGGAGAAAGAGTGGGAACGATGTCACAAAGCCACAGCTGCCGGGCCCAGAGAGCAGAGAGAGAAGCGGCAGCTCAAGGGTCAGCCTGTCTCCGATGATGGATGCACCTTATCTGCTTTTCCTCAATAGCTACTACATCAGTTTAGACAGCCCTCCGAAATTACTTCCATTGTTGTCTTCAGATGTAAGGAAGAGCCTCTACAGGGGCTTTGTCATAAAATATTCTATAATATTAGCCAGACAGATTCAGCGAAGGGAACACTGAACTCCTCTGGTAAGTGACTTCAATGGCAAGAGGAATTCTTGACATGACAGACATTCAATGACAGCAACATTATTACTGTGTGAGTGTCCCATTTTTTCACTATGAGAAAAACTATTATATTTTGATTGCAATTGACAGGAGGATTAGATAAAAAAGCCTTGGCGATGGGATGATAAACATTATTTTTTTCTCCATTGAAGAGAATAGCTGTCCAAGGCCCTATATATTGGCAAGAGATAAAAATCCATTATCGATGCTCAATATTGCTCTCCATGTCTTGGCTCTTAAAATTAAGGAAAAAGGGGCTTACTGTGTGTGTGTGTGTGTGTGTGTGTGTGTGTGTGTGTGTGTGTGTGTGTGTGTGTGTGTGTGCGCAAGGGGGAAATAAAGTGGATTATGAAGCCTTGAGCGATGTTTGGGTAGAAGTTAGAGCAGTGTTGAGTCAGATTTTCAGTTAAAGTGTGAAAATACACATCTCTTTTCCCAAAGACCGTCAAGGCTTAATCTCAGATCTGTGAAGCAGGTTTTAAAATTAGGCTATGCCTGTTATGTCTGTCACATACACCTTTGCATGCTGAGCTTTCCATGGGAAAAGTGGGTAAAAAATCTGAAAATCGAAAGCGTTTCTAGACAAGAGAAAAGGTCATCTATTGTTTAAAAATTGCCTTTTTGCCTTTGTGCAGATTGCCATGTCTCATTTTTGATTAATTGAAAATGATACTTTTTTCAAATTATCTCTCTTTTTCAAACAAGCATTGCAGAGCTGGCTACAATTTCAATTTCGTCCCCCTGAAAAGATAGAACAAATATAACAACAAGTATTATGGCTGAACTCAAATCTACTGGTTTATAAAATACCTGTATGGGAAACATGTTTGAAAAGGGTAATTTGTTTTTAAATGGAATGGTAGAGTTATGTCTTTCATGGAGTTATCAGAATTGTAAGGGAAGGTCTGCTCAATCCAAGATTACGACCAATTGATTACAGCATTACCCCAAAAATGGAGGCGGCAGGTGGCAGCGGGAGGAGGTAGGGAACTGGTCAATCTGCCCAATATGAAGGATCAAAACTGGCGGAGGAATAAAAATAGCATAAATAGGAAACTATACCAGTTTCATTTGAGGACCAGGATGTTGACAGTTGTGCCATACAGATTGCTAAATAGTTGGGAAGAGATTTTTGATGTTCAGATTCCATGGTACGAGTTTATACACTGCTCAAAAAAATAAAGGGAACACTAAAATAACACATCCTAGATCTGAATGGATGAAATATTCTTATTAAATACTTTTTTCTTTACATAGTTGAATGTGCTGACAACAAAATCACACAAAAATGATCAATGTAAATCAAATTTATCAACCCATGGAGGTCTGGATTTGGAGTCACACTCAAAATTAAAGTGGAAAACCACACTACAGGCTGATCCAACTTTGATGTAATGTCCTTAAAACAAGTCAAAATGAGGCTCAGTAGTGTGTGTGGCCTCCACGTGCTTGTATGACCTCCCTACAATACCTGGGCATGCTCCTGATGAGGTGGCGGATGGTCTCCTGAGGGATCTCCTCCCAGACCTGGACTAAAGCATCCGCCAACTCCTGGACAGTCTGTGGTGCAACGTGGCGTTGGTGGATGGAGCGAGACATGATGTCCCAGATGTGCTCAATTGGATTCAGGTCTGGGGAACGGGCGGGCCAGTCCATAGCATCAATGCCTTCCTCTTGCAGGAACTGCTGACACACTCCAGCCACATGAGGTCTAGCATTGTCTTGCATTAGGAGGAACCCAGGGCCAACCACACCAGCATATGGTCTCACAAGGGGTCTGAGGATCTCATATCGGTACCTAATGGCAGTCAGGCTACGTCTGGCGAGCACATGGAGGGCTATGCGGCCCCCCAAAGAAATGCCACCCCACACCATGACTGACCCACCTCCAAACCGGTCATGCTGGAGGATGTTGCAGGCAGCAGAACGTTCTCCACGGCATCTCCAGACTCTGTCACGTCTGTCACGTGCTCAGTGTGAACCTGCTTTCATCTGTGAAGAGCACAGGGCGCCAGTGGCGAATTTGCCAATCTTGGTGTTCTCTGGCAAATGCCAAACGTCCTGCACGGTGTTGGGCTGTAAGCACAACCCCCACCTGTGGACGTCGGGCCCTCATACCACCCTCATGGAGTCTGTTTCTGACCGTTTGAGCAGACACATGCACATTTGTGGCCTGCTGGAGGTCATTTTGCAGGGCTCTGGCAGTGCTCCTCCTGCTCCTCCTTGCACAAAGATGGAGGTAGCGGTCCTGCTGCTGGGTTGTTGCCCTCCTACGGCCTCCTCCACGTCTCCTGATGTACTGACCTGTCTCCTGGTAGCGCCTCCATGCTCTGGACACTACGCTGACAGACACAGCAAACCTTCTTGCCACAGCTCGCATTGATGTGCCATCCTGGATGAGCTGCACTACCTGATTCACTTGTGTGGGTTGTAGACTCCGTCTCATGCTACCACTAGAGTGAGAGCACCGCCAGCATTCAAAAGTGACCAAAACATCAGCCAGGAAGCATAGGAACTGAGAAGTGGTCTGTGGTCACCACCTGCAGAACCACTCCTTTATTGGGGGTGTCTTGTTAATTGCCTATAATTTCCACCTGTTGTCTATTCCATTTGCACAACAGCATGTGAAATGTATTGTCAATCAGTGTTGCTTCCTAAGTGGACAGTTTGATTTCACAGAAGTGTGATTGACTTGGAGTTACATTGTGTTGTTTAAGTGTTCCCTTTATTTTTTTGAGCAGTGTATATAAAATGACGCAAGATTCAAGACTTCAAGATTTCAGCTAAAATTATTATATAGAATTCTTGCCACGAAGAAAATGTTGAATATTTGGAGCATACAATTATCAAAGCTCTGCAGATTTTGTTGTGAGGATACAGAATCAATAGACCATTTATTTTGGTATTGCCCTCAGGTAGCCTGTTTCTGGTCTCAGGTTCAGGAATGGCTGAAAATGCATAACATTAATCTAAAATTGACCCGAGAAATAGTACTGTCCTGTCGGGAGATCTGGAGAGACCGGGTCAGTCAATTACTAATATACTAATACTCTTAGTAAAAGTTTTTATCTTCAACTCGCAATCTGTGGATTCTATTTGATTAGACAGATTGAAATTGTATGTTAAACATCACAGCATAGTTGAAAGATATATGTTGCGTAGAAATCCGAAGAGGGTGGCCAGCAGAGATAGGTGGAATGGGCTGAGGGAAGCTGAGGGTTGGGATGTGGAATTGAAGACAAGTGGGAGTGGAGTTGCTGGGCGGGGGATAGAATGACGGTCAAAGATAAAAGTTTAAAAAAAACATAACAAAAAGTATGTTTGAATGACACTGAGGGGCATTGTTGTTACAGCTAACGCCGGTTTGCCTGAGGCTGATGCCGTGCAGGTGTTTGGATGGTTGAGGAGCAGCTCTTGGGGAACTTTGGGAGCTTGGACCGGTTGCTGATGGATTGCTGGTTCGGGTCCCTGTTTTTGACCTTGTGGGAGATCTCTCGAAGTTCCCTTGAGCAGGGCGTTGACCCTGGTTGCTTCTGTGTGTCGCACTGGATGGGAATATGTTAGATGACTAATGTGATGTAGTTGTTGAGCGGCTTCACTACAAGTATATTGTATGTTATAAATATTCAATAAAAAAAATAAAAAATATACAAAAAAAAGAAGAGATACTCACAGCTTTTTGTATCTATGAAGATCTAAGGGGCATGAAACACAGATGTCGTCTGACACCTCCAAATCCAAGGTACACTTGAAGTTGAAAAGAGAGAGATAAGGGTAAAGGTATACAGAACAAAACTTATGAGATAACAAGTCTAGTGTGTCAGGAAAAGGTTACTGTCATGCTTTGTTATCTGGCCATCACCAGAAGCAGAATATAGCTGGTTACACTAGACACGCTCTCTGTTCTCCCAGATTCATCATGTAGTGTCATGTTTCACTGCTCCCTTCCACCCAGAGAGGAACATTAGTGTTAGGACAGAAAACTCCCCTAAATTCACCATGATTGCCTTTCTCCAACAGGAAACATGGTTGATGCCAAACATGTTACACTCCCTCACATTACCAATCAATACTCTTACATTATTAACAGGTCTTTTACGGCTCATGCCCAGCAGTAGATATAAAATCTCATAGTTAGAGGAGTTCATCCATGAGAATTATTAAAACGCTCCAAAGGAAGACACATGATGGAGTTTAGGATATGAATATGTGATCGACCAGCTGAAATCGGTCTTATGTAGCAAAATTTTTAATTGTGTTTTTTACATTGGATAAAAGTAGAGACTCAGAGCTACAAATGGGTATATCATACACTACAGTTGAGGAACAATGTGAAAGTAATTTTGCTTTGAAAGTTGATGAACTTGTATACTCACTTTTGAGAAAATGGCCTTTGAATGTTTTGGTACAGTGGTTCCCAACTCCAACCCTCAAACACACCTGATTCAACTAATCATCAGGCCCTCAATGAGTTGAATCAGGCATATTTGTCCGGGGCTGCAACAAAAATGTGTGCTGGTAGGGGTACTCAAGGACTGGAGTTGGGAACCACTGTTTTGCTACTACTACTGGATAGCCCTTCTTTGTCTACACCCATTCAGCATCGTTCACACCCTCTTAAGCCTTAGCCCCACCCATCTCTTTAAGGGTTGACCTGAGCATTCTGTACTAACAACAGCAGTCAAGCACCCAGACACAAATGAGAGCGTTGGTGACTGCAACTGTGCTGTCAGATTGTCTGTTCATAAAAACAAACACTGGACCCTCTGGCCGATAAGTACGGTTGATCCGAACGTTCTGACCTCACAACGGCAGTCAAGCACCCAATCTAACTGGCTAACATTGGCTAGCTTGCTAGCTACTTCCAGACACACATGAGAGAATACCTCACCCATTTTACTCACCCTAGCAGAGCTGGTTAGGCTGTTTTCATGTTATCCAGAGCGGTGGTGACTGTAACTGTGCTGCTTGCAACAATTTAATTACACTTATTTGCCGACCTTTACTGACACTGGTCATATTCAATGGGTGTTGAGCGTTATTCTGCCGAGACTGCTCTGAAATCAGAGTAAATGGCCAGGCTGAATTTACGAACGCACCCGAAATGGTTACTTGCATAGTGGAGTCTTTTGTTAAGACATGTAGCTAGCTAGCTAGGTAAACAATGAACCACAATACCAACTCATTACTCGTTACTACCCTGCATGAATCTGTAGGTAGCTAACCAACCAGGTTCAATATTAGCTAGCTAACATTAGGCTATAGCTAGCCAAGTAAATGGCTCTTTCTGTCACAATTTGAAATCTGTAATATCTGAAAATGTAGCTAGCTAGACTATCTTACCCATATAGATCATTCATGGATGGACGTGTCTCCTGTCAGATGCCATTGTTGCCCTTAGTTTGAAAATGAAATCCGGAGACAGGTGTTTTCTCCATCTCCTTAGCTATCATACACGAATTCCACTGATTTCAAAAGTCAGTCTTCCAGAAAGTGGAGAGCAACACTTAGGCAGTTTTACTACACAATATGTTAAAAAAAAGCTGCAATAGACAGGATTACATAGACATACTGATCAGCTCAAATAGACAGAATCGTGCTATATGGTGGACCAAACCAAACTCCTCTCTCTGCATGTCCAGCCCACTCATTATCTCAGCCAACCATGGCTAGCAGGAAGGTTGTTTCCTTTTCTCTGGCTAAAACAACTAGACTCGTAATTTAACAATTGTATTGGTATTTACAGATGGCATACACGTTTGTTACTAAGGCACATGAAAGTGCACATGTTCAAGAAAGCATTTCTGCCAAAAAACACATTTTGATATAAAAAAAAGGTTACGTTAAAACTGCTCTCCTGTGAAGTAGTGACCAGCAACATACGCCTAGTTTCCTGAAACGGGTCACATATGTGGTCTTTTGCTCAAGGGTACGTGGAATATTGCGGATCCAGGAAACTCATAATCTCTCTGCTGTTTTGAGTTTGATGGTAGTTACAAAGCCACTGTATCCTTCATAATAGTCACTGGTAATGGCTATGACAGTGAGCTGGTTCTCAAAAGAGAAGAGCTTGTGATTTAATGACTGCTGAAGCACAGGTGAGATTCTTCTAGAGACGTGATTGCTACACTCCTACAAAGACCCTCTAGAACCTGTAATACGAGGCTATTCTTCAGAAGACAATGTCGAGCTCCCCCGCGCGCCGTCGAAGACAAAGAAAATACCGGACCTGTCACTCCAAAAGCTCTTATTCGGCCTCAGATCAAGCTAGACACCCCATTCAACCTTCCACTGCCTGTTGACATCTAGTGGAAGACGTATGAAGTGCATACATATCGATAAATAAAAGCCAGTTGAATAGGCAGGCCCTGAAACAGAGCCTCGTTTTCAGATTTTTCACTTCCTGTATGGAAGTTTGCTGCCAAATGAGTTCTGTTTTACGCTCAGATATAATTCAAACAGTTTTAGAAACTTCCGAGTGTTTTCTATCCAATAGTAATAATAATATGCATATTGTATGATCTAGAACAGAGTACGAGGCCGTTTAAATTGGGCACAATTTTTTCCAAAGTGGAAACAGCGCCCCCCTATTGACAAGTTAACATAGAGAGAGTCTGGTAACATCAAAAGGGTGGGGAACGGAATCATATTTCAGTAATCCAACCAGTTGAAATATCCGTTGGTACTTAAAGAATATGATGTCAGATCAGTTGTCGTCTGAGACATTATTACTGATGATACGATGACATAAACTGTTTCTTTGAAAGTCTACACATTCTAGTTATCAGACTCACATGGAATTGTTGTGCAATTTAAATGTTTAAATATGAAACTATTTGTGAAAAAATGAAATGTAATTTTAGCTTCTAAATGAGAGAATTGTTTTCATAAGTGAACTATGCTCACTCAGTGGCCCTGCCCATGTGAACAATGAACACGCCCTTCTCTCCACCACTACAAAAGCACATTGACGAAAGTCAACCTGATGTTCCCGATGACGTGAGGACTGCTTTCCATACGTTTAAAAGGGCTAATATCAACTACAGAACAAAGCCAACCTCAGTGTGAGCTCTGGTTGCGAATGGTTGAACGACAACAACCTAACAAAATTAATATTGTGTTCCTGGTGACGTGAAGACTGATGTCCATACGTTTAAAAGAGCAAATTTCACCTTGGAGGTGACGATCGACACGCTGGAAGAATGAATTTTGACTATACCAGCCAGAATATAGCATGAGCTTATAGTATGGAAACTTGGTATGAACTTTGAACTCTTATTCACTAAAGAAGTGATACATCCTAGACGTCGAGTTAGCAGCAGCAGCTGTAAATGTGGGCTAGGAAAGGACGGACAATCTCTTCTGAAAGACGGTACTACAACGTATCTGTTCTTCCACACGGCGACGGTACTACAACGTATCCGTTCTACCACAAGATGTATTCTTCAAAGTACAAGGGAGATCTCTGCTGGGCAACCCAGCCTTCCAACTTCGACTAATCTATCGAAGCACAGCTCAGAGTAAATATTACTTGCATTTTCCTTTTCCAAATGGGCTGTTAATTAGAATGCATAAGATTCTGTATTTCGATTGCATCACTTCTTAAGGTCCGATAGAGACACAATCTTCCCACTCTTTCATTCAAACCCAACCCCCTTTCTTTGGGTAACCAGCCGTCACATCGGTTCCGTCCACTAGGGACGTTTTCTTATATGACATAATTAGTAATCAATGTATGATTAATCCTGTGTATATGTAATTCTGTTTGATTATTTAGTAAATAAATAATTAAACCCAATTTTTTATTGATGATTCAACTTGTTAGCCAGGGTTCGTGAAGATAACCAAGAATTTTACGACGTTTAGATGAGACTGAATAAGTTGACGATGAATAATTGACTGCTATTGATATAAAATATTACCAGTTCTTTAAGAGTTTATTCGGAAGACAACAGCTCTATAAACATTCTTCCGTGGTGCCCCAACTTCCTAGTTAATTACATTCACATGATTAGTTTAATCAGGTAATATTAACTACAGAGAAATTATTTTATAAAATAGCATGTCATATCACTTAATCCATAGCAAAGACACGACACCTGTGTGTCTCTTCTCTCTCAATAGGATGTGATTGGTGGGATGGCTGGACGGGAGGGACCATTTCTCTGACAGCTGAACAGAGAAACCAGGGTTTATTAAAGGACTGACAGTTTGTCTCTTCTATCTAATACAACATACCCTCTTACGAGTGAACAGGCTTTGAACAGTTAGCACGTTGGCTTGGGCATTGACGTTTTTCCACTAGCTGTTGTCACGTATACTCCCTCTCCAACCTCTAGGTCATCAGGCTGCTGATTATCCCGCACACCTGTCACCATCGTCTCGCGCACCTGCGCCTCATGACACTTACCTGGACTCCATCATTTCCTTGATTATCTTCCCTATATCTGTCACTCCCCTTGGTACTTTCCTCAGGTGTTATTGACTGTTTTCATTTCGGTGCGTTGTTTGTGTTTCGTGTTCATTGTTTCTTTTATTTATTAAAACACTCACTCCCTGAACTTGCTTACCGACTCTCAGCGCACTCGTTACAGCTATTCAGAATCTTTCCGATTAACAATGAGTTATGCCTTTAATCATAAAGATTTTCTTTACGATCAGATCAATCATCTTCAAGGTTTATTTCATTTCCAATAATGAAAACTGTTAAAATCATAGAGGGACTTTTCATAATAATCACTGCAACAGATATCTTTAGGGGGCTATAGTAAGTTACCAAATGACTGTAGAGTGCACAGTCCTTTTAGTCCTAGTGGTAGGAGTAGACTACAGTAACTCCATGAGTGTCGGCCATTTTAACTGTTAAATGTATAATAAAGCAGAAACTAGCTTGATTGTTGAACCACATTAGTCATACAGAGTATGAGGTCAGCTCCACCAGACTGTGTTCTGTATAAGTCAGCCCTGCCGGTTGGAGAGCATTTATCCCCTGCTGTTCTGGGTCGGTAATAGGCATAACACAATGTCAATTTCACAGGAGCTCTTTGATTAGTGCCTGGGCTTACCTTGTGTTTAAAACAGGAATGGCTTTGTTTAATCCTTGCGCCACACTCATCGACGCGATTCCTCCGAGTTTGGCACCTGCTCCCCACAAGCTCTTTGATCACTCCGTCAGCGAGGGGAAGATGGAGTTTGTCCTCCAGACAAACGAGGGACAATATTCCTGCCGCATTTAATCAGTTTGTCTCCCTGTTTTATTTATATCGACTAAGACCTGATTATGTCACCGCTGCGTTTCTCTGACATATCAATTATGTCTTGTGTTTTCCCCCACAATAAATAATAAGCACCCTCTTAGGCATTTAATGGTGCATTGTTCTTCTTCATCAAACCTCTTTCTACAACCCTCACTCAGAAAGGGGTCGTTATAAGTGGATTTTTAACATTTAGATTAGTATGGCAGTGGAATCTGGAGATAAGAGCTCTGTAAATAGCAGTCATAACCTGATTTGATGGAACATAAACAATAATTGGACCATGAGGGTGTAGTATTATGGGGTCAGGGTCACTCTTGGCTTTTCATTACATCTCAAACCCTCCAACCTCGTCATGTGTAAAAACGTGTGCTATACATGCTGTGGAGAGATGTGTCAATAGACACCCATCCACCTGTGATATTTTTGAAGGAGTTTATGGGGGGGACTCAATTATTATTGTTCATCTCTTCTCAGTCTATTATCTCATAGGAGTTATATCACTCAGTTGTCATTTCAAGTGTGTGGTCCATAAAAAAACATTTTTGTATACCATTTTTCTACTCAAAACATCACCAAGAATCTGGGCACTACCTTTCAATCTAGATGCGTTCTCCATTTCTCATACAAAACAGTCCAAAATTAGAAAGTTTCTCTCCTGTGTCTGTGTTTCCCCCTAGAAATCATATTAGCCCTGGAAGATAATGACTTGTGAAGTCATGCAGAACCCTAGTTTTATGCAACTATTACTATGCAATGTCAAATAAATGAAATAAACTCCTAATTATCCGTCTCACAAAAAATACACAAGCCCTCAAATTTACTAGGCACAGTATCGGGTAATTTAGCCTGCCTGGATGCAGACCTGGCTAAGAGACTCCAATAAAAGCTTGCAGAGCATGAATGCTAGCTAGGGCCCTGCCAGTGTCAGAGTAATCACCTCATTCCACTTGTGTGAATATTCTGCAGGTTCTCTGACAGACATTGTTAACCTATCTTGTGTTGGAAGATGAGCCCCTGTTTCTCTGCATTGGGCTCCTGAGTGGTGCAGTGGTCTAAGGCACTGCATCTCAGTGCAAGAGGTGTCACTGCAGTACCTGGTTTACGGTGCACAATTGGCCAAGCGTCGTCCGGGTTTGCCCGGGGTAGACCGTCATTGTAAATAAGAATTTGTTCTTCACTGACTTGCCTGGTTAAATAAATGGTTTAACTTTTTTTATCGTGAAAATGACTAATCGAGAGATCTATTCATAACTAAATAGGTGAGTTAAACATTGTATTGGTTGTACCATTGGATTCGTCTATTTCTTCTGCTTCTGTAGATACCTACCATTAGTCTGTGATTAATGGGGGCTGAGCTAGAGCGGTGTTTGTGAGACAAGGGCCAAACCCGAAAGGGTCCGGGGCCGGGTCCTTTTACAAAGGTAAAAGGTAAACATATGTCGTTCTGTCCCTGAACAAGGCAGTTAACCCACTGTTCCTAGGCCGTCATTGTAAATACGAATATGTTCTTAACTGACTTGCCTAGTAAAACAAAGGTTAAATAAAAAATATATATTAAAGAAACAAAAACATCTCTAGAGTCTGTATGGTTTGAGCTACAAACTACTAAAATCTGTCTATGAAAGGCTGAGACAAACACCCACATGTAACATGTTTTGCTGCACGAGAGTCGTTAGAAGGTAAGGGGTTGTTCTAAATAGATCATAGGAAATCCCAGGACATAGTGTCTGTAATACGGTAATAAGCTCACAGTTGCTGTCACAAACTTCAAACTCCACACAGTTGTCCCTGACAAGTTGGATAATCATTTTCCAGTGAGCAAAACATGTTTGTAGTTATTGCATTCACATAAAACATTTTCATCAGGTGTTTTCTTTGACAGACCTTTCTTTTATTGACATATTTGGTTGAGAGTTTCCTTTTGCGAGGGTGGAGACTTTGTTTTTGTCCGAACTGTCAATTTCTATCACGTATAGACCTAGAAATTAATCCACAGCTGACCAAATTACACAAGATTTTACTTCTGGGTTAATCAAGATTAGTGCTGCGTTCGCTTCCAAGTGGGAAGTGGGAATTTACCACATATGACTGGGAAAAATCGACTTGAATGCCCTCCAACTGGTAATTACTAGTGGGAAACTTGTCCCACATGCTGACCTCTGACGTCACCTACTAAGGAAACAACTTCGATAACAGCATTTTCGGCAGTTAAATACAACAAAATATTATTCATAAAAAGCCATCTATTAATATGGCTTTTGATCACTATAATTTGTTTACAAACATGACATTTGTACTTTTAGTTTATGCTTTACACAGCTTGTTTGCCAATATCCAATCAGTGTTTCTCAAAGAGTTCAAAGCACGTGAATACATCCAACTGGTATTTACGACTTCACAACTGGCTAAATTCCCACCTCCCACTTGGTTATGAATGCAGCATAAAACACAATATAGATTGTGGGTTTGATGTATGCAACATGCTCAGAACGTTAACGAGACCACCTGGCAAAAAAAATTGGATGCTCTTCATTATGAATTCCAGTCAGATCTTTGCATGTTTTTCTGTATTGATTTAAATAAGTATGGTCAATCCGATGGTGGTAAAGTGAATAACCTCCATCCTACCTTGGCTCAACCTCATTCCTCCCATGTGTTTAGCATCCCCATCAGAGTGCATGTTGAATTATGTAGGACAGGATTCACTATTGTCCTGTAATTCATCACACAGCATGGGTAGGGTTAACCCATCAAGAGGCCAACTGTGTGTGTGGAACTCAGTAGGGTAGCTCCGTCTATGTGTTCTTGGCAGGCAAAGAGATCAGTCCTCACAGTTGATTTTCTCCATTGCTTCACAATAGCGGTCTCCTCACTCCCCCCAATAGCTGTTTTCTCGCTCCCCGCTGATCAGTGTCCTATGAAGGCACTGGAGTGCAGAGATTTGCCATGATGAGTACAATGTGTCCTGGACAACTGTTCTCACAACAGTTAAATTACATGCCCGGTACAGTAAACCTGCGCTGCTGCTATGACCACGTACAGTATGAGAGTGTACACTAGTATTTTCACAGGGTTCACATTTGACCGTTCAGAGTGTGTGGGAACTGTTTGATCCAGGGTGCTGTGATTTGAACTTTGCTATTACATAACTCACTTGGATCTCTGCCAGGAGAAGTATGGTTTGCTTTGGTTTTGGTCCTTCTGTTATTTCCCATCCACTTCCTTGGCTGTCTGACCACAGTATTAATATAAACCACATCTCTACTGTGCATAACTATTTCAAGCACAGTGGGCTGGATTAAAATCTGCTAAAGCAAAGTTTATATATTGTCATTGTGTAAAGCATCCTGGTTGTCTATCCAGGTCTCTTGAGGAAAAGGCTCACACCTCAAGATACAGTGTGGTTAAATAAAAATGAAGCTCTTTTAAAACTGTTTGGTGAGCCCAGACTGTCAACTGTTATTCCATGTCATTTTAGAGCGTGTATTTTATGAAGATGGCAAACGCCATACTAAAATAAATGACACTGATGAGCATTACAATGACTTATAGCCCTGAATCATATTAAATATTTGAAGATGTACAAGTTGATTAGAAGTGTTTGTTTGAGACCTAAGTTTTAGGATGTGATGTTTTCCAAACCCACTGAAAGTTGGAGGCTGTGTGTTCCATTGTCTGACGAGTAAAAGATTAACCGGTTTGTTTTCCTCTCTGATTGACTTGGGTAGTGTCTGTTTTGTTGGAGAGGTTATGACGTGTTTGTCCCCTGATTTGAAGCAAAAATGGCTCTGAAGTGCTTGTGCATGCCCTTCAAACTTCAATTGGTATTCTCAATCACGCTAAACCCAAACCGGAATAGTCTATTTGAAGGACATACTCAAGTGAAAAGCCAGCACGTTGTTCAAGAATTAGATATGTACTCATTGCTGCTTATTTAGACTGTTAACACTTTTTCCCGTCACTATTTCACAGTCCAGACTGTTTGCCATGATCTACATATGCAAAACCCACCAGGTTTAGTAAATAGATCTTTAACCTCTAACACACATTATTCTGTAGAGTTGACATGGCACCCATAGTCGCAAGTAACGATGGAGAAAAGCCTATCATTTTGGGGGTCATCTCCACTCTTCATAGACACACAGCCTATTGAAGCATTTGCAGATTGTGTAATTCTCCTTGATGTGAATCAACTCTGAGGGTTCCGATGTGACTGGAGAATGTCATGGTAAATGGACTTGCCTCACATTCCCCAAGGACAATGATACATCATCATCTTTGATTTGACCCATCCATTGGGAGTGGGGACCATCGGAGGTAATATGAGGGATTTGACCAGAACCAAAAAATAATATTGCATATGTATAGCTGCTTTTAAGGACATACTGTATGTACATGTACTGTATATTTTACAAACTCACATACTGTAAAAAGTACTCACCTGGGTGGTTGGCTCAAAATATCCATCATTCTTCATTCTGAGAAGTGATGAATGAAACATTTGGACACTGTTGCATGGTAGAAAATATCTTTGTTGAAACTGTCTGAGGTGACAAACAAGTTGATTACTTCAGTTTAATATGAGATGTCAGCTTTTTAACATAATTTTAATACATCGGATGACAGGTAATATAAACCAGTATAGGCTTTACATCTTGATATGCATATGAAAATAGAGAAATAATTAGAGATATTACCTTTCCAAGGACTCATCATTTGATATTTTAAAAGAAGCATTGAGGAATTGGCAACATTAAATTAGGATGGCAGCGATATTGCAAATCCAATTTGACTCTGATTTCTTTCACATTATTAAATTGACAGTGTTTCCTTTTCAATTTTCGAGGTATTTATCTGACAAATGATGATCAGATTCCATCAACAGCACACTATAATGCTCCATAAGCTGTGTTCATGATAACTTTGCAAGTTAATATCCATGTCACTCATACATTGTATTTGTACATACTCATATCATTAGAAACCACCATTACAAATATCCCCAGGTTCTAGTCAGTCTATTTCCCCTTTCCACAACAACCACTATGTTTACTACCCAATGTGTTTGAAATCCTTCTTATGTTGTTCACCATAAAAATCTAATATTTTTCAAATCAAACACAACACCCCTGTGAAGATGTTGATTCGAGACCATATTTAGTGATATAACAACATGCAGAGTTGGTATTCACTTCAAGGTACAAGGTGCTTCTCCAATGTTTGCCATGTTTGGTGTAGACCGCTGTATGATCTGAGGCAACCACTCTTATGTTTAAGGTGGGCACTTCCTATCTTGTACCACCACAAAGGCTTCAAAGCAAAGACCCAATACAACATTTATGAAATAGAGGAAAATAGGATAGTGTCACACTATATAATGATCGGAGACAAGCGCAGGAATAAGTAAGAGGGTTTTTTATTTTCTCCACCCAAACAAAAGAGAGAGGTGTAAAACCTCTAAATAATACACGGGACGAGACCCGTAAAACAAGTGCACAATAACACGTAGCATGGAAGCCGAAACAACAGCTCACAAGACCAACAGACATGGTAACAATAACCGACAAGGACAATGGGGAACAGAGGGCACATACAGTATATACACATACTAATCACGAGGAATGGGAACCAGGTGTGTGTAATGAGACAAGACAGTCCGGGGTTGGTGGTAATGAGTCCAGTTCAGTGACGTCTAGAAGGCCGGTGACTTAGTCCTCCGGAGCTGGTGAACGGAATGAGCAGCAGACCCGGGGGATCCGTGACAGATTGCTTCTGAGTGTTTAAAGAAAATAGGTTCCCCTCACTTTTGCAATGTTGGTTTGTTTGAATCTACAAGTGGTGACATTGCTTTGCTTTATCAAGGTAATAACTACTGAGTCGGTGCAAATTAATATGATTTGTCCTCTTACATTTTCCAAAAGGCATCAAGCTGAGCACATTAGATTGCTTAACTTTTACCGAACCTCAACCCCGTATCCGGGATCACCCCCCACCCCCCACACACTGATTAGCATAGCTAGCATAGCTTCACAAGTAGATAGTAGCATCTAAATATCATTAAATCACAAGTCCAAGACACCAGATGAAAGATACAGATCTTGTGAATAAAGCCACCATTTCAGATTTTTAAAATGTTTTACAGGGAAGACAAAATATGTAAATCTATTAGCTAAACACGTTAGCAAAATACACCACTATTCTAACTCCATCAGTTTCTTACTCCTTCAGGTGCTATCACCAATTCGGCTCAACTAAGATATTGATAGCCAATAACCTATAAAAAAAACCATCAGATGACAGTCTGATAACATATTCATGGTATAGGATAGTTTTTGTTAGAAAAAAGTGCATATTTCAGGTAGAAATCACAGTTTACAATTGCACCGACCATCACAAATCGACTAGAATTACTAGATAGAGCAACGTGTATGACCAATTTACTCATCATAAAACATTTCATAAAAATAGACAAAGCATAGCAATGGAAAGACCCAGTTCTTGTGATTTCAGACCATATTTCAGATTTTCTAAGCGTTTTTCAGCGAAAACACAATAAATCGATAAGTTAGCATACTACATGTGCAAACGTTACCAGAGCATCGATTCCAGCCAAAGAGCGCTATAACGTCAACATCGCCAAAAGATATTAATTTTTTCACTAACCTTCTCAGAATTCTTCCGATGACACTCCTGTAACATCATTTTACAACATACATATACAGTTTGTTCGAAAAGGTGCATATTTAGCCATACAAAACCGTGGTTACACAATAAAAATACTAGGAAATCAAGCCTCAATATGTCTGACGTCATCTATCAGAGTGATCTAGTTTAATTGAAAGCTAATCATATACTTGAATAAAAAATACAGGGTTGACAGGAATCGAAAGACAAATTAGTTCTTAATGCAACCGCTGATTTACATTTGTAAAATTATCCTTACTTTTCAATACAGGGTTCGCCAAGTGAAGCTACACCAAACAAAATGGCGAAATATGCGTTTAAAATATTTCGACAGAACAACAATTTATCATATTAAATATTGCTTACTATGAGCTGTTCTTCCATCATATTCTTGGGCAATGTATCCTTTCTATGTTATAAACGTCTTTTGGTCGATAGATGTCCTCTGTCCTTCGAAATATCCACTAACGATCGAACGGGACCCCAAAACGTGTCCAAAGTTTCAGAGTGCACAACAAAGAAATTCCTCAAAATCGCACTAAACGGATATAATTTCCTATAAAACGGTTTAAATTAACTACCTTATGATGTTTCTAAGTCCTATATCGAATTAAATTACAGACGGATACATTTCAAGTTGATAACCGAGCCTGTGAAAATGGCGTCCGGAGGTCCCTTCCTGCGTAAGGGCGAGCGTCGAAAGGGGGGCTACTCTCACTCCTTGGTCTTTTATAACCTCTGAGAGCTACGGAGAAGGCCCATTCCACTTCTCATTGGTTACTGACATCCAGGGGAAGGCGGGTGCAGTTCGTGTCGTTCCATAGGATAGACAGAGACCTTAAAAACTGATCTGAAACCAGAGCTTCGCTCTCAGACCTTTCACTGTCTGTCATGGATTTCGCTGTAGAAAGAGTTCTGGGTCACCCACAGACATCATTCCAACTTTGTATGAAACTAGAAAGTGTTTTCTTTCCAATAGAATTAATAATATGCATATTGTACGAGCAAGAATTGAGTACTAGGCAGTTTAATTTGGAGACGACAAAATGCTAATTCGGAACAGCACCCCCTGTAGTCGCAAGAAGTTAACTTCTCACGAGTCACCATCCCGGATCCGGGAGCACCCTCATCAGTAAAAAAGCTGACTAGCATAGCCTAGCATAGCGCCACAAGTAAATACTAGCATCTAAATATCATGAAATCACAAGTCCAAGACACCAGATGAAATCAGCCATCATCTTGTGAATCCAGCCATCATTTCCGATTTTTAAAATGTTTTACAGGGAAAACACTATGTATTTCTATTAGCTAACCACGATAGCAAAAGACCCAACCGCATATTTTCACCATTTTTTTACTGCATAGGTAGCTATCACAAATTCGACCAAATAAAGATATAAATAGTCACTAACCAAGAAACAACTTCATCAGATGACAGTCTGATAACATATTTATTGTATAGCATATGTTTTGTTCGAAAAATGTGCATATTTCAGGTATAAATCATAGTTTTACATTGAAGCCACCATCACAACTCTCACCAAAGCAACTAGAATAACTACAGAGACCAACGTGAAATACCTAAATACTCATCATAAAACATTTATGAAAAATACATGGTGTACAGCAAATGACAAACATCTTGTGAATCCAGCCAATATTTCAGATTTTTTAAGTGTTTTACAGCGAAAACACAATATAGCATTATATTAGCTTACTACAATAGCCTACTACACAACCGCATTCGTTCAAGGCACGTTAGCGATAGCGAATAAACCAGCAAAAGATATTAATTTTTTCACTAACCTTACTTACATATTACACAATACATATATGGTTTGTTCGAAAATGTGCATATTTAACAGTACAATTCGTGGTTGAACAATGTGAATACTAGCCAAACAGCACAAAATAATCCGGATATATTTCTGACACTCACATCATCTAATCAAATAACTAATCATATACTTTACTAAAAAATACAGGTTGGACAGCAAATGAAAGATACACTAGTTCTTAATGCAACCGCTGTGTTAGATTTTTTTTAAATAACCTTATTACGACATACAGCTTACGTTATAGCGAGACAGCGCCCGAAATCTGGGCGGAATATAGTCTAAACATTTGACAGAAATATGAAATAATATCATAAATGGTTCCAACTATTTGATGAGCTTCCATCAGAATCTTGTACAAGGTGTCCTTTTTCCAGAATAATCGTTGTTTGGTTGTAGAATGTCGTCTTCATCTGTCGATTTAGCTAACAAAGATGGCCATGCGGCACGGAAGTGTCCAACTGACAATAACGCATAACAAAGGAAATACCGAAAATCGCAATATACTGATATAAACTGATATAACTCGGTTTAGAATAACTACCTTATGATGTTTTTAACACATATATCAAATTAAATCAGAGCCGGAGATATCTAACTTCTAAAACGAAAGCTTTTCAGAACGCAATCCTGAGCTCCCTCTCGCGTCAAGCCAAACGGTGAAAAGACCAGACCCTCCGTTCCAAGACGTCTTGTTCGGCCTCAGATCTAGCTAGAAGCCCCATTCCAACTCTCACTGCCTACTGACATCTAGTGGAAGGCGTATGCAGTGCATGTAGACCCATAGATTCCATGCAAATTAATAAACTGACCCTGGAACAGAGCCCTCGATTTCAGATTTCTCACTTCCTGACAGGAAGTTTGCTGCAAAATGAGTTCTGTTTTACTCACAGATATAATTCAAACGGTTTTAGAAACTAGAGAGTGTTTTCTATCCAATAGTAATAATAATATGCATATTGTACGAGCAAGAATTGAGTACGAGGCAGTTTAATTTGGGAACGATTTTTTACAAAGTGAAAACAGCGCCCCCCCTATTGAGAAATTAAACAATTATTTTACCCAATACTTAGGACTACTTATTACAACAACTTTTATATACCTATATTGTAGTAGTATCATTACAATGCATCTTGTCTTTTGATAATGTTCTTCATAAGAAACTGCACCAAAGTAAACCTAACAATCTTAATTAGAATGTTCATGAAACTGTATTATTAAATGGCTCTCAAATTTCCCATTGCACAGCACAGCAGTCTGGTAAAAGACAGTGAGAAAACAGGCGTGGTTATCCAACAACTATACAACTCTTCATTAAAGCGTTCCTCATGCTCAATTTCATTTTCCTTTCAAAATGATTTTCATACAAAAGTGCAAACCCTGAAAATTGAATTTAATCTGGTGTTTTGTGAAAAGGACTTGTTGACCCCGTTCAATATTACTCATCCGTGAGTCACTGAACAGGTGTCAAGTCTCCACAGGTCAGTCCCCCATCCAGTGCAACAGGTAAACACTGATTGTAGCACTCCATAAGGGACAGTATACTTGTAAACCCTATCAACCTTTCTTGTCAGGAGGGATCCTCAATTAATAATATGAATTATCATCTATGACAGTCTTTGTGCTACTCTTTCAAGGATACACTCTAGCCAAAAATGTAATGCAACACCTTCGCTGTTCTAATGCTTCTGTTGTGAACTTTTTCCCCAATAGGATTGCGTTCACATGGAAGCAGCTGGATTGATACTTGGTTACAGGGTGCATCTCAAGTTTCAAGTGTTATTGTCACGTGCACAAGTACAGTGAAATGCCTCTCTTGCAATCTCTGTCCATACAATACACTAATCAATATCAGTAGTGAAAATATTATACTATAAGGTAAAATAAAGTAGAGGAAAAAAGCACATGAGAAATAGAAGTAAGAAGAACACAAGGAAGTAGGTAAGCTATATACAGGGTCAGTTCCAGGTTCAGTCCTAATACCATATTTACAATGTGCAGGGATACTGTAGTGGCAGGGGTCGATATTTACAGTATAGGGATAAGGTGACTAGGCATCAGGATATATGATAAACAGAGTAGCAGAAGCGTATATGATGATTGTATGCAAGTGTGTGTCAAGTCAGTATGAATGATTGTGAGCAAATTAATTGTGTGTGTGTGTGTGAGTGATTGTGTAGAGTCCTGTGAGTGTGCATACAAATGTTAATTAAATAAAAGGCTCAATGCAGACGATTAATAGTAATAGTGTTAGTAATAGTAATAGTTTTCCATGAAAATTGTAAAAAATTAACAAAAATAGTCAAGCAAGCATTTTGCTAGTACTGTCTGGGAGTTATCTGAGTAGCGGGAGACCAGAGCTGAGGAGCCTAATGGGAGGGATGTGTGACCTGAAAACTAGCTGTTGTTGACAAAGGGGTTTGGAACTCACTTTGTTATTGTTCTATTCATTTATACCGCCTGGTGATGTCACAAGGCATGCCGAAACTC
Source organism: Salvelinus namaycush (assembly GCF_016432855.1). Classification (NCBI taxonomy): domain Eukaryota; kingdom Metazoa; phylum Chordata; class Actinopteri; order Salmoniformes; family Salmonidae; genus Salvelinus; species Salvelinus namaycush. The sequence goes on along the minus strand of NC_052329.1, from coordinate 33,524,729 downwards.
CACCCATGCAAAGCCTGCTAAATAGAAGGTCCTGTGTAGATAGAATTTTCAACCAGCAGCTATCTGGAAAAAACACTGGAGTGGAGCAGATGGAGCCAGATGACCGTTTATAATGGAGGAAATGAACGTTAAATCACCTGATATCAGGAAATGATATAGCCTTTAGTTTTTAACCAAGCGTTCATGTTTGTGTTAATTACACACTTAGTTATTCAGGACATTGGAAATGTTCTCATAAATTAAGGACTGAAACTACCACCTACAGGTATGTATTCAGAGAAGAGAGAGACATTGTTAATGCTTATTTTACTCAGTGAAATAAATGTTAGTAGGAACATGAACTGGAGTGTGCATGTGGGCATCATGTTAAACAGTGCAAAACCCCTGGCATTCTGTTTTACTCTCCAGAATAGAAAATACTTGTGTTGTAACTTTGCAGTCCCACTTTAAATTAAGTGAAGCATACATCATGTGTTTACATGGTTATTATATAGGCAGCTACATTGTCATTACAGTGAAGGTATTGTTACAACTGCAACACTCCTCACCCTTTAATGATTGTCCAATATTATAAAGTCATATCCATTGTGACTTTGAGTTTATTTTTTAAATATGAGAAATATGCACAATATGTTAGTTATGTTGACATTTACTGAGTAGCAACATTTACTATACGTTGGCTAGTACATACATTTACTAAAACTACATGGTCTCCAGAGTGGCGCAGCGGTCTAAGGCACTGCATCTCAGTGCTAGAGGCGTCACTACAGACCCTTGTTCGATTACGGTCTGTATCATAACCGGTTGTGATTGGGAGTCCCATAGGGCGGCGCACAATTGGCCCAATGTCGTCCGGGTTAGGGTTTGGCCAGGGTAGGCCGTCATTGTAAATAAGGATTTGTTCTTAACTGACTTGCCTAGTTAGATAAAAGTTAAGGAAGAAAATCCATTAACCACCACAGACCTACAAAAACCAGAATACTACCTACCAGCGAAATCAGATTGATTTGTTGTCAGTGAAACTTCCCAGAATCCTTTGTAGTTACTCACATTGTGATATTTTGGAGGCATATCTTAATAGACCTATGATGCATGTGAGGCTTCTCACTCCTCCCTTTACTTTGTGACACTTTAAACTCACTCTTTCAAATCCAGCTAGAAGGAAAACGTACCTCAATCCATGGATGGGAGAGGGCACTGTACTCCTAATTATCCTATTGATCCTTTAACTGAAAATGAAACATCGAGCAGAATGATAGTTTTTTAATTAAACTGCCGTTTTCGTCAACATGCTAGGCTAGCTAATGCTAAAGCAACCCATTGAATTCGACAACACTTCCGGTAGCTACTCAACCCAATGCTAGACATCCCATTTTCATGGAATCCAATGGGCTGCTATTCATACTGTAGGTTGTACCTCCGTCATTCTGTCGCGTCATGCCATTGTTATCAATACAATAAATAGAGTTTTCTCCACCACCTCATCTTACATTTGTCGCTTCGGCTTCCTTCTGCGCTCTGAATTGATCTCCAGGTCCCTCCCCTTATTGACAACATTTTGACCAGGTCAAGCTGCACCCCCTCATTAAATCTCTCCGAGACTTGGACAAGACCTCTCTAATCTCCAGAGACCCTGATCTTAGATATTCTTAGTGTCTCGGGGGCTCAGTGGCAATAAATCTTCTCACTCCTAAGGAACTATACTCTGATTGTAGACAAGAAATGCTAAACAACAGAATCTGACAGAATATTTTCAGTCTAAACATATTTGAACACAAAGGAACATGGGCTATGATTTAGAATTTTGCATTCTGCTGCATAAACATGAAAGCAGATTATGGGTATTGGGTTCAAATGGTGTCTTTCCTAGGAACTGCTAAACATAGAAGACTATACAACCATCATATTTCAATCATAGTGGTTGCAGCATTATTTCGACCCGCCATAAGTACCATTTGTAAGGTATTCAGACCCCTTGACTTTTTCCAAATTTTAAAAACCTGTTTTTGCTTTGTCATTATTGGGTGTAGATTGATGGGGTAAAACATTAATTTAATCCATTTTAGAACAAGTATTCAGAACCTTTGTTATGAGACTCAAAATTGAGCTCAGGTGCATCCTCTTTCCATTGATCATCCTTGAGATGTTTCTACAATTGATTGGAGTCCACCTGTAGTACATTCAATTGTTTGCATATGATTTGGAAAGGCACACACCTGTCTATATAAGGTCCCACAGTTGACAGTGCATGTCCGAGCAAACACCAAGCCATGAGGTTGAAGGAATTGTCCGGAGAGCTCCGAGACAGGATTGTGTCGAGGCACAGATCTGGGGAAGGGTACCAAAAAAAGTCTGCAGCATCGAAGACTATCATTCTTAAATGGAAGAAGTTTTGAACCACCAAGATTCTTCCTAGAGCTGTCCGCCCGGCCAAACTGAGTAATCAGGAGAGAAGGGGCCTTGGTCAGGAAGGTGACCAAGAACCTGATGGTCACTTGGACAGAACTCTAGAGTTCCTCTTTGGAGATGGGAGAAACTTCGAGAAGGACAACCATCTCTGTAGCACTTCACCAATCAGGCATTTATAGTAGAGTGGCCAGACGGAAGCCACTCCTCAGTAAAAGGCACATGACAGCCCTCTTGGAGTTTGCCAAAAGCCACCTAAGGGACTCTTAGACCATGAGAAACAATATTCTCTGGTCTGACGAAAACAAAGATTGAACTCTTTAGCCTGAATGCCAAGCGTCACGTCTGGAGGAAACCTGGCACCGGTATGGTGGAGACTAGTCGGGATTAAGGCAAAGATGAACGGAGAAAAGTACAGAGAGATCTTTGATGAAAACCTGTTTCAGAGCACCCAGGACCTCAGACTGGGGCGAAGGTTCACCTTCCAACAGGACAACGACCCTAAGCACACTGCCAAGACAACGCAGGAGTGGCTTCGGGACAAGTCTCTGAATGTCCTTGAATGGCCCAGCCAGAACCCGGACTTGAACCAGATCGAACATCTTTGGAGAGACCTGAAAATATCTGTGCAGCAACGCTCCCCATTCAACCTGACAGAGCTTGAGAGGATCTGCAGAGAAGAATGGGAGAAACTCCCAAAATACAGGTGTGCCAAGCTTGTAGCGTCATACCCAAGAGGACTCGAGACTATAACCGCACAAAGTACTGAGTAAAAGGTCTGAATACTTATTTAAAAGCGAAAATTTGTAAAACCTGTTTTTGTTTTGTCATTATGGGGTATTTTGTGTAGACTGATGAGGGAAAAAAGCAATTGAATAAAGGCGTAGCCTAACAATGTGGAAACGTCAAGGGTTCTGAATACTTTCCGAAGGCACTGTTTATGAATTCTGAGTCATCTATGAATATTATAAGAAAAGTATATGTTCTGAAAATGTAACCTCTACAAAATAAATGCTTTCTTTATGTTTCACATAGTTTCTTTATAAGTTAACATATAAAAAAAACATTTAAAAATCCTAGAAGAAAAAGACGATATTTGTATATAAATGTTCATTTACATGCATGAGTTTCCAAGGTTAAGGCAGCACCTCCTACTGGACAGTTGATGTATCTACAGCTATGCCTTTGGTCTCCCATCTAGGGTTTTAACCAAGCCCAACTGATATTTGTCCTTGACTACTGCCAATGTGCTAGCGTGAGAAAGATTGTTGAGAGTTTTCCACTTAATAACTAAATAGATTCACTGCTGCTATCAAAGTCGTACCTCCTCCTCCTTCTCTCCCTCCTCCTCATCTCCTCCTTCTCCCTCCTTGCCCTCCTCCTCCTCCACCCTCCTCCGGTCCTCCTCCTCCTCCTGCCCCCTCCCCCCGTCCTCTTCCTACTCCTGCCCCCCTCCTGTTCCTCCTCTCCTCCCCCTCTTTCTACTTTTCCCCTTCCTGCTCCTCCTCAAAGCAGACTTTGCTTATTTTTTTCAATAAGTGTCAAATTGCATGCTTCCATGCCATCAGACATTGGCATGCAAGTTCTTTGAAATATGTACGTCCCGTATACTACGTAAGTGAGACCTCAGAAGGCTATGCTTACATGTCTCCGCATGAAGCTCTTTAAAGGGAAAGTTTTAGATGGTTCCTCACCCTGAAAGAAGTCTATGGGCCAGGACAAAACTGTAATACATATTATGGCTGTCTTTAAACAGCTACTACAAACGTTAGCTAACTTTAGCCATCACTAGATTACAACCGCTGGAAGTGATAGGAGCATGTGTATGATTTTCCAAATAACATCAAACCAAATAATGAGTTGATTTCAGTTGATTTCCCCATAAAATTGGCAATTGCACACATGCCCCTATCGCTCCCATTGATGTTTAGCTAATGGTGGCTAAAGTTAGCTGAAGTTTGTAGTGACTGTTTCGAGAAATTCGAGTCAGGGTTAGGATGGACTTGAAAAGGGATCTGAGTTAAAAAACAAGCCACACAGTCAAGTGTGTCTGAACACGCCATCCACAACCTGAAATGTTTTGATGAATGAACTATTCCTTATCTAATTCAAAATGCTCTTAACCTGTTAGGAGCAGCCAGTGATCGTTATCCCCCCCTCCCAGCCTCTCAAGATTGAATACTATAGACACATGGTTAGTATTGACTTAGGAGTACTTTCAGAAAGTCACATTGAGCGCTTGCTGTAGGTAGTGACACGGCCGGCCTGCATCAATATGGGTGACTTGAGGAAGGCCCTGGTGATGTGCTTGTGCGTTATCATTAGTCACTTGACTCTGTTGGCTCCTCTCCCATACAGAGGGAGACTGACTTCTGGCCTGTCTCTTTGAGTCTCACTGTGTGTCTGTGATAAACACACAGCTAGCATCAACACAAAGAATTAACCTTGACAGGAGGACAAACTCCTTACAATCTCAAACACATACACGACATGACCAAAAGTAAAGTATTCTCGTCGAACATCTCATTCCAAAATCTTGGGCATTACAGGGATGTCGCTAGGCCTATTGTAGGGGGGCTTTTACTTGTAGCTAACATTTTGGTTAATGTTAGCTAGCAGTCTCAAGCCACAGACGTAGCTAACAGTAAACGGAGAGGAAAAGGCTCTGACAGGACGGATTCATGTAGATAGGCTACGATGTGAATTTGTGGTAAGTTAGAACAGAGAGAGAGTGTTCACTACTATAGACTTTGGTCATAATCAAAGCTTTGTTAAGCAATACATTTTTATGTGAGGCTGCCTGTAAGTTACAGTGTAACAGACGTTGCGAGCTAGGTAACGTTGACGGTGTCTTTTAAATTCGACATAAGTTATGTGGCGATGATATCTAATTAACATTGTATTTAACGTAGTTTTGCTATTTGTGCCAGGCTATAAATGAGACAGATGACTTAACATCATGCACGTATCATTTCCTACTCAATTGCTTTCATTCAGTAGGCCATTGCAAAACAATTATCAGTTGGTCATGTGTAGAAAAGGTTGCATAGTGTTGATCCTAATGTCATTGTATTATCCTCAATTTCTCAACTGTAGGCTAGCTAACGACTAACGTTAGATGGCTATACGAAAATTCTTCAAAAGAGGCATTGCCAGCAGCTCTGCCGAAGGCCAATCCGGTGAGAAATTAAGATTTTACCAGTTCAAACAAACAAATTAAAACTCAAACTGATTAATCACCTATTAAGCCTTGAGTTATTGTAAATATGAGTTTAATAACACCACATGTCAAAACACAGCAGACAAGAATGAGGGGAAGAAGCTGGAGGCTGACAGGGCTGAGGAAGCATGTCTGATGAAGGTTAGTGAATAAAAAAAGCAAGTAGATGTTTAAGCTTTCAGTTAAATTTGAACAGCATATGACAGCATATGTCTTACTTTTGTTAGGCATAAATAAATTATGCTCATGATATCTTAAAGGGTCATGCAGAGAGAGAGATTTCTATGCAAGGCAGAGATCAACATGCAAGCTGTATAAGTGAGAGAGAGCAAACATGCCCAGAGAGAGAGGGACAAAAAACAGATCCAGACAGGGAGGGACAACAAACAGATCCAGAGAGAGAGGGACAACAGATCCAGACAGGGAGGGAGAACAAACAGATCCAGAGAGGGAGGGACAACAAACAGATCCAGAGAGAGAGGGACAACAGATCCAGACAGGGAGGGAGAACAAACAGATCCAGAGAAAGAAAGAATCAAGCCACTGCAGCAACTCCTTCCAGAAATGAGAGCGATTTAGGTAACAAAGACACTGGGCCCAGACAAGTAAAATTAAATTGCTATCGACACTAAAGTTTTGGTACACAGAAAAGGCCATTTCAACACTGCTGGTTTGAGAAATACAATTGGGTAGAGTACTCTGTCCACAAAAACACAGCTTTCTGCTTCCCATGTAGAGTTTTTGGCAAAAACATTACATTTGATTATTTTGTCAGGAATGGCTACAAAAAAATAGAAAAAAGCTTTGTTTATCGTCGGTAAACATGAAATGGCGTGAAAACACAGAGACAGTGTTTTGGCATGGCAAAGCTACCAGGCAACTAGCAGTCATGGGAACATTGCTCAGATTTTAACATCTGCCCATGCTAGTGATATTGCAGAGAGAAGGGAGTATCTGAGGAGAATTGTTGCGGTCACCTCAATGTTAGGAAGACAGGGACTCTCCGTGCCAATGATGAATCTAGCGAAAGCACAAATAGAGGGAACTTTCTTGAATGTATGGAGCTTTTGAAGGAGTTTGACCCTTTCCTGCAAAGGCGACGTATCAAATGCGACGTATCGCTCTCCAGAATCTCAGAATGACACGATCGAATGCTGTGCTCAAGAGATTACGGACACCATAGTCTCTGAGATGTCAAAGTATGGAATGTATGCCATAATGGCGGATGAGGCCAGGGATGGGCAGTCTGAACAGTTGGCTCTGTGATAGGTATGTGACAGAGGGGACAGTTAAGGAGCGTTTAACAGAAATCAAGTCATTTGATGCCTAATTGATAGCAAATGAGTTGCAACAGCAGCTCCAAATGAGAGGGGTAGCAGGCCTAAAGTGCGTTGCACAGACCTATGATGGTGCGGCTGTCATGAGTGGGTTCAAAGGAGGTGTGCAGCACATTTCAGAGTGCTGCATCTGGAGGCTATTGAGCTTAATTTGCTGTTGTGTCATACTTGCAGGGCTATTCCGGAAGCTGCTGAGTTTTTCAGTTTCTTGGAGAACGTGTATTCATTTTTCAGTACATCCCTAGTTAAATCAAATCAAAGTTTATTTGTCACGTGCGCCGAATACAACAGGTGAAAGGCTTACTTACAAGCCCTAACCAACAGTGACATTTTTAAGTAAAAAAATAGGTATTAGGTTAACATTAGATGAGTATAGAAATAAAAATAAAACAGTAAAATGACAGTGAAAATAACAGTAGCGAGGCTGTATACAGGTGGTACCAGTACAAAGTTAATGTGCGGGGGCACCGGTTAGTCGGGCTAATTGAGGTAATATGTACATGTGGGTATAGTTAAAGGGATTATGCATAGATGCTAAACAGAGTAGCAGCAGCGTAAAAGAGGGGGTTGGCGGGTGGGGGGACACAATGCAAATCGTCCGGGTAGCCAATGTGCGGGGTCACCGGTTAGTTACTTGTACAGCTCTCAAACACTGACTGAGCATGCCAGATGCGATCCATGAATGCAGTCCTAGACACTTGAACTGCTATTTTTGATTGTCTATCTCTCTCAAAATAAAATCCCCAAACTATTTTGGCTACATAGTATATCCATTGTTGTGCCTTTTGTTGGTGTTGGAAGGGGACAGAGTGGACTTTAATTAATTAATTTGGACAGAATTAAATAAGTCATATTAGATTAGTGTCTAACAAACTATGAGACAGGTTTTTTTTAGCAAACCTTTGTAACGATCGTCGTCTTCTTCTGACGAGGAATAGGAAAGATCGGACCCAACTGCAGCGTGGTACGTGTCCATGTTAAATTTATTACAACTGAACACTGAATACAAAATAACAAAAGTGAAAACGACAAAAATCGAAACAGTCCTATCAGGTGACACAACACAAAACAGGACACAACTATCCACAAACACAGGTGCGAACAGGCTACCTATGTATGGTTCTCAATCAGAGACAACGATAGACAGCTGCCTCTGATTGGGAACCATACCAGGCCAAACACAGAAATAGAAAACATAGAACAAAACATAGAATGCCCACCCCAACTCACGCCCTGACCAAACCAAAATAGAGACATAAAAAAGGAACTAAGGTCAGGACGTGACAACCTTGACCAAAAATAACCTTATTTGATAGATTTTACACCAGTTGTTACTCAAAAAATCCTGGGGGAGTATGCCCAGACCACCATAAAAGAGGCTTTGTCCCCCTATCCATGCATCTATAGTGATGTCCCTGAGCATTCATATGGAGTTGGTCCACAATTTGCTGCTATAACAGGCTCCACTCTTCTGGGAAGGCTTTCCACTAGATGTTGGAACATTGCTGCGGGGACTTACTTCCATTCAGCCACAAGATAATTAGTGAGGTCGGGCACTGATGTTGGGCGATTAGGCCTGGCTCGCAGTCGGTATTCCAATTCATCCCAAAGCTGTTCGATGGGGTTGAGGTCAGGGCTCTGTGCAGGCCAGTCAAGTTCTTCCACACCGATCGTGACAAACCATTTCTGAATGGACCTCATTTTGTGCATGGGGGCATTGTTACCTTGAAACAGGAAAGGGTCTTCCCCAAACTGTTTCAACAAATTTGGAAGCACAGAATCACCAAGAAGGTCATTGTATGCTGTAGTGTTAAGATTTCCCTTCACTGGAACTAAGGGGCCGAGCCAGAACCATGAAAAACAGACCCAGAAAATTATTCCTCCTACACCAAACTTTACAGTTGGCACTATGCATTGGGGCAGGTAGCGTTCTCCTGGCATCCACCAAACCCAGATTCGTCCGTCGGACTGCCAGATGGTGAAAAGTGATTCATCACTCCAGAGAACGAGTCCAATGGCGGCGAGCTTTACACCACTCCAGTCAACGCTTGGCATTGCGCATGGTTATCTTAAGCTTGTGTGCTGCTGCTCAGCCATGGAAACCCATTTCATGAAGCTCCGGATTAACAGTTTTTGTGCAGACATTGCTTCCAGAGACAGTTTGGAACTCTTTAGTGAGTGTTGCCCTTCAGCACTTGGCGGTGCCATTCAACATTTACATTTACATTTTTGTCATTTAGCAGATGCTCTTATCCAGAGCGACCTACAGTTAGTGCATACATCTTAAGATAGCTAGGTGGGACAACCACATATCACAGGCATAGTAAGTACATTTTTCCTCAATAACGTAGCTACCAGTAGGGTCAGAGCTAGAAGGGGGGGTGGGCAGGTTTTTTTGTGTGGGGTGGTCAAGGTGAGGAGGAGGATTATTTTAGATACTGTTTAAAGAGGTAGGGATTCAGACGTTGTCAGAAGATGGTCAGGGACTCTGCTGTCCTAGTTTTAGGGGGAAGCTGGTTCCACAATTGGGGTGCCAGGACAGAGAAGAGCTTGGACTTGGCTGAGTGGGAGGGCCAAGAGACCCGAAGTGGGAGAACGGAGTGCTCAGGTTATGAGTGTAGTGTTTGAGCATAGCCTGAAGGTAGGGAAGGGCAGTTCCTCTTGCTGTTCCGTAGGTAAGCACCATGGTCATGTAGTGGATGCAAGCTTCGACTGGAAGCCAGAGGAGTGTGTGGAGGAGTGGGGTGACATGAGAGAACTTGGGAAGGTTGATAACCAGGTGGGCTGCAAAGTTCTGGATAAGTTGCAGGGGTTTGATGGCACAAGCAGGGAGCCCAGCCAAAAGCAAGTTGCAGTAGTCCAGACGGGAGAGGACAAGTGCCTGGATTAGGACCTGTGCTGCTTTCTATGTCAGCTGGGTCGTGCTCTACAGATGTTGTAGAGCATGAACCTGCAGAAGCGGGTCACTGCTTTGATGTTTGCAGAGAACAACAGGGTGTTGTCCAGGGTCACGCCAAGGTTCTTTGCACTCTGGGAGGGTGACACTGTGGAGTTTTCAACCGTGATGGAGAGGTCTTTGAGCGGGCAGGCCGTCTTGTCGAGGTTGAGCTTGAGGTGGTGGGCCGACATCCAAGTTGAGATATCTGCCAGGCACGCAGAGATGCGGTCGCCATCTGGGTGTCAGATGGGGGAAGGAGAAAAGTAGTTTGAGTGTCATCCGCATAGAGCATGTGAGGATGTGACTTGAGGTACAGAGAGGAGAGGGCCAAGAACCGAGCCCTGGGGGACACCAGTAGTGAGAGTACGTGATGCAGACACAGATCCTCTCCACGTCACCTGGTAGGAGCGGCCTGCTAGATAGGATGCAATCCAAGAGTGTGCATAGCCTGAGACACCCAGCCCTTAGAGGGTGGAGAGGAGGATCTGATGGTTCACTGTGTCGAAGGCAGCATAAATATCTAGGAGGATGAGAACAGAGGCGAGAGAGTCAGCCTCCGTGACACAGAGAAGAGCAGTCTCGGTTGAGTGACCCATCTTGAAGCCTTACTGGTTAGGGTCAAGAAGATAGTTCTGAGAGAGTTAACTAGAAAGTTGATCAGAGACAGCAAGAGTTTTGGAAATAAAAGAAAGGGATACAAGTCTATAGTTTTTGACGTCAGATGAGTTGAGTGTTGGTTTCTTGAGGAGGGGAGCAACTCGGGCCATTTTGAAGTCAGAGAGTACGCAGCCAGTGGTCAGGGATGAGTTGATGAAGGAAGTGAGGAATGGGAGAAGATCTCCAGTGATGGTCTGGAGAAGGGAGGAGGGGATGGGGTTGAGCGGGCAGGTTGTCGGGCAGCCAGACCTCACTAGTTGCAGGATGTGTGCAGGAGAGAGAGGGGAGAAAAAGGTAAAGGTGTAGGATATTTCTGTGTGAGTGAGACCAGTGGACTCAATAGGCTTTTTCAAAGTGGTTGACAAAGCCGTCCGCTGAGGGGGAAGGGGAGGGGTGGAGGATTAAGGAGGGAGGAGAAGTTGGAAAAGAGGTTCCAAGGGTTAGAGGCAGAAGCTTAGACTTTCTACCATATTTAGAGTGTTAGAAAGTCGCTTTAGCAGCTGATACAGAGGAAGAGAAGGTAGAGATGAGGTAGTGAAAGGATGATAGGTCCTCCGGAAGTTAACCTCTAATTCCTCCCAAACCCGGATCCGGGAGCACCCCCATCAGTAAAAAAGCTGACTAGCATAGCCTAGCATAGCGTCACAAGTAAATACTAGCATCTAAATATCATTAAATCACAAGTCCAAGACACCAGATGAAAGATACACATCTTGTGAATCCAGCCATCATTTCTGATTTTTAAAATGTTTTACAGGGAAGACACAATATGTAAATCTATTAGCTAACCACGTTAGCAAAAGACACCACTTTTTTTACTCCACCAGTTTTTTACTCCATCAGTAGCTATCACAAATTCGACCAAATAAAGATATAAATAGCCACTAACCAAGAAAGAACTTCATCAGATGACAGTCTGATAACATATTTATTGTATAGCATATGTTTTGTTAGAAAAATGTGCATATTTCAGGTATAAATCATAGTTTACCATTGCAGCCACCATCACAACTCTCACCAAAGCGACTAGAATAACTACAGAGAGCAACGTGTATTACCTAATTACTCATCATAAAACATTTCTTAAAAATACACAGCGTACAGTAATTGAAAGACACAGATCTTGTGAATCCAGACAATATTTCAGATTTTCTAAGTGTTTTACAGCGAAAACACAATATAGCGTTATATTAGCTTACCACAATAGCAAACATCACAACAGCATTGATTCAAGCCAAACATAGCGATAACGTATAAACCACCAAAAGATATTAATTTTTTCACTAACCTTCTCAGAATTCTTCAGATGACAGTCCTATAACATCATATTACACAATGCATATAGAGTTTGTTCGAAAATGTGCATATTTAGCGGCACAAATCGTGGTTATACAATGTGATTAGTGGCCAAAAATTCAAGCAATCTGTCCGGCGCCATCTTGGAGAGGCACCTATTCTAATCGAAAACTATTCATAAACTTGACTAAAAAATACAAGTTGGACAGCAAATGAAAGATAAATTAGTTCTTAATGCAATCGCTGGGTTACATTTTTTAAATTAACGTTACTTCAAGCATACAGCGTGCGCTAAAGCGAGACGCACCGAAATTCATGGCGGAATTATCATTTGACATTTGTCAACATAAGTACGAATTAACAGCATAAAGACTGCTTACTATTAGCTGAGCTTCCATCAGAATCTTGGGCAAGGTGTCCTTTCTCCAGAACAATCGTCTTTGGGTTGAAAGATGTCCTCTTGTCCTGTCGAAATAGCCGCTAACGTTAGCCACCCACTGGAGAGGTGTCCAACTCGTGAAAGCGCATCAGAAAGAAATCCAGGAAAATCGCAATAAACTGCTATAAACTGCTATAAGTCGGTTTAAATTAACTACCTTATGATGTCTTTAACACCTATAACGAATAAAAACATGACCGGAGATATAGAACTACTAAAACGAAAGCGTTTGCAGGACGCCATTGTGATGTCTTCTTGCGCCAGGCGCACCGTTGAAAAGGACGGTACTTCCGTGCCACGGTCTTATATAGGGTCCCAGATTGCGCAATCCACTCCATTCAAATTCTCCCCGCTTACTGACATCTAGAGGAAGACGTATGCAGTGCATGTAGCCCGATGGCTTACATGGGGACTTATAAACTGGCCTCAGAACAGGGACCTCGATTTCTGAAATCTCACTCCCTGACAGGAAATGTGCTGCAGAATGAGTTCTGTTTCACTCAGAGAAATAATTCAAACGGTTTTAGAAACTAGAGAGTGTTTTCTATCCAATAGTAATAATAATATGCATATTGTACGAGCAAGAATTGAGTACGAGGCAGTTTAATTTGGGAACGAAATTATTACATAGTGCAAATAGCACCCCCTATTGCCAAGAGGTTTTAAGCTTTCCACCATTTTCGCTCAGCTGCTCATTGTGTGGCCTACCACTTTGCGGCTGAGCCATTGTTGATCCTAGACATTTCCACTTCACAATAACAGCACTTACAGTTGATGGGGCAGCTCTAGCAGGGCAGAAATTTGATGAACTGACTTGTTGGAAAGGTGGTATCCTATGACGATGCCACGTTGAAAGTCATGGAGCTCGTCAGTAAATCCATTCTACTGCCAATGTGTGTTTATGGTTATTGCAAGGCTGTGTGCTCGATTTTATACACCTGTCAGCAACGGGTGTGGCCGAAATAGCTGAATCCACTAATTTGAAGTGGTGTCCACATACTTTTGGTCAATCAGTGTATGTGGATGCACACACACGCAGCCACACACACACACACACACACACACACACACACACACACACACACACACACACACAGGTTAGGTGTCTGCCCTCTAGAATGCTCTTTACTTTCACCTCGTTATCCTGCTCGTGATGATTCAGTTTGTCTCTTCAACAAGGTGGAATGAAAAGCATAAATAGTAAACATCAGCCTAGCAGCAGAAGACCATCGGCAACCTATGAAAATATATTTTTGTTCGAAGTGTAAGCCATGCCTTTAGTCACACGGTGCTTATTGTAGAAGGATTTACAGTATTTTACACCTCGCTAATACTGCCCCTTTTTCTAATTGCGTGCAGCTAAAAACGACCATGGCTAATGTCACCGCGGCAGTGTGGACAGACTGGAGAAACAGTCTTGTGACGGTGGAGAGGTTCCAATCTCCTCTCTCTCTCTGAGTGGCCCATGGTTTATGAGGTGTGACAAGAGGCAGACTAGGTCAGTATTAGGGCCATTGTCAGCTACTAAGATCTGGGCCCGAATGCCATGAAGACATCCCAGGGTCTGTCATAGCAGCGGCCTAATGGCCCCTCAACAGCCATGCAGAGGGTAACTAGTTCATTCATGGGCATATGCTGTCTGCCAGAGTAGCCTCATGCACAAATCAACATGGGCAGGAATGTTGCTCAGGCTATTTCAGCCCCATACAATATTCGTAAAATCCACCTGCTTGCTGTGGCATGTTGCAGAGTTAAGCTGTATTCTCCAGTCGATATACTGCTTCTCTGGAGAATGGCGACGATGGAGCTGGTCCAGGCCAGACGCACAAGACCCTGTTTGAAATGTGAGTAGGACTGTGTTTGAGAGTATAATCAGGGAATGTCTGAATAGTGCGGGTTGATATGTATAATGGGCACAATGACTGGGCAGTCTTGATGTGTACACAGAACTATTGCTATCCGATATCTCATTAGCTATTTATAATTCAACCATGGTTGAATTGGTTCAATGAGATATTGGATAGCAATAGTTCTGTGTACATTTTTTATCTACGATTCAGTCAAAATTTTAGCTCTATCGTCTTCCAGCAAAAAACAATTAAATTGATTGATGAAAACTTGAAAAGGCCAAACTTTTGTCTTTATCTCTGGCTGTGGAATTTAGTGACATTTTTAAGTATCGTGTTATCGTAATATACCTTCTTTACCTCGTTTAAGTAGTCCCGTTTGACTTGAGGGATCAGATTTCGTTGGAAAGGGGGATTTAAGGCAAGCTCTGCATAATGCAAGCTGAAATGAGTAAGGAGCTCGCAGACCAGCTGACTGCACGGATTACACATATCTAATTAAAATATCGAATTGAAAATCTTGACTGTTGGGGAGTGCGACACCATGAGACACAATGGAGCCCTTTGAAATTGGATTGCAGAATTCTAGTGATTGCTTTGTCATGCAGGATTGGATTCCACTTTAAGCTGTGGGGGAAAATACACTGAAATGTACACGGAGGACTGTACTTAAAAAATTCTCGAGGCGGTTGAACAACAGCTTCACCACTGCATTTATAAGCTCTCTCCACTGGAGCAGGCTGCCACACTTTTATGACCCGACAAGGGTACCTGTTGTCGCACAGTGATTGCAATAATTTAGCATAAATGTAAAAAATAAGGAATAGTGATATTGATTACAATATTGTGGAGCCAGAGACAGCAGTGGGGTCAAACTGTAGAACCCAGTTCCTACATTTGAATATAAAAATAGATATTATCAAACAAAACTATGCTACATTTTATCTCTGGGACCAAAATAGAGTAAGATTACTGAACGTAAGTACATTTTTTACCTTCAGAGGTCAATATATCAAACCAGTTGCCATGATAAAAGTGTTTTGTTGTTGTGCACTATCCTCAAACAATAGCATGGTATTTTTTTTGCTCTAATAGCTACTGCAGTTAGATTAACAAGAATTTAAGCTTTCTTCCCACATGAGACATGTCTATGTCCCGGAATTGGCTGTCGTTTACAACGTCATTCTAGTCACATTATCACATATTGAGCAACAACTGTCCCGGTTTAAGGACACTGATCCCGCAAAGGTTAAACTCTGTGTCTAAAGTACCGTTGTGCATATCAGAATGAGCTGAAGTCCTTGAAACAGGCATCAGCCATAGCACTGCCCTGGATGCATTGAGACTAGAAACATTTGGAATATTTACGACAGTTTATTGGCCACCAGACGATGTCACTGTTGTTGTCCCCAGGTTCCCCTTGTGTTCAAAGGAACTCAGGCGGAGAGGGTTGAGCAGGTTGTTAACCTGAGAGCAGAGGTCGAAAAAGTCCATCTGAAGTCTGTCTGAGATGAAATGGAATGGAGTAAAATTAGATGGGTTGAGCAAATTCAGCACAAGAATGAACAAGACAATAGTTTTGGTGAGATTGCCTCTATGAGATGTCACTAGAACTATTCCAAACTGTGAAACAAGAATCTTTGAAATAATTATATCATGCTGTTCACAGATTTGAATTGCAGATGACCGTTACGTGGAAGACTAGTTACTCAACAATTCATCATATATCTACCGCTGCAGAATGACTAAAGAAACACTAGCTGCATCTCCCTATATAGTCTGAATCAGAATCAGATCAAATTTCTGGAACAGATAAATTGGTTGATATGGTTTATTACATTTTACAAGATCAGTAATGAGGAGGCTTAGTTGGCTTTTATCTGTCTAAGAGAAACAAAAGAATGCAATAATTACATTACTTATGGTGAAATATTACTTATGTCGCAATAAAATTGTGAGAGACCGTGCAAAGGGAGACCGTCTATAGGTTTATATCTTGAAAGTTAACATTGTGAAAGGGTTAAATCATTACAGTTATGGAGGACAACCCAGTTGATTATGTCTGCCCGTAGACTTTTACTCTGCTCACCTCTTCGCCTCTGGACGTGACCTATAGCTATAGTCAATCTGCCCTGGGTCCCACCCTATCAATGCCCCTGTAATCCATTCTCAACTTCCCACAGAGGAATCTGAAGTGAAACTTCATTCAGTCAAAAACTAAATCACAGCTGCTGGCTCATACAGATCATCATCCACATAGCGATCCTCAGCTTCCATTTTCTTTCATTGTATCATTAAATACAATCCACATCCCATTGCTTTTCTCTCTAACGTGTTTCTCTCATCAATTGTGTGACGAGATATGAGAATGAGGAGAAAATATTCAATCTTCTCATCTCCAGTGATATAGTATACGGTACATGGGTATACTATTTTAACATTGTGGTAACTCTTAGCTAATTTCCTTTGCCTTCAATATTCCTTAGCTAATTTCCTTTGCCTACGTTACCAGTATGTTTTATACTTCAAGGTTCCTTTTCACAGCTATTCATCATAACTCAAGTAAAGTATCAATGTATGTCCATTTATTAAGTTCATTTTCATTTTTATCATTCGTAGTGTGTGTTGGTGGATAAAAGTAAAACACAGCCTAAGACCAGCCAACTTTTAAAGTTAATTATGGTAGCCTGTATTGTAGTGTGTGTGTGCAGGCACGCTCCTGTGTGTGTGTATGGAACATTATCTCTCCACCATCTCCAAACAAACTTTGTTGCTTATTATAATCATCCTGCCAAGCTGCCCAACTGAGCTCTCTTCAGATTAACAAGGCGGCGACTGAATAGGCCTATTCAAGCTCAAAGCCTATGTCATAGAAGTGCACACTCGTATTCTAATAAACACATGCTATGCAAATCCGATTCAAATCAGCCCAATAGTGAGATATTTCATGTTTTTTTATTTTATTTGAATGATTAATTAGCCTTTCATATTTGTCAAAGTCAAGTCCTCCAATTAAGTGAATAAAAACATCCTAAGTGTCCTTGTCCTTCCTAGCGAGAGGAAAGGACAGCCTTGTTCTAAAATTGATGCATTTTTTCCCCCTCATCAATCTACACACACTACCCCATAATGACAAAGCAAAAACTGGTTTTGGGATTCTTTTTGCACATTGAAAAAAATTTAAAAAGTGGAAATATATTACATTTACATAAGTATTCAGACCCTTTACTCAGTACTTTGTTGAAGCACCTTTGTTTGGGAGCGATTACAGCCTCGCGTCTTCTTGGGTATGACTCTGCAAGCTTGGCACGCCTGTATTTAGGGAGTTTCTCCCATTCTTCTTTGCAGATCCTATCGAGCTCTGTCAGGTTGGATGCGGAGCGTCGCTGAACAGCTATTTTCAAGTCTCTCCAGCGATGTTTGATTGGGTTCAATTTCGGGCTCTGGCTGGTTCACTCAAGGACATTCAGAGACCTGTCCCAAAGCCACTCCTGCGTTGTCTTGGCTATGTTCTTAGGGTTGTTGTCGTGTTGGAAGGTGAACCTTCGCCCCAGTCTGAGGTCCTGGGTGCTCTGGAGCAGGTTTTTAGTCAAGAATATCTCTGTACTTTGCTCCGTTCATCTTTCCCTCAGTCTTGACTAGTCTCCCAGTCCCTGCCTCTGAAAAATATCCCCACAGCATGATGCTGCCACCTCCATGCTTCACCATAGGGATGGTGCCAGGTTTCCTCCAGACGTGATGCTTGGAATTCAGGCCAAAGAGTTCAATCTTGGTTTCATCAGACCAGAGAATCTTGTTTCTCATTGTCTAATAGTTCTTTAGGTACCTTTTGGCAAAATCAAAGCGGGCTGTCATGTGCCTTTTACTGAGGAGTGGCTTCCGTCTGTACACTCTACCATAAAGGCCTGATTGGTGGAGTGCTGCAGAGATGGTTGTCCTTCTGGAATGTTCTCTCATCTCCACAGAGGATCTCTGGAGCTCTGACAGTGTGAACATCGGGTTCTTGGTCACCTCCCTGACCAAGGCCCTTCTCCCCCGATTACTCAGTTTGGCCACAAACAGCATGTTTTCAGAATGGTTTGTTTAGAATCCAGATACACCAAGGTCTTTACTTTTCACTGTAAAAACAACACAGACCACATGGAGTCTTTTTACCACCACATTTTCATCAGAAATAGTCAACTACTATACTTGTAAAACCTACTTAATCATTTGATTTGTCCGCATTGTGACAGTATATGTGTAACAATTCCAATGGTGGACATGAAAGAGTCAGGTGCAGAGAGCAGGGTAATCTCAATCGAGTGGATTTATTATTTCACCCAGAAATAATCACATAAACGGCGACGCCACACAAACAACGGGCGCGTCAAAATACTGTCCAATAAAAGTAGGACTGAAATCCACTATACGAAACACCACCAACACAAACAGAAAAACAAGCCCGCACAAAAGTCAGCGGGCCAACTGGGTTTAAATAACCCCCTACCCTAAACACAAAACAGGTGATACAAATTAGACAAACTCAAAAGAAAACAGAAAAGGGGATCGGTGGCAGCTAGTAGACCGGAGACGACGACCGCCGAGCGCCGCCCGAACGGGAAGAGGCACCATCCTCGGCGGGATTCGTAACAATATGGCGGCACATTCACATTCAGCCCAGTGGAAATGACAGCTATACAGAGGGTACACAATTGCTGTTGAGAAGCTTTCCCCCGAGGAAAATAATTATAACTTGCATTAACTTCCTAAAGACCTTCAACCCCTGACTGACCTGGGGGGAAATCATGTCTTTGATAGAACTAGAATTCAACTCAGAGGGGAAGGTCACAGTCACAACCAGTACACGTCCGTTCGTCTCTCTCTCTCTCTATATATATATATATATATTTCCTTTCCTTATATATATATATATATATAAAGCTTAATCTCAGTTTTCGAGAGGTCATTTGGGCCAGGCCAATGACCCATGTCTTCATTCATTGGGCTGACTTCTTTACAGGCCCATTGTGCCCGGCACTTCCAATCAGTCAAACAGCGGTGTGGGACAATGCCGTCGCTCGGTTGTATGTGAGCCACTCCAGTGCAGTTAATTTCCTGTTTGTGTTCACTTAGTTTCTTTCCTTTGATGGTAAGCCCTATATACACACTACATCCTTGTACAACTTGAAGACAGGTTTGTGTATAGGATCTCTTTATGATATCTTTATATTACATTCATCTTCATGTAGGTAACATTATATTCCTATCCACATCCAACATACAGAATTTATATATAATATGAAACAGTTTAACATTGGCTTGCTTTCACAGCCAGCTGGAGGTCATGATGAGCTGTTACCAGAGCAAAGAATAGGTAGAACCACATATGGGTTGTTGTTTTTGTTGGTTATGGACAGTCATCTGTTTTCCCAGGGAGTAGTGCAGAGAGAGGTTGTTGCATTTACATACTAGTCTATTTTAAAGGATTGGTAAACAGAACACCTGGGTTTAGATTAACACAAATTAAATCTTGGTTCCATTTGAGAATGCGTGGGCGGATCATTTACATCCTCCCATGATCCCCCACAACCACTTTCTGGGTTGTCTGAGATTTCAGGGGAGCCTCCTTGAAAGACTAAACGGAGAAAAAAAACTCTCTACTGTACGTGTCACGTTACTTTTCCTTACATGTTTAAAGATAATGCTTCTGTGTTATTTTTGTTCATCTCTAAAGGTAGTCTTTCTGTTACTGAAGGAATGCCAAGTGAAGGTACTGCATTATTGGACGTACCTCTCCAATCTCCTTGTTCCATTCTTGCTCCTTGTGAGAGTATACTGTAATTCTGAGCACTACTGCTTCACAAAGGTATTATTGGAAATAATTCCCCCATCTGAAAACCAACCAAATTTCAATTCATCAAATTAAGTTTGGCATCTTTTCCAGTTTATTTATTCATTTTCTATAGCATCGCTATTTAGAATGTGAACACGTACACTGGTCTAACAATGGGTAATTAATTATAAGACAGGATATGGCAGCTGGCGGCTTGTTAATGAAATTAAAAATGCTTCAGTAACTATCTAATTACCAATACAGTTGGTCTATGGAGAATATGTTTCAAAGCATTGTGATATACTGGTCTGCTGCCTATGTGCTTCTGAGCAACACACAGATCTAGTCACAACCTTGTACACTCACTGCACTGTCAGTGGCAGTAGTCTCCCCACGTGAGTCTGTTTGAATTGGCAATGTACAGTAGTACTGTAGCAACCAACCATCTCTTAGTAGCAGAACCTTATTCTGTGAATATCTGAGAGTTTGGAAATGGTCTGAGAAGTAGATGCACCAGGGTATGGATTCTACCCAAACCCCAGGACACAGCACTTACACACAATCCAATTCTCCAAGGCCTAGTACTTCTGCATTCATTTACCGTACCATATATCTAAAGTGAATAGGAATAAGTGTGCTCTTCCTTGCCTAGTGTGTATTATGCATAACAAGAGGAGAAAATCCATATGCATCGTACTCAGCAAGGGGAACCTCCTTATTGTGGCTAATTTCAGATGGGATCTAGGGGTTCCTCTCCTGGGTGAGAGACTGAGACTGGCCTGGATTCCACAAAGCCACAGCTACTAAGGCACCATGTGCCTTACCTGTAAGTATACATAACTGTCCACACTGAGAATAATTGGTCCCAAAGAAATAAGGTTTAGATTGAGGCATTAATAAAACATAAGCCTCCACATCGTACAGACCTCAAATCCTAGAAATGTTCCCCAATATTCAACTTTTGCTGCACTTATCTGAGGGGGGTCCTGTGCTAATGCAAGCAGGTGTTCTCAGCGTTCTCCAAAGTAATTAGTTCCTCACAGTAAACACACAATCAGATTTTTTTCCATTTGTTTCTAAATTCAGATGTTTTTCACATCTCTTGATGACGTGATTTCAATTTGTGACTCTTTAGACACTCATGTCTATGATGTTTAAACACTGATTGCAGATACAGAGTAAAGCACTTAGGAGTCTTCATCTGACTGACAGTAGATCATGGAAGGTCTCTGACATGTGGCTGTTATGTTGTTAAGGCTTCAAACAGCTGGATTTAGAAGCCTTGTTATTGACTGACACAGACACTGCTCACAAACATACAATGAATCACTGCTCACAGAAATATACAATGACACTCAAGGATTTTGAATACATTTTTTGTAAATCAATATTACCAGTTCGAGGAGGTAAATGGTTTGTGAATGAAACATATACTGTGGCACAGTCAGTGTATTGTGTTCCTCTATATTGATGCTGCAATTCATTGTGTACTGACAAATACCAGAAGTAATATATTTTTATGACCAAAGTATAGAGTATGACATTAAAAAACATTATGATTGAAATGAGTCTCCCTCTGCGCATTTTGTGTCACATCGGTATGAATGATTCGGGAGACAGGCGCAGGAATGCGTAATAGTTTTTTTTATTAAGCCCCAAATTGCGGCGTGCCGTGTAAAGGCACGGGGACGAAGACCAAACAAACACGTAACAAAAACACAGGGTTGAAACCCAAACAAAAGAGCGAGGAGTTCCTCTAATAAATAACACACTCGCACAATGATTAACACACGAGACGAGACCCGTAATCATCTGCGCAATCCACAAGGGCACGAAAGCCCAAAACACACAGCACAGGTACTCACACGACCAACGGACATTGGAACAATAATCGACAGGACAATGGTAAACCAAGGACACACTTATACAATTACTAATCACTGGGAATAGGGGCCAGGTGTGCGTAATGAAAGTTCCGGAGGGATCCGTGACATTTTGTTCTTCAAATAGTAATGTTTTCTTTAGTATCTTGTTCACTACTGTAGCCACACAGACATTATTTTCTTCATTTTATTATTCTTTTTTTTGTCTGTTAAAAAAACAGGTTGGATCTAAAGATGTAAGTCTGCCTTCTCAGTCTCTGTCTCTCTTGTTCCTCTGCCAGGGCTGAGTGTTCAGCTTCAGGCTGGGCTCCCTAGTTTCCATATAATTCCATAGCTTGTTTTTTTCTTCGTATACTTCTCCTGTTGAGCAGTCGTGCAAAAATGAAATAACATGAGGTGTAGAGTTTCAGTTCTCAGTTGCCAATTCCCGAGATGGAGTTTCATTCATGTACACAATCCGTTCCAGAATCCATTTCAAGACCTTTTAGTAGTATGTGTATGATCTTCCACTGATAGAGAGCGATTGTATTGATTTATTTTTTTAATAATGCTATGCAATGTCAATAAAGTAAAGTGATATGACATTGTTTTTAAATGGTAACCATTCTTATTCCACAGTGTAACTTTCAGGAACAGCTACATTTGAAGATAGCCCTAATTTGCCTCATAGTGAGTGTGGAAATTGAGCCAAGAAAATGCTATAAAGTAGCTACCTTCCTTATGAAATATGGTTAGGCACATTATTGGATTAGATTTAATACTACACCCACCATCTTCTTTTCCTTTGGGTTGATATTCAGTATACTGTGATACGTGAGAAGTCTCAATCTTGCAAATCACAGGGTGCACTCTTCCTTTTAGAAGTCAATTTCAGAAGCCATTGACTTCCTTCCTGTCAGAGAACAAGGACAATGGAATGATTTAATAAAATGGCTAAGGTCTGATCCTTTCTAATACCTTATCAATTTACAGACAACAGCACTTTATTTGTCGGTGAGGAAAAAGGTGTAAGTGGTGATATTACAGAGAGAGACTTCAAATAATGTTCACTCTATCATTTACCTCAATGCATAACACAACGGATTGAGGGACGTGATGTCCTCTAATTCCATATAAATTGCATCATACAGCGGCCCATACTGTAGACTAAATCAACAAGACTACCAAACATTAAACTGGATGGGGCAAGGGGTATAGACAGCCAGGACAACCATTTTAATAGGAGGAACCATGTTTCTAACAATGGGACTTTGAACTTATGTTTGGGGTATTCTCTAAGGTTTGCTTGTTAGAACTCGAAACGTCTATTCCACTAGAATGATTGCCTAATTCCACTCGACTGGGGAATATGGTGAACATATTGAGAGCTGTCCAGGGTCCTGACTTCTCGTGGTGCTGAACATACAGCTTGACTTCTCTGTATGTTGATCGACTATCTCTACATATACAGAATCCGGACTAAGGTGGTGTCTAGACGTGGGTCAAGCAGAGACTGTTCATAGTTTAGTCTGCTGTATTTTACCACTATCATAAAGGGTCAATAGCATAGGGAGCAGAAGAGGAAGTCTCGCCCTGGTTTAGCTTAGCCAGATATCCATTCTACACCCTATCAATGTTTTGCAGTTGGCTTATTTAAGGAATTCATAGTTAGGAGAGTCTTGATTTTGACATTTTGTAATAAAATGTACGATTATCTGTCAAATAGATGAGTCATTCTATCGTCCATTGTCGAAACATAAAAAATAAAAAAATTACTAAACAACACAAATAGTCTTATTTCATTGCTAATTACTACGGCAATAAGATTTTTATTTTATTTGTACTGTCGATGCTATTCTTTGCATGTATTAGCCAGGAGGCAAAAGATCTATTGGCTTTAGAATTGATAGTTGGCTAAGCTCACACCCAGATGGGACTTCTTCTTCTGTTCCCTATTTTCACCTGATTCAAGCAGTATGCTACTTCTGATAAAATTAGTATCTACTATTATCTAGTGCATTCGGAAAGTATTCAGACCCTTTGACTTTTTCCACATTTTGTTACGTTACAGCCTTATTCTAAAATGTATTAAAAAAAAAAATCTCATCAATCTACACACACACAATACCCCATAATGATAAAGCAAAAAAATTATAATAGATACATTATTTACATAATTGTTCAGACCCTTTGCTATGTGACTAAAAATTGCGCTCAGGTGCATCCTGTTTCCATTGACCATCCTTGAGATATTTCTACAACTTGAAAATCCACCTGAAAATGATCCGACTTAATTGCCACTTGTGTTTTTTGGGGTCTTTCTATATTCCAATAATGTCTCTGTGTTTGGTTGTAGGCAGGATGTGGTCTGGGTTCCTCTGAGGTGTTCTGGGCTGGGGAATGATGTAAATACTGTGCTGTAGCCACAGGGAGAGGGAGAGAGGGGAGCAGAGACAGGGCTGAGTTGGGTCTGGAATAAAACACAAAAGAGTGAAATTGCAGAAATACACCGTTATACTTCATACCTTTATACCCCCGCACCACTTCGCTTTCAGCTTCTTTAATGTCCACAACGCTCCACTTCTCAGAGCCCCATCCCAGGAAAATTGCAATTAGCTCTGTGTTCCCTGTACAAGCCTTATGGTGCCTGTGATCCTCTGGTACTTTGAAGTGAAACACGTTTTGCTAACCGTAAACGTGGTGTCTGTTGGTGGGGCTTCTCTCCTCATCCCTCCAGGTCAATGTACCCACTGTGGTTGTTTGTTTTCCAGAGCGCAGACTTGCCTCCTTTGAGCAGCTTACGTTAAACTCTCTTCAATACCTCCAGTGGGCAAAGGAGAAGGATCTGTGCACTTTGGAAATGAAAACTGATGTATACTGTCTTAGGCTTTATGTCCCCAGACCTTTGTAATATATGACATGGTTGATTCCATTTAGTACTGTTACTAACACATTTTATTGTTAGCACTTTGCATTTATTTGACATTTCCTTCACAAAGTGAAAGCATGTGCAGCGTATGGGGGGTCGGAGCATACATCAATACATCGATATTATCAAAATGTTTAATGAAATTATTTATTTTCTCCACGAGTCCATCTTCTGGCAGTTCGTGCGTCTCTTTGTTGTTGATTCACGTGATCTATTTCTAATCAACATCCATACAAAATCCCGTTCTAAGTGTAAACTCTTTAATTTGATTTCAGTATCATCATAACCAATAATCTTTTAGGAAGACCAGCTGTATCTCTCTACTCTACTCCTATTCCAATCAGAATCACAATAACTATCATTCAGTTTGGAATCCACATACTTTATTCTCTTACCAGGCAAACTGACATATGTATCACGGCTGAATTTGGAAAATGGAGAAGCTGTAATACAGTGCACTTGGAAAGTATTCAGATCCCTTCCCTTTTCCACATTTTGTTAAATTACAGCCTTATTCTGAAAAATATAAAATACCCCCCCCTCATCAATCTACACACAATACCCCATAATGACAAAGCGAGAGCAAGATTTTATAAATGTATAAAAAAAAATGAAATAACTTATTTACTTAAGTATTCAGACCCTTTGCTATGAGACTCGAAATTGAGCTCAGGTGCATCCTGTTTCCATTGATCATCCTTGAGATGTTTCTACAACTCGATTGGTGTCCACCTGTGTGTAGTATCTGGGATCTACATCTGTTTATATTAGTTACTATCCTATTACTAAGTGGTGATGTATTTGACAGTGTTACGTTACTACACCTAATAGGAAATGCACATGCGCACTATTGTGCCGGGGGACTGTAGAGCACGAGAGGTTTTGACTAAACGACAACTAACTGTACTCCTGTCTCCTGCCTGGTCATTTCTCCACAACACAAATATTACACTGTGGTAAATTCAATTGATTGGACATAATTTGGAAAGGCACACACCTTTCTATATAAGGTCCCACAGTGCGTATCAGAGCAAAAACCAAGCCATGAGGTCGAAGGAATTGTCCGTAGAGCTCAGATACAGGATTGTGTCGAAGCACAGATCTGGGGAAGGGTACCAAAAAATGTCTGCGGCATTGAAGGTCCACAAGAACACAGTGACCTCCATCAATCTTAAATGGAACAACCAAGACTTCCTAGATCTGGCCGCCCGGCCAAACTGAGCAATCAGGGGAGAAACGCCTTGGTCAGGGAGGTGACCAAGAGCCCGATGGTCACTCTGAAAGAGCTCCAGAGTTCCTCTGTGGAGATGGCAAAACCTTCCAGAAGGACAACCATCTGTGCAGCACTCCACCAATCAGGCACATGACAGCCCTCTTCGAGTTTGCCAAAAGCCACCTAAGGGACTCTCAGACCATGAGAAACAAGATTCTCTGGTCTGACAAAAACCAAGATTGAACTCTTTAGCCTGAATGCCAAGCGTCACGTCTGGAGGAAACCTGTCACCATCTCTATGGTGTAGCGTGGTGGTGGCAGCATCATGCTATGGGGATGTTTTTCAACAGCAGGGACAGGGAAACTATTCTAGATCGAGAGAAAGATGAACAGAGAGATTCTTGATGAAAATCTGCTCCAGAGCACTCAGGACCTCAGACCCGATCAAAGGTTCACCTTCCAACAGGACAGCGACCCTAAGCACACAGCCAAGACAACGCAGGAGTGGCTTCGGGACAAGTCAATGAATGTCCTTGAGTTGAAAATAAAAATTGTCAAGGACTCCAGCCACCCTAGTCATAGACTGTTCTCTCACCAAGTCTAGGTCCAAGAGGCTTCTATCCCCAAGCCATAAGACTCAAATGGCTACCCAGACTATTTGCGTTGCCCCCCCCCCCCCCCCCCCCGCTCTTCTACGCTTCTGCTACTCTCTGTTATTATCTATGCATAGTCACTTGAATAACTCTACCTACATGTACATATTTCCTCAATTACCTTGACTAACCGGTGCCCCCACACATTGACTCTTTACCGGTACCCCCTGTATATCGCCTCGCTATTGTTATTTTACTGCTGCTCTTTAATTATTTGTTACTTGTATTTGTTACTTTTTTGGTTAAGTTGTAAGTAAGCATTTCACTGTAAGGAACCTGTTGTATTCGGCGCATGTGACAAATAAAATTAGATTTGAATACTTAGGTAAATGTGATATTTCAGCTGTTATTTGCAATTTTTTCTTTGTCATTATGGGGTATCTGTGTAAATTGATGAGTGGGGGAAAAAAAACTATTTAATCAATTTTAGAATAAGGTTGTGAAGTCAAGGGGTCTGAATACTTTCTGAATGTACTGTATCATCCTCTGCAGATCAAGACAGGTTTCCCTGGTAGCCATTGGCAACTGATATACTTTAATAGCCACAGTGTCTATTGACTGTTATACATCGTGTTGGTCTAATCCTGAATGCTGATTGGTTAAAACCGCATTCCAGCCGGTGTCTATTCCACAAGTTACCACCGGCTAAATGATGTTAAAACGCCTATTTACTCTGTTCCATCTGACTGAACAGACCAGATATATTTTAATAGCCATAGTGTCTGTTGACAACTGTATCCCAATAGGCACATATTGACGAGGAACACTAAGGAAAAACACCCTGGTCTCAGGACACTCCATTTGAGGTCACACAGGAAACATCCTCCATAAGACATGACAGAATCAGAGCAGTGTGTCTACAATACGAGCATGACTGATCTGGAGACACAGCAGTTCAGAATGTGGGCTTGCATGCATCTCTCGCTCTCTCTCTCAATCACTCTCTAACTATCTTTCACTCTCGGTTACTCTCTCTCTCTCTGATGAGGGGCTGAGGCCCAATCTGGAGGAACCTAAAGTGTTCCAGTCCAGTGTCCAACCCCTGAGGACAGCGGTGTATCAATGCATCCTGGCAATGATGAATTACCTGTCCTAATACATCCCACTCTCACAGTCAAATGCATCTCCAACTCTTCAACCAACCCTGGGATTATGGTTTCACAGAAATACAAATGTTTTCTCTCACAAAAGCTTTGTCTAATGGCGGGTTTAAACATAATTAAATCAAAAGGATTTCAAAAGCAGGGGAATGAGGGTTTTGACAAAGCTTGGCTATAGGCTACAGACACAATGCTAGCTATTGTGAAATTATTAGAGAAAAACATGCTCCACATCACACATGATATTTCTATGGTAAAATGGATGGCTGCTAGAATGTAGGAATTCAGACTCGAAGAACCTTACACATCTCACATGTCATTGCTACAGCTGCCTTTTTGCTAGTAGCAAGCCCATCCACGTGTCTGTTATGATTGATGGGTTTTACACTGAGGACATAGTGTTGCTTTTGGTTTAGTGTTAAAAGTCACACTCCTGAATCTTGTGTTTATATTCCTCTTTCAGATCTAGATTCCAATATCTTTACGGTAACACTTCTAATGTGTGTTTAAGACATTCGTTATTTAAAAAGACTGTTATAAGGAGCCATTACAAAAGCGTATATAACACGCCTTGTAATGTATTATACATGTAGGTGCATTTTGACCCTTGGTGGATCATAAATGTTTGTACAGGGAGCAATGACATGTTATGGAGGTCTAACAGCAGGTCTTGTAATGTGATTCAAGCACTATTATTGGACTGTACACAGGTGGCTCAGAGAATGTGATACCGCTCCCATTCCAGCCCTCTGTGGAGTATCCCGTCACTGTGTACGTCAAGATAACCTGAACATTATCTTACACTGCATGCACACCCCGTTGAGCAGACTGCATATGCTCTCTCAATCAGATACCAAGTCGACTCATGAATTTTTCACGAAAGCATATATGCTAGGCCAGGCATCATTTACATTGAATTCACAAGACGTGTTCTTTGAATCTATATTCTGCCTCAGAGAAATGTGGCATTTCTTTGGTCATGTACAGTACCAGTCAAAAGTTTGGACACACCTGCTCATTCAAGGGTTTTTCTTTATTTAACTATTTCCTACATTGCAGAATAAAAGTGAAGACATCAAAACTATGAAATAACACATATGGAATCATTTTGTAACCAAAAAAGTGTTAAACAAAGTTGCCACCCTTTGCCTTGATGACAGCTTTGCACACTCTTAGCATTCTCTCAACCAGCTTCATGAGCTAGTCACCTGGAATGCATGTCAATTAACAGGTGTGCCTTCTTAAAAGTTAAAGTTGTGGAATTTATTTCCTTCCTTATGCGTTTGAGCCAATCAGTTGTGTTGTGACAAGGTAGGGGTGGTATATAGAAGATAGCCCTATTTGGTAAAAGATCAAGTCCATATTATGGCAAGAACAGCTAAAATAAGCAAAGAGGAACGACAGTCCATCATTATTTTAAGACATGAAGGTCAGTCAATGCGGAAAATGTCAAGGACTTTGAACATTTATTCAAGTGCAGTCGCAAAACCCATCAAGCGCTATGATGAAACTGGCTTTCATGAGAACCGCCACAGGAATGGAAGATCCATGATGGCGCCGGAGGGGAAGGCTGCCGTCTTATCGGCTCTTAACCAACCATGCTATTTTGTTATTTTCTTTTTGCGTTGTAGGTAACTTGTTTTGTACATAATGTTGCTGCTACCGTCTCTTATGACCGAAAAGAGCTTCTGGACATCAGAACTGTGATTGTTCACCTCAAACTGGACAAAGAGTTCTTCTTCAATGAGTCATACGGGAGGGATATAATACAGACACCCGACCAGGCCCAGATCCACGTTATTCGCTGGAGAAGGAACCGGAGGTTTCGCGGAAAGAGATCAGGGTGCCTTGTAAGGATCAGGCAACGAGTTGCTAATTTGCCCTTGCCTTCTGTCCTGCAAGCTAACATTCAATCGATGGAAAATAAATGGGATGAACTGAAAGCACGTTTATCCTACCAACGAGACATTAAAAACTGTAATATCTTGTGTTTCAACGACGACATTAAAAACATACAGCTGTAATACAAACATGTTTCAAGCAGACCACCATAGTCCCTGTGCCCAAGAACACTAACCTGCCTAAATAACTACCGACCCGTAGCACTCATGTCTGTAGCCATGAAATGCTTTGAAAGGCTGGTCATGGCTCATATCAACATCATTATCCCAGAAACCCTAGACCCACTCCAATTTGCATACCACACCAACAGATCCACAGATGATGCAATTTCTATTCCACTCCACACTGCCCTTTCCCACCTGGACAAAAGAAACACCTATGTGAGAATGTTATTCATTGAAAAGCTAGGCGTTCAACACAATAGTGCCCTCAAAGCTCATCACTAAGCTAAGGACCCTGGGACTAAACACCTCCCTCTGCAACTGGACCCTGGACTTCTTGACGGGCCACCCCCAGGTGGTAAGGAAATGTAACAACACATCCGCCACGCTGATCCTCAACACGGGGGCCCCTCAGTGGTGCGTGCTCAGTCCCCTCCTGTACTCCCTGTTCACTCATGACTGCATGGCCAGGCATGACTCCAACACCATCATTAAGTTTGCTGATGACACAACAATGGTGGGCCTGATCACCAAAAACGATGAGACAGCCTATAGGGAGGAGGTCAGAGACCTGTCCGTGTATGTAAGGACAACAACCTCTCCCTCAACGTAATCAAGACAAAGGAGATGATTGTGGACTACAGGAAAAGGAGGACCGAGCACGCCCCCATTCTCATCGAGGGGGCTGTAGTGGAGCAGGTTGAGAGCTTCAAATTCCTTGGTTTCCACATCATCAACAAATTAACATGGTCCAAGCACACCAAGACAGTCGTGAAGATGGCCCGACAAAATCTAGATCCTGCTGTCTCCAGAGAGTTGAAAACAGCAGGTCTGGGACAGGTAGCACGTCCGATGAACAGGTCAGGGTTCCATAGCCGCAGACAGAACAGTTGAAACTGGAGCAGCAGCACGGCCAGGTGGACTGGGGACAGCAAGGAGTCATCATACCAGGTAGTCCTGAGGCATGGTCCTAGGGCTCAGGTCCCCCAAGAGAAAGAAAGAGAGAGAGAATTAGAGAGAGCGTACTTAAATTCACACAGGACACTGGAGAAATACTCCAGATATAACAGACTGACCCTAGCCCCCCGACACAAACTACTGCAGCATAAATACTGGAGGCTGAGACAGGACGGGTCAGGAGACACTGTGGCCCCATCCGATGATACCCCCGGACAGGGCCAAACAGGCAGGATATAACCACACCCACTTTGCCAAAGCACAGCCCCCACACCACTAGAGGGATATCTTCAACCACCAACTTACCATCCTGAGACAAGGCTGAGTATAGCCCACAAAGATCTCCACCACGGCACAACCCAAGGGGGGGCGCCAACCCAGACAGGAAGACCACGTCAGTGACTCAACCCACTCAAGTGACGCACCCCTCCTAGGGACGGCATGGAAGAGTGCGGCTGGCTTCCGGGTTGGATGTATGTTGTGTCAAGAAGCAGTGCGGCTTGGTTTGGTTGTGTTTTGGAGGACGCATGGCTCTCGACCTTCGCCTCTCCCGAGTCCGTACTGGAGTTGCAGCGATGAGACGAGACAGTAACTACTACTAATTGGATACCACACAATTGGGGAGAAAAAGGGGGTAAAATAAAAAGACTCCAGCCACCCTAGTCATAGACTGTTCTCTCTACTACCGCACGGCAAGCGGTACCGGAGCGCCAAGTCTAGGTCCAAGAGGCTCCTAAATAGCTTCTACCCCCAAGCCATAAGACTCCTTAACAGCTAATCAAATGGTTACCCAGACTATTTGCATCCCCCCACTAGCATTAACCAATATACTATATGGTAAAGTGGGAGTTAAGACGCTACAGTCGTGGCCAAAAGTTTTGAGAATGACACAAATATTAATTTCCACAAAGTGTGCTGCTATGGAATACTGAAGTATAATTACAAGCATTTCATACGTGTCAAAGGCTTGTATTGACAATTACATGAAGTTGATGCAAAGAGTCAATATTTGCAGTGTTGACCCTTCTTTTTCAAGACTTCTGCAATCCGCCCTGGCATGCTGTCAATTAACTTCTGGGCCACATCCTGACTGATGGCAGCCCATTCTTGCATAATCAATGCTTGGAGTTTGTCAGAATTTGTGGGTTTTTGTTTGTCCACCTGCCTCTTGAGGATTGACCACAAGTTCTCAATGGGCTTAAGGTCTGGGGAGTTTCCTGGCCATGGACCCAAAATATTTATGTTTTGTTACTCGAGCCACTTAGTTATCACTTTTGCCTTATGGCAAGGTGCTCCATCATGCTGGAAAAGGCATTGTTCATCACCAAACTGTTACTGGATGGTTGAGAGAAGTTGCTCTCGGAGGATGTGTTGGTACCATTCTTTATTCATTGCTGTGTTCTTAGGCAAAATTGTGAGTGAGCCCACTCCCTTGGCTGAGAAGCAATCCCACACATGAATGGTCTCAGGATGCTTTACTGTTGGCATGACAAAGGACTGATGGTAGCGCTCACCTTGTCTTCTCCGGACAAGCTTTTTTCCGGAAACCCCAAACAATCGGAAAGGGGATTCATCCGAGAATATGACTTTACTCCAGTCCTCAGCAGTCCAATCCCTGATGTTTTTTCTGGAGAGAAGTTGCTTCTTTGCTGACATTCTTGACACCAGGCCATCCTCCAAAAATCTTTGCCGCACTCACACCTTCCTGCTGCCATTCCTGAGCAAGCTCTGTACTGGTGGTGCCCCGATCCCGCAGCTGAATCAACTTTAGGAGATGGTCCTGTCGCTTGCTGGACTTTCTTGGGCGCCCTGAAGCCTTCTTCACAACAATTGAACCGCTCTCCTTGAAGTTCTTGATGACCCGATAAATGGTTGATTTAGGTGCAATTGTACTGGCAGCAATATCCTTGCCTGTGAAGCCCTTTTTGTGCAAAGCAATGATGAAGGCACGTGTTTCCTTGCAGGTAACCATGGTTGACAGAGGAAGAACAATGATTCCAAGCACCATCCTCCATTTGAAGCTTCCAGTCTGTTATTCGAACTCAATCAGCATGACAGAGTGATCTCCAGCCTTGTCCTCGTCAGCACTCACACCTGTGTTAACGAGAGAATCACTGACATGATGTCAGCTGGTCCTTTTGTGGCAGGGCTGAAATGCAGTGGAAATGTTTTGGGGGGATTCAGTTCATTTGCATGGCAAAGATGGACTTTGCATTTAATTGCAATTAATCTGATCACTCTTCATAACATTCTAGAGTATATGCAAATTGCCATCATACAAACTGAGGCAGCAGACTTTGTGAAAATGTATATTTGTGTCATTCTCAAAACTTTTGGCCACTACTGTATATAGAGATTGGCAGAGGACAATCTAAATTAAGACTGAATCAGTCATTCAGTCAATGACTGTAGCAATCCCACTCTACCAGGTCTCATACAGTAATGACATGAATTAAGCTCCAGCCTAAAGGGCCTTTCAATAAAACATACACATTAGAATTGGAATTAACGTCAGATATTCACCAGACTGAATTGCGATTGGATGCTCCTGTCTCATTTATTTATCTGTGGTCACCTTAACTTCTGAACGCTGTCATGGGTATGTGTCATGGCTAAATGTTGTTAATATTCTAATTGTGATCCATAACCTGTCAGAAAGAGTGTTCTGACATGATGGTAATTGGGGGGAACATTTAATAACGTAGATTTGGATAGAATAACTGGATATAATCATTTGTTGGCCAATTTAATTCATTCATTGGGTCCTTTCATTTAGAGTTCATAAGATTTTTGCTTTAGACTCAAAACTTAAGTGTTGGTTCAGAAATACCTTACACACACACACACACACACACACACACACACACACACACACACACACACACACACACACACACACACACACACACACACACACACACACACACACACAGCAGATCTACAGAGCAAACTCATTCAGTAGCAAAAGTAGCTAAACTCAAACAAGCTACAAACAGCCTGGATGTTACTTCTTTACAGTAACTGACATTTAAATGTACTTGGCCCTTTCCAAATATTAATGATATGAGGATTACAGGCCTGTCAGAGCCACTATCCCAGTCCTCGGAAGAACAGTGTCTTTGAAAGAGACTAAGATGACTTACATTAGTCTCTTCCTCGTTGCTCTCTGAAGGGGTGTCTGTGGGAAAGATTTAGCCTGATCACAGTAGACTTGTATGTTCAGTGCCACTAGTCCTGACAGAAGCAATGTGCTTTCAATGTGCAGAAATCCAATGGCTTGTTTTTCCATATATCTTTCAAAAAGTACTGAATACTCAACTCAAACATAGTTCATCACGACTATTGATTTATTCTAGACTAACATGTAGTGCTCGACTGACTCCACGTTAATGTGTTTTTCCTTAATGGCTAACTTGATGGAATTTTCTTCATGCAGTTTCAGGCTATCCTTATCCCGATGATTGAAGTAATCCCTTTATCGTCTTTTGACTGTTCCTTTGGGTAAACTCACTATGGCCATCAAATTGGGGCGGCAGGTAGCCTAGTGTTTAGAGCATTGGACTAGTGACCGAAAGGTTGCTCGATCAAATCCCAGAGCTGACAAGCTAAAATATGTCGTTCTGCCCCTGAACAAGGCAGTTAACCCACTTGCCTAGTTAACCTGTTTGGGGTGCAGCCCGACACCGGTACACTTATGACAACATCCAGCTCAAGTGCAGGGCGCGAAATTCAAAAGATATTTTTTTTAAATATTTAACTTTCACACATTAACAAGTCCAAGACACCAGATGAAAGGTACACATCTTGTGAATCAAGCCAACATGTCCGATTTTTAAAATGTTTTACAGGGAAGACACAATATGTAAATCTATTAGCTAACCACGTTAGCAAAAGACACCACTATTCTTACTCCATCAGTTTTTACTCCATCAGTAGCTATCACAAATTCGACCAAATAAAGATATAAATAGCCACTAACCAAGAAACAACTTCATCAGATGACAGTCTGATAACATATTTATTGTATAGCATATGTTTTGTTCGAAAAATTTGCATATTTCAGGTATAAATCATAGTTTACATTGCAGCTACAATCAGAAATTGCACCGAAAGCAGCCATAATATTTACAGACACCAACGTCAAATACCTAATTACTCATCATAAAACATTTCTGAAAAATACATAGTGTACAGCAATTGAAAGACAGGCATCTTGTGATTCCAGACAATATTTCCGATTTATTAAATGTTTTACAGCGAAAACAAAATGTAGCGTTATATTAGCGTAGCCACAATAGCCAGAAACACTTGGGCGCCCACGACCAGTTCACATGCACGACAGATATTAGAAATAGCATCATAAAATGTTTCTTACTTTTGGTGATCTTCCGTCAGAATGTTGGACAAGGTGTCCTTTGTCCAGAACAGTCGTTGTTTTGATCTGGAACGGCAAATATCCCTCTTCATTTAGCATGGGCACTTGCCAAGTGGCACGGATCACTCCAACGTCAACAAAGTCAGAGAACGGAACACGGCAAAACTCCCGAAAAAATTTCAATAATCTGATTAAACTATATTGAAAAAACATACGTTACGATGATATGGTCACATGTATCAAATAAAATCTAAGACGGAGATGTTAGTCGTCCATAACGAGAGCAAAACAGAAGGCAAATTCATGTCCTCTTTCGCGCGCTCCAGAAACAGGAAATGGACGGTCACGTCAAACAAAGAGCTTTAATTCCACCTCAGACCAAGATAAACACGAATTTTTTTCTCTCACCGCCTCTTGACAACCAGGGGAAGGTGTATGAAGTGTATGTAGACTCTTACGTATCACGTCCATGTATAGGCATGAAGTTGAACAGAGCATCGATTTCTGACATTCCACTTCCTGGTCAGGAAGTGTGCTGCAGAATGACTTCTGTTTCACTCAGAGAAATAATTCAAACGGTTTTAGAAACTAGAGAGTGTTTTCTATCCAATAGTAATAATAATATGCATATTGTACGAGCAAGAATTGAGTACGAGGCCGTTTGAAATGGGCACGATTTAACTGGCTACTCAATACTGCCCCTTGCAGCCATAACAGGTTAAATAAAGGTTCAAATAAAAATAAATTCTAATCTGTATCTTCGATGCCAGTTCCACTGCTTTTTAAAATTCTTCCCCTCTAATCGGGGACGGATTTAGACCTGGGACACCAGGTGTGAACAATTCATTATCAGGTAGAACAGAAAACAAGCAGTACTCTGGACCTCCAGGGTAAGATTTGAGTACACATGCGCTACGGGCCATCTCCCACTATTCCAAGCACTTTGTTCACACACCCTTAAAAAGTTGCTACTCCAATTGCATTCACGTGCTTGTCACACTGAGCCTGCCTGTATTGTTGTGAATGGAAGAAATGTGGATGGACAAAAAAATATATAATTGAATTGGGCTCCAGCCATGAAAAATGCAAACCACGGTAGGAATAGCCGTAGACTCTTTAGGACTTTGTGTTCGACAATTTCAGATGGAGCTAATGCTTTTTCAATGGCAGTCGTCCATTGGCAGTCATCCACCTGTGCGTCAATCTAAGTAACATAATGTAACGACCCGGTATTGTGTTCTGTGTTTGTGGGTGTGTTATGTTTCTCATGGCTACTAGCAGGGGTTAAATATGTCAGGACAGATGGAAAGGTTGGGGGGGTATGATGGGTAATCCCGCGGGGTTTGGAAATGCATAAATAGGGATTACTGTCTCATCTCTCTCTCTTCTGTTCGGGCCTTGATCTGTTCCTATGAGAGTGACCCTTAACTCGACATGGTATAATTGTGTACGTTCGGCATTTAGCGGCGTGGGCTGTGGCCTGAACAATAGCCCAGTTTAGGAATAAACCTGTGTTCTGACCTGCACACCTAGAGTCCGTCTCTTTTCTCTTTATGACCCAGCCGGGTCATTACATAATATAAAAATCCCCATCAAAATGTTTAACTAGAGATATCTGGGTTTTTGCATGGGCTGCGTCTCAATCCAGCTTATCCACCTATGTCAGCCTTCTGCATCTGTGGTGGAAGGTGCTGAGCTACAGTGGTGTTTGTCAGACTATGAGACAGCCTGAAAATCGGTCTTCTCATGAAATTGTCTAGCGTTGGGCCTGAAGGTGATAACGCTGATGTGCCAACTTCTGTCTGTATCGTCCAAACCTTTTGGGCTACAAACTAATATGACCCCACTGTGGAAAGGGGAGACTGCTCTACGACCCGTCTGCAGGTAACCCATACAATGAATGGAAGTATGGAGGTCATTTTGTGCCATTAAAAATAAGCGGCTAAATACGTCCCCCCCAAAAAATATATACTTTATTTCCCGAGCTTTCTTTAGATATAGGACAGACACTTCAAAACCTTATTCCTTATGATAATTTTTTTCACTGTCTTTTTTTTAGCCATTTATGAATATTTTAATTCAATGCGTTTCTATGGGCTGGTGTAGCACACATATAACAGGCATTCGCATGAGAAACTAACATACAGTTTTTCACATTTTGTCACATGGCATGTGTGGGTTGAGCAAGCAAGCTGTGGTGACCTCATGGTTGTTCACTGCGATCTGCATGTCTTCAATTAAATATCCCAAAGAAATGACAAAGTCATAGAGATAGCCTACACATGAGAGGTTTTGTTGAAATAAATAATTTGTACTGACAACTGAGAACATTATGACAACTGACTGCAGTCCCTGGCCAGTTGCTCTTACAGTACATGCTGCTCGTATATACATGCTAATGGGATGGTGTCTAAACTGCAGGGATCTCATTGATTACTATATCAGACAGTAACTGAAATCCTATTCAGCCTTGAATGGGAATTGTGTACACACAATGGTTCTCTAGCAGAACATTTCATCATGAAGCTTGTGGTTCACGTGGTGGTGTATAACAGGTGGAGAACAAGGGTAATTCAATATTCAATAAGTTGTGTTATACATCACATCCAGACATCCTCATGAGCCACTTTTGTTTTTCTTTTCAATTATTGAAGCTGTAATGTCTTTGGCATTCATACTTAACAAATTACTAAGATCTGAGCATAATTCAATTCAGCAACACCAGTCATGTAGCTCACCAGGGCTTACAAGAGGAGACTGAGCTTTAGAAGCAGGAATACAACGGCATTTTCAGGCAGCATCTGCTTTCATTGCTATCACAATCAAATCTAGTAAGATTCAGTAAGAAAATACATTGCTTGATCACAAAAAAAGACAGGGTTGCAATTGCAGGATTTGTCTGTATTAGCCTTGGTATCAGTCGTGGACATGTAAAACAGTAGATGAGAGGACAGTGTTTGGCTGGCAGTAGAGAGATAGGAGTAGAGCACATTACTAGGGAAACACTTTCCCTCCCTCCCTCCCTCTCCCTCTATGCCACTCCCTCACTGTCCTCTCTCACAAGCCATTTTCTAGTGAGTAAGGATCCCTAGACTTTGATTAGTCTCAAGTGTCTTTACAAACAGCCCGCCCCCACCTTGCCTGCAGGCTGAATGAAGAAGTTTCTTACCAAATGTCACTATTAGTATTCCACAGATTTCCGTGCTGCTATCCTACTCTCCTGTCCCCTGCCAAGCCTCACCTCTGGTAGGGACACACCTCATGCGCTACAGAGGACCTTTGTCATTGGTTTACAGAGGGTAGCAAAAGGTTGCCCCTCTCTTGAGGACTGCTGTTTGGCTGTTGAGGTGTTGAAGGGTTCACAGTAGGTAGCTAGATATCTCTTTCAACTAGCATCAGTTGTAGTATGTTGTGGGACATTACTTAGGAAATAATGGTATTGTTATCACAGATTGCATATCACACACATGCAATGAGAGAATCAATCTGGATTAAGTTGATGAAATAACTCTAATTGTTTGCACTTGTCCAGATTTTTTTTCTTGGTTTTATAGTAACCTATGCATCAGAGAGATCTGAAGGTTATGGCTGGAGTAGCTACAGGGGTGTTCGGAGGGAATATAGATCATGGAAGCATGTACATGCATATAGACAGTGAGACACACATTCATTAGAATATGTCAGATGTGAAATCATTTTGCAAATTCAACAGGTCATACCAGATGTTATGCAACACTTCAGAATGCTATTCTACATGACAGAAATGCGTGTGACTGTCGATCCATAAAGCCCTGCTGAAATACCAATTCAGTTGCATAATAAACACAGTTGGAACATAAGCTGACCGGTGACTCCCCCGTGCAGCATGGGTCCGTATCCTCATCAATATCAATAATCAGAAGATGATGTCAAACTTGTGTTTTTCTAGGTACTTGCTTAACCACTAGGTGGGAGTGATGACCAGATGAGGCAAGCATTGAAGTGCACAGCTATTCATGATTGCAAAAAGGATGCATTTAGTGCTCAAGCACTTGAGTTGTAGTTATAGTGCTCTGCAGCATTAGGACATATCCTTGGAGCTATACGCCCTCTGAGCATCATTTCTACCAAAAGACAATACTGCCTGCTCACAAAATTATTGCAAGAGACCTGCACAAGAAGTACGTTGACATTCAGGAGAGGTTTTGGAGCTGACGAGGACAACATGAATTCCTTCTGGATACACACAATTTGGATACCGGGGTTCTTTTTCTTATTTGGATTTCAAGGTACGGGTCGCATTCTAGTTCATTTTTAATATAATTATATTGCTTTAGATTACCAGTCACGTTCCTCTTTTCAGTTTGGAGTTACAGAGGAATTCATGTTGTGTACCTACGCCTGCTGAGACTCTGCTTATGCAGCTTTGATCGGCTGGCTACCTCTGGTGTCTTCTAGGACTTATTTATCCCCGGTATTTATGACGTTCATCCTTTCCTATTTATTGCACTCAGATTGACAAAACTAGTGTATTTACGATTCAAAGTGAGTGGGGGTGGGGAGGGGAGGGGCGGTGTAGGAGACATTCCGTGGCGAGAGTTTATAGGAAATTGCTAAAGCCACCAGTTATTACATTATTTCTGAAGTGACTTGTCTGTGATGTCCCTGCCGAGTTTGAATCATGTTGCTATATTTTTTTGTGCCCCCCTTTGTGGTTATAGAACTGATAGCTTGGCTGAAGTTGCAAGGTGGTGCATTGTCAAGTGACTAATTGATACAGTAACCTAAATAATGATACATAAGTGTCTCTAATATGAATTTATTCAAGCCTTATTTGACAAGGTGAGTTGACTGAGAATACATTTAGGCTATAGCAACAAACCTGGAGAAGAGTTTCGGAATTAACCAAGTTGGAGCTGGTTCATTCATCTCCAGATAGTATGATGGTATTGGGAATTAAGCCAGGACTATCCTATTTTAAACAGAGTCAGATCTTGGGTGCTATGTCTCATTGGAGGGATGGAACCATTTGCAGGGCGGTGACCTCACCCCAATCACTGCCTTGGGGGCATTTGGGTCTCCTTTAGACCAGAGGGAAGAGTTCAAAGCTGCCTAGCTTCAGACAGCTTCTTGTGACGGTATGTGCAGTACAACATCTACACATAACACCAATAGACCTGCATTGAACAGGATGCTGGTGTTGTACTAAGGTAATGTCCACTAGTATGTAATCCCTCATTCCACAGTTCCTTATGCCTGGGTACATCTCTGATGCCCTCATGGCAGCATCCCACTACTAACACTAATATAGGAAATTCAAGGGGTGGCCTGCACAGGATTCAAACCCGCTACCTTGTGGTTCTGTCTTTTGGGTGTTCCTGATGATGACCATGTACCCAAAGACCCCTGTGTGCAGACTAGTTCTAATTTGGTAAATTATTTCCATTGTGACATGACTATTGAAGTAATTTGGTTAATTGTCTGATACTAAAGGAGTTGTGTGTGCAGTTATGGAGAGCTGTGAAATCCAGCCCAGTAGTCAATAAACAACTCAATGTGGCTTAATTAGGAAATGGCTTTGAATGAAACCACAACCTCTGGGTCAACAACACTAGGGGCTTCCAGCTCTAACTTATGAAATGTCTCAAATATTCTATGAAATGCAATGCATGATTCAGCCTTATCATGACAGCAACATGTATGTTATAGACAACTGCCAGGGGATGTCGTATGAGGTCTTCCTAATATACACTAGCAGGGCTTTTTATTTAGGAGCCACAGTGCACCTTATAAAAATGGTCAGCATAGAGCCCTGACTAGGTCTGTTTACATTGAACCACAGCAGGAGAGACAGAAAAGTGTTTTCACTTTGATCTCCAACAGAACCCTGTATGCTTAACCAGTCTGGCCATGTCTCACGCCT
Source organism: Salvelinus namaycush (assembly GCF_016432855.1). NCBI lineage: Eukaryota > Metazoa > Chordata > Actinopteri > Salmoniformes > Salmonidae > Salvelinus > Salvelinus namaycush. The sequence continues at coordinate 33,483,720 of NC_052329.1, read as the reverse complement.
TGGGGAAGTGTCACAGGTTGGTGGCCTCGACCATGTCTGGTCCTCCTCGCTGGCCCACTTTTCCTCTTCATCTAACTTTAAATTACCCTTCTTGTTGTACTAACATAATGTTCATCTGTTAAATGAATTGGTGTAGGCAAGTCAGCATGCTGCTCTAAATGCCCACTGTTAATTTCTCTGTGGAGATGGAGCCTCTTCTGAGTGCAGTACAGCCAACACGGTTAACTGGTAATGAAACTGCACCATAGATCACTATTGAAGTCAGTTTTTAGTATGGCTGCTTCATATTGCACATGTACTGTATTTTCTCTTCATAGAGTAGATGTACTGTATTTTCTCTTCATAGAGCACATGTACTGTATTTTCTCTTCATAGAGCACATGTACTGTATTTTCTCTTCATAGAGCACATGTACTGTATTTTCTCTTCATAGAGCACATGTCCTGTATTTTCTGTTCATAGAGCACATGTACTGTATTTTCTCTTCATAGAGCACATGTACTGTATTTGCTCCTTATAGATCACATGTACTGTATTTTCTCTTCATAGAGCACATGTACTATAGAGCACATGTCCTGTATTTGCTCCTTATAGATCACATGTACTGTTGGGGGCTTTATTAGCACATCATATCCAGTAATGGATTGTTCCCTTACATACTGTATGTTGAAAAAAGACATGACTTTGCAGTTGAAAAAAGAGGAAGAAAATAACATTTTGGCCTTGTGCCATGCATTTTCTTTCTTTGTTTTTTGTTTTGTCCTTTTCTGATAGGAAGTATTAGGAACCTTGAGGTACAGATTTGTTTAATTGTGTTGATGCTGTTCATCTTTTCTGAGGAAAAATTGCTTTTGTCAATTATTCAGAGATGGCATAATATAGCTGTGGATATAATTGATTTCTTCTTCTTTTTCCGGTAATACAAATAATTGCCTTTAATGTGGTGATCAATTCACACTAGTCCCCTGGGAGGGGTTTATTCAAATGATTATTCGAATGAAAATCGTGCCATCGCCTCGGAAACAAGAGAACACTCTTTAAATAAAGTCAGAGTATGCTAGATTCTGTAATCTGTTTGGAATGGCGTCTGGGATTAACCCCAAAACAGAGCTGGATGGAGAACTCAGAAACTACCACATAACCATTAAATAAACCTTCAGAATGTCAGGCGCACAGGGAATACACACACATTCAGAAATGAATTGGAAAGAGAAGGTTAAACAGTCAGAATAATTAATACAATCAGAATATCTCTCGCCGGGCCTTTCACTGGAGTCCACGTTGATCTCTCTTTGGGGACTCGTGATTTTCCTCCTCACCAGAGACCACAGACTCCCCCTATTGAAAAACGATCTGACTTAATTGACTCGTGTTTTTTTGGGTCTTCATATATTCCAATAATGTCTCTGTGGTTGGTTGTAGGCAGGATGTGGTCTGGGTTCCTCTGAGGTGTTCTGGGCTGGGGAATGATGTAAATACTGTGCTGTAGCCACAGGGAGAGAGGGAGAGAGGGAGAGAGGGGAGCAGAGACAGGGCCTGGAATAAAACACAAAAGAGCGAAATTGCAGCAATACACCGTTATACTTCATACCTTTATACCCCCGCACCACTTCGCTTTCAGCTTCTTTAATGTCCACAACGCTCCACTTCTCAGAGCCCCATCCCAGGAAAATTGCAATTAGCTCTGTGTTCCCTGTACAAGCCTTATGGTGCCTGTGATCCTCTGGTACTTTGAAGTGAAACACGTTTTGCTAACCGTAAACGTGGTGTCTGTTGGTGGGGCTTCTCTCCTCATCCCTCCAGGTCAATGTACCCACTGTGGTTGTATGTTTTCCAGAGCGCAGACTTGCCTCCTTTGAGCAGCTTATGTTAAACTCTCTTCAATACCTCCAGTAGGCAAAGGAGAAGGATCTGTGCACTTTGGAAATTAAAACTGATGTATACTGTCTTAAGTTAAACAATGTCCCCAGACTTTTGTAATATATGACAGGGTTGACTACATTTAGTTCTGTTCCTAACACATTTTATTGTTATCACTTTGCATTTATCTGACATTTCCTTCACAAAGTGAAAGCATGTGCATCGTATGGGGGGAGGGTGGATGGGCGGAGCATACATCGATATTATAAAAATGTTTAATGAAATTATTTATTTTCTCCACGAGTCCATCTTTTGGCAGTTCACGCGACTCTTTGTTGTTGATTCAAGTGATGCATTTCTAATCAACATCCATACAAAATCCCTTTCTAAGCGTAAACTCTTTTAATTTAATTTCAGTATCATCATAACCAATAATCTTTCAGGAAGACCAGCTGTATCTCTCTACTCTACGGAGTACTCCTACTCCAATCAGAATCACTATAACTATCAGGCAGGTTGGAATCCACATACTTTATTCTCTTACCAGGCAAACTGACGTATGTATCACGGCTGAAGTTGGAGAATAGAGAAGCTGTACGAATGTGTAGAGGGAAGACAAAATACAGTGCATTCGGATAAGTATTCAGACCGCTTCCCTTTTCCACATTTTGTTACGTTACAGCCTTATTCTAAAATGGATTAAATAACCCCCCCCCCCCCTCATCAATCTACACACAATACCCCATAATGACAAAGCGAGAACAAGTTTAGACATTTTTGCAAATGTATTAAAAATTTAAAAAACTTATTTACATAAGTATTCAGACCCATTGCTACGTATGAGACTTGAAATTGAGCTCAGGTGCATCCTGTTTCCATTAATCATCCTTGAGATGTTTTTAAAACTAAATTGGTTTCACCTGTGGTAAATTCAATTAATTGGACATGATTTGGAAAGGCACACACCTGTCTATATAAGGTCCCACAGTTGACAGTGCATGTCAGAGCAAAAACCAAAGCATGAGGTCGAAGGAATAAAGCTCAGAGACAGGATTGTGTTGAGGCACAGATATGGGGAAGGGTATCAAAAAATGTTTGCGACATTGAATTTCCCCAAGAACGCAGTGGCCTCCATCATTATTAAATGGAAGAAGTTTGGAACCACCAAGACTCTTCCTAACGCTGGCCACCCGGCTAAACTGAGCAATCTGGGGGGGAAGGGCTCTGGTCAGGGAGGTGACCAAGAACCCGATGGTCACTCTGACAGAGCTCCAGAGTTCCTCTGTGGAGAAGGCAGAACCTTCCAGAAGGACAACCATCTGTGCAGCACTCCACAAATCAGGCCTTTATGGTAGAGTGGCCAGACGGAAGCCACACCTCAGTAAAAGGCACATGACAGCAAGATTGAACTCTTTGGCCTGAATGCCAAGCATCACATCTGGAGGAAACCTGGCACCATCCCTTTGGTGACGCATGGTGGTGGCAGCATTATACTGTGGGGATGTTTTTCAGCAGCAAGGACTGGGAGACTAGAGCAAAGTACATGGAGATCCTTGATGAAAATCTGCTCCACAATGCTCAGGACCTCAGACTGGGGTGAAGGTTCACCTTCCAACAGGACAACAACCCTAAGCACACAGCCAAGAAAACGCAGGAGTGGCTTCAGGAAGAGTCTCAGATTGTCCTTGAGTGGCCCAGCCAGAGACTGGACTTAAAACCAGATCGAACATCTCTGGAGAGACCTGAAAATATCTGTGCAGCGACGCTCCCCATCCAACCTGACAGAGAAGAATGGGAGAAACTCCCCAAATACAGGTGTGCCAAGCTTGTATCGTCATACCCAAGAAGACTCGAGACTGTAATCGCTGCCAAAGGTTCTTCAACAAAGTACTAAGTAAAGGCTCTGAATACTTATGTAAATGTGATATTTCTGTTTAAATTTTTTTTTATCTAAAAACCTGTTTTTGCTTTGTCATTATACAGTATTGTGTGAAGATTTTATTTAACCTTTATTTAGCTTGGCAAGTCAGTCAAAATGGAGGAAAAATGAGGGGGGAAAAACAATTTAATCCATTTTAGAATAAGGCTGTAACATAACACATGTTTAAAAAGTCAAGGGGTCTGAATACTTTCCAAATGCAATGTATACCCCAATGCAAAAATCAAATCAATTTATCTTCATAAACAATGTTGGAATTCAGCCGATAGACACTCTAATAGAAAAATGAAATGAGGAGACTCGTATTAGTATTATTCCTCTGCCTTCCAGTCCCTGGCATTACATTCTGTCTGCTTCTGAATCTCATCTTGAAGTCCAACTTCAGAGGTGTTACTTCCTTTCATAGGGATGCAAATCCAGGATCATCTTCTTGCTTGTATAGAAGTAGTGTACCACTGTTGTAATGAAGACCGCAGTACTTCTTCTGTGTATGTCTTGAACAAGCCCTTCTGATCCTGATTACTGACCTCTATAACCGGCCTACTCAGCCCCTCATCTGCATTGCTTATCAACCCAATGCTAATTGCAGTTGTTTCCCTGCTGTTTGCTGTCTGTCTGGATTAGGATGTCATTGGTGTGTTTTACATGCACACAGGCACTTAGGTTTAATCAGGAGAAAATACATATTTAGGGACATGCGGTGTGTTTATGTTTTGTACCTGGGCGAATACGTACCTTGCCTTTTTCCCTGTCCTCTCTACAACACCTAGTATACATAATAGTGTGCTTCAGTGACTCCAGAATAGGCTCAGAAACATCTTTCATCTGTCAAGTTCCAGCTCACTACCAGATTGTAGTCTTTACAACGTTGAGATATCAAAACACTCTTTGAATGGAGGACTTAAAACACAGCTTGTTTCCCGGACCACATAGTCCATTTTGTCTCTTATAGTGTTTGACAAACACTTCCTTGACTCCATTTCTTGAGTTTCAAGCCTTCTGGTTTCATCTTGGCTTTACTGGCAGATGCACATCTTCAGCATTCCCGGAAGACGGTGATCTATTTTTATCCAGCGACAAGGGGTGATCATTCAAACTGGAATTGATTGACACACTAAAGTGATTTTATCCACATGTGGCTGGGAAATGTCAGCTAATACTAATAATGAATCGCTCTAGATTATAAATGATACAAAATGTCTCAAGAAATGTTCATGTTTGGTGAACCTTGCAGGAAAGCAATTTGTCTCATCTTCTCCCTCGTTATGCACTATAAGAAACAACCACTGACAGCCCGACAGTTATGTCTTGGTGAGGGTTCTGTTTACAATATTTAGACTCTGAGCTTTAGAGAGTTATTATGAACCTGAGGCTTTTAGTTTTAGTTCTGTTTCTAGTCTTTCCACCAGCCAGACAGCATGTTGGTTTGACATGTGCAACAGGGAGGGTTTTCTATTTTCTTGTTTATCGGGGTGCCGAACCTATTCTCCGGAGATTTGAGATTTAATATGAGGAAATTACACGTAATTTTAATTAGTATATTTTTCGCTTTGAGTTCAGTCGTAGGAAGAAAAAAAAAATTTGCTCTGTTTTCCTCAAACTTAATCTTGTTACCGTTCTGGTAGTGAGTCCGATAATGAATCACCAAATCCCAATGCACTAATGGAATTAGATTACTATTACATAGAGAAACGTGGGACCCACACTGACTGCCATTGTAAAGGTACCTGGGCTGTGGTAAGCTGGTCCACACATTGGAATGTGTGTGAGACATTAAAAATGGATCTCTCAGAAATGTCAGTACCTGTTTACATCCGATCATAGAATTAAGTCTGAGTTAAGAAGATATTTATCTCTGCCTATTTTTTGAATGCTCCAACTTGTTTACCAGGAATTAGTCCTTTTTGGGACGTTTTTCTTGGGTAAGCTCTATCACTGGATGATTGTCATTGTTGTTGACCACCACTCCTATTTCCCTTGTTTGTTTGTTGAAGCTCAGAGGCCTAACTGGACCATCAAAATACCTCTAGGTACTACACAGCACCTGTAATGGCATTTCATTCCGATCTTAACAATATTTTGCTCAGGTGATGATTGATACGGTATCAATGAATGTAATGACGTTATTTGTCATAGTAATTTCTTCCCGTGATCTTTTTGTGAGGTCGGCTAATTGACTGAAGATAAATCATTGACAATGTTAAGGAGTGAAGAGAATAGCTGGTTTAGATGTACAGTACGTGTGTGTGTTTGTGTTTGCCAATCATACATCAACAGGAATATCCAGTTAACCTGACAACAGAGCAGTACATCTGAGAAGGATCACGAATCTGTGAGCTTTATTACTGTATAAACACATTTTGTAGAGTACTGCTGTTAGAGCACAGGACAGACATTCTTCTGGCAAGAATTATGGGGTGTTCATCTTTTTTCTTTCTAATTCAGTATGCTGACACGGTGATCCTTTTAAGAACTGCAACGCCAGTCTGTTGTGTCATTTGCGTTTGGCAGTCTGTTCTTAATTTCTTCATTATGACAGCCACTAATAACACATTTGAGGTTAATTATATTTCCCAGGCATGACTGCTTCAGGCCTGCTCCTGCTCATTCCTACATGGAGCTTGGAGTGGGAGCAGAGAGCTGGCAGCAGCAACACGGGAGGAATCCTTAATTGGTTTGTGAGGAAATTCTGGGTGAGCTTGGATGACATCGTGCCCAGCATTCCTCCTTCAGGAGCTGAAATGAGCCTGAGAAAGGAAAAGAGAGACTTGAAAAAGGCATTTGGAACCACATGCGAAATAAAGAAGTAGCCCAGTTTTTCTTCTTCCTCCCCCAGTTATCACAGCAATCTTAACGAGGCTTCCACCCCATGTAGGGTCAGCTGTTACATTCGCTTTCCCTTTCATCCTGTATTTTTGCCACTGCTTTGCAGTGCCTCAATGAGCGATGTGCATCTACTAAGAGAGAACACCTTTGGCGGCTTGAATACTCCAAGCTCCCGTTCTCAAAATATACAAGCATCTTACCCCAGAGTGGTTGGTGGGGTTTTATTACTAGAGGCACTGACTTTGAAAAGCAAATGAACCGTAGCACTTATGATGACGGTATGAAACAAGCATTAAGATTTTAAATATGCTTGCTTCACATTATGAAAGTTGTATTTGAACATTTTAACAGACTGGTTGAAGAAGTTTTATGAGTCTTGTTTTTTTCCAGACAGGTAGAGTGCAACAAAGCAGACACTACATGTAACAATAGACTACATAGTCTTTGTCTGAAAGCGTTATTATCCGTCAAATCCTTGCCTCCTCCTTTTTGTTTACTCAATTTCAAATGAATGTTGAAAGGAATTGAGAAACAAGGACAGAGGAAGCAAGGATTTGACAGCTAGTAAAGTTTTCAGACAGCCATAGTTTCTCCCATGATGTGCTTGTTTTTTTCCATGAACCCCTATGTTTGGATCAAAAACAAGCATTGCACATTAGCAGTGATTAATTTGAGCACCAGCCATTAATTTTTTGTTTGTTTGTCTGTCAAAGCATTTAAATTCCATTATTAAAGTGGTACATTTACCACATAACACAAAGCATTTTCTACAGACTCTCTTGGTGGTAATTTGTCTTGTCCTTGTACTGTATGTGTCCAGAGAAATATAAAAGACGATCTATCACATTTATTCATGCTATCTTTCCAACACCTAACACTGCCTGGTCTAGCTTGCTTTGGTGATCAAACACATCTGCTCATATTATTTTCATCATATTAATATAAGTTTTGCGTTTTCGCAGACACCGCTTACATTTCCAGAAATCATTTATTTATTGTCACCATGAGCCAGAATGATTTTAGTCTTGAATAATTTACTGACTTGTTTATGGGAAACTCTCAATAGCAACCCTGGGCTTTGAATTGTTAATCAACATGAGAATCTGAGACTAATGCGACTCCATCATGGTCTTTAATCAGGATTTTGTCACTTTTAGCAGCCAAATTAGCATCATGATTTCAAATGGTACATTATCAGAGTATGAATATGCGGCAAGCAGCGATAAGTCACCAGTCGATCTGCTTTAACATGAGAATTCTGTATCATATTACATTCAATCATGATGATCCATGATTCAAACATACTGCAGTACTGGATCCTGTTGTCAGAGGCATTAGTTACCCAGTCTAACCTACAGTATCCCCTATTAGTGGCATCATAGCCCAAAATATGTTTATCTACTGCTCTGTGTGGTCACAAAGGTCTGACTGATATACAGTGTCGTATTGGGTTGGACTTTCATCGCTTTAGACCCCTTTCCAGTACATGACACACTGACGTCAAACACAGATGCGCGCAACTCTTGGTTGCAGTAAGAAAGCCAGCTGTGACATTCAACAGCCTAGATTTATGTTTTTATTAGTTCTAATTAGTTCTAAACAAAATAACTATTTTTGGTTCTTATATGCTTACAATTATGTTTTGATTCTTGCCTGAACAGTCACTAAGGATGTATTTTGTTGTTATCTTTGGAAAATAACTATTGTGGATGCAGCAGTTGTTAGCTAGAATGCTAACGCTCATTGATATAGGCTGTAGCAAAAGCTAGCCAAAGAGCCATTTTACTGGTTGAAGTTGATTTGCAATGATGACACAAAATTATATTATGCAGGACATTCATATGACCCTTAAAATCCAATTATAATAAGCAACATGTAAATAGAGGCTTTTTTCGCTGGTGTTCTATAAGAACTCCCCCGAGTTCTGGCACCAACTTGTGCGCATCGCCCTCGTGCGGCAATGTTTGCAAACACAGAAAGGGGCCTATTGCAGTGCTATTTGGTTTAGACCTACTCTTACACACACATTTGTGGCTGATTGTTGATTTGGAGTGAGTGTTTAGGAACTCCTCCCAGTGTGGCATCCCGGTGCATCCAGAATCGAATCGAAATCTTGGAGAGATATCTCTGATCAATGATGAGAGGTGTTCCACAGCGTGTGTCCATCACATTGATGAGAGCCATATTGGCATTATGCAAAACTTGAAAGATTACATTCTTGGCAGGTAAAGTGGCCGACCATGCTCTGGAAGGGTGGGATCAGGGGAAGGAAGTCGGGGGACTTTGCCAGGCATCGATCACACACACAGCCACGTGAGACTCCAGAAACAGAAGGCATCTCAATCTGTGGGATGGTGCAGTTGTTTACGTTTACTGGGAAAATGTCCTTGGCTCATTCCGGTGCTCGGGGTCCCCTGTAGTGCTGGCATTCTATTGTGTGAAAGCAAAGCAGTGGAGAGTAGAATCCCTTTCACCGGGAGACACACAACACAACACTTTGGCAAAGCTGCATCGCTCTGTCCTTGAGCTGCTACGGTAACTCTGACACGTTGGCTTGGGTCAGTCCAACTAGGGAGAGGGTGTGTCATGCCAAATAATGTCCCCCGGCCAAATAGTGTCCCCCTCTACGTCATAATGGGATTTGATAAACTATTACCGTCTGTTGCTATATCAACGGTGTGATGACCTAATGATTCGAATTTTGGAGATCATTACAGCCTAAATGACATTCTTTTCATCATCGGATTTCGCCAACAGTTTCGCTGTTTTAAAGTTTTGTTTAGCTAATAAAATGAAAATATGAATTCTAACTACTTTTGGGTACCTTATTAATATTACAACATTAAAGCCATGTCTTAAACTTTGCTACATTTCGGGAAATGGCAAGGAAAACGTGTAATCTGCTTGACACATTAAAGTTACTTACCTTACAGATCACGAAGTCAGCTAATTTCCACTCCATTCATATGCAAATATGTTTGATTCATACCCTGGCTTGTCTGGCTGGCATGTTTTTATTTTAACCTGCCCTTCCCTTATCTACACTGAAATAGTATAATTGCAGTAGTCCTCACGGATGCAAACTGGTGAGGGCCCAAACAGGTGACACTTTTCTTTGTTGCACTGAAACATGCAAAAAATCCCTGCAAGGGGGAAATGCAGGTTTTAACTAATTAAACAACAAAGAATATGATCTACATGATCAGTCTCTGTGTGTAAAATAAAAAGTGGTTAATGTGAACCTAACTCACAGCTAAAAAAATGTAAAGAAAGCAATCCAATGTTATTTGTTGATTAGACTTTACTGCAACTGACATTCAAGTCTTGAGAAAAAACAATACACTGATATTGCAGTTAGCCATGACAGCCTTTATAACAGAACGCTTGTTACCATGACAGCCTTTATAACAGAACACTTGTGACCACACACAGGAATATTGCACTTGGGGGAAAAAACATCTTAAAGTAGAAATAGAATGAAACAAACAGGCATTCTATTTTTGCTCTATTATAGTGGCCACTATAGTAGACATTGTTTAAGTGCACAAGGCTACATGTGTGCAAAAATAACGTTCACTGAGTAAAAAATGTAATAATCCCCCCTCACTCACACACAAGTGTTACTGTCAAGTTCAACACAACAAAAGCAATATATTTGGGTTACACTGCACATTATTACATTGCACACTTTCTGCCTGTGGACATCTGTTCTACAATGTGCCAGCAGAGCATGATACCCTTTGTTGGCATAATTGATCTCTTTCAGGTATAGAGTACACCTGGCTTACCCCTTTTATCCACTGCATTGAAAAAGTAAGAAAGAGGGAAAGTGTGTGGTGTTCCTTTCACCTCTATAGTAGCATCCAGTATAAGCCAGGCCCAGCTCCAGCTACACTTGATCCCTGAATCACTTGTTTAACAAGCAACGCCTCATTTTCATCTAATTCTCTCATTCTGAAAATGAACCACATACTGTAGTGGGAAAACATTAGTTCACAGATAGTAGTTAGTTCGTTAACTAGATAACATTTCACACAGATCGTATACCAGTTAATACTATAGCGAATTGGTTAGGTTACTAACGTTAACTCATCTGATGTTGTAACGTTAGATGTCTGACTTTATTAGCCAGCTACTTTTTACACCATCAACTCAATTATTTGATCAGTTAAGTTGTCTCATGTTGCTCAACATTTCTCTGGCTAGCTAACGGAGAATTCAATCCAGCTAGCAAGATACTTAACAATGCTAAACACCAGTCTCAACGTCAACAGTGAAGAGGCGACACCGGGATGCTGGCTTTCTAGGCAGAGTTGCAAAGAAAAAGCCAAATCTCAGACTGGCCAATAAAAAGAAAAGATTAAGATGGGCAAAAGAACACAGACATTGGACAGAGAAACTCTGCCTAGAAGGCCAGCATCCCGGAGTCGCCTCTTCACTGTTGACGTTGAGACTGGTGTTTTGTGGGTACTATTTAATGAAGCTGCCAGTTGAGGACTTGTGAGGCGTCTGTTTCTCAAACTAGACACTCTAATGTACTTGTCCTCTTGCTCAGTTGTGCACCGGGGCCTCCCACTCCTCTTTATATTCTGGTTAGAGCCAGTTTGCGCTGTTCTGTGAAGGGAGTAGTACACAGCGTTGTATGAGATCTTCAGTTTCTTGGCAATTTCTCGCATGAAATAGCCTTCATTTCTCATAACAAGAATAGACTGACAATTTTCAGAAGAAAGGTCTTTGTTTCTAGCCATTTTGAGCCTGTAATCGAACCCACAAATGTTGTGTCACGACTTCCACCGAAGTCGGTCCCTCTCCTTGTTCGGGTGGTGTTCGGCGGTCGACATCACCAACCTTCTAGCCATCATTGATCCATTTTCCATTGGTTTTGTCTTCCTACACACCTGGTTCCAATCCCATTCATTACATGTTATGTATTTAACCCTCTGTTTCCCCTCTTGTCCTTGTCAGAGATTGTTTGTTGTATGTAGGTGTGTTATTTGTTCTGGTGTGCGACGGGTTTTTCACCCTATTATGTTATTTTTGTATACTTTGGTTTTCGGAGGTTTTTTGAATGTTTATTAAACAGCTCCGTTTTTACCTAGTTCATTCTCCTGCGCCTGACTTCCCTGCCACCAGCACACATCGCATTACATGCTGATGCTCCAGATACTCAACTAGTCTAAAGAAGGCCAGTTTATTGCGTCTTTAATCAGAACCACAGTTTTCAACTGTGCTAACATAATTGCAAAAGGGTTTTCTAAGGATAATTAGCCTTTTAAAATTATAAACTTGGATTAGCTAACACAACGTGCCATTGTAACAAAGGAGTGATGGTTGCTGATAATGGGCCTATGGACGCCTATGTAGATATTCCATTTTAAAAAATCTGTCGTTTCCGGCTACAATAGTCATTTACAACATTAACAATGTCTACACTGTATTTCTGATCAATTTTACGTTATTTGAATGGCCAAAGAATTTGCTTTTCTTTCAAAAACAAGGACATTTCTAAGTGACTCCAAATTTTTGAACGGTAGTGTATGTATCTACTGTAGGTCCTAGGATACAACAATGAATAATATGGAACAAATAAATACCATCAAAGGACACCTTACAACTTATAATAATGAACACCATGTGAAACAGCTGTGAAAACCAACCTGACAATATTTAAGATTTTAATACATAATCTGTGAAAGTTTTTGGTACAGTTGTCATTCATTTATTTTCACAGATGTTTTGTGCACTCAAATGGCAATAATCTAAAATACTGAATTCTGGTGTGTGGAATATAGAGGAGATGGTTGCTGTGTGGGTGGGAGCCTCTGCCTGTCACTTGTTTTCAACAGGCAGCCAGTCTCAAGGGGGATTTGAAGGGAGGGAGACTGCAAAGTCCAGGTTTGCACTGCTAGTGTTTTTAGTTCATCTGTGTATCTCACATTTTGTGCCGAGTATGATACAGCAAGAAAACTTTCTTAGCAGATAATGACAATAACAGTAGCTGTAGATTATGTAATGGAGGACATCAGGTGGACCCACGTCTGGGTGTTGGGCAGAACCCCTAGGTCCTGGAGAACAGGTAGTGGAGGACATCAGGTGGATCCACGTCTGGGTGTTGGGCAGAACCCCTAGGTCCTGGAGAACAGGTAGTGGAGGACATCAGGTGGATCCACGTCTGGGTGTTGGGCAGAACCCCTAGGTCCTGGAGAACAGGTAGTGGAGGACATCAGGTGGATCCATGTCTGGGTGTTGGGCAGAACCCCTAGGTCCTGGAGAACAGGTAGTGGAGGACATCAGGTGGATCCATGTCTGGGTGTTGGGCAGAACCCCTAGGTCCTGGAGAACATCAGGTGGATCCATGTCTGGGTGTTGGGCAGAACCCCTAGGTCCTGGAGAACAGGTAGTGGAGGACATCAGGTGGATCCACGTCTGGGTGTTGAACAGAACCCCTAGGTCCTGGAGAACAGGAACAGAGTTAAAGGGAACAGGGTAGGAGACAGAGACGTAAACAAGCAAACATACAGTTTACACTTTACTGTGAGAAAATGTAATGAATTAGTGCCGTGTTATAAATGGGAGATATGTACTTTTCAACACTTTTGGAAGGTATAGCCTACCTCAAGCTGGTCCCCCTCCGACTCAGGGCACAGAGAATCAGAATGATCCGAACTCACTGGTTCTGGTGGACGGATACCTACTGTGGAACTCGGACAGTCGATGGTCGTAAAGTAATTTGGAGAGGTAAATTGAAGAGGTACATTTTTATAAGCTTAGCTTAACTACCATTTCTTGCTGTCTCAAATGTCAACCAAAGCTTAACTTCTTCTGGCTGCAAGCCCGAGGCCGGCCACAATATGACAACAGCCACTTCAAGTGCAGGGCGCGAAATTCAAAATATATTTTTTAGAAACATTTAACTTTCACACATTAACAAGTCCAATACAGCTAATGAAAGATACACATCTTGTGAATCCAGCCAACATGTCCGATTTTTAAAATGTTTTACAGCGAAAACAGCACGTATATTTATGTTAGCTCACCACCAAATACAAAAAAGGACAGACATTTTTCACAGCACAGGTAGCATGCACAAAGCCAACCTAACTAACCAAGAACCAACCAAACTAACATACAAACAACTTCATCAGATGACAGTCTTATAACATGTTATTCAATAAATCTATGTTTTGTTCGAAAAATGTGCATATTTCAGGTATAAAATCATAGTTTACATTGCAGCTACAATCAGAAATTGCACCGAAAGCAGCCAGAATAATTACAGACACCAACGTCAAATACCTAAATACTCATCATAAAACATTTCTGAAAAATCGATGGTGTACAGCAAATTAAAGACAAACATCTTGTGAATCCAGCCAATATTTCCGATTTTTTAAGTGTTTTACAGCGAAAACACAATATAGCATTATATTAGCTTACTACAATAGCCTACCACACTACCGCATTCATTCATCAAGGCACGTTAGCGATAGCAATAGGCACGTTAGCGATAGCGAATAAACCAGCAAGATATATAATTTTTGACTAACCTTGATAAGCTTCATCAGATGACAGTCCTATAACATCAGGTTATACATACATTTTGTTCGAAAATGTGCATATTTAGAGCTGAAATCAGTGGTTATACATTGTGCTAACGTAGCATCTTTTTCCCACAACGTCCGGATATTTTTCTGACACTTTTTCTGACACACATATTCTGACCAAATAACTATTCATAAACATAACTAAAAAATACATGTTGTATAGGAAATGATAGATACACTAGTTCTTAATGCAATCGCCGTGTTAGAATTCTAAAAATAACTTCATTACGATATGCAGTTTACGTTATGGCGAGAGAGTACCCAAAACCTGGCCGCAAACGACGAGTTCACATGTACGACAGATATATGAAATAACATCATAAAATGGGTCCTACTTTTGATGATCTTTCATCAGAATGTTGTACAAGGGGTCCTTTGTCGGGAACAATCGTTGTTTGGATTTAGAATGTCCTCTTCTCCAGTCAATTAGCACGGAAAGCTAGCAAAGTGGCACTAAGCTCTCCTTCCTGAACAAAGGCACACAACGCAACACGCCTAACGTCCCGGAAAAATTTCAATAATCTAATGAAACTATATTGAAAAAACATACTTTACGATGATATTGTCACATGTATCAAATAAAATCAAAGCCGGAGATATTAGTCGTCTATAACGACAGCTGTACAGAAGGCAAAACCAGGTCCCTTCGCGCGCTCTCCAGAAAACAGGAAACTGGTGACACGTCATGCCAAGAGCTATTATGCGAGCCCAGATCAAGTTACACACTCAATTTCTTCTCTCACTGCTTGTCGACATCTAGTGGAAGACGTATGAAGTGCATCTAAACTAATAAATATCAAGGACTTTAATAGGCAGCCCCTAGAAGAGAGCATCGATTTCAGATTTTCCACTTCCTGTCAGGAAGTTTGCTGCAAAATGAGTTCTGTTTTACTCACAGATATAATTCAAACGGTTTTAGAAACTAGAGAGTGTTTTCTATCCAATAGTAATAATAATATGCATATTGTACGAGCAAGAATTGAGTACGAGGCCGTTTGAAATGGGCACCTTTTATCCGGCTACTCAATACTGCCCCTGCAGCCCAAACAGGTTAAACATAGTTTGTCTATTGGGCTTCACTGAAGTGTAGGGCGTCAGTTCTTCCAGTGGTCGACCGTCCAACTTCTCCAACTGTGGAAGATTGTTGGCTTCCACCAAGGTAACCCTAGGAAGACAAAGAGAAAAATATCAGTGTTAGGGAAACTAAAACTAGCTTCAGGTTATTTTGTGTGCAAATGCAAATAGTTATTATCTGAGTTTTTATACAGTTGAAGTCGGAAGTTTACATACACTTAGATTGCAGTCATTAAAACTTGTTTTTCAACCACTCCATAAATGTATTGTTAACTAACTATAGTTTTGGCAAGTCGGTTAGGACATCTACTTTGTGCATGACACAAGTAATTTTTCCAACAATTGTTTACAGACAGATTATTTCACTTATCATTGTATCACAATTCCAGTGGGTCAGAAGATTACATACACTAAATTGACTGTGCCTTTAATCAGCTTGGAAAATTCCAGAAAATGATGTCATGGCTTTAGAAGCTTCTGATAGTCTAATTGATATCATTTGAGTCAATTGGAGGTGTACCTGTGGATGTATTTCAAGGCCTACCTTCAAACTCAGTGCACTTTGCTTGACATCATGGGAAAATCATGAAAATCATCAAATAACCTCACACTCAACGTCAACAAAACAAAGGAGATGATCGTGGACTTCAGGAAACAGCAGAGGGAGCAGCCCCCTATCCACATCGACGGGACAGTAGTGGAGAGGGTATAAAGTTTTAAGTTCCTCGGCGTACACATCAAGGATTAACTGAAATGGTCCACCCACACAGACAGCGTGGTGAAGAAGGCGCAGCATCGCCTCTTCAACCTCAGGAGGCTGAAGAAATTCGGCTTGTCACCAAAAGCACTCACAAACTTTTACGGATGCACAATCGAGAGCATCCTGTCAGGCTGTATCACCGCCTGGTACGGCAACTGCTCCGCCCACAACCGAAAGGCTCTCCAGAGGGTAGTGAGGTCTGCACAACGCATCACCGGGGGCAAACTACCTGCCCTCCAGGACACCTACACCACCCGATGTCACAGGAAGGCCATAAAGATCATCAAGGCCAACAACCACCCGAGCCACTGCCTGTTCACCCCTCTATCATCCAGAAGGCGAGGTCAGTACAGGTGCATCAAAGCAGGGACCGAGAGACTGAAAAACAGCTTCTATCTCAAGGCCAGCAGACTGTTAAACAGCCACCACTAACATTGAGTGGCTGCTGCCATACATGTAAAAAATGTATCACTAGCCACTTTAAACAATGCCACTTAATATAATGTTTACATGCCCTACATTACGCATCTCATATGTATATACTGTACTCTATACCACCTACTGCATCTTGCCATCTTTATGTAATACTGTACATGTATCACTATCCACTTTAAACAATGCCACTTAATATAATGTTTACATACCCTACATTACTCATCTCATATGTATATACTATACTCGATACCATCTACTGCATCTTGCCTATGCCGTTCTGTACCATCACTCATTCATATATCTTTATCTACATATTCTTCATCCCTTTACGCTGTTGTGAAATTGTTAGGTTACTTGTTGGTTATTACTGCATTGTCGGAACCAGAAGCACAAGCATTTCGCTACACTCGCATTAACATCTGCTAACCATGTGTATGTGACAAATAAAATTTGATTTGATTTGAAAATAAATCAAGACCTCAGAAAAAAATGGGAGCAATTTTGGGAGCAATTTTGCTCTTTGGGAGCAATTTCCAAACGCCTGAAGGTACCACGTTCATCTGTACAAACAATAGTACGCAAGTATAAACACCATGGGACCACGCAGCCATCATACCGCTCAGGAAGGAGACGCGTTCTGTCTCCTAGAGATGAACGTACTTTGGTGCGAAAAGTACAAATCAATCCCAGAACAACAGCAAAGGACCTTGTGAAGATGCTGGAGGAAACAGGTACAAAAATATCTATATCCACAGTAAAATGAGTCCTATATCGACATAACCTGAAAGGCCGCTCAGCAAGGAAGAGGCCACTGCTCCAAAACCGCCATAAAAAAAGCCAGACTATGGTTTGTAACTGCACATGGGGACAAAGATCGTACTTTTTGGAGAAATGTCCTCTGGTCTGATGAAACAAAAATAGAACTGTTTGGCCATAATGACCATCGTTATGTTTGGAGGAAAAAGGGGAAGGCTTGCAAGCCGAAGACCATCATCCCAACCAGTGTAGGGGGTGGCAGCATCATGTTGTGGGGCTGCTTTACTGCAGGAGGGACTGGTGCACTGCACAAAACAGGTGGCATCAGGAGGAAGGAAAATTATGTGAATATATTGAAGCAACATCTCAAGACATCAGTCAGGAAGTTAAAGCTTGGTCGCAAATGGGTCTTCCAAATGGACAATGACCCCAAGCATACTTCCAAAGTTGTGGCGAAATGGCTTAAGGACAACAAAGTCAAGGTATTGGAGTGGCCATCACAAAGCCCTGACCTCAATCACATAGAAAATGTGTGGGCAGAACTGAAAAAGCATGTGTGAGCAAGGAGGCCTAGAAACCTGATTCAGTTACACCAGCTCTGTCAGGAGGAATGGGCCAAAATTCACCCAACTTGTTGTGGGAAGCTTGTAGAAGGCTACCTGAAACGTTTGACCCAAGTTAAACAATTTAAAGGCAATGTTGCCGAATACTAATTGAGTGTATGTAATCTTCTGACCCACTGGGAATGTGATGAAAGAAATAAAAGCTGAAATAAATAATCCTCTCTACTATTATTCTGACATTTCACATTCTTAAAATAAAGTGGTGATCCTAACTGACCTCAGACAGGGAATTTTTACTAGGATTAAATGTCAGGAATTGTGAAAAACTGAGTATAAATGTATTTTGCTAAGGTGTATGTAAACTTCTGACTTCAACTGTATATTCGCTTTAACAGATGGTGACCCCAGCTAGGAGAGAAAGAGCAGCAAAGTTTCCCAGGTCTCGCTTTCCTTTCATCCTTCTTCCAAACCAAGTAATTCGCCCGGATGTCGTATCACTTGGTCCCCTTCTTGATTCTGCTCTTCTGTTTCTCCTGCGCCTTGTCCATGTTCTGTCTCACCTTGATTGATGACAGGAATACATGCAATTATATTTCATATTACAAATACATTTCTTACATATCTCTTGGAGGGACAGAAAATAAATGAACAGTGGACAATCATTTTTACCTGATCAAAAACCTCCACATCCTTCTCAGTCCGTGTCTAGTACTCGAAGGCGTCCTGATCTGGTTTGACAAATTCCACCACATCAGGTGGGGTTTCAGTGATCTGAATGTACATTATACAAATATAGCAATAGACAAACAACAACACTAAGTCAATCACACATGTTAAAGACTACAGTATATGCAATAATTGTATATACAATTGCATTGTTTACTTTAGTCAACAGCTGCACTTCCCGTCCGTACCCGGCCTGGAAGCTGCTGTTGTGTTCAGAGAGAATTACCTTCAGGTTGTTCTCCCACCCTTCCTGGTACCATTCAAGGGACTTGCCCATGGCAGTCTTGAGGATCTGGTTGGTCCATTCACCAAACCTGGAGGAGGGGGTAGGAAAGCGATATCTATTGACAATGTACGATATTGAAATATGTATGTCAAAAACAAATTGTAAAAAATAAATTAAACAAACCATTGGTGACAGAATATAACCTATAACATCTGCACCTTGTTCCAGTGTTCATGACCTCGGTCACTCAAGATGACCTCAGGAGAAATGTGGGTGTTGAAGATGTCCATCGCCTTGGAGGTGGCCTTGCAAGTCTCGTCCTTTATGGGTATCATACAAAACGGAAATCTATTTTTGGTTTCAAGCACCCTTTTTAATGGGTTACAGAAGGGAATTTAGAGTTAAGCACATACTCTTCCTTTACTGACCTTTCCTCCACCCACTTGGTAAAGTGATCGGTCGCAGTCAGACGCCAGCTGTTGCCATTCGATGAGGTCCACCCCTAACATTTAAAGTGTTAGAGAGAAGATTACTTATATTCTTACCAGTATCTGTGTCATACAGTATGCAGATTTTCATATTTGTAAGCATACTGACACACACACACACACACACTATAATGTTGAACTCTGCTGTGGTCAAATAAATAAACCGTTACAAAACAACTTATCAGGGCAAAATTTGAAATGGAACACTTACTGATCATGTGCCATGGTGAAACAACTTTAATGGGCTTCAGTCTTCGCTCTCTTAAACTTCTGGCAGATTCTTCAATCCTAAATGGCAAGCATTCATCTCTGTCAGCACAGCCTCCTTAGTAAATATCACACTCCTGTGTGGCTGGACATCCTTCCCCCTTAGGTAGATGTGATTGCCTAACAAGTTGGAAGAGAAGAGTTGTTGATATACTCACGTCTAAGTACATTTGCACTGCTGTCTTTCTCTCTCTGTTTCTCTCTCTATGTCTGTCTTCCACTCTCTTCCCACCTCTCTCTCACTTTCATCCTTTCTTTCTCAGTTTCTTCCCCCCGGTCTAGCAAAGACACCTAAGCTGTGTTTGAATACCCATACTAACATACTGTATACTACATACTTCATGAGTATATACTACATACTATTAGTTCATTTTAGTATACTGTAAACGAACAGTATGCTTTCAGTTGAGCATACTAGCTCTGCACATGTCTACCGGAAGTTGATGCTGTTGCTTTGCAACCTCTTGCTAGCTAGTTAGCATAACAAATTACTAGTTAGACTTTTTACGACTTCGGGTGTGTTCTTCAATTCAATCTGGAGTGTCAGAGTGTGCTCGTAAATTCAGAGCGTTTCGCTTTGAGCGCACACTGGACACTCGGGCCGAGGAGTAGGGTTGATTTTGAGCGTTCTGAAGTCAAGCGCCCAAGCTAACTGGCTAACATTGGCTAGCTTGCTAGCTACTTCCAGACACAAATGAGACCACTCTGACCATTTTACTCGCCCTAGCAGAGTAAAATGGGAGTTTTAGGCAGTTTTTATGTTGTCCAGAGCATTGGTGGCTGTAACTGTGCTGCTGGCAACAATTGAATTATGCTTTTTTCCGACGTTTACTGACACCGGCCATATTCAACGGGTGTTGGGCGCTCGTAAATTCATTATTCTGCACTAGTAGACTCAGACGAGAGTGCTCTGAAATCGGAGTAGATAGCCAGAGTGAATTTACGAAAGCACCCGAATGTCCATTGAGAACGCACAACCACTATACCAATTAGCTAGGCTAAGAATGACAAGAATAATCAAGTCAATAAACGTTGGGTAGTTAGTTAGTTAGCCTAAGGTTAATCTACTAGCAAGTAACGTTAGGTAGCTGGCTAACAACATACCGGTACATACTGCTGTAATGATACACTATGTGGTTCGTAAGAACAGCATAGCTAACAAATTGTCAGCCAATATAACATGTAAGGTAACTTATTGAAAAGTCCTTTCTTTATTACATTGTTCAACATTTTCTTAACATTTGTCATAATTGGTTAAAGCAATGAATTTGTATCCACTCATTGTACTTCGCCTGCGTATTTTCGCCATTGTCTTCAAATCTGGAAATGATGTGAAGACAAGCCCATCTCCTGAAGAATTGCATTATGGGCCCAAAAATACAGAAATTGTGTCATCTGCGTGTATACTTCATATTATGGCGAATTTAGTACAACATCTGGGAACCTTTTGGCATGCTAACTAATTATATCCATACTATGACCAATAAGCATACTATATATACTCAATTCACGTCACAAATAGTGCGGTTAGTATGAGTATCGAACACAGCTCTAGTTAAGGGCAGGTGGAATTACCATAATTGCTCACACCTATCCATTTGATTGATCAGGTTTCACTTATTGCTAGACACCTCAATGTGACAGACATATAACTATATCAGTGGAGGCTGCTGAGGAGAGGATGGCTCATAATAATGTCTGGAATGGAGTCAATTGAATGGTATCAACCACATGGAAACCACTCCATTTACTCCATACCAGACATTACTATGAGCCATCCTCCACTGAACTATATGTATATCTAGCAACTAGCTAACATTAGATGGAAAATGGTTGTTGAAAAATGGTTGTACATACTATTTGGCATGACAGACGGACCTATGGATGGAGCTTTGTTTACGTTTGGGTCTGTTTATAGCTGGAATGGAAGAGCAGGAGCCCCTGCAGGGACAGTATTGGTTTGCTGTTAGAGAGGAGGTCTATTGTAAAGTGATTTGTATAGGTGAGAATAGATTACAAACTCATAGTAGGGTTGTCATGGATGATAAAGCAACCCCCCTTTTTTTTACAGTCACCATACCGACTATGTATAAAAAAAAGTGGAACCACAAATAAACTCTTTGCAGTGGCTTGTACAAGCCCAGCTCACAATCAACAACAAATAGATGACGTTTGGTAAATGTTCCTTAAAAATATCCTTCAAGAGTTACTTCTCTAGGATAGGGGGCAGCATTTTCACTTTTGGATAAATAGCGTGCCCAATTTCAACTTCCTTCTACTCATCCCCAGAATATAAGATATGTATATTATTAGTAGATTTGGATAGAAAAAACTCTGAAGTTTCTAAAACTGTTTGAATCATGTCTGAGTATCACAGAACTTATGTAGCAGGCAAAACCCAGAGGACTAACCTTTGATTTATATTTTATTTCTGCGTTTTGTGTTGCGCCTGCAGGGTTGAAATATGCTACACTCTCTTTGTTTACTGTTGTGCTCACATCAGATAATAGCATCTTATGCTTTCGCCGAAAAGCCTTTTTGAAATCTGACATGTTGGCTGGATTCACAACGAGTGTAGCTTTAATTTGGTATATTATATGTGTGATTTAATGAAAGTTTGATTTTACATAATTATTTTGAATTTGGCGCTCTACATTTTCCCTGGCTATTGGCCAAGTGGGACGCAAGCGTCCCGCCTATCCCAGAGAGGTTTTAAGGCCCTTGAGATGTCATGGCTAATTTCCTCTTGTCATCACGTAATGTCTCGGACTGAAGACCTGGGTAATATCCAGCGGTAAGAGTACGGTGCCTATTGCTATAACTAACCAGAACAATCAGTGTTATAATGTTTTTGGCTTCTACAACAGCGAAAGTGGTTTGTTCCAGACTTAATAATTTTCCAGTGCTTTTAGGAGGGCCTCACTGGCCACACCTACTTTGTATCTCTGTCATGTTGGCTTGTATCTGATTTATATTCACAGTCCATGTTGTACGGCATATGGCTTGTTAGCCTCTGAAATGGATGTATTTAATTGTTCTATTGTTCACTTAGCCCATTGCCACTGCTGTCCTGGCGCGATGAAGCTGTAAAAGTTGCGGAGCACAGACGATTTGTGCTGCTAGGCAGCTCTCTAGAATATCTGGACGGGCTGATAGCAGGGTATAAAATATGTTTTGGCCCATCCAGCTGTACTTTGCATCTGAATACATGCTAAAGCCATTGTTGCTTGCCTGGGTTGGGTATTGTGGGATTCAGTATTGTTGAATACTCTATAGTGAATGTTCCTGTATCAAGTGCACACACTGTCTTTGAGTGTCATTGTAATAAGGAAATGTATGTAACCAGTTTTCCCTCTGTAACTAGCCACCCTTTGCCTTCATGACAGCTTTGCACAATCTCAAACAGCTTCATGAGGTAGTCACCTGGAATGCATTTCAATTAAGAGGTGTGACTTGTTAAAAAGTTCATTTGTGGAATTTATTTTCTTCTTCATGTGTTTTGACAAGGTAGGGGTGGTAAACAGAAGATGGCTCTATTTGGTAAGAGACCAAGTCAATATGATGGCAAGAACAGGCCAAATAAGCAAAGAGAAACGGCAGACGATCATTACTTTAAGTTGAAATTCGCTCTCATGAGGACTGCCACAGGAAAGGAAGACCTAGTTACCTCTGCTGCAGAGTATAAGTTCATTAGAGTTACCAACCTCAGAAATTGCAGCCCAAATAAATTCTTCACAGAGTTCAAGTAACAGACTCATCTCAATATCAACTGTTCTGAGGAGACTGTATGGTCGAATTCCTGCCAAGAAACCACTACTGAAGGACACCAATATGAAGAGACTTGCTTGGTCCAAGTAGCACGAGCAATGGACATTTAAATATATATATTTTTTATTTAACCTTTATTTAACTAGGCAAGTCAGTTAAGAACTAATTCTGATTTACAATGAAGGTCCTACACCAGGCAAACCCAGATGACGCTGGGCCAATTGTGCGCCGCCCTATGGGACTCCCAATCATGGCTGGTTGTGATACAGCCTGACATTTAGACCGGTGGAAATCTGTATTTTGGTCTGATGAGCCCAAATGTGAGATTTTTGGTTCCAAATGGTGTGTCTTTGTGAGACACGGAGTAGGTGAACGGATGATCTCCACATGTGTGGTTCCCACCGTGAAGCATGCAGGAGGAGGTGTGATGGTGTGGGGGTGCTTTGCTAGTGACACTGTCTGTGATTTATTTAGAATTCAAGGCACACTTAACCAGCATGGCTACCACAGCATTCTGCAGCGATACGCCATCCCATCTGGTTGCGCTTAGTGGGACTATCATTTGTTTTTCAACAGGACAATGACCCAACACACCTCCAGGCTGGCTAAGGGCTATTCGTCTAAGAAGGAGAGAAATTGAGTGCTGCATCAGATGACCTGGCCTCCATAATCACCCGAATTCAACCCAATTGAGATGGTTTGGGATAAGTTGGACCGCAGAGTGAAGGAAAAGCAGCCAACAAGTGCTCAGCATATGTGGGAACTCTTTCAAGACTGTTAGAAAAGTAGTCCAGGTGAAGCTGGTTGAGAGAATGCCAAGAGCGTGCTAAGCTGTCATCAAGGCAAAGGGTGGCTACTTTGATGAATCTAAAATATATTTTGATTCTTTTAACACTTTTTTGGTTACTACATATTTTTGATGTCTTCACTATTATTCTACAGTGTAGAAAATAGTAAAAATAAAGAAAAACCCTTGAATAAGTAGGTGTGTCCAAACTTTTGACAGGTACTGTACCTCACAGCGGTTTAGATGGTACGATTCTTAGCTTATTTTGTCACAGAAACTGAAATTAGGCGAACTATTAGAGTTTTATCAACCGGGAAATGGTGGACTTTTAAGAGCTTATGGGAACTGCAGAGAGAATCTCCCAACATTTCAAGTGGCATTAGATTTCACTGAAGTTGTTGACTGGGTCTCTCTGGCACTTTCAATGTCTCGTTCTTCATGTGGCTCCAAATTTAGTGAAGATTATATTTCAATGAGGAACACAACTCTGGTCACTGTTCATTGGATATAGCTCTTTATTGATTCTGATTTAAAAAAGGCCTTAGGGAAAACAAATGATCATGTCTCAAGCTTTGCAGGCAGTTGGTTATATTATTATTACTTGCCAACTTTGTTCTGTTTATTTACCAATAAAATAGTTACCTAAGCTGTCATATTAGTTATGATGACTTACAGTAAAATGTTCTATATAAATGGCCCTTTATAGCTCAGTTGGTAGAGTATGGTGCTTACAATGCCAGAATAGTGGGTTTGATTCCTGGGATCTCCCATATGTAAAATGTATGCATGCATTACTGTAAGTTGCTTTGGATAAAAGCGTCTGCTAAATGGCATAAATGAATATATAAGTCACTTACAGTGACATTTTACCTACAGTATGTTACTATAATCACATATTACCAGTCTCAATGTAATTACTGTATCACTACCAGTGGGTAAACACATGTAAACTATATTTACCATGAACGGACACCAGCGTTTTCCCACCTATTTTTTACCACTACATCATTGATCACTACCCATAAAATGTCTAGACATGGCTTATTCTTTGCAGATATCTGAGATTGACCGTCTGTGTAGTTTTTTGTTTCGTTGTGTTGATGTTCTGTTTTCATCCTCTAAATGAGATCAGCACAATTGGAGATCAAAAGTGAGCGGCAGTTGATGACTGCAAATAAACATCAAGTAAACCAAGACACTAATTTAAGGTGGACAAAGTTCCTTTTAGATGAAAACTATTTGTGTTTGTTCCTAAAAGTTTCCCAGGATTAGTGGTGCTCTTCTGGAGGTAATGACTACACACAAACAAACAGAGTGATAATGACAACCTATAAACCCACATTAAAGTGATGCTGTTATCTGACTCACATTTGTCGTTATATTGGGGATTTGCAATGTGGGACTGTGGCAGACGCCACATCTTGGAGTTAAAGTGAAGGGATGATAACAAAAGCAAGTAATAATACTTCAATTACACCTTCATTAGCTTTTCAAAAGCCCTCAGATTTCCCCTGCTGATATGAGCACTAGATGAAAAAGTGACATTGTTTGAATCCTTTTGTTGTCTTTAAAAATACGGATTGGAGATGTTTGAAACCATTTAACCATGCTCAGAGGAGACGCTGGAAAGGGGTTAAGCCTACAAGCATTCCTAGATTAAAAAGTGGCACTGCCTCATTTTATAGTAAAATGCAAGTACACTGCTTTTAGTGTGAGATCTGGCCCCCTGGTTTATCAGAATGTAGTCTCAGATACTCACATGCACAGAGAAGCAGGAACACTGCCTGATATTGCTGCCGTTTGTTCATTATCACAGCACTGTAACCTTGAGCAAGGCTGTGTAAACACCCTTGAATATTAAAACAAGGGCGGATGATGTCGATATACTGTATACAGAGGTATACAAAGAAATGCCTCTGTAAAAAAATGCAGCACTGAGCAGAGGTGAAGAACTTGAAATGACAAACACATCCTGCTCTGTAAATAATACACAGTGACAGTACTGAATACTGCTGAACTGCGGTTTTCAGAGAAGAATACTGTTGTCGATATGGCTTGAATAATAACTGGTAATTTTTACAATATCAATACTTATGAGATATTCATGTCATATTTATCTAATCCCCTGATTCTTGGCTGACAGGAAATCCTCCGTTCTCAATAGCATTATGTAAAAGCACTAAGGCTGACCCCAATTAGTCGACTAGTCGATTGTTTGGTCTTTAGGCTGTTGGTTGACCGATATTGTCTTAGTTGAGCAGTAACATACACACATATATATATATATATATATATATATATACACACACACACAGTCAAAAGTTTGGACAAACCTACTCATTCAAGGTTTTTCTTTTTTTAACTATTTTCTACAATGTAGAATAATAGTGGAGACATCAAACCTATCAGGAATCTAGGTAAGACCCAAGTGCAGACTGTGTGAAGTAACAATGTTTATTGTAACCACCTGGGCAGGCAAACGGGGCAGGCAGGCAGGGGTCGATAATCCAGAGCAGAGGCAGGCAGGCTCAGGGTCAGGTCAGGCAGAGGTCGGTAATCTAGAGGTGGAGCAAAAGTACAGGATGGCAGGCAGGCTCAGGGTCAGAGACAGGCAGTAGTCAGCCCTGTTGGCTGGGCTCCCTGCCTGTGCCATTAAACCCCTACAACTCATCCAGAACGCCGCAGCCCGTCTGGTGTTCAACCTTCCCAAGTTCTCTCACGTCACCCCGCTCCTCCGCTCTCTCCACTGGCTTCCAGTTGAAGCTCGCATCCGCTACAAGACCATGGTGCTTGCCTACGGAGCTGTGAGGGGAACGGCACCTCCGTACCTTCAGGCTCTGATCAGGCCCTACACCCAAACAAGGGCACTGCGTTCATCCACCTCTGGCCTGCTCGCCTCCCTACCTCTGAGGAAGTACAGTTCCCGCTCAGCCCAGTCAAAACTGTTCGCTGCTCTGGCACCCCAATGGTGGAACAAACTCCCTCACGACGCCAGGTCAGCGGAGTCAATCACCACCTTCCGGAGACACCTGAAACCCCACCTCTTTAAGGAATACCTAGGATAGGATAAAGTAATCCTTCTAACCCCCCCCCCCTAAAAGATTTAGATGCACTATTGTAAAGTGGTTGGTCCACTGGATATCATAAGGTGAATGCACCAATTTGTAAGTCGCTCTGGATAAGAGCGTCTGCTAAATGACTTAAATGTAACGTAAATGTAGTCAGGCAGGTGGGTACAGGGTCAGGACAGGCAAATGTCAAAAACCAGGAGGATGAGGAAAAAGAGAGACTAGGGAAAAACAGGCACTGAGACAAACCGCTGGTAGGCTTGAACAAACAAGACGAACTGGCAACAGACAGACAGAACACACAGATATAAATACACAGGGGATAAAAAAAAATTATTTCACCTTTATTTAACCAGGTAGGCAAGTTGAGAACACGTTCTCATTTACAATTGCGACCTAGCCAAGATAAAGCAAAGCAGTTCGACACATACAACAACACAGAGTTACACATGGAGTAAAACAAACATACAGTCAATAATACAGTAGAAAAATAAGTCTATATACAATGGGGGAAGATGGGCGATACCTGGAGGGGAGGGGCGTGACACAAAACCATGAAATAGCATATGGAATCATGTAGTAAACAAAAAAGTGTTAAAAGAATCTAAATATATTTTAGATTCTTCAAAGCAGCCACCCTTTGCCTTGATGACAGCTTTGAACACTCTTGGCATTCTCTCAACCAGCTTCACCTGGAATGCTTTTCCAACAGTCTTGAAGGAGTTCCCACATATGCTGAGCACTTTTTGGCTGCTTCTTCTTCACTCTGTGGTCCAACTCATCCCAAACCATCACAATTGGGTTGAGGTCAGGTGACTGTGGAGAACAGGTCATCTGATGTAGCACTCCATCACTCTCCTGCTTGGAAAAATATTCCGTACACATCCTGGAGGTGTGTTGGGTCAATGTCCTGTTGAAACACAAATGATAGTCCTAAGGGTAAACCAGATGGGATGGTGTATCGCTGCAGAATGCTCTGGTAGCAATGCCGGTTAAGTGTGCCTTGAATTCTAAATAAATCACTGACCGTGTCACCAGCAAAGCACCATCACACCTCCTCCACGGTGGGAACCACACATGTGGAGATCATCCGTTCACCAACTCTGCGTCTCAAAAAGACAAAGTGTTTGGAACCAAAAATTGACCACACAGTCTCCTCTGAACAGTTGATGTTGAGATGTGTCTGTTACTTGAACTCTGTGAAGCATTTATTTCGGCCGCAATTTCTGAGGTTGGTAAATCTAATGAACTTATCCTCTGCAGCAGAGGTAACTCTGGGTCTTCCTTTCCTGTGGCGGTCCTCATGAGAGCCAGTTTCATCATAGCACTCGGTTTTTGCGACTGTACTTGAAGAAACTTTCAAAGTTCTTAAAATTTTCCAGATTGACTGACCTTCATGTCTTAAAGTAATTATGGATTGTCGTTTCTCTTTGCTTATTTGAGCTGTTCTTGCCATAATATGGACTTGGTCTTTTACCAAATACAGCCATCTTCTGTTTACCACCCCTACCTAGTCACAAAACAACTGATGCTCTCAAACTCATTAAGGAAAGAAATTCCACAAATTAACTTTTAACAAGGCACACCTGGTTAATTGAAATGCATTCCAGGTGACCACCTCATGAAGCTGGTTGAGAGAATGCCAAGAGTGTGCACAGCGTGGCTACTTTGAAAAATCTCATATTTAAAATATGCTTTGTTGGTTATGATTCAATATGTCATGACAATGAAAAACATTGTAAAAATAAAGAAAAACACTTGAATGAGTAGGTGTGTCAACTTTTGACTGGTACTGTATATATTTGTATATTTATTTGCTCCCATCTCAATGAACCATTGTGGAATCACATTTTCAGATAAAGCATCAATTGGTTTATCTGAAAATGTGGTGGGAGGTTCCCAATGGAGGGTGTAACGCAATTGCTGAGCCTCCAGAGGCCAAATCGAGCTCCGTACCCATCACCATGCGCCTCCCAAATGTTTTAACATTGCGGATATCACGTTTTAAGGTATGACCCAGGTGCAGTGTTGAAGAAACAAAAGTGTATTCTTTACACAGGGGCAGGCAAATGACAGGTCAAGGCAGGCAGGGGTCAGTAATCCAGAGAGGTTGTAAGGCACCGGAACAGCAGGCGGGCTCAGGGTCAGGTCAGGCAGAGGTCGGTAATCCAGAGTAGAGGCAAAGGTACAGGACGGCAGGCAGTAATGGTAAAAAATCAGGAAACTAGAAAACAGGTACTATAGCAAAGACAAGAGCAAGAGGAAAAAGCTGGTAGATTTGATGAACAAAATGAACTGGCACAGAAAACACAGGTATAAGTACCCAGGGGATAATGGGGAAGATGGGCGACACCTGGAGGGGGGTGGAGACAAGCACAAGGACAGGTGAAACAGATCAGGGCGTGACATGGAGGCCATTATTGGTTGATTGGTTGATGGTAGGTGGGGGTGGTACACCCTGTATAAACACAAACTCACTTCCTTGACAGTAGCTTTGCACTGCTCCGCGAAGCGCAAGAAGTATGAATGCCCTGACTTCTGCTGAGGCCATATCACCTTAAATGCTGCATGGCCAATGCAGATGTCGGTTTGACCATGCACCCAATGCACTTCTCGCTCCAGAATGCGCTCTCTCCTGCCAATTTGTGCACATTTGTTGTTTCTTAACTTCATTGTGTGAATTGTTTGCATTTGATTATTAGTGTATATCAATTCCTCATTACACACTGTATATCACCAGTAGTACATTTATTACTATAATTTCTAATCTACAAGGTTTGTTACTTTGGTTATGGTATTTATTCAATGTTATTATTCCAGTCTTCCCGTTCTCATTGTCGGACTGGACACATTGTTTGCAGAGTGCACAACCTATGCTACACTTGTGAGAAACAAGTTTTGGTCTATATCATTCCATTCATCCTCACTATGAGTTTTGTCAATTTAGTCATTGTCTTTTGTTTGGAGCGTTCCTGTCAGTGTTTGGTAAGGACGAAGTAGGCCTATAGGCTACCTGGCCTGCGCTCAAATTTAGGCATATAAATATGCCCATTTGGGGATCTGATAGTATTTTTGATAGGTTTAATGCACCACCACTAATGACCTGTGGAGCTTCTCAAAGTAATGTTTTCTTCACCTGTTTTATTAATTACAATAATTACAATAGTTCCTCGATGTACTGTATTTGAAAAAATCTTTCCAGCTCTCTCACTTTCCATAACCACTCAGCGTGAAAGAGAAAAATGACATGTTCTGATCCAATGGAAACTTCATAAAGTAGGCCCACCCGATTACCTCTTATCAGTGCTTAGCTTGGACAAAATTAGGTGCTGGTACTCATTTTGTGTGCTGCTACTGTTTATATTTAGACGCAGGAGCTCCATAATACTTTTGAGCTAATATTCTATAAGAGGAACAGGAGCGCAAACAGTAGAACATTTGAGGTGCCGGTACTCAGCTCCGATGAGCTCCTACCCAAGTCAAGCACTGCTTGAGGGCCCGGAATATTTTATACAATGTTGCAAGTTTGCTAGTCAAAGCTTCAGGCCAGACCCAAGTTAATAGTTGATACAATGTGTCAAGTTCATGCAGACAGGCCATGTGCAGCCAATGTGATTAATAGGATGTTTATTTTTATAAGGATATTTTCTACCTGAAGGCTGCAATGTTTTTATTATGTAGGCTATTTTTACATAGAAGGGGTTTGTATCATTTTCATTTAGATTTTGATAGAATTTTGAGATATGAAGATGTTATTATAAATTAAATTAAACTGTTTAATGAAAATGTGCATATGAAAACCATAACTGCCATGCAGATTGGTAAAAATGGTAAGATCATTTGGCATTCCACATTGAAAAGGTTGCCAACTCCTCATGTGTTCTATTACCGACAACTTCAGGAGAGTAATGAAAGAATCTGCGAAAGCCAGCAGGAGCGGGAGGAGAATAGTTGGGTCAGGTTACGTTTTTTTCTTGTGGTTATCTAGATGACGCTCTCTTGAGGCATTTGTCTTATTTCACCAAACCGTTAGCTTTAAGAATCAGACAAGCTCAATGCATATAGTTGGTTTTATTAAAACACATAGGGTGTGTCTATATATGGAAAAATACACGTAAAAATGTTTTACAGATTACTTTCGGTCAATTGTTTTGTTGTTGTCGGTGATAGCCCTAAAAAGCACATTGTCAAGTTGAACGGTGGGCCCCTCCTGTTAAATGTCTTTGTCTCCGGGAGAGTGGTTCATTTGAATAATATGCCCATGGTGAAATGAAGATGTTAGGGAATGGACGTGTTTTGCTGTTGAAATGGAGTATGGTAAATCAATATGGTGGAGTAGTTGTGGCATGTGAGAGATATAGCAAGTGTGGGTGGGCGTATGCTTCTGCATACAGATCCTCATTAGCCATCTCCAGCTAGCTAGCTTAGCACACAACATGGAACAGCTGATTGCATTTCAGGAGGTGCTAAATTGCCTTCGTGGGAAAACAAAGGAAATACATGCAGATCCGATAGCTCCAATTAACTGTCTAAAAGGGCCCGCTACACAATGGATACTATTTCAGAGGTTCTCTGTTGCGGTCAATTAACTCCACATCAAGTGGGTGTGTTATATAAAGACTGGTTGATATGTGAGACATAGAAAACACTCTATAGTATGTGCCTCCTAAGAAGCGCAGTGGTCTAAGGCACTGCATTGCAGTGTTGAGGCGTCACTACAGACTGGGGTTTAATCCCAGGCTGTGTGACAGCCGGCTGTGACCGGGA
This sequence comes from Salvelinus namaycush, assembly GCF_016432855.1. Lineage (NCBI taxonomy): Eukaryota > Metazoa > Chordata > Actinopteri > Salmoniformes > Salmonidae > Salvelinus > Salvelinus namaycush. The sequence goes on along the minus strand of NC_052329.1, from coordinate 33,451,806 downwards.
GTCTCATAGGGCGGTGCACAATTGGCCCAGCGTCGTCCGGGTTAGGGGAGGGTTTGGCTGGAGGGCTTTCCTTGGCTCATCGCTCGTTCTAGCGACTCCTTGTGGCGGGCCGCGCGCCTGCAAGCTGTCGCCAGTTGAACGGTGTTTCCTCCGACACATTGGTGCGGCTGGCTAAAGTGGGCAGGTGTTACGAAGCAGCCCGGCTTGGCAGGTCATGTTTCATGACTCGACCTTCACCTCTCCCGAGCGCGTTGGGGAGTTGCAGCGATGAAACAAGATCGTAACTACCAATTGGATATCACAAAATTTGAGAGAAAAAGGGGGTAAAATTACAAAAAAATACATGTGTGTTTGATTTACTATAATGAAGCCTAAGTTGCACATGCTTTCAGTCGTATCTCTTTGTTAGTGAGAACTCCCTTTAAGTGTGTGTGTCTGGGTGTGTCAATCTCTGGGATTGCATCCACTGTCACCATTATCATAAAAATTGCATGACAGTAAAATTGGACATGGACGAGGGCAACTGTTTTAAGCCTGTCTGGATGCTTACTTAGGAGGCCATTTCCTCAATTTCAAATGTAACATCCTGTAAACACAACAGCGTTCACTAAGAGAGAACTCCAAAATAGAGCTCTTATATGACTGTAGACTATGTAAAACATGTCATTTTATTTAACAGTATTACCCACAAATAGATAGGGCCAGGAGTTTAGTTTTATCCAAGACTTGATAAGACCAGGAGCTTACTGAACGTATGACCTGACCAGGAACATTTCTGGGCCCTTAGTTGTAGCCTATACTTGAGGCCCAAAGTTTTTTCCAGTCTGGCCACTTAGTCAGTCCAAACTATTTGTAATATCAATATGTTTCATTGCGAGTGGAGAGATGTAGCGTTCTGACTCTATGCAGTCCTACAAATTGGAATGCGTGCCATTGTTGCTCAGGTATCTATAGTAACACTGGTATCAACATCATTTATAATGACTATCCTAATATTGTAGCCAGCAAAGGCCTGTTCAGTCATTAGTCATGGTTAGTGCTGGATTTCCATCACTGGTATAACGTAGGATGCTGAGGGATAAAAGGAACTTTGTAGGAATCTGTATGTGTGGGTGTGAGATGACCTGATGTGCCCTGTGGATTCGGGCTTGGGTGTAGCTTGCGCTGTCGGTAAGATAGCATGATATCAGAAAATATTTGTTTAATTGTCTGTGCCTCAACCTTTTAACCTCTCTGGGATATGTGGGACGCATACTCATAGTGAGGATGAATGGAATGATATAGACCAAAACTTGTTTCTCACAAGTGTAGCATAGGTTGTGCACTCTGCAAACAATGTGTCCAGTCCGACAATGAGAACGGGAAGACTGGAAAATGCAGAGCGCCAAATTCAAATAAATTACTATAAAAATTAAACTTTCATGAAATCACACATGCAATACACCAAATTAAAGCTACACTTTAATCCAGCCAACGTGTCAGATATCAAAAAGGCTTTACGGCGAAAGCAAACGATGCTATTATCTGAGGACAGCACCCCAGCAAACAAACACAGACCATCATATTTCAACCCTCCAGGTGCGGCACAAAACACAGAAATAAAGATATAATTCATGCCTTTCTGTTGGCACTCCAATATGTCCCATAAACATCATAAATGGTCCTTTTGTTCGATTAATTCCGTCGATATATATCCAAAATGTCAATTTGGCGCGTTTATCCAGAAAAACACTGGTTCCAACTCACACAACATGACTACAAAAGTTACCTGTAAGCTTTGTCCAAACATTTCAAACTACTTCCTAATACAACTTTAGGTATTTTTTAATGTAAATAATCGATAAAATTTAAGACGGGATATACTGTGTTCAATACCGGAGGAAAACAATGTGTAGCGAGCCTCTGTGTAACGCGCCTCTAACAAAGATTACACTTCCCTCTAGCCTCATTCTGAACAGTGCTACTTCTTCATTTCTCAAAGGAAACACCTCAACCAATTTCTAAAGACTGTTGACATCCAGTGGAAGCGATAGGAACTGCAAGAAAGTCGATTAGAAATCTGGATTCCCAATGAAAACTCATTGAAAAGAGAGTGACCTCAAAAAAACAAATTCTGAATGGTTTGTCCTCGGGGTTTCGCCTGCCAAATAAGTTCTGTTATACTCACAGACATGATTCAAACAGTTTTAGAAACTTCAGAGTGTTTTCTATCCAAATCTACTAATAATATGCATATCTTAGCTTCTGGGCCTGAGTAGCAGGCAGTTTAATTTGGGCACGCTTTTCATCCAAAATTCTGAATGCTGCCCCCTATTCTAGAGAAGTTAATCTTGACTAAGTTCTGTATCAGCTCCTCTGTAAAATGTTGGCACTGTCTGCTCGCTTCATACTTTCCTATCACTAAATTATGAAAAGATGAGGTCTTTCAAGTTCATTTGTTGTTCATTCAGAGTAATTTAGCAGAGCAATATGAGGACCTGATTATTTTACTCAGAAAATAGCTTTTTGTCTTGGATAGATTCAAAATATGAGCTGCATGTAATGGAAGATCATAAGATTACAATTTAGCTTAAACCACTTTTCCAAATATTTTTTGGGGAGTGCCAGCCTTACTTTGCTCCTATATAGGAAGTGTCATCTCACTTCTGACATCAATATTGCGACAGTGAAATGCCCTTGGGGTCTTTAGCCTTCCAGCCCGTAGGCAAGAATTAGCCCCAGATTGTGATTGTGCAGTTACAAATTGCAGGTTTAGACCTCACATTGTTTTTGTTGCAAATGGTTATACCTCACCACTGGGTGCCTGTAGATTCTACCTCTCACATTAAACCAGTCATAAAGGACCTTTAATGATACAGGAGCAAGGACCTACTTTTTCTCTGTACTACCATCATGTGGAACTCACACACTTAAAGATGGGGAAGAATCACACAAGGTAACAGTATTCTTCTCGGCTTCCACTAATGCCTGTACTGATCGTCTGAAACCGTACTGTGCAGGAGGGAAGGACTCCTGACATGGCAGGCCTGTGATTGCCCTTTTGTCTGCGGAACTAGCCCCATCGACCCTCTATCCCTCCTCTCTGTCCATCCCCTACTACACGGTTCTGGGGGAATCAAACGGCCACTATGACATTGTTCGGTTCAAGCCCCAAAGTGTGGCTGTAAGCCCTGCACCGTGACAAATGACTTCCTCATGAATGGTCACACTGTTGTTATGTTATGTAACAGCAGACACAGCTCACAAATACGCTTTCATCCCACCGCCTGTCTGTGTGTCTGTCTGACTCTGTCTGATCACACTGTGGTGTAGCACCTGAGTGTGTGAAGAAACACAGCTGCAGAGGATGTAGCCGTGGCAGGACAGAACTACTATGACCTCACTATGACCTTTCATACCCTAATGCCAGGCTGGTAAACTAGTATTGACATGCTACTGTGACTCATACAGTGATATTGAATTTGAACAAATGTATTACATTGTAAAGATTATGTTTTCCAGACTGTTTGCCAAGTGGATGGTGTACTGGGCTAGCCGAGTTGATACGCTTCCACCATACTTGCTGGAAAGGATAATATAAGAAGAAAATATCCAAGCCAGGATCGTGTCGGCCCTATAGTGTGAATCAGCCGTAGTTTTTCTGCTGTGGTGGTGGAACTCAACCTTGGCTTGTCCTCAAGAGGCTAATGGAAAAAAACATTCTTAAATCATATTGCCAGGCTAGAAAACAGCTTGTCGTTATTGCCAGTGTTCGTCAGCTAGGTTTTCATGTTGGTGGCTGTGGCAGCGTATGGCCTCTTGAGAGAAGAGTCAATTAACCTGAAAACTTAACGGCAGCAATTAAGGCAGTAATAATAATGATACCGATTTTTTTAAATAACAATGACATTTTGTCATGGACCACAGTCAAGGACTGCAGTGGAATGATTGCTCCTTTCCCCATATTTCTTAATTTATCAAAGAGGTTGTCTAGCTGTGTTTATTTACTTTATTGGTAATGAAACGTTTTGAGTTGAATTGGAATGAATGAATGTCCATTTAAAATGTCATTATTTCTCTTGAAAGCTCTGAAAGGACGTTTTTTACCCCTTATCACCATTCAGTGCACAATTTAAAGGACTCTTGTGTTCAGCTCAGCAAGAAGCCTGAGCGTCACTTGACTTCACTAATGTTTCCGATCCAGTGGTATCGGTTCTGACGTGTGTTTGGCTGTATTTAACAGGGTCATTCCTATGTCCTGGTGATTTCTGGAGTAAGGCACTGATTAAAAGGGATAGGAATCTTTCACTGAGTCGTGTTTAAGGGTGCAACACGCAACTTAGTTAAGCTACTGATGTCCTTGATAGTTTGTTAATGTGTTTTTGGGTTATAGTGATTTAAATCGCTGATTCCGTATTGGCAGAGCAGATGTCCTTAGCTAGGGCGCCTTCATTCTATGGCTTAAATTTTAATAAATTGTAATTTACTCAGCTGGATATTTACCAAAGCAATTAGGGTGAGTACCTTGCTCCTGGGCACAACAGCAGGGTCTCACCTGGGCTTGCAATCAGCATCCTTCTGATCAGACACCCCGTTCTCTCTATCAAAAAATGCATTGGAATACTCTAAGATCAGGTTGACTAAAAGACAGGTAACTGCCAAAATATAGGAAACCCCAACATAAAGTGTCTTAATAGAGCGTTGTGCCAACACAAGCCACCATAACAGCTTCAACAGTGGTTCTTCCATTAAAAGTTTTGAGCTTATGTCATGATCGTTTGTGGTAGATGGTGGTAAATTGCGTCATTCTGTCATTGCACTACACTATCAAAAGGGGGAGTTAGAACGTTGATCTATCGGTAGTCTAAAATGTGGCATAAATTGACTATCTTTTCGGAAATTAATGGAGGTGTGAATGTTTCAGTCCGAGTCGCTCTTCTCTGGCACTGCATCAGGCCAAAACATTTTTTGCACAGTTTCTGAGACACGGAGTGCTTCTTTGCTGATGTGAAGAAGAAACTGAATGAAAGAGTCCAGCGAGGATAGGGAGGGGGATAAAGGTAGCCCAAATGTGACTCGTTTCAGGAAACTAGGAGAGCCATTTGAACAAACTTTTTTTAAATGAAATGCGTTTTCTCGTGCAGAAATGCCTTATGGTACATGTGAACTTTCATGTGCCTTAATAACAAACTTGTATGCCATCTGTAAATATGAATAAAATTGTTAAATTACAAGCCTAGCTGGTTTAGCCACGGAAAAAGTGAGGAACCTTCCCGCTAGCCATGATTGGCTGAGATTATGAGTGGGCTGGACATGCCAAGAGATTAGTTTGGATTGGTCTTCCATATAGCCGCTTCTGTCTATATCATGAGCTGGTCAGTATGTGTAGGTAATCCTTTCTAATGTGGCTATTTAAAAAAAGATATCATATAGTAGAACTACATAAGTGTTGCTCTCTACTTTCTGGAGGACCGAGTTTTGATATCAGTGGAATTAGAGTATGATAGCTAAGGAGATTCTGGCCTTTGATTGCAAATATGCAGACAGAGTTGAAAAGAGAACACACAGAAATCTGATGTTTAAAACACCTGTCTTTGGATTACATCTTCAAACTAAGGGGACATCCACATTTTCAGATATTACACATTTCTAATTATATCAGAAAGTCATTTTCATTTTAAGTTAACCTCTCTAGGATAGGTGGGATGGTAGCGTCCCACTTGGCCAAAATCCAGAAAAAATGTAGCGCGCCAAATTCAAATATATTACTATAAAAACCAATCTTTCATGAAATCACACATGAAAGACACCAAATTAAAGTTACACATGTTGTGAATCCAGCCAACATGTCTGATTTCAAAAAGGATTTACGGGGAAAGCACACCAAACAATTATGTTAGCTCAGTACATAGCCACAGAAAAACACAGCCATTTTCCCAGCAAAAGATAGTAGTAACAAAAACCAGAAATAGAGATAAAATTAATCACTAAATCATTACAAGTTTGAATGTCTCTAGTACAGCCAATATTAAAAACAGTCCTATGCATTCATGATATCAAGCGCATTAGCCGACATGTTGCGGTTTGTTTAATTGTTCAAGGCTCCCTTTGTTATTTCATTATAACTAAAATGCTTGACTGTATTTAAAGACATGGATGACTTGAATGCTTTATGTAGGCCTATAAAGTACACCTTTATGCCAATAGGTAAGTTACACTAAAACAACTACTGTAAACAAAACTCTTAGGCCTACAACTTCAAGTCATTTCGATAATTTAGCTTCTCAAAGATGCAAACTAGCATTAACTTCTTGGCGCACAGATCCCGATTAAGGGATAATTTTCGTAAACAACCGCTGAATTGGCAGCGCGCCAAACTCAAAAATAATATTAAAAATATTTAGAATCATGGAATCACAAGTGAAATATACCAAAACACAGCTTAGCTTGCTGTTAATCCACCTATCGTGTCAGATTGTGAAAATATGCTTTACAGCGAAAGCAATCCAAGTGTTTGTGAGTTTATCAATCACTAGACAAAACAGCAAGAACAGCTAGCCCCAAAGTAGCATGGTCACGAAAGTCAGAAAAGCATAAAAATTAATCGCTTACCTTTGATAATCTTCGGATGTTTGCACTCACGAGACTCCCAGTTACACAATGAATGTTCTTTTTGTTCGATAAATATTAGTTTTATAACCAAAATCCGCCATTTCGTTTGCCCGTTATGTTCAGAAAACCACATGCTCGTACTGGCACATTCACTAATAATGACTATCTTCTTGTAGCAGGCATTGGGCTATAGGAAATGAACGCAGGTCTCATAAACAATCACTCGAGCACAAGCCCATAGAGGAGCCAGCTAATCTTTATATTTAAAGTTTAGGCAACTCGGATCTATTTGCTAGCTAACAAGGCAGAACAGTTGAATTGTTATGAACACACCCTTCTGTCTGTCTCCAACTGTTTGAACAGCATGTTAGCCGGTCCATTTTGTTCAGATGTTGAAATCAAGTGGTCTACCTTATTTCTCAGAATTTAAAAAAAGAGTTGTCAATTCAAATTTATTTTGTTGGCATTTACGTATGTCCCCATTACCAGTAAAACGTAATCAAAACATTTCTTTCACTTACTCGCTGTGCTGTTTCGTTGTTCATTTGTTCAGACTCAACCAGGATTTCATCATACATGTTTCAAAGTTTCAGCTCTGTCTGTCCGTGGCCTCTCTTCCTCGGTGCGCACTGTGTCCGTTTCCATCTTGTCCCTTCACCTGTTCGGGAGGAATGACAGTTTTCATAATATGGATTCCGTACAGCTGAGAATCTCAGTAGTGTGAGAATGAGCATGTGCGGCGAGAAAGTATTTTTGGTTTTCCAATCCCCTAAGAGTAGTCGTTCTCTGACTGTGTATAATGTAATGCCTCATGTCGATCACTTCTGACACTAGACGAGACATATAGCTGATCCATTGCCAAAATGATATTCCAGAGCAACAGGTCTAATGCACTACATTAGGTTTGTAGATATTTTATGCAGTGGATGTGTGAGAGTTGAAATCCCTCTACAGTGTACATCTGCCACATTTAAATGCCATTTTAATCAGTCAGTCACACCCACCAGCCCCACTGCCTCTCACTGCTAATAGCGAAATGTTATGGAGCTCTACTGAACCACCCCAGCCTATTCTGTAGTGTAACCCACAGTTCAGCTGTGGATGCATTTTGAATGAAGGATTTTCTAAATGGGCTGCTGGGTGTGAATATTCCATGGGTGAGTTGGGTGGCCTGGATCTCTGTGTAGTCAGAAAACCTTTGCGAGACTTCTGGCGCCGACCAAGATGGCCGCCTCGCTTCGCGTTCCTTGGAAAATATGCAGTATTTTGTTTTTTTATGTGTTATTCCTTACATAGGTACACCAGGTAATCTTAGGTTTCATTACATACAGTCGGGAGGAACTACTGAATATAAGAGCAACGTCAACTCACCATCGTTCCCGAAACGGATCCAGTGTTTTGCCTTCCACCCAATACAATGGATCTGATCCCAGCCGGCGACCCTATGCGACGCCGTAAAAGGGGCAAACGTAGCGGTCTCCTGGTCAGGCTTCGGAGACGGGCACATCGCGCTCCACTCCCTAGCATACTACTCGCCAATGTCCAGTCTCTTGACAATAAGGTTGATGAAATCCGAGCACGGGTAACATTCCGGAGGGACATCAGAGATTGTAACGTTCTCTGCTTCACGGAAACATGGCTAACTCAAGAGACGCTAACGGAGTCGGTGCAGCCAGCTGGTTTCTTCACGCATCGCGCCGACAGAAACATACATCTTTCTGGTAAGAAGAGGGGCGGGGGGGGGGTATGCCTTATGATTAACGAGACGTGGTGTGATCATAACAACATACAGGAACTCAAGTCATTCTGTTCACCTGATCTAGAACTCCTCACAATCAAATGTCGACCGCATTATCTACCAAGGGAATTCTCTTCGATTATAATCACAGCCGTATATATTCCCCCCCAAGCAGACACAACGATGGCCCTGAACTAACTTTATCTGACTCTTTGTAAACTGGAAACCACACACCCTGAGGCTGCATTCATCGTAGCTGGGGATTTTAACAAGGCCAATCTGAAAACAAAACTCCCTAAATTCTATCAGCATATCGATTGTGCTACCAGGGCTGGTAAAACCTTGGATCATTGTTATACTAACTTCCGCGACGCATATAAGGCCCTCCCCCGCCCTCCTTTCGGAAAAGCTGACCACGACTCCATTTTGTTGCTTCCAGCCTACAAACAGAAACTAAAACAACAAGCTCCCTCGCTCAGGTCTGTTCAACGCTGGTCCGACCAATCTGATTCCACGCTTCAAGACTGCTTCGATCACGCGGATTGGAATATGTTCTGCATTGCGTCCAACAACAACATTGACGAATATGCTGATTCGGTGAGCGAGTTCATTAGAAAGTGCATTGACGATGTCGTACCCACAGCAACGATTAAAACATTCCCAAACCAGAAACCGTGGATTGACGGCAGCATTCGCGTGAAACTGAAAGCGCGAACCACTGCTTTTAACCAGAGCAAGGTGACCGGAAACATGACCGAATACAAACAGTGTAGCTATTCTCTCCACAAGGCAATCAAACTAGCTAAGTCCCAGTACAGAGACAAAATAGAGTCGCAATTCAACAGCTCAGACACAAGAGGTATGTGGCAGGGTCTACAGTCAATCACGGATTACAAAAAGAAAACCAGCCCCGTCGCGGACCAGGATGTCTTGCTCCCAGACAGGCTTAATAACTTTTTTGCTCGCTTTGAGGACAATACAGTGCCACTGACACGGCCCGCTACCAAAACCTGCGCGCTCTCCTTCACTGCAGCCGAGGTAAAACATTTAAACGTGTTAACCCTCGCAAGGCTGAAGGCCCAGACGGCATTCCCAGCCGCGTCCTCAGAGCATGCGCAGACCAGCTGGCTGGTGTGTTTACGGACATATTCAATCAATCCTTATCCCAGTCTGCTGTTCCCACATGCTTCAAGAGGGCAACCATTGTTCCTGTTCCCAAGAAAGCTAAGGTAACTGAGCTAAACGACTACCGCCCCGTAGCACTCACTTCCGTCATCATGAAGTGCTTTGAGAGACTAGTCAAGGACCATATCACCTCCACCCTACCGGACACCCTAGACCCACTCCAATTTGCTTACCGACCCAATAGGTCCACAGACGACGCAATCGCAACCACACTGCACACTGCCCTAACCCATCTGGACAAGAGGAATACCTATGTGAGAATGCTGTTCATCGACTACAGCTCAGCATTTAACACCATAGTACCCTCCAAACTCGTCATCAAGCTCGAGACCCTGGGTCTCGACCCCGCCCTGTGCAACTGGGTCCTGGACTTCCTGACGGGCCGCCCCCAGGTGGTGAGGGTAGGTAACAACATCTCCACCCCGCTGATCCTCAACACTGGGGCCCCACAAGGGTGCGTTCTGAGCCCTCTCCTGTACTCCCTGTTCACCCACGACTGCGTGGCCATGCACGCCTCCAACTCAATCATCAAGTTTGCGGATGACACTACAGTGGTAGGCTTGATTACCAACAACGACGAGATGGCCTACAGGGAGGAGGTGAGGGCCCTCGGAGTGTGGTGTCAGGAAAATAACCTCACACTCAACGTCAACAAAACAAAGGAGATGATTGTGGACTTCAGGAAACAGCAGAGGGAGCACCCCCCTATCCACATCGACGGGTCAGTAGTGGAGAAGGTGGAACGTTTTAAGTTCCTCGGTGTACACATCACGGACAAACTGAATTGGTCCACCCACACAGACAGCGTTGTGAAGAAGGCGCAGCAGTGCCTCTTCAACCTCAGGAGGCTGAAGAAATTCGGCTTGTCACCAAAAGCACTCACAAACTTCTACAGATGCACAATCGAGAGCATCCTGTCGGGCTGTATCACCGCCTGGTACGGCAACTGCTCCGCCCACAGCCGTAAGGCTCTCCAGAGGGTAGTGAGGTCTGCACAACGCATCACCGGGGGCAAACTACCTGCCCTCCAGGACACCTACACCACCCGATGTCACAGGAAGGCCATAAAGATCATCAAGGACAACAATCACCCAAGCCACTGCCTGTTCACCCCGCTATCATCCAGAAGGTGAGGTCAGTACAGGTGCATCAAAGCAGGGACCGAGAGACTGAAAAACAGCTTCTATCTCAAGGCCATCAGACTGTTAAACAGCCACCACTAACATTTAGCGGCCGCTGCCAACATACTGACTCAACTCCAGCCACTTTAATAATGGGAATTGATGGAAATTATGTAAAAATGTACCACTAGCCACTTTAAACAATGCCACTTAATATAATGTTTACATACCCTACATTACTCATCTCATATGTATATGTATATACTGTACTCTATTTCATCTACTGCATCTTGCCATCTCTATGTAATACATGTATCACTAGCCACTTTAAACTATGCCACTTTATGTTTACATACCCTACATTACTCATCTCATATGTATATACTGTACTCTATACCATCTACTGCATCTTGCCTATGCCGTTCTGTACCATCACTCATTCATATATCTTTATGTACATATTCTTTATCCCTTTACACTTGTGTGTATAAGGTAGTAGTTGTGGAATTGTTAGGTTAGATTACTTGTTGGTTATTACTGCATTGTCGGAACTAGAAGCACAAGCATTTCGCTACACTCGCATTAACATCTGCTAACCATGTGTATGTGACAAATACAATTTGATTTGATTTGATTTAGTCTGAACCACAGAAAAACATTAGGCCCAAGCCTGAGCAAATGACTGATCAGGATTACAGTAATACCTGTGTGCCTGGAGCTAAATGCATCTACAGTCTAGTCTATCGAACACCTATTTATAAAGCATTACTCATACTGTAACTGGTTGAAATTATCTGCAGTACTTGATTCTTTCTCTCACACAACATTGTTAATGCCTAACAGGTGGAATAACACAAAAACTATTTTTGTAAATTTCCTATCTCAGTTTTTCTACCAGAGCTGCTGCCTCAGTCATGAAACTAAATGAGTTACAACAAATTGGAAAGCATTTCTCTTATATAGATTTATGACACCATGAGCAAATTACAGCCATTTTATAATCCAAACATGAAAATTAGTTATCCCAGTCAAGGCTGACATTAAACCAGCCGATTGTACCACTGTTATACCCCCTCCATCTATACAGATACATCTCACTCATCCATTTGTGGAGATTGAAGTGTGGGCTAGGCCTTGTGAACGCTGTGTGGTTGGTTGCTGTGTCATATGAATACATGCTTAGGTTACCGCAATGTTATCGTCTATAAAATAAAAGCCTCAGGTTAAAAAGTGAAACCACATTTATTGGCCCTAGGTGAAAATACAAATGTCTATGTATTGCTGTGATAAAACTACATGTTAGGGGTAAATGAATCAATCACTCTTTCGTAATGGCAGCCGCTTTGTTTCCAACTATTTTAGAGTTTTGAAAAGCTGTAGTGTAACCTTCCTGGGACTTTGCTTGTTGGCTGAGTTTAAGAGCAACACATTCCAGAGTGAAGTTTCCACCACAAACAGTCTGAGGGGAGATGTTCCCACAAGGCCTAGTACAGAGGGCTGTTTGAGAATAGCCAAGCGGCAACGTGACTGTATGCTGGTGTCAGGTTCAGAAAGCACAGCTCTGTATCATCACTCCATTTCTCTTATAAGGCCACCTACCTATTACTAGGAACTCCACTGAATCTTACTAACAGACTGCCTGAGTGGATATAGATGGGGATTTTCTGCTGCATGGGAAAGCAAAGTATGTCTTTACTTTAGACTTCAATCAGTTTTTAATGTAATTTGCATTGTCTGCATAATGTAATGTTGCCATACCTAATCAGGCTCTCTTAAAGTAATGTCCAACATTTGTCAGTTGAATTGGTATCCATGTGTGCTTACTTGATTAACACACATTTGCATATTGGCAGAACTTGTTGTCCATACCACGCTCCAGGTGTTTCTTGAGTCCAAAGTCATTTGCTCGGTTCTTACTTTCTGCTCAACGTCCATAACGTCTCCAACATTTATTATGTAGATTTCAGTTTAGTCCCCATATGCCGCGCCCATGCTTCCTCTGCCCGTAATATGTTGAAACATTTGAATCCTAAGGAATTTGACCTTCAACAGATTGTGATGCATAATGCATGGCTGAACAACAGAGAAGACATTTAAACAGCTCCAGGTAGACATAAACTGAGAGACCCTGAGTCACACACTCACAAAACGAATGCATTTTTAAGCCGACGATTTAATAGGCCCCAGTATTTTTACCCACTGTCCAATGACCTTTACGAGAATGACTCCAGGACGAATTGAGTAATACGTGCAATATTTATCTCTTGATACGTGTGATATTTTGAGGAAGCATCAAAACCAAATTATAAGAGGAAATCATTATCTTGTTGACCTTTGGGCCTTCAAAAAAACAGCATATGTCAAACAACAAATTGTGCTTTAGTCCCCATCCTTTGTTTTCATGATGGTTACTCTCCCAACTTAGAGTGCAGTACTTTGCCTTAAATGGATGGATTACAAGGGTTTTGGTACCATGGTGAACTGTTAATGCTTTTCAGGACGTTTTAATGATATAAACTAACTTTTGAGATCTGTATTTATATACATCAATTGTGTTTGGAGAACAATTTCCTCGATTTGAAATGGTTATTCCAGTGTCAATAATTTAATTATATTCTGTATTTTTCTTTGCTAAAAGGGACGTTGATTACTTTATTAAAATAAGAACAATTCATTTTAACTTGTTCATAACAGGATAATAGATTTTCATCTAAAAAAAGAAACGGTATAAATAATGAGCATTGATGTATTAAAATATTGCACAGATATGATCGTGTCTAATGTAAGCTGCTAAATGGTCTAAATTACACAGAGAAAATATAAATAAAATGCATTAAAGATATTGGTTTGTTTTACTCCTGTCACGATCGTCATAACAAGCGGACCAAGGCGCAGCGGGATATGACGACATCTTCTTTTATTAAAGAATGACGAAACACGAAACGAACACTTTTACAAAACAAAACAACAAACGACCGTGAAGCTACAAACGTAAGTGCATACACACGCTACAAACGTTCAACATAGACAATTACCCACAAACACCTAAAGCCTATGGCTGCCTTAAATATGGCTCCCAATCAGAGACAACAATAAACAGCTGTCTCTGATTGAGAACCAAATCAGGCAACCATAGACTTTCCTAAACACCTACACTGAACACAACCCCATACATACTAAAAACCCCTTAAACAATACACACACCCTAAACTAGACAAAACACACAAACATCCCCCATGTCACACCCTGACCTAACTAAACTAAATAAAGAAAATCAATATAACAGAGGCCAGGGTGTGACAACTCCCTTTGCATGGAATTAGATTCATGCTAAAATAATTGAAATAGAATGACTTACTGAAATGCATATTGAAGGGAAATGTAAATGCATGAGTGATGGATCAGGGTCCACCGGTATTGTAAGCCTAAACCGACAGAGGAACTGTGATGCCTCCGAGGCTTAACTTTATTAGAACACACAATTCCATGACCAGAGGAAAATGTTACTGCCAAAATAAGTTAGATAATATATGGATGTGTTCTGATATTCTACACCAAGTTGGGTAAATCCCAGAAGCAACAATCAGTGTTTGTATATGAATTCACAAATCCCTTTCAGCATGCCCATGCTGTTTTAAGATAATTGCACACAAACAAATATACTATTTTGTTAGTACTATATTCATGTTCTTACACCAAAAATTCTGCAAAGATTTGACACCTGTGTTTTCAGCCTTTAGTATCTCTGAGGCATATACCTTTAACTGTATTTGTTGGTCTGACGATGTAACCTGACGATGTGAACTAATGGAGTCCATTTAGTTATGGTAATTCCATTAATACTTGCAAGGTCAGCACAGCGCTGAAACCTATACAAATTACTGTAAATGTGAGGAAAAGGTCTTTATTGACTCATACAAGGCTACTCTTTACTACTCCTTCAGAGTTCATTGCCGTTTTCAAAAACCATTCACTTATCCATTTGTATTATAAGAGCTTTTAGATGTAATTAGGCTTCGCTGGTGAAACGCAACCCTAAAAACCCAACAGATCAATACTAGGCATATGTTATTTTCCCAGTGTATGCAACAGCTGCTGTTCTTTAAATGGCAGCAGTAACTTGATGCATAGTTATGCAAACATTTATAAATACATGCATAACTGACCAATAGACGTGTAGTGTTTTTATCCAGGCAGCCCTGACATCTGTAGCACACAGGACTAATGGCATGCGTGGCAGGTACAGCATCGTGGGGGATAAAGACCCATTAAAGGATGTGGGTAATAATTAGCGTGGTGGAGGCCGGCCAAACTAAAAGCGGGGAACTCTGCCTAAATGATGATTAGTCGTGGCAAAAGTCTAATTTGCATCAGTATTTAGATGTGCTGTGGTTGGCTGCCTGCGCCTACGAGCCGCTTTAAAGGCACATAATGATCAGGGGGGCTGCAGCGGTGCAGTATGGGGCCTGGTCGGCCCACACAAGCCAGGCTCCTTCTAATGGTCACTGATCCTGAAGAGATGGAGACACTGTAATCTCATAGTGAGGACAACCATGGCTACTTCCCTTCATTGATGACACACATGTGCACACACACACAGTTTGCAGTAGTAGGCTCATTTACATGTTAGTTTCTTTTTTCTCTGTGAAATATATTTCAGAGAATGTCACTCTCGTGATTTACATCAACGGCACCCGGCAGCCTCCTCAGTGCTTACTTTGATCTGTCAGGATGTCCTAGTAAAGCGGGAAAGGTTGCTCGTCTGGTAATTTGGGTGACGCTCTGTAAATTGCATCTGAAGATAAAATCTCTTGCTTGTTGTTGTCAAAGGCGTTTGGACCAGCGTGTGTTACAGCATTCTAATTTCTAACAATATCGTATGAGTACCTGGAGCCATAGATACCCCTTTGACTCCTCGTATACCAACTAAATATAACAACAAATGTTTTCATAGCAACGACTGTCGCCCCCGGACATATTTTACTCAGCACATGGGTAGGTTCATTGTTCAGCCCAGTCCTTTTCTCGTGGCCTGTGCAGCAAGCCTCTAATGCAGTAAACCTGAGAACTCACCCATTGATTCCTATCTCATCAGTTGGTGATGGAGGCTGATGTAATTGTGGAGTCCCTCTCCTCCTCTTTATCTGCATTTACATTTGATATACAGTAAGCAGTGTTTAAGGCAGTGAAAGATTTAATCTTTGCAGTTTCATGCAGTTTTCAGATGTTGTGTTGTTCCCTCTCTCTCTCAGCTTCCTCTGTAGAGAATATAGTAGAGGATGTGAGTGAGCTTCACATTTAAGATCATCCTAATGGCTCATAATAGCTGAGAGAGCTGTGGCCTGACGTTTTTCACCTATCCAGGCCACAGCGCACAGCATTGCTTTAAAGCTAAACAAAGAAACAGGCTTATACTAGGCTCATTGAATAGTGCTGGCGTGACAATAGGTATGGGTGGCCTCATAGCTACAATGCTGACACATGCCTTGTATTATTGAAGCAAAGGCGAGTTCTGGAATATTTAGTCTACAGTGTCTGGTGCCGACAAGGCATTTAGAGATATGATGTTTTTTTTTGTAGTCAGATAACTTGTCTGGACTGTAATATACTTGAAGAAGAATACTTCATGATCCGTTGTCATTTTTAGATCACATTATGTATACGGTGCCTTCGGAAAGTATTCAGACCCCTTCACTCTTTCCACATTTTGTTAGGTTACAGCATTATTCTAAAATGTTTTTTTTTTATGTTCTCATTAATCTACACACAAAACCCCATAACAACAAAGTAATTTTTTTGTACATTTTTGCTAATTTATATATACTGTATATAAAAAAACTGAAATATCACATTTACATAAGTATTCAGACTCTTTACTTAGTACTTTGTTGAAGCACTTTTGGCAGCAGTTACAGCCTTGAGTCTTCTTTGGTATGACGCTTCAAGCTTGGCACACCTGTGTTTGGGGAGTTTCTCCCATTTTTCTCTGTAGACCCTCTCAAGCTCTGTCAGGTTGGATGGGGAGCGTTGCTGCACAGCTGTTTTCAGGTCTCTCCAGAGATGTTCGATGGGGTTCAAGTCTAGGCTCTGGCTGGCCCTCTCAAGGACATCCAGAGACCTGTCCCAAAGCCACTCCTGCGTTGTCTTGACTGTGTGCTTAGGGTCATGGTCCTGTTGGAAGGTGAACCTTCGCCCCAGTCTGAGGTCCTGAGCGCTCTGGAGCAGGTTTTCATCAAGGATCTCTCTGTACTCTGCTCCGTTCATGCCTCCATCCTGAATAGTCTCCCAGTCCCTGTCGCTTAAAAACACCCCACAGTATGATGCTGCCACCACCATGCTTCACCGTAGGGATTGTACCAGGTTAGCCGACCGCATTATCTACCAAGAGAATTCTCTTCAATCATAATCACAGTCATGTTTATCCCCCCCAAGCAGACACATCGACGACCCTGAAATAACTTAATTTGACTGTATGTAAACTGGAAACCGCATATCCTGAGGCTGCATTTATTGTAGCTGGGGATTTTAACAAGGCTAATCTGAAAACAAGGCTCCCTAAATTTTATCAGCATATCGAATGCGTGATTGTTATTCTAACTTCCGCGACGATAATAAAGCCCCCCCCCCCCCCCCGCGCCCTCCTTTCGGAAAATCTGACCACGACTCCATTTTGTTGCTCCCAGCCTATAGACAGAAACTAAAACAGGAAGCGCCCGTGCTCAGGTCTGTTCAACGCTGGTCAGACAAATCGGATTCCACGCTTCAAGATTGCTTCGATCACGTGGACTGGGGTATGTTCCGCATAGCGTTGGACAATAACATTGATAAATACGCTGATTCGGTGAGCGAGTTTATTAGCAAGTGTATCGGTGATGTTGTACCCATAGCATCTAATAAAACATTCCCCAACCAGAAACTGTGGATTGATGGCAGCATTCGCGCGAAATTGAAAGTGCGAACCAATGCTTTTAATCAGGGCAAGGTGACCGGAAACATGACCGAATACAAACAGTGTAGCTATTCCCTCCGCAAGCCAATCAAACAAGCTAAGCGTCAGTATAGAGACAAAGTAGAGTTGCAATTCAACGGCTCAGACACGAGAGGTATGTGGCAGGGTCTACAGTCAATCACGGACTACAAAAGGAAAACCAGCCCCGTCGCGGAAGACAATGTCTTGCTCCCAGACAAACTAAACAACTTCTTTGCTCGCTTTGAGGACAATACAGTGCCACTGACATGGCCCGCTACCAAAACCTGCGGGGTCTCCTTCACTGCAGCCAACGTGAGTAAAACATTTAAATGTGTTAACCCTCACAAGGCTACCGGCCCAGACGGCATCCCCAGCCGCGTCCTCAGAGCATTACGGACATATTCAATCAATCCTTATCCCGGTCTGCTGTTCCCACATGCTTCAAGAGGGCCACCATTGTTCCTGTTCCCAAGAAAGCCACGGTAACTGAGCTAAATGACTATCGCCCCGTAGCACTCACTTCCGTCATCATGAAGTGCTTTGAGAGACTAGTCAAGGACCATACCACCTCCACCCCACCTGACACCCTAGACCCACTCCAATTTGCTTACCACCCCAATAGGTCCACAGACGACGTAATCGCAATCACACTGCACACTGCCCTAACCCATCTGGACAAGAGGAATACCTATGTAAGAATGCTGTTCATCGACTACAGCTCAGCATTTAACACCTTAATACCCTCCAAACTCGTCATTAAGCTCGAGACCCTGGGTCTCGACCCCACCCTGTGCAACTGGGTCCTGGACTTCCTGACGGGCCGCCCCAGGTGGTGAGGGTAGGTAACAACATCTCCACCCCGCTGATCCTCAACACTGGGGCCCCACAAGGGTGCGTTCTCAGCCCTCCCCTGTACTCCCTGTTCACCCATGACTGCGTGGCCATGCACGCCTCCAACTCAATCATCAAGGTTGCAGACGACACTACAGTGGTAGGCTTGATTACCAACAACGATGAGACGGCCTACAGGGAGGAGGTGAGGGCCCTTGGAGTGTGGTGTCAGGAAAATAACCTCACACTCAATGTCAACAAAACAAAGGAGATGATCGTGGACTTCAGGAAACAGCAGAGGGAGCACCCTCCTATCCACATCGACGGGACAGTAGTGGAGAAGGTGGAAAGATTTAAGTTCCTCGGCGTACACATCACGGAAGAACTAAAATGGTCCACCTACACAGACAGCGTGGTGAAGAAGGCGCAACAGTGCCTCTTCAACCTCAGGAGGCTGAAGATATTTGGCTTGTCACCAAAAACACTCACAAACTTTTACAGATGCACAATCGAGAGCATCCTGTCGGGCTGTATCACCGCCTGGTGATACAGAGGCTCTCCAGAGGGTAGTGTGGTCTGCACAACGCATCATGGGGGCAAACTACCTGCCCTCCAGGACACCTACACCACCCGATGTCACAGGAAGGCCAACAACCACCCGAGCCACTGCCTGTTCACCCCGCTATCATCCAGAAGGCGAGGTCAGTACAGGTGCATCAAAGCAGGGACCAAGAAACAGCTTCTATCTCAAGGCCATCAGACTGTTAAACAGCCATCACTAACATTGAGTGGCTGCTGCCAACATACTGACTCATCTCTAGCCACTTTTATTACATAAATGTTTTCCTTATTAATGTATCACTAGCCACTTTAAACAATGCCACTTGATATAATGTTTCATACACTACATTACTCATCTCATATGTATATACTGTATTCTATACCATCTACTACAATTTGACTATGCCGTTCGGTCATCGCTCATTCATATATTTTTATGTACATATTCTTATTAATTCCTTTACACTTGTGTGTATAAGGTAGTTGTTGTGAAATTGTTAAGTTAGATTACTTGTTAGATATTACTGCATGGTCGAAATCAAGAAGCACAAGCATTTCGCTACACTCACATTAACATCTGCTAACCATGTGTATGTGACAAATCAAATTTGATTTGATTTGAGGTTTCCTCCAGATGTGACACTTGGCATTCAAGCCAAAGAGTTGAATCTTGGTTTCATCAGACCAGAGAATCTGGTTTCTCATGGTCTGAGAGTCTTTAGGTGCCTTTTGGCAAACTCCAAGCGGTTTGTCATGTGCCTTTTACTGAGGAGTGGCTTCCGTCTGGCCACTCTACCCTAAAGGCCTAATTGGTTGAGTGCTGCAGAGATTGTTGTCCTTCTGGAAGGTTCTCCCATCGCCACAGAGGAGCTCTGTCAGAGTGACCATTGGGTTCTGGTTACCTACCTGACCAAGGCCCTTCTTTCCTGATTCCTCAGTTTGGCCAGGCGGCCAGCTCTAGGAAGGTCTTGGTGGTTTTAAACTTCTTCCATTTAAGAATGATGGAGAGCGCTGTGTCCTTGGGGACCTTCCATGCTGCAGAAATGTTTTGGCGCCCTTCCCCAAATCTGTGCCTCGACACAATCCTGTCTCAGAGCGCTCTGGACAATTCCTTTGACCTCATGGCTTGGTTTTCGAATCTGACACGCACTATCAACTGTGGGACCTGATATAGACAAGTGTGTGGCTTTCCAAATCATGTCCAATTAATTGAATTTACCATAGGTCGACTCCAATAAAGTTGTAGAAACATCTCAAGGATGATCAATGGAAACAGGATGCACCTGAGCTCAATTCCGAGTCTCATAGCAACGTTTCCATTTTGAAAGGTTATTATATTAAAGTATTTTCCCTACTGACATCCTCACTGTGACATTGGAGCCTGGGGGAGCTGGTGACAATGAGGAAAATGTAAGCCTATGGATTTTGATAATCCACTGTTTTGAGACAGCTCAAACTTTATTAGGCCTACATTTACCTATACTATTTTCTTGAGTGAAAATCTGCCACTTACCTAGGTTTTGTATGTGATCCAACATGTTGTGGAGGAGTACACTTGCACTCAAGCTGCTTCAACGGGAACACACACACTCATCCCCATCCCTACTCCACACACACACATATCAGCCTCTCCTTCTGTTGTTTCTGCTGTCTAGAATAACAGGGAAGTAAATAAGCATGTTGTTCAGTGCTGGTTAATTACTAGTGTGGCCTGAAGGCAGAGCCCCGGGCTGCATTCCACTCTCATTCCATCTCAAATTGGTATTGTAGGCCTATTGTCTGAATATTGCTTTTCTTTAGCAGTTTTAGGATAAAACAGTCAAAACTAGGATATATGCTAGCCTCCATCACGGAGCATATTGTTGTTAGCCAGGGGAAAAGTAATTATCTTTCCTCGATGGAGAATAGAGTGACATTTTCAGTTTCTGGGTCTCTACTGTGTCTCGTTCGAATCCAGGCTGTATCAACTCTGGCAATGATTGGGAGTCCCATAGAGCGGCACAAAATTGGCCCAGCATCGTCCGGGTTTGGCCGGGGTAGGCCATCATTGTACATAAGAATTTGTTCTTAACCTTCTTGCCTAGTTAAATAAAGGTTCATAAAAATAAAATACATTTTTTAAATGGTTACACTACAGCTATCCATTTGTACAGTAGTTGACTCGCTCTCAGTCACTCACTCACCATTCATAAGCCCTCATGTATGTGTGATATGTTGATCACACTGTCTTACCCCAGCAGAACTGATGTGCCCATGGGGTTCTACTTGTTTCTTGACTGAAGTTACAGTATGTAATGCTATGAACTATGTAAGTTCAATGAGAATTGGCTCGATGGTGTTCAGTACAGGGCTCGCATCACAACATGCCATAACTAATTCCAGTATATGTATTCAACCTCTGAATTTATACTTATCACTTTGGCTATAGGCAAGGGCATTTTATACTTTTCAGAGCTGTTTCCTCAAAGTCAAAAATCTGTGGTAAATATATAAGTGCTGTGGCTCCTTAATAGCCAAGGGCATTTTATACTTTTCAGAGCTGTTTCCTCAAAGTCAAAAATCTGTGGTAAATATATAAGTGCTGTGGCTCCTTAACCCTCCTGCTGTGTTCCGGTCGAATTGGACCGATTTACAAGTTCTCTCTCTGAAAAATGTACTTAATTTAATCCGATTGTCATAAGGTTCCATGACTTTGTCCACTCAGGGCATCTGAACACACAAAACACATTTTGATGATTTTCATTACATTTTGGGTGTTTTATTTAACTTTTGTACAGCTGTGGTGTTCTCGGTCAAAAATTACCGGTCATTAGAAATGAATGGGTGAGACTTCAATTAGTGTATAAATCTGAATTCAGGCACATGCCCACACTTCCTCTCCCAGACCCCCACATGCATGTGTGTTTGAGAGCACACACACACACACACACACACATTCCATGGCAGCCCCCATGGAAACCTTTCCCTAATAGAATCTTTCCCCCATGGGAACCACACCTGTTGGCATTCTCACAAACAATCGCAACATTGTTTAAATAGTATATGGAACTTTTGTCAGCTCTGGTATATGAAGCTTTGTTGAGGCCTTGCTCACAATTCATTCTGTGGCAGCACAACGACCAAACTATATACTGTATGTGAGGCTCTTGATCATATCTTTGATCTTGACACTGGTGAGGAGAGAGTCCTTGTTAAACTTTGACACAAAGTAGTCTGTGATAAATAGCACAATGTTTCATCTGAGTATTTGTTATAGTCAAAATAATCCATACATTATGCTTTTTTTACTCAAAAATAAGTTGTATGAGCTCAGGTCAATGAGGCCTACAGGCCATAAATAGCAAATAAGTTCAATGTTGATAAAAAGATCCAACACAACATTAGGTGATAATATATGTATTATTATGGATTTATAAATCAGCTATAATGGGGCGGTTATTTTGGACCGGGAACACAGAATGAATTAACATGAAACGAACACAACAGGAGGGTTAAGGGAAAACATTTATTGCTTGAATATGAGGTGGATATTCATAATAAGCTCTTAGAACTAGGTTACCCAAAAACCCCATAGTTTAATTCTACTTACTCAGGACCACCAACAACCTCTATACGTCATTTCACACAAGATGTAAACAGATGTCTCAATTTGTTTATTTGGCTTTGTCATAGTTCCCATTTTTAACAATTGTTGCTATGTTTTTTCTTACTTTTTCCATACATGTTGATTCAGTTCTATGCAAATTTCTCATTGCATTTAACAACTGATATTTCTAACGGTTCCTCAACCGCCTCCGGAGGTGGTCATCTGCAGCCAATCACGATCAGACACTCAACCAGAAACCTCCGACCTCACTGTCTGACCTTCATCCAATCACAGGAAGCGATTTGTCATTTTACTGGTGTAGACGGGGTCAGATGGTTTCCCTTTCTATTCAGTCCTGTATTGCGGTGATACAGACCTGTGAGCTTCTGTACAAAAGGCTTTATCAGTAGCTCCTGGCCCAGTGCTCCTCGCATTGACAGGGGAAGTCAGTAACGTCAGAGGAATCAAGCAAACTCTGAAGTTAACATGATTACTGGTGACATGGTTAGTAAGGCTGAAATGTTTTCGGCCTCTTTTCTCCTGTAAGTGCATCTCCAGTGCTTCTTCCTGGAAGGCCTCGTCCAGTTTGTATAGGTTTTGAAATGATATCTTTGACTTGGTGTGTTCAGGAATTAACAGAGTTATCATCGATTCACATGTGAGGTTTTTATGTCATTGACACAATATTTTTGTATTGAATTGTACATACTGTAGGTGTCACAAATATACTGTAGGTGTAACGGCTGTCGTAGTCGTTCTCCTCCTCAGACGAGGAGGAGCATGGATCGGACCAAGATGCGGAGTGGTAAGTATACATGTTTTAATGGAAAAACAACAAACACTACAAATTACAAAACCCAACAAACGTGACTAACCTGAAACAGTCCTGTGTGGCCCAAACACTGACACAGGAACAAACACCCACAAAACACAAGTGAAACCCTGGCTGCCTTAGTATGACTCTCAATCAGGGACAACGATTCACAGCTGTCTCTGATTGAGAATCATACCAGGCCGAACACAAAATCCCAACATAGAAAATCAAACCTAGACCAACCCACCCAACTCACGCCCTGACCAACTAAAACAAATACATGACAAAGGAAAACAGGTCAGGAACGTGACAGAACCCCCCCCCTTAAGGTGCGAACTCCGGGCGCACCAGCACAAAGTCTAGGGGAGGGTCTGGGTGGGCGTCTGTCCACGGTGGCGGCTCTGGCGCTGGTCGTGGTCCCCACCCCACCATAGTCAACCCCCGCTTCCGTGGTCTCCTCCCAATCTTCACCCTCCATGTCAATCCCACTATTCCAAAGGGCAGTAACAGACTGAGGGGTAGCAGCTGACTGAGGGGCAGCACCAGGATAAGGGGCAGCACCAGGATAAGGGGCAGCACCAGGATAAGGGGCAGCACCAGGATAAGGGGCAGCTCCGGACTGAGGGACGGATCCTGGCTGGATGGCGGATCCTGGCTGGCTGGCTCTGGCGGATCCTGGCTGGCTGGCTCTGGCGGATCCTGGCTGGATGACGGCTCTGGCGGATCCTGGCTGGATGACGGCTCTGGCGGATCCTGGCTGGACGGCTCATGGCTGGCTGACGGATCTGGCTGCTCATGGCTGGCTGACGGATCTGGCTGCTCATGGCTGGCTGACGGATCTGGCTGCTCATGGCTGGCTGACGGATCTGGCTGCTCCTGGCTGGCTGACGGATCTGGCTGCTCATGGCTGGCTGACGGATCTGGCTGCTCATGGCTGGCTGACGGATCTGGCTGCTCATGGCTGGCTGACGGATCTGGCTGCTCATGGCTGGCGGAAGGCTCTGGCTGATCCTGTCTGGCTGGACGGCTCTGGCTGATCCTGGCTGGACGGCTCTGGCTGGTCCTGGCTGGACGGCTCTGGCTGGTCCTGGCTGGACGGCTCTGGCTGGTCCTGGCTGGATGGCTCTGGCTGGTCCTGGCTGGACGGCTCTGGCTGGTCCTGGCTGGACGGCTCGGGACAGACGGGCAGCGCTGGGCAGGCAGACAGTTCAGACCACGCTGGGCAGGCAGACAGTTCAGGCAGCGCTGAGCAGGCAAGCAGCACAGGCGGCGTTGGGCAGACGGCCGACTCTGACCTGCTGAGGCGCACAGTAGGCCTGGTGCGTGGTGCCGGAACTGGAGGCACTGGGCTGGAGACACGCACCACAGGGAGAGTGCGTGGAGGAGGAACAGGGCTCTGGAAACGCACTGGAAGCCTGGTGCGTGGTGTTGGCACTGATGGTACTGGGCTGGGGTGGGAAGGTGGCGCCGGATATACCGGACCGTGAAGGAGGACACGCGCTCTTGAGCACCGAGCCTCCCCAACCTTACCAGGTTGAATGGTCCCCGTAGCCCTGCCAGTGCGGCGAGGTGGAATAGCCCGCACTGGGCTATGCAGGCGAACCGGGGACACCACCTGTAAGGCTGGTGCCATGTACGCCGGCCCGAGGAGACGTACTGGAGGCCAGATACGTTGGGCCGGCTTCATGGCACCCGGCTCGATGCCCAACCTAGCCCTCCCAGTGCGGCAAGGTGGAATAGCCCGCACTGGGCTAAGCACGCGTACTGGGGACACCGTGCGCTCCACCGCATAACACGGTGTCTGACCAGTACGACGCCCTCTCACTCCACGGTTAGCCTGGGAAGTGGGCGCAGGTCTCCTACCTGCCCTCGGCCCACCACCTCTTAGCCCCCCCCCCCCAAGAAATTTTTGGGTGAGCCTCTCGGGCTTCCAGCCGCTCTGCCTTGCTTTCGCCAATCCGCTTGGTCCTGTTTTGGTGGGTGTTTCTGTAACGGCTGTCGTAGTCGTTCTCCTCCTCAGACGAGGAGGAGCATGGATCGGACCAAGATGCGGAGTGGTAAGTATACATGTTTTAATGGAAAAACAACAAACACTACAAATTACAAAACCCAACAAACGTGACTAACCTGAAACAGTCCTGTGTGGCCCAAACACTGACACAGGAACAAACACCCACAAAACACAAGTGAAACCCTGGCTGCCTTAGTATGACTCTCAATCAGGGACAACGATTCACAGCTGTCTCTGATTGAGAATCATACCAGGCCGAACACAAAATCCCAACATAGAAAATCAAACCTAGACCAACCCACCCAACTCACGCCCTGACCAACTAAAACAAATACATGACAAAGGAAAACAGGTCAGGAACGTGACAGTAGGTGTCACTTTAATAGAGACATTCATCAGTTTTGGCTTCATGGGCTTCAATTTCGCATACATATTAGCCTGCTATTTCATTTACAGGAGCTATATTTTTACTACTGTAATGAAAATAAGTAGCCATGTAATTACTCCAGAAATTGGCCATGCCAAATGTGATACCAGAGCAGACATTTTCCTCAAAAAGCTGGCAAACAAAGATTGTCAGCTTCTACGACACCTTTCAGCGCTATACTGCAGGCTTCCTAATTTATTTTGGCAGGGAACTCCGTCGTCTGGTTCTTTCCACTTATCAAACTAGATTTTGTGAAATATTTATCTGAATCTTTGTGTGTGTGTTTTGTTTTAGAAGTGTTGAACACCTTTCAAAATATAGGAAAGATGTGATGATTGGATGCTTGGAAAAAGCTTTCACACACGTGTGTGGAGAGGATGTACAGCAGTGGCGGTCGGTGCCATATATTTTTTTATGAGCATGGCCTTATTTCTATTACAGTATATTGGATGACTGTCATTCATATTCCATTCACCCAGTTTAGGCTACTACATGATACTCGATTTTCCCTATACCCATCATGAGGTGGCTACAACCTAGCCTATGAATGAACGTTTACAATGTAGGTGCACAGGTCGATCATTTGTAGTCAAGTTGACAGACAGTAACACATTCAATACCGCCTTGCACACTCTTTCCTGCATCTAGCTTATCGAGGGTGTAATCATTAGTCCAACAGTTGCAAACGAGAGTTTTTATTTGACAAATTCAGTTATTTTTTTCCTGTTTCGTTCCGTTTGCTTCCGTTTAAGAAACGTTTTTCAACAGAGTCAGCAGAATGAATACACCATTGATCACATGCAAACACAGTTCACTTTCATAGCAGCCACATACAAACAGCATGATCACTTTGCTTGTTGTAATTTCATCTCGCGTGTATGCGCTCTCCTACTCTCTCATCTTTTCCCTTTGCTTGTGCACAACACATCAGCTGTCTGTGACCAGGCAAAAAAATATTTCCTAGCCAAACCTTAATACAGTATCACAACCTCTAACCGCTACACAGGGCCTACATCGTTGTCAACATATGTGACTCGTTTCAGGAAACTAGGCGTATGTTGTGCATAACTACTTGTTTTTTTTTGAACATATGAACATATGCTTTTTTTGGGCCAAAATGCCTTCTCTTATGTGCCTTAATAACAAACTTGTATGCCATCTGTAAATACAAATAAAAATGTTAAATTACGAGCCTAGTTGGTTTAGCCAATGAAAAAGACAGGATCCTCTCAGGTGGAATTAAGAGTATGATAGCTAATGAGATGGAGAAATTTCTGCCGTTTAATTGCAAATATGCAGAGGGAGTCAAAAAGAGAACTCCCAGAAGGCTGTTGTATAAAACACAGGTCTCCGGATTACATCTTCAAACTAAGGGCAACCATGGCATCCGTGACAGAGATTTTACACATTTCTAATTTTGTCAGAAAGTAATTTATTTAAAGTTAAAGCGTACTGTTAGCTTGCTAACTTTAGCTGGCTGGCTCTGGATTACGTGTATGATCTGTGCAGTAATATTATTTGTATCTCAGAGCCATTTACATTGCTAGTTATAGGCTAATGTTAGCTAACAGTGAATATGGTTGTTTATCTACATGCAGATTCATGCAGGGTAGTAATGTTATGAGTTGGGATTATGGTTTAGCTTGCTACATGTCTAAACAAAAGACTCCACTATGCAAGTAACCATTTCATTAGAATATATATTTTAATTAAATAGTTGCCAGCAGCACAGTTATGGTCACCAACGCTCTGGATAACATAAAAACAGCCTAACCGGCTCTGCTAGGGTGAGCAAAATGGTCAGTGAGCTGTTCTCTCATTTGTGTCTGGAAGTAGCTAGCAAGTTAACCAACGTTAGCCAGTTAGCTTTTGTGCTGTCAGGCCAGAGCGTCCAGTGTGCGCTCTGTAGGCGAAACACTGAATTTACGAACGGACAATCTGACAACGCTCTGAGTTTATGAATGCCCACAGCGCACTCTGAGTGCACTTTGACACTCCAGATTGAATTTATAAACACACCCGTAGAATAAACCAGCCTTTAGTCTTGAAATCTTTGGTTGTTTAGTACATGGCCTTAAGAAGGTGTGAACCATGCTGAATGGGTGTAGATAAAGACGAGCTCTCCAGTAGGTGTACCAAAACATTCAAGGGCCATTTTCTCAAAAGTGAGGTTATCAACTTTCAAAGCAGAATTACTTTCCCATTGTTGCTCAACTGCAGTGTATTATATACCATCTCTACTTTTATCCAATGTAAAAAATACATTTTCATGAGACCGAATCGAGCCGGTCGGTAACATATTATCTGACGTCATAGTCAATAGAAATAACGCATTAGCAAACCCGCTACAATCATGCAGTACAGTGTACAGTCAGCAAGCAGTTTAGCAGTTACACCGGCGGGCCCCGGTGGCAATAAATGTGTAAAAACAAAAGCTAACCTTCAGTTGGAAGAGTACCAGTGTTGGATAGCGATAGCCAGCTAGCTAACATAGCATCCCTCTCTGTTTGAGCTGGGTGTATGAGTTGGCTAAACTAGCTATGTAAGTGGAAGTGAAAAAAAATACTACAAAATACAGCTAGCTCTCTCTCTCACCTCTCCTTAATTTTTTAAGTAATGTATTTGTTCAAAACTGTTAAACTATTTTCTTTGTCTCGCTTTGTGTCAGCTACTCACCATAATTTATGCACTGCAGTGATAGCTAGCTGTAGCTTATGCTTTCAGTCCTCCCCTTCCTCCTCTGAGGAGCCTCCACTGATGTACAGTGTATATTAGGGATGACCCCAAAAATTTGAACAATTCGGATTCCATGAATGTTTTGGCATGGAGCACATCTCTAACATTCCAGAGAGGGTCAAGGAAGCCCAAAACGTGTCTGTTGCAGAGGGAAAAGACAAAGCCATACTGTAAGAACGAGTTTTGATCAGTCATTATGTTTATTTTAAGGAGTTAACAAATAGAGAACTTGATTATCCGACAAGCGCTAGCTAATTTTAGCAATCATGGCAACTTAGCTACAAAAAATATAAATTTTTTACATATTTGCCTAATTGTTCTATATTCGTTTTGAAATGACAAATCTGATTCCAATCTTACAATGTTGATTGGGGGACAGCGTACGGTGTTACTCACTCTGACATATGCCTGTTTACTCTTGGTACATCCAGCATGCATACTGATGTTTTTAAAGGTGCATAACGATAATTACTTTTCTCATTACACTTTAAGCAGTGGCTATACTTTCCCAGCATTTTAACCTACCTGCAGCTGTTTGTCGCTGAGTGTTAATATTTCATATGACTAAATTTGATCCACCGTTTTTAATTAGCTTCCAATAGTCTTTTGCAGAGGATATAATGATCTGGTTATTAATTAGTTCGCTATATATTTATTTATAATTGATTAAATTAGCTGCTAATGAATGACTGGGCAAACAACAATAATATTTAATTTCTCTGAATTACTCTTCATTCATTGTACCAGGTGAAATACAAGAGCCTTTTATGAATGATAACTTGAGGATACAACTTGACTTCTCCTTTTTTTGAAGGAACATTTTATTTTTGGCCTCTTGGCAGCTGTTACAGCAACTTTTGTTTTCTAGGTCACTGAGACACTACAGCAGGATGCCAATCTCTAGTGACATCTCACATGCACTCTGAAGGTGACCATATTCCTGAAAAATCCCCAAATATCCACATGACAAATATCAAACTCTTTCGCTGATTGTGTATTATCTTTGTGTGAGTTTAAAGCCATTAAACAGTATGTTGAAATTAAATGGACAATCAGGAATGCATACTATGAAGAAATCTTGGCATGAAAATACATACTGTTAAAAAAGCAGTGTGGGTTTTATCTGTTTTCATTGTAAAGATTATCAACAGAAAATAGCCAAATCTCTGCCTTTCTGTTTATTTGCGATGAGACAAGACTAACTACCAATTGGATACCACGAAATTGGGGAGAAATAGGGGTAAAAAAGTATAATAATAAAGTACTTTGGTGGAGGGCATGTGATGTACATAGCCTCCTCGTTGCAAAACTCCCTGATCTTCTCAAATAGATGTGTCCAGTCCATCTATGGGAGGAAGGATGTCAGTGTTGTGCTGCAGCTCAAACCTGTTCCCGACTGAGTCCGAACGCTCCTTGGCGACAACAACAGCAGGCTTCAGGAAATAACCCCCCCAAAATGTGAAGACATTACAACATCAATTCACCTCCAAAGTTTAGATAAGAATAACCTCATATAATGCAATGAAAATGATATTCGCCTGAAGTGCTGGTAGTGCTTGATCTGTGGTAGCGGCCTAAAGTATGGAGTCAGGTGTTGTTGCCAGCCATAGCTTTCCAACAGCACTGTACCATCCTCCAGTCCAACCAGCTGTGGGATGTTGACCCCTGTCACAGTGCTGTCCTTCACAACACCAGCAATCTCAGACAAAGTGTTCACTCTGGTCTTTCACAGAAACATGACTCTCTCGGGATATGTTGTCAGAATAGGTCCAGCCACCGGACATCTCCATGCATCGGGCCAACAGAGATAAACACCTCTCTGGGAAGAGGGAGGGTGGGGGTGTATGCTTTATGATTAACAACTCATGGTGTGATCATAACAACACACAGGAACTCAAGTCCTTCTGCTCATCCGACCTAGAAGTCCTTACAATCAAATGCCGGCCATTCCATCTACCAAGAGAATTCTTGTCAGTTATAGTCACAGCTGTGTACATCCCCCTCAAGCAAACACCATGATGGCCCTCAAGGAACTTGAACTCGAATCTATGTTAACTGAAAACTATATACCTGGAGGCCGCATTTATTGTAGCTGGGGATTTTAACAAAGCAAATTTGAGATCAATGTTACCTAAATCTTAACAGCATAGTGATTGCACGACACGTAGGGGTACTACTCTCGACCACTGCTACTCTAACTTCCGCGATGCACAGAAAGCCCTCCCCCGCCCTCCCTTCGGCAAATTCGACCACGATGCCATTTTGCTCGTCCCGGCTTATAGGCAGAAACTCAAACAGGATGTAATAGAACCATTCAACGCTGGTCTGGCCAATCGGAAGCCACGCTCCAAGATTGTTTAGATCACGCGAACTGGAATATGTTCCAGTCAGCCTCAGAGAATTACATTGATCTATTACGCTGACTCTGTAAGTGTGTTTATAAATAAGTACATTGGAGATGTCGTACCCACTGTGACTATTAAAACCTACCCTAAACAGAAACAGTGGATGGATGGCGGCATTCGAGAAAAACTGAAAGCGCGATCCACCACATTTAAGATTATTTGTTAGATATTACTGCACTGTTGGAACTAGAAGCACAAGCATTTCGCTACACTCAAATTAACATCTGCTAACCATGTCTATTTGATTTATATATTTTTAATTTTTATATATTCTTTTTTGTGTTGATCTATGTCCTTAATCAGTATAAAGGAGGACATGTTGCTTACTTGCTGAGCAAAATCTTTGCTTGCTAGTTCAGAAGGGGCCCCCAGAGACAACTACAGGTCTTGACAGGTGGCCTAGCAGTCAGCAACCATCTTCTGGTAGACAGACTGCTCACTCTGAACAAGCAGGAGATGCTGCTGACTTAACAGCTTCTGGCAGATTGGCAAATCTGAAGACCTGATAGCTGTTCCTCTTGCACTGCTAGCACAGGTCTGTCCTCGGCTTAGTGCTTGAGATGTGGGGCGGCAATTTTCTCCACAGATTCCTGAAGGAAGACAGCTCGAATACACGAGCTACAATACAGAAAAAAATGTGAGATCAACAAAAGTAGTGCCAGTCATGTTGGAGGTCAATTAAATAATCAAAATGTGTTTATGCTTTACATACCAAGTGATGTTATCGATTCCTTGTGGAGACGCCACACTCCTGCTTTTGTCACATGGGATGGCAGCAGCTTTCCATCAAAGTGTTTGTGTCCTGGGTGGTCCTGGTAATACTATTGCATTATCCTCTGCGTAGTTGTTGATGAAGTTCACCACTCGATGCAAGTCCTCATGCTTCAGGTGTAACCTGTGCTTGCTTGGGCCAGCTTTCTTTTTGATGGGAGGCATTAGACCATTCTCCTTGTATGACTGGTGGAGGATTGTCAGGTGTGTTCTACTGATGAAAGACAAATTCCAGATACTAACGTTACACACACTTCATACATGTAAGTTAATGTTAGCTAGCAAGCCAGCCATCTAACCTCCGCTAATGTTAGCTAGCTAACAGCAAACTTCAATTTGGGGTCTTTTGTTTAGACATGTAACGTTAACGTAAACTAGCTTAAAAATGAACTAAAATCCCAATCCTAGAGTAACGTTAGCAAGCCAGCCATCAAACTCCAGCTGGCTAGCTAACAGCAAGCTTTAACTAGCAATACAAACCGATTGTCATAGCTAGCTAAAGTTAACCAAATAGGTTCAATGTTAGATTCTTACCTGTATACATGGATGAAAGCTTCACAGCAGACTGCAACCCATTTGATTAAATAAGATGTCCTGTGTCGTTTCCGTTTAGTTTGAACAGCTTGTTTGGCCTTGTTTGGTTACTCTGGTTCACACTGATCATGTGCAATGCAAAAAGAATCATCAGATCTTTCTCTCCCTCTGTCACCGATGCCATGGTTGCCCTTAGTTTGAAGATGTAATCCGTTGACATGTGTTTCATACAACAGCCTTCTGTGTTCTCTTTTCGACTCCCTATGCATTTGCAATCAAACGCCAGAATTCTATTGATCTCCTTATCATACTCTGATTCTACCAGATATTCCACTGATTTCAAAACTCGGTCAACTTCTTCCGTGACAACAACACTGTTGATTGTCACTGTTTCTTCTCCATCACTGTCATCAGAAGACTCTACAATGTCTTCTTCAATTAAAATGTTTTTACCTAAATCAGGGATTTCCTCATCGTCTCATTCATTTTCAGAGTCAGAGAGAGTCAACATGGCTCGATCGTCCTCCAGAAAGAAGTCCATCACAACTTTTTCCCACTGACCTTTGTTGATCACGCCTAATAAATTCAGGTCAGCGATGTTATTGAGAGCAGTAGCAACATAATTGCAGTTCTCTGTGGCAAACGTTATATCTTTCGAAAAAGTTGCAGTAGAAAGGATTACGAGCAGCTCATTTTATAGACACAAGATGCTACACCGCAGTCCAGCCCACTCATTATCTCAGCCAATCATGGCTAGCGGGAAGGTTGCTGCCTTTTTCTGTGGCTATACCATCTACGCTCGTAATTTAACAATTTTATTCGTATTTACAGATGGCATACAACAACAACAAAAAAAATGTGTTAAAATGGCTCTCCTGTGAAGTCTTGACTTGCGACATACGCCTAGTTTCTTGAACCGGGTAACATATGAAAAGCACTGAAAAGTCCATTCGAAGCACCCCATTATTTTGAAGGAACAATAATTAGGTGGATTAGGGAAAATTATCAAGTAGAATACATTCATCAATCCACAAGTTCTCTATTTATTTCCTTCTTTTAGTCTATAATAAATGAACATTAAATAATGTTGGAGCATAATCGTTGCTGGAACCATATAAGGTTCTTCATCTAGTGCCAGAACTTTGAGGATAATAAAGTTGGTTGTTTCTACAAGGAAGCTGCAACAGGACCAGGAAGTCCCTGTGGAGGCTGTGATGTCATCGTAGAGTGACAGGCAAGCTTCTTTTAAACGGGGAGGTAAAGGGGCAACTGGGCCTGTCCCTAACTGTCCTCAACGCCACCACCTTGGCCCAGGCCTGTGTGACAGATGGAGTGACAGGCATCTCTCAGCAGCTCGAAGGCTATGGCTAGAGGCCTAATGGGCTCCTCTCCTCCATCCTCCTCCACACAGCCTCATCCTGCTGGGAAACACAGACACAGCAACTCAAAGACATGTTGTGCTGTGCAGCGCTGTAACTGCCATGTGTAAGGGTTAGGGAATGGAAATGTGTCTAAGATGCATCATTATTACCATGCATTTTGTCTGTATTCACCCAAGGCAGTGCTTTCATTTGATATTGCCCTCGGTGGTTTGAATGAGAGCATATTTTGTACTTGCCTTTTGACTGATATTTACCCATTGAATTGTGAGATAAGATTATTTCCCGATTTGGATAACATAATGCACTGACAACTCTGCATTGATCAGTCTTTTATGCTGCAGTCCACAATCTACAATTCTGAGGCCATAATATTCACAAAGTGCATAAAACAAAACATAACCAAGTCCCAATGGAAATGAGAAGGCTGATTGGCCACTCAGACTGACCTGAATGCTATCACTGTTAGATAACTAATAACTGAACATGTCTGCCCCTCTGTCTTTTCAGTTCCCCTCTTCAAAGCGTAATGCCACATTCTGATTAGGCTCAATGAACAATTAAAACAAAAACAATCCTATTCTTTTCGCTGCATAAAATGGTGCAATTAGTTATTTGTGAAAAAAAGGAAGATCAGCTTGTGTTAATAAAGTCCAGATTGTTACTCATTACCATTAGATATATGTCATCGGCAAGCTTATTAATGGCCCATCAAATTACACAGCACGACTAAATCCCCCACATGAAAAAGGAAAGGGGTCTCAGACGAGCAGCGCTTTAATTTGATTGTAATGTTTTTAATTGAGAGAATATTAATAACCCCCTTCTACCTCTCGCTGCATCGGGAGGCCAAATTAGAAGTTGTGCTCTTGTTGGAGGAAGTCAAATCTGAGTGATTCATTGTTGCAGGCAGTGCTGATGAGCAGGGAGAGAGTGGTACCTGCCTGAGACCCACAGCTAATTTACAAGATTTTAGTAACTCTACAGCTCCCAGAGTCTCTCCAAATCTGCTGGCTGGGGCTGGTAGGAAGAAGACAATCATTTGTGACAAGCTGTCTTTGGCTTGCAACTGTTTTTTCAGGCGAACGTGGGTGGAACCTATACATGTACATCCCCTTGATGCTCCTGAAGTTAGACGGTTAATTCCCCAACTTGGAGATGGTGGAGCTAGGGCTGCTTAAAGATGCTGACTGTGTTGGCACTGTTTGTCTTTCAACTGTCCAGCATTGACTGCTAATGTATTAGGTGTTGTAATACAACTTTTGAAAGACATAAAACTCAAACTGCATTGATGAGTGTTGTGTAAGGTAAACTCTAGGAGGGTACTAATATGTAGCCTATATTTAGTGTGTATTTCAGGATTGCCAAATGAATAGTAACCTGAGAAAGCTCAATCTATAATTAATGCAGTTAGATTACTCTGCACTGTCATGGTTATATTAATCCCTGAAACATGTGGCCTTTTGGCCCTCCAGCCTAGCGTTCATGATTTATTTGGAGTCCTTTAGTGCCAATTTAATCGTGTTGGCTGTCTCATTTCCATCAATACACTCGGTGTTAGTGAGTGATCCTGATGAATCACTACCATGCATCTCTTCATTACACAGATAGTGCCTCTCCAATATCCCCGACCATTGCCCTGGCTCTCATTCTATTAATCACAAAGGGATGAAAGAAATGTATATAAACTCAAGCGGAATTATGTATATTAATTTGCATTTATAAGTGAAGCATCTGAAGCACCTCTCAAATGTAATTATAGCGTATTATTCTCTCTTAAAATGATTTCCATTGTAAAGAAACGAGTTTATGTGATTAAAGTGGTTTGGTAAGGATAGGTGTCACCTTTGGCTTTGTAAAGAAATCGTGTTATTCCAGCTCCAGACACGGGTGTTTGTGTCTCTTGGTTCAAGCCTAAATTGTTTTAACATTGATTGTTGCAGAAAGCAAACCGTGCATCTGCTCATATTAACATTTTTCAGTTTCATAAAAAGGTGAAGACGTAATAGCCATTTTCTAAACAGAAAGATTTACCAACAATCACTCTTTATAATTGGAAACACTAGAACAGTATTATTCCTTACTTTACCATGTACATGTATGGCTAAAGCAACACATTCATTTCTATGCTTGTTTTCATGGGTCTCTAACTTTTGTTAGAAAGTATTTAGAGAAAAAAAATATTTCACTTTCTCTCCACAATGTGATATTCAACAGAAGCTCTGGTGTAGAAAGTGCAATAGGGACATATATTTTTACACAATTGATTTCGAACTACAGCTCTGCTTCTCTCGAACAAGGTTTCAGAAACCCTTGTCAG
Source organism: Salvelinus namaycush (assembly GCF_016432855.1). Taxonomy (NCBI): domain Eukaryota; kingdom Metazoa; phylum Chordata; class Actinopteri; order Salmoniformes; family Salmonidae; genus Salvelinus; species Salvelinus namaycush. The sequence goes on along the minus strand of NC_052329.1, from coordinate 33,415,826 downwards.
TGGTAATCCTTTAAATGTTCAAAGATGTAATAACGGAGCTGTGAGTCAGGAAGCAGGTGAAACGTTTAGTAAAACCAGTAATGAGCCAATTCCAAAAGGCTGCACACTGGTAAACAAAAATAGTACTAACTGGTGAGAAAATATAAGGGAGTGATGTATAAAGGGGAGGAAATGATGAAGGTAATGATGAGTGCCAGGTGTGCGTAATGATGAATCCCAGGACCGGTGGTTAGTATTCTGGTGACGTTTTACGCCAGGGGGGAGGAGCAGGAGAAGATGTGACAAAAGAACATGCTGAATGAAGAGTTGCACTGTTCTCGTTAAAGGCCAGGCTGCATTTTGGCATACAGTACATTTGCAGTTTAATGATTTAATACAATGAAACCTTTCACCATTTAATAGTTTCATAAACCAAAACCAAAAACTATATTTGTAGATGAGAAAGACAGAGATCTCCTTCAGTTTCAATAAACACATAGATCTTATACAGTATAGGCTAGCCATGGTCCATTGAAAAAGGCCTGAGAAACTAAAATGCCCTTGGCTCTAGTGAGAAAAACATGAAAAGATAATTAAAATCAAACTGTCTGGTAACACAGAAAATACATTAGCTGTATAGTTTGTAGTCCTTTTATAGCATCAACTCAAGCAAATGTAACTTTGTATTGTGAGTCAGTCGAGGTATGGTAAATGGCCATCTGACTAGCGAGGATAGCTCTTTGGCTCTTCAGATGGGTATATGGTCGAAATTGCCTCAAATACATATTTCTGTGTAGATGTACCAGAAAGCTATTCTACCATAAAGAGACAAAATGGAAGAATCTATTCAGTCATTATGCCTCTGTGCATGTTCTGTTCAAATGCATTCACATAATGGTTCCTACAAAAACATATTCATGTTATGTATTTGGTTTTTTTATGACACACCCAGCGTTCTCACATAATACAGTAGCCCACTATTCCAATCACATTTCTGCTCACTCAAGGTGACTTTTTTATTGTATACTCAAATTTGAATATCTAAACAAACACAGTTGCTACTGTAAGACAGTCTATTTTATATCCAATCAAGAAGAAATTCAATTAAACCCGTTTCTATGTACCTATTCTTTAGTGCATTTCAGTCCATAGCTTCGGTCTCTTAGACTTATCTGTTGAGGTCAAGCTTCCTTCAACCCACACGTCCAGTTCTGACAAACACAGAGTGCCCCTCTCCTCTCACACACACAAACAGTACAAATACACCCCCTCGCACCTTGATACTGAATGTTTCTTCACAGGAGTTGACCTAAAAAACATGACCTGTCTCATAGCTGTCTGACTTTCCATCCCAGAGGACACATTGTCATTTCCTCAGTTTAGTGGGCAAGGGGTGATTTATAAAAACTGATAGCCAGTCAAGCCTAATTGGCTGTCTCCCTCATGGAAACAATTGTTGCCAGCATGAGCTGGATTAAAGCAGGGATTACACAAGACGTTTGCTTACATCTGTGCACTCGGGGCCTGCTAAAATAATAGCGTCCTTTCTAATACACATGAATTTGAGCCAAAGTACTCAGCCTGGCTAAGATTACAATTGGTTGAATTCTGTGAAAATACACCTGCAATGTGGTCACGCCTGATGTCAACATGACTTTTTCTGTGGGATCAGAACATCAAAGAACAAAAGGTGATTAAGATAGAGAAACAAGTGCTTAAAGCAATCCCGTTGTTGAGGTTTTAAAGAGATACAGCCCTACTGTTTTAATAACTTAAGTGGTGTATGAGAATACACTGTGTTTAGAAGAATACATGTATGAAATGACAACATTTACCTCATTAAATTGGCTACACAGAACAATTAACAGCAGTGATAGTACTTTAGGCCCTCTGGCAGGGAGTCTGTATATCTTTCTCTTTGAAAACCTGTTTAAAGCCTACAGAGAGCTCAGAGATTGTCTTAATGGCTCTGTTCAGGAAACCCACAGGATCAGTCTGAAAGACACATTGCACATTAAATGTTTGAGATGACAACGTCTCTAAATAATTGTACTCTGTGTTCTGCAGTCTATGTTGAGGGGGTCAACACCCCCTTCTAATAACTGTCATATTTTACGGGAAACATTTTTGAAAAAATGTGTGCGCAGCTGAACATTGTATGCTGGAAAACACTCAGTTTGTTATTTTTTAATTAAACGTAACCGCTATTCATTAAATACGAAAACCAAACTTGTTTTTGCGTGGATTGCAAAATGCGGTTATCTTTTAACAGCTAGGACCACTATTTGTCACAGAATCCCGCTTAACAGACAAGTTAAAGCCTGCTTGACAGAGACGCTAAGCTGCTAGCCATCAAGCTAACGAAGTTGGTACCAGATGAGTTTTGCAATGGAGCCATCTTTGGTCTAGAGAAATAAATTAATGGTTCCAGCTCTGTATCAATTGTTTACTTGCAGAGGATGAAAGGCTTTAGGTGGCTTCCATGAACACGCAGATTGCCAGCCTACTTAGAAACTGGAGAAAACACAGTGGAATGTTTACATTTTCTATGGCGTTGGCTGGACGGCATTTGCTCTTGTTGGATGCTTTTTTGTTTGCCCTATCCAACTGGCAGGTTTTGCCCGGAGCTCCCCCATCTGATAGCTGAGTCGAAGGAGCACAGCAAGAGAAGCAAGGCAATCAAAGATGGTTGCAAGTCTACACTCCCAACGAGAGTCCCGGGGCGGATACAAAAAAACAAATAGTTTAGCCGTCCTGTAACTTGATCTTCCTGCAACTTCGTTGCTGGGGGTGCCTTTGTATGCGGCCACAGTGCCTACTACTACGATTTCAATGTTGACGTCGGCAACCTTCCGTCCCTCCTCTGGATCGAGCGGGGCTTCTCCATTTGTCGGAGGCCTGCACCAGGTGCCAGGAGCAACGGCCTCAAGTTATCCAGCCTCTCATCCATCCATAAAGGGCTCTCCGAATCCTGTTAAGTGTGGCAGCTCCATGCTGCCCAAAGAGTCGGCATCCCGGAGTTGCCTCTTCACTGTTGACGTTTTGCGTGTTTTGCGGGCACTATTTAATGAAGCTGCCAATTGAGGATTTGTGAGGCATCTGTTTCTCAAACTAAACACTAATGTACTTGTCCTCTCACTCAGTTGTGCACCGGGGCCACCCACTCCTCTTTCTATTCTGGTTAGAGCCATTTTGCGCTGTTCTGTGAAAGGAGTAGTACACAGCGTTGTACGAGATCTTCAGTTTCTTGGCAATTTCTCGCATGAAATAGCCTTACGAGTTTCAGAAGAAAGGTCTTTGTTTCTGGCCATTTTGAGCCTGTAATCGAACCCACAAATGCTGATGCTCCAGATAATCAACTAGACTAAAGAATGCCAGTTTTATTGCTTCTTTAATTAGAACAACAGTTTTCAGCTGTGCTAACATATATGCAAAAGGGTTTTCTAATGATCAATTAGCTTTTTAAAATGATAAACTTGGATTAGCTAACACAATATGCCATTGGAACACAGTAGTGATGGTTGCTGAAAATGTGCCTCTGTACGCCTTTATAGATATTCCATTAAAAACAAATCTGCCGTTTCCAGCTACAATAGTCATTTACAACTTTAACAATGTCTACACTGTATTTCAGATCAATATGATGTTATTTTAATGGACAAAAAAATCTGCTTTTCTTTCAAAAACAAGGACATTCCTAAGTGACCCCAAACTTTTGAACAGAAGTGTAAGTAACCTAATTTATGTCCCTCTAACTGCCCTGAATTCCTCTGCTGATCCTACAGCTAATGTATGCAGAAATCATGTGCCTATGAACCAGATTTACTGTTAGCATTGAGCCGGTGTGCCCTAGGAGGAAGTCCACTGTGTGTAGCTCACCCTGCAATAACATAAATAAAATGAGCATGTCTACTTCTGCTGAGTGTAACAGTATAACTTTAAGCCGTCCCCTCGCCCCGACACGGGCGCGAACCAGGGACCCTCTGCACACATCAACAACTGACACCCACGAAGCGTCGTTACCCATCGCTCCACAAAAGCCGCGGCCCTTGCAGAGCAAGGTGCAACCCTACTTCTAGGTTTCCGAGAAAGTGACGTAACTGATTGAAATGCTACTAGTGCGTACCCGCTAACTAGCTAGCCATTTCACATCCGTTACACTCACCCCCCTTTCAACCTCCTCCTTTTCCGCAGCAACCAGTGATCCGGGTCAACAGCATCAATGTAACAGTATGACTTTAGTCCGTCCCCTCGCCCATACCCGGGCTCGAACCAGGGACCCTCTGCACACATCAACAACGGTCGCCCACGAAGCGTCGTTACCCATCGCTCCACAAAGGCCACGGCCCTTGCAGAGCAAGGTGCAACCCTACTTCTAGGTTTCCGAGCAAGTGACGTAACTGATTGAAATGCTACTAGCGCGTACCCGCTAACTAGCTAGCCATTTCACATCCGTTACATGAGCTTCACAGTAAAGCAATAAAAACAAGTAAGCATTCTGGAAGAAAAGTGCTCAAAATAGCCCACGTTAACATATGTAGCTTAAGAAACAAAATTCATGAAATCAATAATTTGCTAGTAACAGATGACATTCATATTCTGACCATCTGAAACTAATTTAGACAATACCTTTGATGATACAGTTTTAGCAATACAAGGTTTTAACATTTACAGAAAATATAGAAATGCCAACGGTGGAGGTGTTGCAGTTTATATTCAGAACCACATTCCTGTAAAGATTAGAGAGGATCTCATGTTAAATACTATTGAAGTTATATGCCAACAGGTTAATCTGCCTCAACTAAAGTCCATTCTAGTGGGAAGCTGCTATATACCACCAAGTGATAACAGTCAGTATCTGGATAACATGTGTGAAATGCTTGATAATGTATGTAATATCAACAGAGAGGTATGTTTTCTGGGTGATTTGAATATTGACTGGCTTTCATCAAGCTGCCCACTCAAGAAAAAGCTTCAAACTGTACCTATTCTCCCTCAGGAAACTGAAAAGATTTAGCATGGGTCCTCAGATCGTCAAAAAGTAATACAGCGGCACCATCGAGAGCATCCAGACTGGTTGCATCACTGCCCGGTATGGCAACTGCTCGGACTCCGACCGCAAGGCACTACAGAGGGTAGTGCGCACGGCCCAGTACATCACTGGGGTCAAGACTCCTGCCATCCAGGACCTCTATACCAGGCAGTGTCAGAGGAAGGCCCTAAAAATTGTCAAAGACTCCAGCCACCCTAGTCATAGACTGTTCTCTCTGCTGCCGCACGGGGATAGGTACCGGAGCACCAAGTCTAGGTCCAAAAGACTTAACAGCTTCTACCCCCAAGCAATAAGACTCTTGAACAGCTAATCAAATGCCAACCGACTATTTGCATCCCCCCCTTTTACGCTGCTGCTACTCTCTGTTATTATCTATGCATAGTCACTTTAACTCTACCTACATGTACATATTACCTCAATTACCTCGACTAACCGGTGACACCGCACATTGACTCTGTACCGGTACCCCCTGAATATAGCCTCGCTATTGTTATTTTACTGCTGCTCTTTAGTTATTTGTTACTTTAATTTTTTATTTTTTACTTATTTTTTTTTTGTTACTTAACTTCTTAGTGATCCCTTCGCACGCCACAACACCCAGTGAAATAGCAGCACGCCAAATTCAAAAACAGAAATACCCATAATAATAATTCATAAATCATACAAGTGTTATACATGGGTTTAAAGATGAACTTCTTGTTAATCTAGCCACAGTAATCCAGCCACAGTGTCAGATTTCAAAAAGGCTTTACGGCGAAAGCAAATCATGCTATTATCTGAGGACAGCACCCCATCAAACATACACATGAAAATCATAATCATAATCATAATTCAACCCGCCAGGCACAACACAAAAGTCAGAAATAACATATAATTCATGTCTTGCCTTTGAAGATCTTCTTCTGTTTGCACTCCAATATGTCCATTAACCTCTCTTGGGCACGTGAGACGGTAGCGTCCCACCACTTCAACAGCCAGTGAAACTGCTGGGCGCCAAATTCAAATACAGAAATACTCATTATAAAAATTCAGAAAACAAAACATATTTTACATAGGTTTAAAGATGAACTTCTTGTGAATCCAACCACGGTGTCAGATTTAAAAAATGCTTTAGGCGAAAGCATACATTACGATTATGAGAACATAGCCCACAAGACAAATCATTACAAACAGTAGCCAGCCAGATAGAACAGTTACACAATTTAGAAATAGAGATAAAATGAATCCCTTACCTTTGATGATATTCATATATTTGCACTCAGCAGACATTAATTTACTCAATAAATGTTCCTCTTGTTCGATAAAGTCTCTTTATACCCAAAAACCTCCGTTTTGTTTGCGCATTTTCTTCAGTAATACACAGGCTGAAACGCAGTCAAAACAGGAAGACAAAAAAATCCAAATTGTATCCGTAAAGTTCATAGAAACATGTCAAACGATGTTTATATTCAAACCTCAGGTTGTTTTTAGCCTAAATAATCGATACTATTTCAACCGGACCATAACGTCGTCAATATAAAATGTAAACAAGAAACGCACTCTCTCGGTCTTGCGCAGGAAAAAGCTCCGTGAAACTTTAGGGTCCACTCATTCAGACTGCTCTTACTTCCTCATTTTTCGGAATACAAGACTGAAACACATTCTAAAGACTGTTGACATCTAGTGGAAGGCATATAAACTGCAAGTTGAGTCCTAAGTCAAGGGATACTTGAAAAAACTACTTCCTGAATGGATTTTTCTCAGGATTTCATCTGCCAAATCAGTTCTGTTAAACTCACAGACACTATTTTAACAGTTTTGGAAACTTTAGAGTGTTTTCTATCCAAATCTACCAGTTATATGCATATCATATCTTCTGGGCCCAAGAAACAGGCCGTTTAATTTGGGCATGCATTTCATCCAAAATTCCGAATGCTGCCCCCTACCCTAGAGAAGTTAATCACAAATGGTCCTTTTGTTCGATAAATTCTGTCGTTATATATCCAAAATGTCAATTTATTTGGCGCGTATGATTCAGAAAATACACCGGTTCCAACTCACGCAACTTGACTACACATTATCTAATTAGTTACCTGTAAACTTGATCCAAACATTTCAAACAACTTTCCTAATCCAACTTTAGGTATTTTTAAACGTAAATAATCAAATATAAGACGGAATAAACTGTGTTCAATACCGGAGGAAAACAAAGTGGAGCGAGCTTTCAGGTCACGCGCCCCAACCACAACAGTACACTTCACTCGACCCTCGTTCTGAACAGGGCTACTTCTTAATTTCTCAAAGGAAAAACATCAACCAATTTCTAAAGACTGTTGACATCTAGTGGAAGCGATAGGAACTGCAAGCAACTGCCTTAGAATTCTAGATTCCCATCGAAAATTCATTGAAAAGAGAGTGACCTCAAAAAAAAAGATTCCAGGATTGTTTGTCCTTGGGGTTTCACCAGCCAAATAAGTTCTGTTATACTCACAGACATAATTAATTTAATGTTTTCTATTCAAATCTACCAATTATATGCATATCCTAGCTTCTGGGCCTGAGTAGCAGGCTGTTTACTTTGAGCACACTTTTCATCCGGACGTGAAAATAGTGCCCCCTAGCCTTAAGAAGTTTTAACCAACAATGCAGTTTTAAGAAAAATAAGTGTTAAGGGCTTGTAAGTAAGCATTTTAAAGTAAGGTCTACATGTGTTATATTCGGGGCATGTGACAAATAAAATTCCATTCGAATGGCAAATAAGTCTGGCTGCACAACCGATTGTCAAACTTATTGCAAATTGAGAAATCATGTGACAACTGAATGAAAATAAGAAGAAACTACAATATGAAACAAAGATAAATTACATACATTTTAGTAAAAAGCTTTGGAGCATATTACAGTTTCTCAATTGCTAAAACACAATTTCTGAAACCTTGCTCCATTTCCTGAGAACATTAAACACAAAACCTCATCTTCAAGCACTATTTACATAACCTCTGACTCCTCTCGCAAAATGAAACATTCGCCTCAAAACAGTTTTACCTGTGTTCAAAATCAAACACTGCTCTCAAATCATAAACAAAGTGATCAAAATGATATACACTCTCAAGCAGTCAGTAAACAATACACCGAAAAATAGAAAACACATTGTTCAAAACATACAATTTTCAGGGAGAAGTACATTTTTAATCTAAAAAAATATTCATATTTTTCCGTCATTGTCTTTTGATGAACGAAAACATGTTCTATCATAGTAGCTCAAAATTGATCAGAAATTACTACTATTCTTTGCAATTTTGTTTTTTGTTCTTCCTCCTCCTTGTACCCCTATTTTTACAGTACTGTACCCTGCATCTCACAAACGTGTCCTTTGTCTCTGTGATACTGTAATTCTTGTTCTTTGTTGATATGAACCTGCAACCAGTCAAAATCTATTGAGCAGTCAGTACTGTTAATAAATGGAAAGCACAACGTTCAGGCCCATACAATTTGTCCATTGTACAGTATACAGCCTACAATGCACTGTACTACAGTATACAATACTAAAAGGGACAAAAATCAAAGGAGTAAACATGTGATCAATGTGCTTCTTCTTGTCTTTGGGCTGGGTCAGGCCAGAGCACTTCGTCAACATCACAGGAAATATTGTCCCTCCTGAGGCAACGGGGGAAGAAGCCTCTTGTGTGCCATATCCAGCCCTGACATGATTCCTCACCTATATCACCACAGGCTAAATCCATGGCTTGCAGCAGATTTACTCTGGTGTAGGGTTGTCTATCATACACTTTCCATCTCCAAGAGGAGAAAAACTCCTCAATCGGATTCAGGAAAGGCGAGTATGGAGGGAGGTACAAGTTCATAAACTGCCCATTGATGTTAAACCATTCCCTTACCTGAGCAGCTCGGTGGAAACTGACATTGTCCCACACTATCACAGAGGTGGGAATGGGATTCTCATTTAGCTCTTGACCCTGCTGCTCTTGAACCTGCTGCTCAAATAAAATATCTCTCAGATTGGCAATAAATCTTAGAAGGTGCTGGGTGTTATATGGCCCAAGTGTAACATGGTGATGTAGAACACCATGGTTGCTGAAAGCAGCACAGATTGTGACATTGCCACCTTCGTTGACCAGAGACTTCAACAATGGCCCGCTGTCCAATCATGTTTTGGCCTCTCCTTCTCCTCTTTGTTAGATTGAAGCCTGCTTCATCGACAAAGATGAACTCATGGGGTCTGTCCAAGGATTCCAAGTCAAATATTGTCTGTGTAGAAATACAATATACTGTATGTAGGATTCTGTAAGTCCTGTCGAGTACAATTAGGCTTCTGATTCACATACATTGTATGTACTGAAGAGTAATGTCATTCACATAGTATGTATTAATACTGTAGACAATCTGGATTACAGTAAATGTTTCTGAATGTACACTTACTTGCACATACTGAGCTCGCAGTTCTTTCACCCTTGGTGAGTTACGCTCAAAAGGTACTCTGTATACTTGTTTCATTCGCATCCTGTTACGATGGAGGACACGGTCAATTGTGGAAATGCTCACACTGTCGATTCCCTGGAAGTGTGTGTTGTCTTGTATCACTCGTTCCTGGATTTCTTTGAGTCGTATTGTATAATCTTGAAGGACCATGCCAACTATAACGGCCTCTTGCTCCCGAGTGAATATAGCTGTCCTTTCACCTGCATGTGGCAGCCTTGCAATTCTACAAAAAGTAGTTGTGCAGTTACAAAACATATTCATGCAGTACAATACATACAGTGATTAACTTTACAAATGTCTATTGAAACAGCTGCATATAGTGTAGTACAGTAAATTTGCAATTACAAAATACAGCAGTATACTGTACCTGTTCTCTTCTCTGAATGTCCTTACTATGGTGGAAACAGAAAATCGGCTCAAATTGGGTTGCACTCTAAGTCCTGCTTCCCTCATTGTTAGTCCATGGACAAGAACATGGTCTATAACTGTTGCTCGATTTTCATCAGATATTTCCACTCTGTCTTCCTCTTCGTCCTCCTCTTCCTCTTTCTTGCCTTCCTCTTCCTCCTCGTCGCCCACCTCGCATACGTCCTCGTCCTCTCACATTGTTTCTTCTATCCATTCTCAGACTTTCTCCTTCCCACCTTCAACAACCTGTTTGCTCTGTGAACTGGCTTATATTGGTTGTGTCGCATCATTTGAAACAGGTTAAATCAATTTTGAGTGGTTGTGTTCAATCAATGACATGTGTTCTCTATTTGTATTTGATTGTTGCCACTTGTGTTTACCAGTATGGATGACATGTGCATTAGAGTGCAGAATGTGTTTTGAGAATGAGAATGTGTTTAGCGTTTTGCTGAAAAGTCTAAGTGAGATCTGCAAATTGTGTTTTACCATGTGCAATGGTTTAAGGTATTGACAACAGACTGAATAATTAGCTAAATGAGTCCAGGCAACTGAGAACTTTGTTCAGCCAATGGGTTTGAGTGTTTTTGCAATTGAGAAAAACTGTACATAAAATTTTGGGTCAAAAGGCAAACTCAGCTCCATCATTTTTTGAATCAGATGGATCATTCATGACAAAAACAACTGATATTGCCAACTACTTCAACGCTGACACTACACATCCAAGTAATATCTGACCAAATTATGAAAGACAAGCATTGTCATTTTGAATTCCGTAAAGTGAGTGTGGAAGAGGTGAAAAAAATCTTGTTGTCTATCAACAATGACAAGCCAACGGAGTCTGACAACTTGGATGGAATATTACTGAGGATAATAGTGTGCGATATATTTTCAAATTAAGCCTACTAGAAAGTGTGTGCCCCCAGGCTTGGAGTGAAGCACAAGTCACTCTGCTACGTAAGAATAGTAAAGCCCCCTTTACAGACTCAAATAGCCAACCAATCAGCCCGTTAACAAACCTTAGTAAAGTTTTGGAAAAAATAGTGTTTGACCGGATACAATGCTATTTTACAGTAAACAAATTGATAACAAACTTTCAGCATGCTTATAGGGAAGGACATTCAACAAGCACAGCACTTACACAAATGACTGATAATTGGCTGAGAGAAATTGATGCAAAATTGTGGGAACTGGCGAGTCCTCCCGGGTGGCGCAGTGGTCTAGGGCACTGCATCGCAGTGCTAGCTGCGCCACCAGAGTCTCTGGGTTCCCGCCCAGGCTGGGCTGGGTTCGCGCCCAGGCTCTGTCGCAGCCGGCCGCAACCGGGAGGTCCGTGGGGCGACGCACAATTGGCATAGCGTCGTCCGGGTTAGGGAGGGTTAGGGAAGGGTTTGGCCGGTAGGGATATCAGTATGTAAAAAAGGTAATGAAAAGGTAATGAAATGAAATGGTAATGAAAAGGTAATGAAATGTAAAAAATGTAATAAAATGTATGCACTCTACTGTAAGTCGCTCTGGATAAGAGCGTCTGCTAAATGACTAAAATGTAAATGTAAATGTAACTGTTTTGTACGACTTCAGTGCAGCTTTTGACATTATCGATCATAATCTGCTGCTGGAAAAATGTATGTGTTATAGCTTTACACCCCCTGCTATAATGTGGATAAAGAGTTACCTGTCTAACAGTTCTTTAATGGAAGCCTCTCCAGTGTGTCTATGTTTCCAGATGACTCAACACTCTACATGTCAGCTACTACAGCGACTGAATTGACTGCAACACTTAACAAAGACTTGCAGTTAGTTCCAGAGTGGGTGGCAAAGAATAAGTTATTCCTAAATATTTCTAAAACTAAAAGCATTGTATTTGGGACAAATCATTCACTAAACCCGAAACCTCAATTTAATCTTGTAATAAATAATGTGGAAAATTAGCAAAATGAGCAAGTCAACTGTCATGGTCAAAACATATTGATACAACAGTAGCTAAAATGGGGAGAAATATGTCCATAATAAAGCGCTGCTCTACCTTCTTAACATCACTGTCAACAAGGCAGGTCCTACAGGTCCTAGTTTTGAGGCACCTGGAGTACTGTATAGTCTTTGGTCAGGTGCCACAACATAGGCTCAGAACAGGGCAGCACAGCTGGCCTTTGGATGTACAGAGAGAGCTAATATTAATAATATGCATGTCACTCTCCTGGCTCAAAGTGGAGAAGAGATTGACTTCCTCACGACTTGTTTTTATGAGAGGTATTAACATGTTGAATGCACCAAGCTGTCTGTTTGAACTAATGGCGCACAGCCCGGATACCCCACAAGACATGCCACAAGAGATCTCTTCACAGTCCCCAAGTCCAGAACAGACTATGAGAGGTGCACAGCACTACACAGAGCAAGGGGGCCCGCCGGGCCGTATCCAGGCCACCAGGCACTTCAATTACCCCTTTTTTCTCCCCAATTCCATGGTATCTAATTGGTAGTTACAGTCTTGTCACATCGCTCCAACAACTGTACGGACTTGGGAGAGGCGAAGGTCGAGAGCCGCGTGTCCTCCAAAACACTTCTCCGCAAAGCCGCACTGCTTCTTGACACAATGCCCGCTTAACCCGGAAGCCAGCCGCACCGTACACCTGGAAACTGTGTCAGCGTGCATGCCCCCGGCCCGCCACAGGAGTCGCTAGAGCGCGATGGGAGAAGGAAATCTCGGCCTGCCAAACCCTCTCCTAACCCAGACGACACTGGGCCAATTGTGCACCGCCTCATGTGTCTCCCAGTCACAGCCAGCTGTGACACAGCCTGGGATTGAACCCGGGTCTGTAGTGACACCTCAAGCACTGCGATGCAGTGCCTTAGACCGCTTGTTTCAAACATAGGCCCAGACACATGCATACACACGATAACATACGCACTATAAACACACATACACATGGATTTTGTACTGTAGATGTGCGGTAGTGGTAGAGCATTGGCCTGTGGACACACAGTGTGTTGTGATATCTGTGAATGTATTGTAATGTTTTTAAAATGGTATAAACTGCATTAATTTGGCAGCAGCTAATGGGGATCCATAATAAATACAAATGTTTGTTTCTGTAGTTTTTTACCACTTCTTAGATCAAATGGAACCTCAGTAACCTAAGTTGAAGAGGAGTGGTGTAGCTTAGACACAGTATTATGGAATGCCATGTGCTGTATTGAGACAAAGACCTACCGTCTAGAGATATGCAAAACAGAACAGCAAAATGAACACTAAATTATAGCTTGGCATTTGCACTTCAGAGGTGTCTGTAGTAAGGACATTACGTCAACAAACAACCCATTGACTTTCCTAATGTACCTTATTCCTCTGTACGACTTTTTACAGAGAGGACTTGTCAGTATCCATAATCAGTTCTTGGAACCAGCCCATGACATCACTCCTCAATATATGATTTATTATACTGTGTATTATATTGTATTTGTTACAATACTATGTTTAAAATGGAATCTAGGCTGTGAGGACACAGACCAAGTTGATCAGGAATAGAACTACAGTCAAAACCCCTCCACACTTGCCATACAAAATAGTGGCATACTGAAGTGCACTTTCTTCTTTATAGTGCACCGGTCTCTATGGCAGCAGCTGTGTAGTTTGGAGCCGATCTATGGCAACTTTTTTAGACCGAGGTCCAACTCGCCTAATTACGAGCAGAAGGAGGATCTGCTGTTCTCGGCTCTCAAACAGCTCTACTCTAGTCCTGGGTATCTAGACATATTGTTAGGTGTGGAGTTTTGGATAGACCATCTGGATAAGTAATGTTGGACAGTCAGTGCTGAGAGAAGGGCTGACTGGTTAGAACTGGATCTTACTGTATAGTGACATAGAACGGTTTCCTATATTTCTCTGAAGAAATATGTCTTGTTTGATTTGACTCACTTTTGATTTGGACTAGTGTTAATAAACGTTTTATTCCACATCCGTTGATCTGGCTTTTAGAGCACTTTCAATCACCTTTGAGATGTTATTGTTCATGTGAAATTACACATAATGGTGTTGTGATCAATATCTCTGCACCTTGACTGCAATACTGCTCTGTACTAAAGTAGACCATTGCCTGAAAGAGACTAGTGCAATTAGGGTATGGTATTGTCAATGTTATCATTATTAGTGCACCATACTTCAGGAATACAGAAACACAGAGGGGTCAATATTGTTATTTTAGTCCACTTTCCTTTACTTCAGAAGATACCTTTTGAAAGCCTCTGTTTCTCCTCACTTCCTTGCTCTTGAACATCTTCTCAGGAGGGAAAATGTCATGATGGCAGGACCAGCAGGGGAGATGCCAGATGGCCTTTGTGTTTCTGTGTTCTCTGACAGTTCTGTACAGCAGGGGAGCCCTAACAGACAACCTCATATTTACAATAACAACGTACAACTCTCATCTTTGTCAGATAGTGCCGGCTTACTTTGTAGATGTAAATAATTTTTTGGGGGAGGGAAAACTGTTGGACAGGGATATGTTGTGTATGGACGACTGGACTAGTATTCTTAATAATGAAAAAACTACACATTGTCCCTGAAGTAATGTGTGTTTTAATTAAGGAATTCCCCCATGACAAATACGACTTTAAATAGTTTTCCTAAAGGCAGTTGTGCTATTTTCATAGCTTTGGTGCCAGTTTATTCCTGCGTTGACAGACTGTTGACATGAGGACTAGTTCCAGACTGTCAGGCAAGGCAACGGTGTTCACTCCAGAAACAGTAGGGCATCCAGATTTTATAATATCTGTTACCCAACCTCTCCTAGTATAGTATGGTAGGGCCAATAGTCTCTGCGTAATGAAAGCATCCAGTATCTTTAAATTGTAAGACTCATCTTGCGTAAGAAAAGCAATTGTGTTCAGTTCAATAGGAAATGGGTGGACATGTTACCCCACATCTAGTCCTCCTCTACCAGGGCAATCAAATAAAATCAACTTTTATTGGTCACATATTTAGCAAATGTTACTGTGGGTGTAGCGAAATGCTCAAGTTCCTAGCTCCAACAGTGCAGTAATATCTAACAATTCAAAACAATACACACACATCTCAAAGTAAAAGAATGGAATAAAGAAATATATAAATATTGGGACGAGCAATGTTGGAGTGGCATTGATTTAAAATACAGTAGAATACAGTATAGACATATGAAATGAGTAAAACAGTATGTAAACATTATTAAAGTGACCAGTGTTCCATTATTAAAGGGACCAGTGTTCCATTGTTAAAGGGACCAGTGATTCCATGTCTATGTACGTAGGGCAGCAGCCTCTAAGGTGGGGTTGAGTCACCGGGTGTTAGCTGGCTAGTGACAGTGACTAAGTTCAGGGCAGGTTACTGGGTGGAGGCCGGTAGGGTTGGCTACTTCACAATCTGATGGCCTTGAGATAGAAGCTGTTTTTCAATCTCTCTGTCCCAGCTTTGATGCACCTGTACTGACCTCGCCTTCTGGATGATAGCAGGGTGAACAGGCCGTGGCTCGGGTGGTTGATGTCGTGAATTATCTTTTTGACCTTCCTGTGACATCGGGTGCTGTAGGTGTCCTGGAGGGCAGGCAGTGTGCCCCTGGTGATACGTTGGGCAGACCGCATCCACCCCTGGTTGCGGGCGGTGCAGTTGACGTACCAGGCAGTGATACAGCATGACAAGATGCCCTCAATGGTGCATCTGTAAAAGTCTTAGGGGCCAAGACAAATTTCTCCAGGTTGAGTTGAGTTTGAGTTTATTTTTACAGGGACAGTGCACATTAATCAACGTTTCAGTAAAAGTGCCGGTTTTAGCCAGCCGGCTAATTTTCAACCGCAGTCCCTGGGCAGGTTAGGTTGAAGAGGCGCTGTTGTGCCTTCTTCACCACACTGTCTGTGTGGCTGGACCATTTCAGATTATCAGTGATGTGTACACTGAAGACCTTTAAGCTTTTCACTTTCTCCACTGCGGTCCTGTCGATGTGGATAGGGGCGTGCTAACTCTGCTGTCCACGATCAGCTCCTTATTTGTCGATGTTGAGGGAGAGGTTATTTTCCTACCACCACTCCCCAAGTGTGTCTTACTCACGTCGGCCACGGAGAACAAGAGCCCACAGTCCTAGAGAGTGGACCGTGTCGGTGGCACTGTGTTATCCACAAAGTGCGCAAAGTTGTTTAGCTTGTCCGGGAGTAAGACGTCGGTGTCCGCGACGTGGCTCTTTTCCCTTTATAATCCGTGATTGTCTGTAGACCCTGCCACATACATCTCGTGTCTGACCGTCTCTCGTGTCTGACCGTCTCCGTCTCTGTACTGACGTTTTGCCTGTTTTATTGCCTTACGGAGGGCATAACTACATTGTTTGTATTCGTCCATATTCCTAGTCACCTTGCCGTGGCTAAATGCAGTGGTTCGGTGAGAATGCTGCAATTTATCCACTGTTTTTGGTTTGGGTAGGTTGTAATAGTCATAGTGGGAACAACATCCGCTATACACTTCCTGATGAACTCAGTCACTGTGTCAGTGTATCCGTCAATGTTAATCTCAGAGGCAACCCGGAACATATCCCAGTCCCCGTGATCAAGACAATCTTAAAACAATTCGGGAAAGTCACATTCCTGTTAGTAATGCTGGTGAGTTACCGCCGTTCTGATATCCCAAAGTTATTTCCGGCTGTATTTAATAACACAAAAAAACGTATGGGCTAATAATGTAAGAAATAACACACACTCAAAAAAATACTGAAAAGTTCCTTAGGAGCTAGAAGCAGAGCTGCCTTGTCTGTCGGTGCCATCAGTCATGCGGTAAGTAAACTTGGGAGGGCCACTACTGCTTCCTGAAGTTAAGTGATGTATTAGGGCTGTATTATAGGCCCAATTAAATTATGGAACGCTCTATTCCACCCAGTTCCATCTGAATATCAATTAGCTGAAATTCAATGAATAACACAGAGCAGTGTTTCTATTTTCTCAATAGGTTACATAAGGATTAATTTAGGGCGGGTTCACTGAACTTTCATGATGGTGCATTGGTTCCATACTGCTCTCTCACACACCAAACATGCCAATATCCATTTCTATGAATGTTTATAATAACAGGTTAGGAATACTATCTAATGCCAATAGACAGTATTCAATTGCAAGAGAATAATTGTCATGCTTTGTTGAGTTAGTTGTTTAATTATCGTATTATAATTGCCGTTTGTTGAAAAGCCACTCGGTGGGGCTACTGCAGAAAGCGCTTCACAGAATTGGTGATTGATCATTCCGGCCAATTGAATGAAAGTGGGAGTTGGTATTTGAGATTGCCGATGGTAAATGTGTGGGGAGAAGCCCCTGAATCAGCGTGGAGAGAAAAAGTGTCTGAAATGGCACCCTATTCCCTACATAGTGCACTAGTGCCATAAAGGTCTGGTCATATATGGGAATAGGGTACAGGAGAGTGCCTTATCCATCACTGCCAGACGGGTAGCTTCATCTTTGCACTGCCTGGAACTGACTCTTTGCTTCCAATCAATAGCTCTCCTCTCTGTGTCTGTGTGTGTGTGTGTGTGTGTGTGTGTGTGTGTGTGTGTGTGTGTGTGTGTGTGTGTGATGGGGGGTGAAAATGACAGATGTTTGGAGAGTGAAAATGACAGACGTGTACTGAAAAGTATTTTTGCATGGGCAGGATCTGATTTAACTGTTTTCTTTTGTAACCACAGTTCCCTCATGTTGATATCCAGATGGTGGTCTTGTCTTGTTAAATTTCCTTCCACATTATCACGCTCTAAATCCACAGATTACCGCTCATTATCTGAGATCAACGCCTGATTTATGCAAAGTTCTTATTACACATGCAGTTCTCAAGTTAGGATTTGGCCATTGTTTGGATTCATTAAACATAATAAATCCCACAGTGCTTGTTGGCTTGAAGCAGCTTTCTAGATTTATTTTAGTTTTAGTTTTTTCGAGTCCATGACGTTGTGTGTTTGTGACCTGGCCTGTTTCCTTACATAACCTGTTTGTGCTCTGAGCTCTGCCTTAATTTGCTGAGTTTATAGAAATAGCACACACAGTATTCGCTAATTACTGTATGTCTGAAACACACTTCCATCACATCATCATGACCATGTAATTACATTTGACCTTTGAACTACCTTTGAATAGGATATGAGTTTGCATCATACTCATCCATGGTGGTGGTTGGAGAGGCAGGATGTAAAGAGGAGCCTGTCTTTTCCTCAGTGGTAAAACTTATTCAATCGTATTGATATCAGGGATCGATAAGACTGCTTAAACACTTGCTTTCCATGTCCTTCCAAGTACAGGAGAAGGATTGTATGTTCTGTTCTGAAATTCAAATGTGTCCTTGTGTGCTAATTTATTTCTGGAACACACTTGTTGATCACATGACCAAGACCACCCATATGGCAAGGGACTTCCTAATATGGATGTTGTATACCCACCAAGCTGGCTAAGACATCCTAATATGGATGTTGTATACCCACCAAGCTGGCTAAGACTTCCTAATATGGATGTTGTATACCCACCAAGCTGGCTAAGACATCCTAATATGGATGTTGTATACCCACCAAGCTGGCTAAAACTTCCTAATATGGATGTTGTATACCCACCAAGCTGGCTAAAACTTCCTAATATGGATGTTGTATACCCACCAAGCTGGCTAAGACTTCCTAATATGGATGTTGTATACCCACCAAGCTGGCTAAAACTTCCTAATATGGATGTTGTATACCCACCAAGCTGGCTAAAACGTCCTAATATGGATGTTGTATACCCACCAAGCTGGCTAAGACTTCCTAATATGGATGTTGTATACCCACCAAGCTGGCTAAAACTTCCTAATATGGATGTTGTATACCCACCAAGCTGGCTAAAACTTCCTAATATGGATGTTGTATACACACCAAGCTAGCTAAGACTTCCTAATATGGATGTTGTAAACCCACCAAGCTGGCTAAGACTTCCTAATATGGATGCTGTAAACCCACCAAGCTGGCTAAGACTTCCTAATATGGATGTTGTATACCCACCAAGCTGGCTAAAACTTCCTAATATGGATGTTGTAAACCCACCAAGCTGGCTAAGACTTCCTAATATGGATGTTGTAAACCCACCAAGCTGGCTAAGACTTCCTAATATGGATGTTGTAAACCCACCAAGCTGGCTAAAACTTCCTAATATGGATGTTGTAAACCCACCAAGCTGGCTAAGACTTCCTAATATGGATGTTGTAAACCCACCAAGCTGGCTAAAACTTCCTAATATGGATGTTGTAAACCCACCAAGCTGGCTAAGACATCCTAATATGGATGTTGTATACCCACCAAGCTGGCTAAGACTTCCTAATATGGATGTTGTATACCCACCAAGCTGGCTAACAGAAGGTAGTTCTGGATTTTGATTGTGTGTATTATCTCCAGAAAGGAATGCCACACACTGGCAATTAAAGTCCCTCTTCTCACTAACAGGCCACCTCAATCAATCAGTCAACATTTATAAAGCCCTTTTTACATCAGCAGACGTCACAAAGTGCTATACAGAAACCCAGCCTAAAACCCCAAACAGCAAGCAATGCAGATGTAGAAGCATGGTGGCTAGGAAAAAGTCCCCAGAAAGGCAGGAACCTAGGAATAAACCTAGAGATGAACCAGGCTCTGATGGGTGCCGGGTGGAGATAGTACATGGTCATTAAGGCCAGATTGTTCTTCAAGATGTTCAAACGTTCATAGATGACCAGCAATGTCATTCAGAGGTCGAGACAGCAGGTGCGATAGCGAGAGAGAGTGAAAAACAGCAGGTCCAGGCATGTCCAATGAACAAGTCAGGGTTCCAAAGCCGCAGGCAAAACAGTTGAAACTGGAGCAGCAACACGACCAGGTGGACTAGGAATAGCCAGGTGTCATCAGGACAGGTAGTCCTGAGGCATGGTCCTAGGGCTCAGATCCTCCGGGAGGGGAGGGAGAGCGGGAGAGAGAGAATTAGAGGGAGCATTCTTAAATTCACACATTACACCAGATGTAACAGACTGACCCTAGCCCCCCGGCACATAGACTATTGCAGCATAGATACTGGAGGCTGAGGGAGGGGGGTTGGGGGACACTGTGGGCCTGTCCGACGATAACCTCGGACAGGGCCAGCCAGGCAGGTTAAAACCCCACCCACTTTGCCAAAGCACAGCCCCCACACCACTAGAGGGATATCAACAGACCACCAACTTACTACCCTGAGACAAGCCTTGTTGGATGGGTCTGCTCCGCATTGTTAGGCAAGGATAATGGAGTTTGACATAGTGTCTTCCTGTGGCTGCTGTGTCTTCTTTGGTCAGGTGATGCACTTCACAGGAGTTTGTGTTGCTGGAAATAATGTCCCGATTTGAGCTGCAATGACAAAGCCATTAAGCCTGCCTGACACAGAACACCTACACAGGGGCTTCGTCTCTGGGAATAGCGGGCTGAAATTAGCATAGTGAATTAATTTAAAACATGCCAAATCTTTTCAGTCTCCTGAATAGGTTTTGTCATGCCCTCTTCATGACTGTCTTGGTGTGCTTGGACCATGTTAGTTTGTTGGTGATGTGGACGCCAAGGAACTTGAAGCTCTCAACCTGCTCCACTACAGCCACCTCGATGAGAATGGGGGCGTGCTCGATCCTCCTTTTCCTGTAGTCCACAATCATCTCCTTTTTCTTGATCATGTCGAATGAGAGGTTGTTATCTTGGCACCACACGGTCAGATCTCTGACCTCCCTATAGGCTGTCTCATCGTTGTTGGTGATCAGGCCTACCACTGTTGTGTCATCAGCAAACTTCATGATGGTGTTGGAGTCGTGCCTGGCAGTGCAGTCATGAGTGAACAGGGAATACAGGAGGGGGCTGAGCACGCACCCCTGAGGGGCCCCTGTGTTGAGGATCAGCATGGCGGATGTGTTTTGTTACCTACCCTTAGCTTGTGTTTCTTACATCTTCTATCAGCTAGTTAGACTTTTCTTATCAAGTTGGGCATAAATCCTGTTAGCTGCTAATTGTTAGTCGTTAATCACTAATCGCTAATGCTAATCGCTAGCTAACTAATAAATATTCTGAGTCAGAGCAAACGTAATTAGCTATACAGCCTGATAATAGCAGTGATGGTGTAGAAATAAATCAGCATGTTGTTTGTGCAACAGTATCTTCTAAATCAAAGAGGAATATAATAGCTAAATGAAGTAGCTAAGAGAAAACCTGAAATGTATGTAAAGAATATAGGGTTCCCTAGGAAACACTTATCAACACTTAACTTCCTTGTTCCTACCCTGTCACAATAACTTCTCCCTGGCATTTTCATTCATTGTCTTGTCAAACAAACTGTTTTCAAAGTGCCCACTGTTATTTTCTAACTATAGAATTAACTTCTTATGGCTGCAGCCCGACACCGGTACACTTATGACAACATCCAGCTCAAGTGCAGGGCGCGAAATTCAAAAGATATTTTTTTCAAATATTTAACTTTCACACATTAACAAGTCCAAGACACCAGATGAAAGGTACACATCTTGTGAATCAAGCCAACATGTTCGATTTTTAAAATGTTTTACAGGGAAGACACAATATGTAAATCTATTAGCTAACCACGTTAGCAAAAGACACCACTATTCTTACTCCATCAGTTTTTACTCCATCAGTAGCTATCACAAATTCGACCAAATAAAGATATAAATAGCCACTAACCAAGAAACAACTTCATCAGATGACAGTCTGATAACATATTTATTGTATAGCATATGTTTTGTTCGAAAAATTTGCATATTTCAGGTATAAATCATAGTTTACATTTCAGCTACAATCAGAAATTGCACCGAAAGCAGCCATAATATTTACAGACACCAACGTCAAATACCTAATTACTCATCATAAAACATTTCTGAAAAATGCATAGTGTACAGCAATTGAAAGACAGGCATCTTGTGATTCCAGACAATATTTCCGATTTCTTAAATGTTTTACAGCGAAAACAAAATGTAGCGCTATATTAGCGTAGCCACAATAGCCAGAAACACTTGGGCGCCCACGACCAGTTCACATGCACGACAGATATTAGAAATAGCATCATAAAATGTTTCTTACTTTTGGTGATCTTCCGTCAGAATGTTGGACAAGGTGTCCTTTGTCCAGAACAGTCGTTGTTTTGATCTGGAACGGCAAATATCCCTCTTCATTTAGCATGGGCACTTGCCAAGTGGCACGGATCACTCCAACGTCAACAAAGTCAGAGAACGGAACACGGCAAAACTCCCGAAAAAAATTCAATAATCTGATTAAACTATATTGAAAAAACATACGTTACGATGATATGGTCACATGTATCAAATAAAATCTAAGACGGAGATGTTAGTCGTCCATAACGGGAGCAAAACAGAAGCCAAATCCATGTCCTCTTTCGCGCGCTCCAGAAACAGGAAGTGGACGGTCACGTCAAAGAAATAGCTTTTATTCCACCTCAGACCAAGATAAACACAACATTTCTTCTCTCACAGCCTCTTGACACCCAGAGGAAGGCGTATGAAGTGTACGTAGACTCTTACGTATCATGACCATGTATAGGCAGGAAGTTGAACAGAGCATATATTTCTGACATTCCACTTCCTGGTCAGGAAAAGTGCTGCAGAATGAGTTCTGTTTCACTCAGAGAAATAATTCAAACGGTTTTAGAAACTAGAGAGTGTTTTCTATCCAATAGTAATAATAATATGCATATTGTACGAGCAAGAATTGAGTACGAGGCCGTTTGAAATGGGCACTATTTAACTGGCTACTCAATACTGCCCCTTGCAGCCATAACAGGTTAAAATAATCATTCTATTTTCAGGATTCCAACAGTTCACCCAAGTGTTTTGTCTAAATTACAAGTCAAATCGCAATTGCAATACTTGTTTAAAAGTAAAGCATAGACTGTTTGCCCATATCGTGCAGCCCTATGTGGCAGTGTGGAAATGATCTCAAATGAGTGCAACAAATACAGAAAAGTTGGGGACTTGAAGTTGAATTGAACAGTAGAAAACAATTGGAATGGAGAAAGACGCATTGAAATCCCTTAGAATGTATGCGTTGCCACCCTAGGGTCACCCTTTTATACCGTGATATGATATTTTGTCCAAATCGCCCTAAACTTAGTTGCAGTGTATATATTCAAGCAATTTTGCACATACTATATCCAAATGCTTGAATAACCTCAAGGTAAACATAAGTGAATTGCAGTGTGTATAAGATGTATTTGATGCACCCTCATGGTAATACAGACTTGTTAGTTACATACTGTATATCGACTACTATACCTTAGCCTAATACCTCATGCATACCATATTATGTGTTTGTGATGTTATTACTAGTATTACTGGTAAGAAATTACCAGTAAGACGTCTTCATCTCCTTTTAGTTATCCATTCAAATGTGTTTAGGTATCGGCATGCAGAGTCAGTGTTTTTGTATGGTGTTTAGAATGTACTGTTTGAGATTAGCACCAATTGAAAGGGCATCCAAGGAGATTATGAGACCTTGGAGATTTGATTAGCTTCTGTAACTCTCTCTCACAGGTATAGTAGTCAGAACACTGTCTCCCTCCACTAGTGCAATTATATAATTAACATGTACTTTTTGCCTATTGGGATTTTGGCAATGACATTTCTGTACCTGCTATGATATACTGTGTGTTTGTTCATCTTGCAGCACCACTGCAGTATTTTATTTCATCCACTGTAGAATTGATCCGCTCTGTTTTTTTCAAGTGTTGTGGTGGTAGCATCGTATTATGGGTATGCTTGTCATTGGAAGATATTACAGTAGCTGTGTGTTTTTTTACAAGCACTCAAGGCAAATTAGCCAAAGGGTTCATGTTGGTCCGATATCTCATGTTCTTGAGGTTGCTGACCTCATCCATAGATATTTGTTTTTACCAGGACAGTTAACTGTTTGTCACACGACAGCATGTCTTGCTTAGCTTGTTTTGTTCATTTGAGAGGATAGATACACTTCCAGGGTATTTGCTTGTCTGTGTCTTGCTGCCATCGGTGATCGACCAGTCTTATGTAACATTTGACATTTAGTTTTTTACATTGGATAAAAGTAAAGACTCAGAGCTAGAAAATTGTATATTATACACTACAGTTGAGGAACAATGGGAAAGTAATTCTGCTTTGAAAGTTGGTAAACTTCTAACCTCACTATTGAGAAAATGTCCCTTGAATGTTTTTGTAAACCTACTGGAGAGCTCTTCTACACCCATTCAGCATCGTTCACACCCTCTTAAGCCTTAGCCCCACCCATCTCTTTAAGGATTCACATGTGAAGCCATGTACTAAACAACCAAAGATTTCATGACTAAAGGCTGGTAAATACTACGTCTATCGACAGTTGATGCAGTGACTTCATGAACATTCTATTGTCGTCCGACATCAAACTTGTCCTTGTCGTTATGAAAAACACTAAAACTACAGGCTGCATGACATTAGAAGCCCGGTGATCCAAATTAGCTAGTGTATTTTAACACCAATAAACCCACCCATTTAAAAATGAATTTAGTATAAGTCAATCTAGCAAACCAGGCAACTAAAGAAACGTTATCAACAATGTTTTGGTTAGTTTCTAGCTTGTTAGCTAGCTAGCTAATGTTAAGATATCTGGCTAGCCAGTTCAAAAAATGACCATATCATATAGCTGACATCAAATTCACTTTAGCTAATTTATCTTCATTATTACAGGAAAATAAACTCACAACCACATCAAGTCAATGGCGAGCCAATTGCAGAAAAGAGCTTACGTTTGTGAGTGTGCCGAAATAAAAGCATGGCATTCTACCGGAGAATTTTAGAACTTGGACACTGTCTCGTCGGCCTAACATTATATCCTAATTTGACTTTGGTGCAGGTCATGTTCTTCACATTACCGTCTCTAGTAAACACATACTATATCAAGTAAAATCTAAGTTTATTTGTCACATGCTTACTGATCGCTGCAGCTGCACACAGCCCATCTATAAATAGCTCATCCAACTACCTACCTCATCCCCATATTGTTTTTATTTACTTTTTTTGCTCTTTTGCACACCAGTATTTCTACTTTCACATCATCATCTGCACATCTATCACTCCAGTGTTAAATAAAATAAGGTGAAATAAAATAATAAATAAACATGCATAGGATACAGAAGGTGTAGTGAAATGGTTACTTGCATAGTGGAGTTTTTGTTTAGACATGTAGCTAGCTACCTAAACAATGAACTATAATCCCAACTCATAACGTTACTACCCTGCATGAATCTGCTTGTAGCTAAAGCTAACCAACTAGCTAGGTTCAATTTTAGCTAGCTAGCATTAGGCAATAACTAGCAATGCAAGTGGTTCTGAGATATGAATAATATTACTACACTGATCATACACATAACGTTAGCTAGCTAGCGAGCCATCCAGCTAAGGTTAGCTAGCTAACTAACAGTATGCTTTAACTTGAAATTAAAATGACTTTCTGACAAAATTAGAAATGTATAATATCTGAAAATGTAGTTAGCTAGACTATCTTTCCCATATACATTGATGGACGCTTCTCCCTCTCTGTCATGGATGCCATGGTTGCCCTTAGTTTGAAGATATAATCCGGAGACAGGTGTTTTTTACAGAACAGAACAGCCTTCTGTGTGTTCTCTTTTCGACTCCCTCTGCATATTTTCAATCAACCGGCAACATTTTCTCCATCTCTTTAGCTATCATATTCTAATTCCACCGGGCATTCCACTGATTTCAAAACTTGGTCCCCCAGAAAGTGGAGAGCAACACGTTCGCAATTCTACAACTTGATCTCTTTCAAAAAAGCCGCATTAGAAAGGATTACCTACACATACTGACCAGCTCATGTTATAGACAGAAGCCGCTACATGGCAGACCAATCCGAACTCATCTCTTGGCGTTTCCAGCCCTTCCATTATCTCAGCCAATCATGGCTAGCAGAAAGGTTCCTGTCTTTTTGCCTGGCTAAACCAACTATGCTCGTAATTTAACAATTGTATTCAAATTTACAGATGGCATAGAAGTTTGTTATTAAGGCACATGAAAGTTCACATGTTCCAGAAGGTACTTCTGCCAAAAAACGGATTTAGATTATTTTTTTACGTTTACGTTCAAATGCCTCTCCTGTGAAGTAGTGATGCGCGACATATGCCTAGTTTCCTGAAACATGTCACAGAAGGTATGGTCATGGACAGATTTAATTGATTTGTTGTGCAAGAGTGAACATCTTGAAGGATGAGAGTGATCATGACACTGCAGTCTATGGACTGTCTCAAGCCAAGTTGTCCTCCCTCTCCTTTGTTGCCAGGATGAACTTCATGTCCTCCCACATAAACATTGAAAAACATAATTGAGTAAGATATGCAAATAAATTCCACCATTATAATCCAAATATATTTGAATCACTGATGGATTATTAACAAATGTCTCTGGGTGCACTTTGAGAAATTGATTTGTGTAATCCTAATTTGTGTAATCCTAAACGATTGTGGATGAAATAAAGCTTTTTTCAAGCATGATCTCATTACAAAGAGGAAGTGAAAGGAAAAGTCTTTAAAGAGCGCTGGGTTAATATCTCTGTTTTATCCCCAGGTAATCTTTGTATGGCAACTGACAATAGGGTTTTGTTCTATGCATGGAGGAGCTCAACCTTTTTTTTAATGGCACACATCCAAAGTAGTCCTCCCCATACGCTATCTCTCCCCCATCCGTCTCAACCCATTTCTACGCTAACTAATTACCACAAGGGTTTCTCATCTTTCATCTCTTCTATAAACAAGTTGGCTTACAAAAGACAATCAGAATAATGGAGAAAAGCCTTGACAAATGAGGGACAACATGATTGTGAGGCTGAAGGAAGTAATGAAGATGTGCATTCATCTATCATCTGAGATAAGCTGCAGAGAGACACAATAACACATTTAACTCTGAACTTGGTGCTGAAGTTGTCTAATGTCATAGGCACATAAATAACCAGGCAGGGGACTTTCACTTTGGAAACGAGAGACAAGAGTTATACTAATACATCACATGGTCTGCTTTGTGTCCAGCTCGACAGCATATTAATGGAGTCCTGGATATATTCTCACAATATTGCTAATACTGCTACCTGTACTGCCATAGTGAGATAAGATCAGATGAGTATAACATGATTGTCTCTGCGGGCAAAATTGTCTTGTAGACGTACATACAAGGCTGCTATATCAAAATGATTAATACCTTCAATTGACATTTTACTCACTACAAACTGTATGTACTCACTGCATTTGTGAATCAGGAGCTTGTTGATATATTTTTTTGTATTAACATGAATATGTTTGATCAATAAAGGCACAGAATAATGTGTGTATGTGTTCAACAATCTGCTCTTTGGGGCCGTAATTGCTTAAGGGCAGAAGCTATTATTCAAAATAAAGTGCTCAGAATTGGAGGGGTGTATGCAATATATATTTTTGGAATAGCCTGAAAAGTTGCCTGTAGCAAAAGCTGTCTCACACCCATCATTTTCATGGTCGTTTGTATCAGATGGGCAATTTTAGGTCTTAACTCAACTGAAGTTGCCAAACCAAACATTGCATCCTGTTTACCATGTCTACGTCTGTAAGTACATTGGTTAAGGGTCCAGCTAGTTGTTAACATCTGAACAGAGATCAATCCAAGACAAGGCAGGTCATAACTATAGAAGTCAATGCAACAGCTCTACAATAGCTAATTGCCTTTTGGGCAAATTTTTTCAGAACCACTGTAATGATGACCTTTTCCATAGGTATGAGACAGGACAATATGTAAAGCTTCATCTGAAAAATAAGGCACCACAGGTCATCAGTGCTGCTGGCCCATAAAAATACATTCTCCTCATTCTAGTTCTGTGCTCTGTCCTCTATGCTTAACAACTTTGATGAAATCTTTCGGATCAGTTTCCAGTTTAACTTGACAGTCATCTGCATGTCAACTGAATTGCAACGGTCTCAGTGACCAGCTGTCGTATCTTCTGGTATGTTGGTGGTATTCATGTTGGTGGTATTCATGTTGGTGAATGCTTTCATTGAGTCTCAGAGTCTCTGAGTTCATTGTTGGGAAATACATCTGCATTCTCTTATGACGTTTCTTTATCTCCTAGTGTTTTCTCTTCTTTGTGTACGATTTACACACAGGCAATGCAAATTTCAGCTTGCTGTGGTTAATTTCACCCAAGATGCAACTCAGATAGCCTACTTTTGGTGTCCATTGTAAAGGTTGGATACGTCACACTTGCAGTATCACCAAGTGAAATGTTCCAACCATAGAGTTGCACTGAGTGTACAACATATCAAGGACACCTGCTCTTTCCATGACATAGACTCACCAGGTGAATCCAGGTGAAAGCTATGATCCCTTATTGATGTCACTTGTTAAATCCACTTCAATCTGTGTAGATGAAGGGGAGGAGACATGTTAAAGAAGGAAAGTCCTTGAGACAGTTGAGACATGGATTGTGTATGTGTACCATTCAGAGGGTGAACGGGCATGGCGATTTAAGTGCCTTTTGAACGGGTTATGGTAGTAGGTGCCAGGTGCATTGGTTTGTGTCAAGAACTGCATCACTGCTGGGTTTTTCACCCTCAACAGTTTCCTGTGTGTGTCAAGAATGCTTCACCACCCAATGGACATCAAGCCAACTTGACACAACTGTTGGACGCATTGGAGTCAACGTGGGCCAGCATCCCTTTGGAATGCTTTCGACACCTTGTAGAGTCCATAGTCCGAGGAATTGAGGCTGTTACTACACTTTTAATAACTGTCATTATAATGATGCAGGAAACATTAATTTATTCCCAACCCAACCTGCTGTCAAGACTTCCTACTAAGATAATTACAAAGTGCATGTGCAGAGTTGAAATCAGCACTTCACCACTCTGCACTGGCAGTTCTGTGTACTGTATAGTGGTTGGTTGATGAATTCATCCGCAACCTCCACAGGGCTTTTTCTCCCTCTTCATTAGTTTTCCCCCCATGAAGCGTGGATTAGAGTGGAGCTGGGCTGGCACAGGGGCTGAGGCCCAGACTACACTACTCTCCTACAGCATGATAAAGAGCCTGTATGGTAAACAGATTACAATTGTCCTAGAATTGGCCTGTGCTAATCTCCAGGTTGTAGATGATATCTGTAGACTCAGACTGAGCAGCATACCTCCCAACCTTATAAACTAGGCCTGCATTTCAAATATAGAACAATCAAATAATGTCAGAAAGATACAGTGGGATTCTGAAGTGTTTGTTGACCTGTATAACAAGCCAAACCATTAGTGTCTGTCAATCAGCACTGTGGTGTCTTAAGAATTTAGCATGACCCGGTCTTCCAGCTGCTTGGACATTCTTCATGTGTCAGTGGCCATACCAGTAAAACATATCTGGACTGCCACCAAGCATAACCAGAATACTAATGAACCCTGAAAACAGCAGGTCTACAATATTGTACAAGTGTTGCATTAATGGCATCCCTGTACACCGTTTTCTAGTTTACATTTGACATTTTAGTCATTTAGCAGACACTCTTATCCTTTTTCTCATTTTTCCAGACAAATGGTTAAGACATGCTGTAGCAATAATCATAGCTTGTGTTGTGTATCATTGAATTATGCTTGACATACTGCAGAGAAGTGATTATTTATCTCAGAGCATTAGTAGCAAATACCAGGGAAGGTTCCTCGGGAGGGCTGGCAGAGTCAATCTAGAATATCCAAGTCAGTATGTTTTCATATCTGCTTTAATAAGAGGTAACCATGCTGTTCTATGTCTTCCTTTGTATACAGTACACAAATCCTGGCTTGCTAAGTACTCCCACCTCTCTGTGAAGGCAGTTCTGATTTAATGAGACTGGTTCTGTGGTTTGGATAATGGAACTAGGGTAATCTACAGTTACGGTCTAACCCTCATTTTTTAAATTCATTTTTGTTATTTGTCCAAACTACTAGGCATCATGAACTTATGTACCTTGATGTTGTATCTGGTTTGCTCCTACAGACAGTGAGTCGCGTGGCCTTGGCTTGCTGTAAAAAGCAGGCAGATGTTAGAATGTGCAAAACGAGTGACCTAAGCAACTTTGAGCATGGTATGATCGTCAGTGCCAGGCGCAACGGTGCCAGTATTTTAGAAAGGGCCGGCCTCCTGGGCTTTTCACGTATATGACTGTGTCTAGGGATTTCCGAGAATGGTGAGACAATCAAAAAACATCAAGTCGGCGGCAGTCCTTTGGGCAAAAACAGCTTGTTGATGAGAGATGATGACCCGGCACGAGTTGGGGCTCCCTAATAAACTGTGTGTAGATACACTACCGGTCAAAAGTTTTAGAACAGCTATTCATTCAAGGGTTATTCTTTATTTTTACAATTTTCTACATTGTAGAATAATAGTGAAGACATCAAAACTATGAAATAACACATATGGAATCATGTAGTAACCAAAAAAGTGTTAAACAAATCAAAATGTATATTTGATATTTGAGATTCTTCAAAGTAGCCAACCTTTGCCTTGATGACAGCTTTGCACACTCTTGGCATTCTCTCAACCAGCTTCATGAGGTAGTTACCTGGAATGGATTTCATTTAACAAGTGTGCCTTGTGGAATTTGTGGAAATTTAATTCCTTCTTAATGTGCCAATCAGTTTCCTTCTTTTGAGCCAATCAGTTGTGTTGTGACAAGGTGGGGGGTGAGGGGGTATACAGAAGATAGCCCTATTTGGTAAAAGACCATCATGCGCTATGATGAAACTGGCTCTCATGAGGACCGCCACAGGAATGGAAGACCCAGAGTTACCTCTGCTGCAGAGGATAAGTTCATTCGAGTTACCAGCCTCAGAAATTGCAGCCCAAATGAATGCTTCACAGAGTTCAAGTAACAGACACATCTCAACATCAACTGTTCAGAGGAGAACGTGGGAATCAGGCCTTCATGGTCGAATTGCTGCAAAGAAACCACTACTAGCCAGTTTCATCTGACCTTGTCACAACACAACTGGCTCAAACGCATCAAGAAACAAGAAAATCCACAAATTAACTTTTAACAAGGTAAACCTTTTAATTGAAATGCATTCCGGATGACTACCTCATGAAGCTGGTTGAGAGAATGCCAAGAGTGTGCAAAGCTGTCATCAAGGCAAACTTTGAACTTTGGCTACTTTGAAGAATCTCAAATATCAAATATATATTTTGATTTGTGTAACACTTTTTTGGTTACTACATGATTCCATATGTGTTATTTCATAGGTTGATGTCTTCACTATTATTCTGTAATGTGAAAATAGTCAAAATAAAGAATAACCCTTGAATGAATAGCTGTTCTAAACTTTTGTACGGTAGTGTATGCTGGCTAGTATCTGTGTCCGTATGAATGTCTCAATTCAGAGCTATTATTAGTCTTTAGTAGCTATTATTGCATTCTCAAAGATATTGCTTAATCTTTGATAAATCTATAAATTCTTTACATCAGGGGTGTCAAACTCATTCCACGGAGGGCCGAGTGTCTGCAGCTTTTTATGTTTTTCCTTTCAATTAAGACCTAGACAACCAGATGAGGGGAGTTCCTTACTAATTAGTGATCTTAATTCATCAATCAAACCCGCCGATACTCGGCCCTCCATGGAATCAGTGCTTTACCACTACTCTCCTGGGGAATGTAAGGTGGTTCAGGTCTATTGTTTCATTTAAGGGATACTTCGGGATTTTTGCAATGAAGCCCTTTATCTACTTCCCTAGTCAGATGAACTCATGGATATATTTTTTATGTCTCTGCATCCAGTATAAAGGAAGTTTGTTGCGGAATTATTGTAATTAAAAGGAGAGACTTTTACATTTCTTCAAAACAAGTCAACTTATTATTTAATTACTGCAGTAATGGAGCTTGTCAACAAGCCCCCCCCCCATAGGTGATTCATTGAGAGCCCAACCAGCAGGACTAAGCCACATCATTTTATAGCAAAGTCCATCCTCCTGGATGTTCATGACAAATCACAGATGAGAGAATTTCTACAAAGGCACATTTTGCTCTCATGCAACAGACATCAACATTTACATGGCGCCAAATATCTGTCTCTAGTTCATTTACTGCTTGCTAGTGTAACGGATGTGAAATGGCTAGCTAGTTAGCGGGTACGCGCTACTAGCGTTTCAATCAGTTACGTCACTTGCTCTGAAACCTACAAGTAGTGTTGCCCCTTGCTCTGCAAGGGCCGCGGCTTTTGTGGAGAGATGGGTAACGACGCTTCGTGGGTGTCAGTTGTTGATGTGTGCAGAGGGTCCCTGGTTCGCGCCCGTGTCGGGGCGAGGGGACGGTTTAAAGTTATACTGTTACATTGGTGCCGTGACCCGGATCACTGGTTGCTGCGGAAAAGGAGGAGGTTGAAAGGGGGGTGAGTGTAACGGATGTGAAATGGATAGCTAGTTAGCGGGTACGCGCTACTAGCGTTTCAATCAGTTACGTCACTTGCTCTGAAACCTACAAGTAGTGTTGCCCCTTGCTCTGCAAGGGCCGCGGCTTTTGTGGAGCGATGGGTAACGACGCTTCGTGGGTGTCAGTTGTTGATGTGTGCAGAGGGTCCCTGGTTCGCACCCATGTCGGGGCGAGGGGACGGTTTAAAGTTATACTGTTACACTTGTACACAAATACTAATGCAACCTAGAATACTAAATCCTTTCTTTAAAGAAACTGGAGATTGGTTCTCCCTGTTACCGACAGACACTTATCACGGAATGGAATGTTCACTTATCAACAATCCATCGTAAATCCACTGTCAGTGTTAAATCTACCAGAGGCCCACTTTCAGTCCAAACACACATATGAGAGTGTTCTAAAAACCGTCTATTCTGTTGCGTAAAACAACCATTTGATGCAATAATAGTATTATAACATAATCTTGTAATTTCTGTTCTGACAAGTTAAAGGCAGTTTCGCGAGCCAATGGTAACTAGCGTTAGCACAATGACTTCACGCTAGTTAGCAATTGTGCTAATGCTAGTTAGCAACTTCCTTCAAACTGCACGCAGAGACATAAAGATGGTATCCACGAGTTCATTGCCAAAATCCTGAGGTATCCCATTAAGCATCTCAAGGATGACAAAAGCTAAGCATTTCCTTGTTCTTTCTTTGGTCAATATAACCTGTTTTGGCACATGAACCGCTAGCAGGACACCTACGACAACATCCGGTGAAATTGCAGAGCGCGAAATTGAAAATACAAAAATCGCAATATTAAACATTCATGAAAATACAAGTGTCATACATCATTTAAAAGCTTAACTTCTTGTTAATCCAACCGCGTTGTCAGATTTCCAAAAGGCTTTACGGCGAAAGCATACCATGCGATTATCTGAGGACAGCGCCTCACATCAAAATACTTTTTCAACCAGCACAGGCATCACAAATAGCGATTAAATAAATCACTTACCTTTGAAGATCTTCCTCTGTTTGCAATCCCAAGGGTCCCAGCTACACAATTAATGGTTGTTTTGTTTGATAAAGTCCTTCTATATATCCAAAAAAGTCAGTTTAGTTGGAGCCAATGATCTCAGTAATCCACTCGTTCAACATGCATACAAACAAATCCAGAAAGTTACTGGTAAAGTTCGTCCAAACAAGTCAAACGATGTTTCTAATTAATCCTCAGGTACTCTAATATCTAAATAAACGATAATATTTAAGACGGAGAATAGTAAGTTCAATAGGGAAGATAAATAACAAAGAGCACGCACCTCATTCACGCGTCAACAAGACTACTTTCCTAATGAGAGACACCTTGGAAAAACTACAACTACTTGCTCATTTTTTCAAAAAACAAGCCTGAAGCCCTTTCTAAAGACTGTTGACATCTAGTGGAAGCCATAGGTACTGCAATCTGGGTCCTATCTATTTGTATTTCCCATAGGCTAGCACTGAAATGGCCTGTGACCTAAAAAACAAAACAATTCCAGGTGGATTTTCCTCTGGGTTTTGCCTGCCATATTAGTTCTGTTATACTCACATACATTATTTTAAAACTTCAGAGTGTTTTCCATCCAATGCTACCAAGTATATGCATATCCTAGCTTCTGGTCCTGAGTAACAGGCAGTTTACTTTGGGCGCGTCAGTCATCCGAAATTCCAAACACTAACCAGTCTCCAAAACAGGTTAACCTCTGTTCAAGTTGTTTTCTACTATCCTTGAATTGCTTCACTTCTCTCATTGTCTTGGAAACAATAGGTTGTTTGTTAAGCGTGAGTTCTTTGTAGACAGATATGCAGAATAGCTTTTACATTGACCTCTTAGTGATAGATAAGGTTGCTTACTTTTTCAGCCTCCGGAGTTTATCCAAGTGCATCCATATGTAAACAAAGAAAGAGCATGCAGAAATCATTAGAGCCACTAGAGATGAGTCTGTGTTCAAAACAGTCAAGGTTTTGAATAACATTACCCATGATGGTATCTTACCTTGCAGTGGAATTGGCTGTGTGTCTTTGGATATCTTTCACAGTGGGGATCAATGGTTTGGGAATAGAGGAGAGGGAGAAATGCAGGGGTTTGATAACTTGATGGGTTTCCATGGGCAACCAGTAATAGACCACAATGCAATCATATGGCACATGAGTAAACACATTTGTTGCATGTCGCGTTTAGTCATTTTGATGAGACTTGGAATAATTGTACCCCAACCGGCCTCGTAAGAGCCTTCTCCAGTATCCATCTCCACATTTAGTTTTTTCTCAATCTGACTGTAAATAGTGCCCGTCCACTCAATACACAATAGCCTTTCCGGCTCAGCCGCAATGATCTGGCGTTTACAGAGATCAGCAAAGGCGTATGCAATGCAGGTTTCATGTCTTCCACCCCATAGGAGTATTTATTTTTCCTACGGTCAGTCCCCTTGGCCTTTTACAGACTCCCACGACATAGTCTCATTGCTGTTAAATAGTGTTCATTAACCTGAATGAAAATGAATAATGTTTTGGGCCCGGTAAACAAATGTTGCTTCCTCTATCTGTCATAGTCTCACAAAGACAAGGAATTACTTACCTGCTGCACCTTTGTAAATTGCTTCCTCCATCTGCAGACTCATTTTCCTATGACTACACTCTCAGAAAAAAAGGTGCTATCTAGAACTTAAAAGGTTATTTGGCTGTCCCCATAGGAGAACACTTTGAATAACCATTTTTGGTTCTAGATAGAACCCCTTTGGTTCCAGGTATAAACCCTTTTGGGTTTCATGTAGAACGCTTTCCATAGAGCGTTCTGCATGGAACCCAAAAGGGTTCTACCTGGAACCAAAAAGGGCTCTCCTATGGAGACAGCCAAAGAACCATTTTGGAACACTTTCTGCTAAGAGTGTATCAATCAGACCAGTCATCTCGCCCTATTTACACCAATAGTTAACTAGAAATGTTTAAAGTTAGAGTGAATGCAGGGAAGTGAACATCTGAGATCTGTCTGTCAAATAACCTAGCTGCCTGCCTTGTAATTTCACAGTAATTGAATGTCATTGTTTAGAAATTCCTTTTGAATTTCCTTTTGAAATACTCTCTTCTCAGCAGAGAATTTCCATTTAATAGCTCTGCATCACCATCACTGATAAACCGTATGTTTAGTATTAGATTATGTCCATGAATAGGCTTACTGTATGGGTGTACACATTGAATCAGCCACCTTGACTCTACCCGATCAATACATCAATCTCAATATATAAGGTATATTGAGATAAGCAATGCAGGCTATACTGTAGAAGTAGAGACCATAATGATAAATTGATTACATTGAATCAATCAGTTCTTGAAGTAATCCCGTCTCCAAAGAGATATTCAGAGGCTAATTCCCTATTACGATTGGCTGCTTTTAACCTTGTTGACATAGCTAGCATCACACAGCTAGCATCACACAATCTGTCATTTATGAACATTATTATACACAAGCAGGAATCAATACATTACATCAGGGGGGTCAGATCAACCATGCAGTGTTCTTACTGTATAGTAAACATTTCATATAGATCCATTAGAATGCGAAGAAGGGTCCTTCCCACTACTACAGGGTCTGCTATGTTGCACTTATTCAACATCATATAGCTGTCATTCATATGTAGGTGAAATACATTAGCATGGTGGCACTAGCCCTAGAATTATTGTCATGTGAAAGCTTGTGTTGTTTCCATACATAGAGGGCTACATCAGAAACTGGAATATTTTCACTGATGATAATTGTTATGATGACTGTCTGCCTAAAACACTCAGCAACACATATGCGTTGTTTTCCTCCATAAAATTGCCTCGATTTTCCCCAACATCAGGTATTCAGCACTTCAGTAATCTGCCCTCATTTTGTAATGTCATGAACTGTGTCTGGGATTGAACTGTGCCTGGGAACCAGAGTATGTGAGCAGAGTGGACTGGTTGGAAAACCCGCTCATCACTCATGGAGCGGTGCTTACACACCACTTCCATGTGCCACATCCTTTTCCATCTCTCTGCTGAAAACCGCTATGCGCTCCAAATTCGCTCCAGTCATTAAAATCACAATTTAACCAACACACAGCTATTTCTGTGACTACCTGTAACTACAATTTGGTTTTGAAGTATTGAAACCAAACCATATGATTTGAATGAAAAGTCTTTGAATAAACAACAGGAAAAGGTGGCTCTAAGAAGCGCTGTTTGAGAAACAGACGCCTCACAAGTCCTCAACTGGCAGCTTCATTAAATAGTACCCGCAAAACACCACTCTCAATGTCAACAGTGAAGAGGTGACTCCGGGATGCTGGCCTTCTAGGCAGAGTTCCTCTGTCCAGTGTCTGTGTTCTTTTTCCCATCTTAATCTTTTATTTTTATTGGCCAGTCTGAGATATGGCCTTTTCTTTGCAACTCTGCCTAGAAGGCCAGCATCCCGGAGTCACCTCTTCACTGTTGACATTGAGAGTGGTGTTTTGCGGGTACTATTTAATGAAGCTGCCAGTTGAGGACTTGTGAGGCGTCTGTTTCTCAAACTAGACACTCTAATGTACCTGTCCTCTTGCTCAGTTGTGCACCGGGGCCTCCCACTCCTCTTTCTATTTACTGAGTCTAACGATTCACTGGTCTCTTTTCCCCATGATTCTCATGTTCATGAACTAATCATGTTCATGAACTAAAAAAATTAAAAGTTCATTTTAGGTTTGGTAACCCCTATGCTAATTCCTCATGACTCTTTTGCCCATTCTAGAATAAGACTACAAAAAATGTAAATATTTTTCAGAATAAAACAATTTTATCCAGTTTGCAAACTTTTCCCATATTGTAGCCGAATTCGTAGAATGCTTGTGTGCTTCTTTCAGCGCCCCCATGGCTTTATTGAAATCCTTTAGTGTCGCTTTACAGGGAGAATCAGGGCCGTCTGTCGCCATATCAATAGTTATTATTCCCAAACTTCTCCCGACGGTGTCCAGGGTGTTTAGATTTCTTCACTCCGGTCTATAATACACACCATCTATGAACTATTTTCCAAGGTAGCGCTACCCACTTCCCTGAAGAATAGTTAGGGTATTTGTGCCTATTAATTGGTCACAGCACTTAATACCTTGTATTAGAACCAATACTATAGTGTCTGCAAATGTATTACTGGAGAATACGGATGACTTAATGTCTTATTCCAGTATGGCGCCTCATATTACTGTTGTCGATAACACACATTACCAAAATTATTCACACTTGTCTTCCTATTTCCACATAATCTGTCATGGTTCCCCCTCCCCATAGGGCATAAACCAACCTCTCTCCTTATTGCTACTGCTAATACACGTAACTCAGATAGTGTTTGAATATCTTGTTGCTTTTCTTTTAACCATGCAATACCTTCAGAATTTATAGGCAACCTTCTTATCATTATCCACATACACTCTACTGCCTCACTGTCACTGCAGCTGGGACTTTCATCCATTTTACAGGTCTCGCAGGGGCATACCCCCCCTAGGGACCTATTCTATACGGAACCTACCCTACACTGTATTATCACTCATGGATCTCGCAGAGAAAAACCTCCACTTGGGACCAATCCATAAAGGAACCCACCCTACACCTTATATCAGCCTGGATCTCGCAGAGAAAAACCTCCACTTGGGACCTATCCTTAAAGGAACTCACCCTACACCTTATATCAGCCTGGATCTCGCAGAGAAAAACCTCCACTTGGGACCTATCCTTAAAGGAACTCACCCTACACCTTATATCAGCCTGGATCTCGCAGAGAAAAACCTCCACTTGGGACCTATCCTTAAAGGAACTCACCCTACACCTTATATCAGCCTGGATCTCGCAGATGAAAAACTCTACTCGGGACCTATCCTTATGGAACCTACCCTACACCATATATTTATGACCGGTCGTTACACAATGGGCCTACTGAATAAACTCTGGCTTTCTAGGTCCGTTTCATATAATTGTTCAGCCTACATCTCCCCAAGATGTAAAAATGAGTGGAAACAGGTGTAGGAACTGTGCCTACCTTGTTTGTTGCCAGCTCCTGCTCCACTGATCTGGGCTCTCTGATTTGACTATAAACCGTGGAGAACCCTGCTCGCAGTGCCAACTGTTAGGTTCTAATTATCAGAGTAAGAACTTCCCAAAGGACCGAACAGCTGAATCGACCAAAACATGTTTACAATAGTGGTGGTATATGTACCCCACTTTGGGTGGAGTCTCCTCCTTCTCGCTAAACACTATCTTTATTGCTAGGCAGGAAACTAAGTGATACGGGCAATACACTTTTCCTTCTCCCTTAACGTGACTTGACCTGACCTCGACCCCCTTCATCACTAATCCATGGCTCTCTCCCCTTAACAATGCCTGCCACGTGATCGTTTTCCCTACACTCAGTACATTCCAAGCTTAATTGCACCCACCATATACCTTCCTCCTACAGCAAACCATTCACTTTTGGTGTAGACCCTCTAAACCATAGCACTCAATATTTCAATAGAATACCTGATAATTAACCCTATTTCAAGTTCTGGAGTTAGAACCCAGAATCCTTCAAGGCTGCATGTCATATTAAATAGCAAATAAACACTCTAGATAGGTCAGGAGCCAGACAGGTAGCCTAAGAATGATTTATTTTATGTAGATTATATTATTTCAATTATGTCAAGGCTATAGACTACAAAGAACTAAATTGTGAAACATTTGTGAGTGTGACACATTAAGCTGTCAGGGACATTAAGTGCTCAGCATTTAAACAACAGTTTGTTGTAATAAATCATAGTCTGTAAATTGCACATAATATAGGCTGTGACTTAGAATTAAATACAAATTAAATGAAAAATGCCTTTATAGGCTCCATCTACAGAGCCTTTGACTTCCTTTTTAGAAACACGAGTTTGGCCAGAGTCTGTGGCTTCAGGCTCATGTGATGGTGCCTGGAGAGCAGGCAGGCAGCGGAAAATACCCTCTCAGCATTTGCAGAGCCACAGGGGATGCTAAACACCCTTCGGGCCACTCTTGCCAGGCTGGGCAGGGATGTGTAGTTTTTATAAAAACTTTTCTGTATGTATGCATAAAGGATTTTTGTTAAAATAAAGCTATCAAAATGGCTCCTTGAAAGAGGTAATATGCCATGCCTATTTGTCCAAAATCAATGATGGCCTATTGTATAGATAAGCTAGTGGAATGAAAATGAACACAACTTTTAAGACATTTGATTTTTTTGTTTATAAATACTTTGCTACAATGGCACACTTAGCTAGATACCCACTTCGTTCCTTTCTGTTAGCACGTGCATGTAGTAAGGACACCATCATACTTTTGGGATACCTGTTTTTTCAGATTCCTTTTCAGACACTACATAACCACACTCCCTCTCTTGCTCTTGGTCCTACTCGACTTGATTTGTCACCTTTTGTGTTTTATCATTCTTTCTGAAAATGTGTTGCATTGTAGATGACAGTAGCTAAAGTAAGGGGCTATAGCAGCACACAAGTAGACTACAAATGCATGCTGGGCCGGGCATGGCATGAGCTCGTGAAGTGAGCTCTACTGGAGCACTATTGGTGCTCCAGTAGAGTGGTGGTGGCACATCAATGCGAGCTGTGGCAAGAAGGTTTGCTGTGTCTGTCAGCATAGTGTCCAGAGCATGGAGGCGCTACCAGGAGACAGGCCAGTACATCAGGAGACGTGGAGGAGGCCGTAGGAGGGCAACAACCCAGCAGCAGGACCGCTACCTCCGCCTTTGTGCAAGGAGGAGCACTGCCAGAGCCCTGCAAATTGACCTCCAGCAGGCCACAAATGTGCAAGTGTCTGCTCAAACGGTCAGAAACAGACTCCATGAGGGTGGTATGAGGGCCCAACGTCCACAGGTGGGGGTTGTGCTTACAGCCCAACACCGTGCAGGACGTTTGGCATTTGCCAGAGAACACCAAGATTGGCAAATTCGCCACTGGCGCCCTGTGCTCTTCACAGATGAAAGCAGGTTCACACTGAGCACATGAGCACGTGACAGACGTGACAGAGTCTGGAGACGCCGTGGAGAACGTTCTGCTGCCTGCAACATCCTCCAGTATGACCGGTTTGGCGGTGGGTCAGTCATGGTGTGGGGTGGCATTTCTTTGTGGGGCCGCACAGCCCTCCATGTGCTCGCCAGAGGTAGCCTGACTGCCATTAGGTACCGAGATGAGATCCTCAGAGCCCTTGTGAGACCATATGCTGACACATGCACATTTGTGGCATGCTGGAGGTCATTTTGCAGGGCTCTGGCAGTGCTCCTCCTTGCACAAAGGCGGAGGTAGCGGTCCTGCTGCTGGGTTGTTGCCCTCCTACGGCCTCCTCCACGTCTCCTGATGTACTGGCCTGTCTCCTGGTAGCGCCTCCATGCTCTGGACACTATGCTGACAGACACAGCAAACCTTCTTGCCACAGCTCGCATTGATGTGCCATCCTGGATGAGCTGCACTACCTGAGCCACTTGTGTGGGTTGTAGACTCCGTCTCATGCTACCACTAGAGTGAAAGCACCGCCAGCATTCAAAAGTGACCAACACATCAGCCAGGAAGCATAGGAACTGAGAAGTGGTCTGTGGTCACCACCTGCAGAATCACTCCTTTATTGGGGGTGTCTTGCTAATTGCCTATAATTTCCACCTTTTGTCTATTCCATTTGCACAACAGCATGTGAAATGTATTGTCAATCAGTGTTGCTTCCTAAGTGGACAGTTTGATTTCACAGAAGTGTGATTGACTTGGAGTTACATTGTGTTGTTTAAGTGTTCCCTTTATTTTTTTGAGCAGTGTATAATGCTCACCCTAGTCACACCCCGACATAACCAACATAGAGAATAAAAGGCTCTCTATGGTCAGGGCGTGACATTTATGCCATTTTCTGATATCAAACTTTAAATTTCTATGGAAGTCTTTTGCTTTCTTAGTAGGTGGATAATAAGCCGCCAAACGCATCGCTTCCAGGTTGTAAGTGTGGTGGTCTCATAGAAAATAACAGATCTTAATGGAAAATTAAAGTGCGAAACACAAATAGAACATTTCAAATAGTTTGTTCTGCCACTCAATTTGCATTTCATTTACAGAGGCTTAGTTATCTATTCCTGTCAGGAGAAAGGGATCTGTAGTCATGTGAAAATAATGTGGTTGGGATATAGTCACTCCACTCAATTTGTTTCCGGTGAGCTCGTTTACATTTGACTCCTGTGTCTGTTCCTATTTAGTAGTCAGTACGTCAACCCTCTTTCTGACGCGTAGATGAAAATGGAAGCCATGATACCTGCCAGCCAAGGTCCAAAATAAAGATGCCTTCTGGAAACAACAATTGATTTCTGCTTAAGATTGAAAAAGTATCAAGGCTGAGTTTGAATAATGGAATGGCTTGAAATTAGGGCTGACCCCACTTGTGACCGGCTCAATTCAGTCTTATGTAGCAAAATTTGAAATTGTGTTTTTTACATTGGATAAAAGTAGAGCCTCTGAGCTAGAAAATGGTATATCATACACTACAGTTGAGGAACAATGGCAAAATAATTCTGCTTTGAAAGTTGATAACCTTGTAACTAGTAACCTCACTTTTGAGGAAATGGCCCTTGAATGTTTTGGTAAACCTACTGGAGAGCTCTTCTTTGTCTGCATCCATTCAGCATTGTTCACACCCTCTTAAGCCTTAGCCCCAACCATCTCGTCAAGGACTCACATGTGAGGCCATGTACAAAACAACCAAAGATTTGAAGAGTAAAGGCTGGTTTATACCACGGGTGTGTTCGTAAATTCAATCTGGAGTGCCAGAGTTCGCTCAGAGTGTGGTCTGGGCGTTCGTAAACTCAGAGCGTTTCAATCTCAAAGTGTTCAGAGCGCACACTGGACGCTCTGGCCGAGTTGTGGGGTTGATCTGAGCGATCTGACCTAACAACAGAAGTCAAGC
This sequence comes from Salvelinus namaycush, assembly GCF_016432855.1. Taxonomy (NCBI): domain Eukaryota; kingdom Metazoa; phylum Chordata; class Actinopteri; order Salmoniformes; family Salmonidae; genus Salvelinus; species Salvelinus namaycush. Next base: position 33,373,514 of record NC_052329.1, on the reverse strand, counting down.
ACCTAAGCGAACAGGCTAACTTCCTAGATACTTCCAGACACAAATGAGAGAACCGCTCACTCTGACCATTTTACTCTATTTACCCATTTTTCTGCGCTCTGGCACACTCTGGCTCTGAAGTTGGAGTAGATAACCAGAGGGAATTTACCAGCTACGTCTATCGACAGTTGTCGCAGTGACATCATGAACATTCTATTGAAATATTTGCATAGTGGAATCTTTTGTTTAGACATGTAGCTAGCTAGCTAAACAATTAACCATAATCCCAACTCATAAAGTTACTACTGTGCACCAATCTACAGATAGCTAACCAACTATGTTATCTAACAAATGGCTCTGAGATACGAATAATATTACCACACAGTTAGCGAGCTAGCCAGCTAACGTTACCTAGCTACCTAACAGTATGCTTTAACTTAAAATGAAAATGACTTTGACAAAATTAGAAACGTGTACTACCTGAAAATGTATCTCGCTAGACTATCTTACCCATATACATTGATGGACGCTTCTCCCTCTCTGTCACGGATGCCATGAACATGGTTGCTCTTAGTTCGAAGATGTAATCCGGAGACAGGTGTTTTATACAACAGCCTTCTGTTGGTTCTCTTTGACTCCCTCTGCATATTTGCAATCAAATGCCAGAATTTTCTCCATCTCCTTAGCTATCATACTCTAATTCCACTGGGCATTCATCCGATTTCAAATCTCTGTCCTCCAGAAAGTGGAGTTCTACTACGTGATATATTTTACAAAAAGCAGCGTTAGAAAGGATTACAAGGACTACACATACTGACAAGCTCATGTTATAGACAGAAGCGTGCTACAGTACATGACAGAGCAACCAAACAAATCTCTCGGCATGTCCAGCCAATCCATTATCTCAGCCAATCATGGCTAGCGGGAAGGATCCTGTTTTTTTCCGTGGCTAAACCAACTAGGCTCTACATTTTAAAATTGTATTCATATTTACAGATGGCATACTGTAACGGCAGCGTTCCCTCTCTTCATGAGAAGAGGAGGTGTAGCAGGGATCGGACCAAGACGCAGCGTAGCTCGTGTTCAACATGATTTTAATTACGAAAATACTGAACACTAAACAACTACAAAATAACAAATGTGGCTAACCGATACAGTCCTAGCTGGTGCAGAGAAAACACAGAGACAGGAAACAACCACCCACAAATCCCCAACACAAAACAAGCCACCTATATATGATTCCCAATCAGGGACAACGATTGACAGCTGCCTCTGATTGAGAACCATATTAGGCCGAACACAGAAACAAACAAACTAGACACACAACATAGAATGCCCACCCAGCTCACGTCCTGACCAACACTAAAACAAGCAAAACACACAAGAACTATGGTCAGAACGTGACACATACAAGTTTGTTATTAAGGCACATGAAAGTTTGCATGTTCCAGAAGGCATTTCTGCAACAAAAAAAACGCATTTTGATTTAAAAAAATAATGTTTATGTTCAAATGGCTCTCCTGTTAAGTAGTGAAACTCGACATACGCCTAGTTTCCTGTAATGAGTCACATTTAGTCGACTGGTCGATTGTTTGGTCAATAGGCTGTTGGTCGACTAAGATTTCTTTAGTCAAGCAGTAGCAGATATATAAAAACTATGTATGGCATACGAGACACCTGACACGTCTGATTTACGCCTTTCTGAGTTGACTAACCCATTGCGGAAGCCAGGGATGGCATACTAGTATCATCAGTAGTACATTTAGCCAGTGGTGGAAAAAGTACCCAATTGTCATACTTGAGTAAAAGTAAAGACACCTTAATAGAAACTGACTCGAGTGAAAGTGAAAGTCAACCAGGAAAAAAATACTTGCGTAAGAGTCTAAATGTAATTGCTAAAATGTACTTAATATCAAAAGTAAAAGAACAAGTATACGTCATTTCAAATTCCTTATATTAAGCAAAGCAGACAGCCACATTTTCCAGTTTTTTCTTTATTTACGGATAGCCAGGGGCACTCTCCAACATAATTCACAAATGCAGAATGTGTTTAGTGAATCCACCAGAACAGACGCAGTATTGATGACCAGGGATGTTCTCTTGATAAGTGTGTACATTAGACCATTTCCCTGTCCTGCTAAGCATTCAAAATGTAACAAGTACTTTTGTTTGTCAGGGAAAATGAATGGAGTAAAAAGTACATCATTTTCTTTAGGAATGTAGTGAAGTAAAAGTAATCAAAAATATTAATAGTAAAGTACAGATACCCCAAAAAATTACTTAAGTACTTCACACAACTGCATTTAGACAACTGTTAATTCCCATCATTTCTAATATACAATATTTGTTTTGTTACGGTAATTTCTGTTAATGCATTTAATATATTATTATTACAGTCTTACCGTTGTCCTTGTAGGAGTGGACATGTTGTTTGCAGAGCGCAAAACAGTTTTGGTTTATTTAATCCCATTTATGAGTTGTCAATTTATTAAACGTATTTTGTTTGGAGCGCTCCTGTCAATCTTGAGTAGGAACACACACATGATTACACACAGAAGTAGGGCTAGGCTACCTGGCCTGCGTGCAAATGTAGGCCTACAAATCTGCCCATTTGGGGATCTGATACAATTTATGATTGTCTTAACTCACCATCACTGTGGAGCTTCTCAAAGTAATTTTTTGTTTGCCTCAAACAGCATGTAAACAAAGTCTGTTTTTACATCCATTGAGAATGAAAATAGTTCCTCAACGCAGCTTATTTGAAAAATCTTTACAACTCTCTCCCTTTTGATAACCACTCAGCACGAAAGCGAAACAAATGACATGCTCTGATCTGTCATAAAATATGCCTACCCGATAACTTCTTATCCCTTGCACAAATAGTCTACAGCTGTGTCTGTCTGTAGCTCACTAGAGCAGGAAACTCTGAGAGCCCAGAATATTTTATACAATGTTGCAAGTTTGCTAACACCAGCTTTGGACCAAGTTAATAGTTCATACAATGTTTACAATGACGGCCTACCCCGGCCACACCCTAACCTGGACGACGCTGGGCCAATTGTACGCTGTCCTATGGGTATCCCAGTCACGACCAGTTGTGATTCAGCCTGGAATCGAACCAGGGTCTATAGTGATGCCTCTAGCACTGAGATGCAGTGCCTTAGACCGCTGCACCATTACTTTTACGTATTGGCAGTGGCAATATAAGTTACTTTTAGATTAGTATCATTTTAATTTAGATAGAGTTTTGATTAATCACATGACAAGGATTTGGAGATATGAAGACTTTATTAAGAATGAAATGAAACTGTTCTACGGAAATGTGGATATTAAAATCATAACTGGCACGCGATCAGTAGAAATGGTACGATAACTTAGCACTCCAAATGGAAAAGGTTAGCAACCGCTGGTGTAGCCTATACCGGCAACTTCAGGATCATAGTGGCAGAATCTGTGAAGGTCAGCAGCAGCAGGCAACGGGGGGAGGAAGGTCGGGAACAGGTTTTTTTCTTCTGGTTAGGCTATATTGATCTCTGGCTCCCTCTTTAGTAATTTGTGTATCTTCATTTTTAATCGCAGTGCTTAAAGCATCAGACAAGCTCAGTAGCCTACAGATAGTTGATTTTATCCAAACATAGGTTGTGTCTATATATGGAAAAATCGATTGGTCAAAAGAACAGATGACTCTCGGTCGACCAAGAGTTTTTATGGGAGCAGGTCCAACTGGCTTGATGCCAAAGTCCCCAGAAATGTGCTGCTTTTAGTGGATTACATTCTGGGGTTTTAGCTTTATTCTTGAGATAAAGCTGTTCAATACAAGCACATCTAATCTCAATTAGAATAACAGCGTTTGTGCCTGAATCAATTTTTGAAAAGGTTTACATCCTCCTCTGGGGCTCTCTGGAATTATTAAGCCCCTCCACACTTCTGCTTTAAATGCAAAGCTAAATTGGGGACTGTAAATTCACATGGGCTCAAGCCATTGACTAAAGCTTTTTGTAAATGACTGATGCCTTTGCTCTCCTACTTTATCTGTGTAAAGGTTACACCTTCAGTGGTGCTACTGCTGTTGTGCGTATTGGGCTGACTTTTATATTGGGCTGACTGATTTCAGGTTGTAAGTTTAAGAGATTTTAAGGAGGTTTGGCAATCGATGATGAAATATAAAGTATTTTTTCTCTCTTTTGTCAACGTGCATGCCAAACAGCTATTGAGATCCACAGTGACATGTAAGGTGTATTCGGGAAGTATTCAGACCTCTTGACTTTTTCCACATTTTGTTATGTTACAGCCTTATTCTAAAATTGATTTAATCATTTCCCCCCCTCATCAATCTACCCACAATACCCCATAATGATAAAGAAAAAACAGGTTTATATACATTTTTGCACGATTATTAAAACCGGAAATATCATATTAACTTATTAACATATTAACAGACCCTTTACTTAATACTTTGTTGAAGCACCTTTGGCAGTGATTACAGCCTCAAGTCTTGTGTTTTTCTACCTTTTTCTTGTTCTAGGTAAGTGGGAGAGTTCTTTAAACCTGTGTGTGTGCCAGAGGGGAAATGGAGGCACGTGATCCTCCTTGGTGTTCAGGGACTTCAGAAGAGACACAGTAAGACAACAGCTCCTCACTGTACTCAACACTCAGCATTACATGATGTTCCTGCTCTTCTGCTTTTCTCTCCAGTATACCACACACAGAGGAACATTTTCTTTTAATGTTGCATTTCAAGCTTTTTAATTGGCACTGAGTCACATCGGAAGTATTTGGGAAAATCAAATCTGTTATTCATGTTTGATGGGGATTTAGGGGTGGAGACCTAGTTTGAGATCCTATTATTAGGAGATTGATGATATGTTACATTTGATGACAGGATTAACATGACCTAAGGTACATATACAGTACTACGGTACTATAGTTACTCATGCATATTATATCACTCTAAACTTGTAATTAACTTGAACCAGAAACGTTTAGTTTAAACCAGGAACTTTTGTTTTGGTCAATGTCCAAGTAGTGCTCAAGGCGATTTTGTTCAGAGGGGCACCTTTCCTTATTCCAGGCTCTGTGGTGGTCATAGTATGCACTGGAGCCCAGAGGATTGCTCCTTCTCTAGCGGGATTGCCTGGGCGTCAGACGTCAGGGGGTTGTGATAAATAAAATGTCTCTAAGCCTCGTCTTTTACGTCACCCGTACAAGGATGTAGGGCGTGTGGCCCAGGATGATGAGGCTGGCCTCTTTTCCCCAGGAATATTTGCTAAAAGCAGGTGACAAATGGACGTGCACTAGCCTCCGAGGCACAGCAATGACAGGTTGAAGCTAGATGATGTGACTGAAATGTCAATTCTGAGATGACCGAGTAAGGAAACAGTTGTGAAATGGTGCCTGTATGTTTTCATTGTAGCTAAGGCATCACCAATATGTAGCCAACAACAGTCGTAAAGCTGACAAAGGCTATAACTAATACAGTACAGTGGATTTGGAAAGTATTCAGACCCCTTGACCTTTTCCACATGTTGTTACTTTACAGCCATATTCTAAAATGGTTTACATAGTTTTTTCCCCTCATCAATCTACACACAATATCCCATAATGACAAAGAAAAACATTTTTGCAAATGTAAAAAAAACAACATTTTTTTAATGAAATATCAAATTTCATAAGTATTCAGACCCTTTACTCAATACTTTGTTGAAGCACCTTTGGTAGTGATTACAGCCTCGAGTCCTCTTGGGTATCACTCTACAAGCTTGGCTCACCTGTATTTGGGTAGTGTCTCCCATTCTTCTGTACATATCCTCTCAAGCTCTGTCAGGTTGGATGGGGAGCGTCACTACACAGCTTTTTTCAGGTCTCTCCAGAGATGTTCGATTGGGTTCAAGTCCGGGCTCTGGCTAGGCCACTCAAGGACATTCAGAGACTTGTCCCGAAGCCACTCCTGCGTTGTCTTGGCTGTGTGCTTAGGGTCATTGTCCTGTTGGAAGGTGAACCTTCGCCCCAGTCTGAGGTCCTGAGCGCTCTGGAGAAGGTTTTCATCAAGGATCTTTCTATACTTTTTTCCTACATCTTTCCCTCGATCCTGACTAGTCTCCCAGTCCCTGCCGCTGAAAAACATCCCAACAACATGATGCTGCCACCACCATGCTTCAACGTAAGGATGGTGCCAAGTTTCCTCCAGACGTGACGCCTGGCATTAAGGCCAAAGAGTTACATTTTGGTTTCTTCAGATCAGAGTTTTTTTCCATGGTCTGAGAGTCCTTTAGAAGGATTTTGGCAAACACCAAGCGAGCTGTCATGTGCCTTTTACTGAGAAGTGGCTTCTGTCTGGCCACTCAGTGCTGCAGAGATGGTTGTCTTTCTGGAAGGTTTTCCCATCTCCACAGAGGATCTCTGGAGCTCTGTCAGAGTGACCATCAGGTTCTTGGTCGCCTCCCAGACCAAGGCCCTTCTCCCCCGATTACTCAGTTTGGCCGGGCGGCCAGTTCTTGGAAGAATCTTGGTGGTTTCAAACTTCTCCCATTTAAGAATGATGGAGGCCACTGTGCTCTTGGGGACCTTTGATTCCCTTCCCAAGATCTGTGTCTAGACATAATCCCTTCTCGGAGCTCTACGGACAATTCCTTCAACCTCATAGCTTGGTTTTTGCGCTGACATGCACTGTCAACTGTGGGATCCTTTATAGACAGGTGTGTGCCTTTCCAAATCATGTCCAATCAATAGAATTTGCCACAGGTGGACTCCAAGTTGTAGAAACATCTCAATATTTATGTAAATAAGGTATTTCTGTTTTAAATGTTTTATACATTTGCAAAAATGTCTAAAAACCTGTTTTTGCTTTGTCGTTATGGGGTATTGTGTTTTTATTTCATCCATTTTAGAATAGGGATGTAATTTAACAAAATGTCGAAAAAGGGAAGAGGTATGAATACTTTCCAAATGCACTGTGTCAGCCAAGGTGCCTTGAGAAAGTATTCACACCCCTTTTCCACATTTTGTTGTGTTGCTGCCTGAATTTAAAAATGATTAATTAAGATTTTGTGTCACTGGCCGACACACAATACCCAAACATGTGCTTAACAAGTCACATAATAAGTTGAATGGACTCACTTTGTGTCCAATAATTGTGTCTAACATAATTTTTTAATGACTACCTCATCTCTGTACCCCACATATACAATTATCTGTAAGGGCTTTCCGTCGAGCAGTCAATTTCAAACACATATTCAACCAGAAAGACCAGGGAGGTTTTCCAATGCCTCGCAAAGAGTAGATGGGTAAAAAAAATTGCAGACATTGAATATCCCTTTGAGCATTATTAATTACACTTTGGATGGTGTATCAATACACACAGTCACTGCAAAGAAACAGGCGTCCTTCCTAACTCAGTTGCCAGAGAGTAAGGAAACCGCTCAGGGATTTCACCATGAGGCCAATGGTGACTTTAAAACACTTAGTTTTCTCCTATTACAGCCATTAAACACTAAGGATGGATCAACAACATTGTAGTTACTCCACAATACTAACCTAAATGACAGAGTGAAAAGAAGGAAGTCTGTACAGAATACAAATATTCCAAAACATGCATCCTGATTGTAATAATGCACTAAAGTAAAACTGGTTGGTAAAGAAATGTATTTTATGTCCCGAATACAAAGCGTTATGTTTGGGACAAATCCAACACAACACATCACTGAGTACCACTCTTCAGATTTTCAAGCATGGTGGTGGCTGCTTCATGTTATGGGTATGCTTGTCATCGGCCATGACAAGAGTTTTTTGGGGGGATACAAATAAATGTAATAGAGCTAAGCACAGGCAAAATCCTAGAGGAAAACGTGGTTCAGTCTGCTTTCCACCAGACACTGGGAGGACAATTCACCTTTCAGCAGGACAATAAACTAAAACACACAAGGCCAAATATACACCGGAGTTGCTTGCCAAGACAAATCAAATCAAATTTTATTTGTCACATACACATGGTTAGCAGATGTTAATGCGAGTGTAGCGAAATGCTTGTGCTTCTAGTTCCGACAATGCAGTAATAACCAATGAGTAATCTAACCTAACAATTCCACAACTACTACCTTATACACACAAGTGTAAAGGGATAGAGAAAATGTACATAAAGATATATGAATGAGTGATGGTACAGAACGGCATAGGCAAGATGCAGTAGATGGTATAGAGTACAGTATATACATATGAGATGAGTAATGTAGGGTATATAAACATAAAGTGGCATAGTTTAAAGTGGCTAGTGATACATGTATTACATAAAGATGGCAAGATGCAGTAGATGATATAGAGAACAGTATATACATATACATATGAGATGAGTAATGTAGGGTATGTAAACATTATATTAAGTGGCATTGTTTAAAGTGGCTAGTGATACATTTTTACATAATTTCCATCAATTCCCATTATTACAGTGGCTGGAGTTGAGTCAGTATGTTGGCAGCGGCCACTAAATGTTAGTGGTGGCTGTTTAACAGTCTGATGGCCTTGAGATAGAAGCTGTTTTTCAGTCTCTCGGTCCCTGCTTTGATGCACCTGTACTGACCTCGCCTTCTGGGAGATAGCGGAGTGAACAGGCAGTGGCTCGGGTGGTTGTTGTCCTTGATGATCTTTATGGCCTTCCTGTGACATCGGGTGGTGTAGGTGTCCTGGAGGGCAGGTAGTTTGCCCCCGGTGATGCGTTGTGCAGATCTCACTACCCTCTGGAGAGCCTTACGGTTGTGGGCGGAGCAGTTGCCTGACCAGGCGGTGATACAGCCCGACAGGATGCTCTCGATTTTGCATCTGTAGAAGTTTGTGAGTGCTTTTGGTGACAAGCCGAATTTCTTCAGCCTCCTGAGGTTGAAGAGGCGCTGCTGCGCCTTCTTCACAACGCTGTCTGTGTGACCAATTCAGTTTGTCCGTGATGTGTACACCGAGGAACTTTCCACCTTCTCCACTACTGTCCCATCGATGTGGATGGGGGGTGCTCCCTCTGCTGTTTCCTGAAGTCCACAATCATATCCTTTGTTTTGTTGACGTTGAGTGTGAGGTTATTTTCCTGACACCACACTCCGAGGGCCCTCACCTCCTCCCTGTAGGCCGTCTTGTCATTGTTGGTAATCAAGCCTACCACTGTAGTGTCGTCCGCAAACTTGACAACATTGAATGTTCCTGGTCTAACTACAGATTTCACATAAATTGTCTTGAATATCTATGCCAAGACTTGAAAATAGCTGTCTAGCAATGATCAACAACCAACTTGACAGAGCTTGAAGAATTTTATTGTACAATACTGTACAATCCAGATGTGAAAAGCTCTTAGAGATTGCCCAGAAAGACTCACAGCTGTAATCGCTGCCAAAGGTGATATTTATTTATCTAAATTTTTTGGTACTTTTACCCCTTTCTCTCCCCAATTTTGTGATATCCATTGGTAGTTACAATCTTGTTCCATCGCTGAAACTCCCGTACGAACTCGGGGGAGGTGAAGGTCGAGAGCCATGCGTCCTCTGAAACACGACCCTGCCAAGCCGTACTGCTTCTTGATACACTGCTCACTTAACCCTGAAGCCAGTCACACCAATGTGTCGGAGGAAACACCGTACAACTGGTGACCGAAGTCAGCTTGCAGGCGCCTGGCCTGCCACAAGGAGTCGCTAGAGCGCGATGGGACAAGAAAATCCCGGCCGGCCAAACCCTCCCCTAGACCGGACGATGTTGGGCCAATTGTGCGCCGCCTCATGGGTCTCCCGGTCACGGCCGGCTGTGACTGGGATCAAACCTTAGTGCCATAGCCCGCTGCGCCACTCGGGAGGCTGCCAAAGGTGATCCTAACATGTTTTTATGTAGGGGGTTGAATACTTATCTAAACAATATATATTAGTGTTTTATTTTGTATGTTTGTTTTTTTACAAATGTTCAAATTTTTCTTCCACTTTGGACATTATAGAGTATTTTGTATAGATTGTTGACAGAAAATCTGTAACGGCTGTTGTCCTCCTCTTCCTCGGACGAGGAGAGGAGAGAAGGATCGGTGGACCAATACGCAGCAAGGTATGAGGACATAATGTAATTTATTGAAACACAAAGACGAATACGAAAACACTTGGAAAAATTACAAAATAAGAAAACGACGTAGACGAAACCTGAACATGAACTTACATAACTACACGTAGAACTCACGGACAGGAACAGACTACATCAAACGAACGAACAGCCAAACAGTCCCGTATGGTACAGACATGGACGACACAGGAGACAATCACCCACAAACAAACAGTGAGAAACAACCTCCCTATGTATGTCTCTCAATCAGAGGAGAACGAAAACACCTGTCTCTGATTGAGAGCCATACAAGGTCAATTAACCCTTTAACCCAACATAGAAACACAACACATAGAAATGCCCACCCAGCTCACGCCCTGACCAATAAACACATACAAAACAAGAGAAAACAGGTCAGGAACGTGACAAAATCACAATTAAAATCCATTTAAATCCCACTTTGTAACAATAGAATGTGGAAAAGTTTAGGGGTGTGAATGCTTTCTAAAGTTACTGTATAAATGCAATGGTTAAATGTCACTTTTGACATACTCTAATGACACCATTTTGCACCACGTAAAGATTACACTAAAACTGCAATGCAATGATGCCTCTGTATGGCCTGTTGTGATGTGGTGTTGTCTGTTGAAACAATCCATTAATTTTGTTTAACCCACTCCCGTAAAACTGGACTAATTACAATATCTCATTAAATCCTTTAGAAATGACTTAAGCATAAAGCATTAATAAACAAACTGGTACCATGTGACCATCTATCAAAAATAATACATTATTGATTTGTTTCATATTCATAAGGATGATGACTATATTTATCACTTTGATCAAAGTTAACTTAAAGTGGTTTTGTCAGGTCAACTGTGGTGGGATGGTCAAGTTATCGTTCCCTTGGGGTGACGTCTTCTGTTTACACTTTTTTTTCCAAAACCAATGCAATTTCACATAGACGTCAGGGTAATTTATATGAAACCATTTTGGAGGAATACAGCAGTTTGCAGTTGCATTACGTGCATTACATTCATCCAATGATCCAATGCACCAATTTCACATAGTTGTATGCAGATCTAAAGTAAACAATTGCTGCCATCTCACCTTATTGCTAAAAAGACAAGTCTCCTGCTGCAAGTATTATATAATCCCTATTTTGTCCATGTCAGCGCAGTGTAGTGGACGGAAGATGTCACCCCAGCTGTTTAATTCACAGTAAGCATGGATGAAGGATTGGACACTTACTTCTCTAAGGTTTTCCTCTATGGTGTATTATGGCTCTATGGTTCCCTGTGGCTAGAGTCTCTGAGCTTACTGTACTCACCGTGGCATACATGGTGTAGCTGTCTCTCTGGCCCTCTCTGGTCCAAGTACTCTTCATACTCTAACTGCCCTCCTTCCTTCTTTCTTTGGTTTTTCCTTTCTTTCCTTCTGTCTTTTCTTCTTCCTTCCTTTCTTTCTTTCTTTCTTTCTTTCTTTCTTCCTACTTTCCTTCCTTCCTTCCTTTCTAGCTTTCTCCCCCTCAACCTCCCTCCCTTCCTTCCTTCCTTATTTTTCTTTGCTCCTTCAATCCTACCTTCCTTCAATTAAGTACTGCCTCTGAAAAGTGTGGATAGGTAGGTAAAAGAAATGGCTGGAAACTACTGTGAGATCACTACCATATCAGTATCACACCTCTAGTACTCTCAGAACAGTATTCAAGGTAGTTTATGTGTGTTGCCGTCTGCTGTTTGGGTCTCATCATGCAGAGTGACTGTAAACTTTGGCGGTGCCCGTCAATCTCCGCTGACTGCAGAGCTTGTACTCCTAATCATTCTCCCTCCCTGTGCCTGGTATAACAGTGGGTTATGTGCTGCCGGTGCTAGTCTCCCCACTCTAGACTCCTTGGTTGGGCCTGATACAGCTGTGGTGCACCACCTGAATTAGATATGAACCAGCCATACTAATCTGTCGCTAGCAGCCCCAGCCCTCCCCTACACCACCTGGGGGATTGAGAAGACTACACAGGGTCCCTGGTTTTCCGGAGGGTTGCCCCACTCAGGCTCCATCTGCAGCGCTCAACGACCTGGCTCACACAATCATATCATGGGTCTGACACCTGTCCTCCCGGGCCCTAGTTAGCTATAATCCCATGCTGGACAATGAAGCAAGCATATTACGAAGACTGTTGTGGTCCTATCTCAGCCATTTTAGGGCAATCAGAGAGTGTCTCCTCTGTTATTAGCTGTGGAGAAGGTGACCAGGTGGGCAGTGGATTCAGTGCCTGTAAAAAAAGCTCTTCAACAGTAAATGTGTGTTTGGGCCAGACTCTGATAATCCCCCTGACCTGAAAGAGAAAATACAACCCTGTTGACTCAGTTCAACAGTTCTCTGAGCAAGGTGGCCACTATATAACTTTGTTTTAAGCTGGTTTTGCTGAAATGTTTTTATGTTGTTTCATTAATACTGGAATACCGACTCCTGACCAGAGAACAATCCATACACCAAAGCCAGAGAAACTTTGTTTCAAGGTGAACTGCTATGTCAAAAGCGATTGCTTTTCCAAGGTGGATTCTTTTACTTCCTCCAAAGACACGTTGCTTTTGTCCTTATCGCTAATTAAATAGATCCCAAGCCACACAATTCAATATTTCAAATGTTAGTCCCTGTCAGGTCTACAGAGACACAGAGAGAGAGCTTTGGGCAGTAGTCCTCATTAAAATATCAACAGGAAAGGACATGTTTCATGATATTCAAATCAAACCAGGGGTTCAGGAACAAAGCCATGGGAATACATCTATTTCACTGCTGATCAACTGGGGAAAAACGGTGCTGCTGAAAATCTGCTTTGATTGATACTTTGCCCTTGCATTATTTAAAAGCTCTTTGAATAATTTACCAACTCAGCATATTATATATGCACTATACACTAACTTACTTATGATCAATTAATCAAATGTATTTATAAAGCCATTTTTACATCAGCAGTTATCACAAAGTGCTATACAGAAACCCAGCCTAAAACCCCAAACAGCAAGCAATGCAGATGTAGAAGCACGGTGGCTCGGAAAAACTCCCTAGAAAGGAAGGAACATAGCAAGAAACCTAGAGAGGAACCAGGCTCTGAGGAGTGGCCAGTCCTCTTCTGGCTGTGCCGGGTGGAGATTATAAGAGTACATGGCCATTTAAAGCCAGATTGTTCTTCAAGATGTTCAAACATTCCTAGATGACCAGCAGGGTCAAATAATAATCACAGTGGTTATAGAGGGTGCAACAGGTCAGTACCTCAGGAGTAAAGGTCAGTTGGCTTTTCATAACCGAGCATTCAGAGGTCAAGACAGCAGGTGCAGTAGAGAGAGAGAGTCGCTGGAACAGGTCAGTGTTCCCTAGCCGCAGGCAGAACAGTTGAAACTGGAGCAGCAGCACGACCAGGTAGACTGGGGACAGCCAGGAGTCATCAGGCCAGGTAGTCCTGAGGTATGATCCTAGGGCTCAGGTCCTCCAGGAGGGGAGGGATAGAGGGAGAGAGAGAGAATTAGAGGGAGCATTCTTAAATTCACACAGGACACCAGATAAGACAGGAGAATTACACCAGATATAACAGACACCCTAGCACAGCGGCACTATTGCAGCATAGATACTGGAGACTGAGAAAGGGGTGGGATCGGGGTAACTGTGGCCCCGTCCGACGATGCAACCGGACAGGGCCAACCAGGGAGGATATAACCCCACCCAATTTGCCAAAAGCACACCACCACACCACTAGAGGGATATCAGCAGACCACCAACGTACAACCCTGAGGCAAGGCTGAGTATAGCCCACAAAGTTCTCCTCCACCGCACAAGCCCGAGGGGGTGCAAAACCGGCCAGGAAGATCATCTGTGACTCAACCCACTCAAGTGATGCACCCCTCCTAGGGACGGCATGAAAGAGCACTAGTAAGCCAGTGACTTAGCCCCCGTAATAGGGTCAGAGGCAGAGAATCCCAGTGGAGAGAGGGGAGCCAGGCAGAGACAGCAAGGGCATTTTGTCGCTCCAGTGCCTTGCCGTTCACCTTCGCACCCCTGGGCCAGACTACACTCAATCATAGAACCTACTGAAGAGATGAGTCTTCAGTAAAGATTTAAAGGTTGAGACCGAGTCTACGTCTCTCACATGGATAGGCAGATCATACCATAAAAATGTAGCTCTCTCTCTCTCTCTATATATATATATATATATATATATATGTGTGTGTAGCTCTATAGGAGAAAGCCCTGCCTCCAGCCATTTGCTTAGAAATTTGTTTGCTTAGAAATTTTAGGGACAATAAGTTGGCCTGTGTCTTGTGACCGTAGCGTACGTGTAGGTATGTACGGCATGACCAAATCGGAGAGATGGGTAGGAGCAAGCCCATGTAATGCTTTGTAGGTTAGCAGTAAAACCTTGAAATCAGCACTAGCCTTAACCGGAAGCCAATGTAGAGATGATAGCACTGGAGTAATATGATGAAATGTTTTGCTTCTAGTCAGGATTCTAGCAGCCGTGTTAAGCACTAATTGAAGTTTATTTAGTGCTTTATCCAGGTAGCCGGAGAGTATAGCATTGCAGTAGTCTAATGAAGAAGTGACAAAAGCATGGATTAGCTTTTCTGCATAATTTTTGGACAAAAGGTGTCCGATTTTTGCAATGTTACGGTGGTGGAAAAAAGCTGTCCTTGAAATATTCTTGATATGTTCGTCAAAAGAGAGATCAGGGTCCAGAGTAACGCTGAGGTCCTTCACTTTATTTACGATTACTGTACAACCATCAAGATTAATTTTTTGATCAAACAGTAGAACTATTTGTTTCTTGAGACCTAGAACTAGCATCTCTGTTTTGTCCGAGCTTAAAAGTAAAACATTTGCCCCCATCCACTTCCTTATGTTTGAAACACAGGCTTCCAGGGTAGACAATTTTGGGGCTTCACCATGTTTCATCGTAATGTACAGCTGTGTGTTGTCTGCATAGACATGAACGTTGACATTTTGTTTCTGAATTACATCACCAAGTGGTGGAATATATATTTAAAACAATAGTGGTCCTAAAACGGAATCCTACCATGCCAAAACTTACAATTGATTTGTCAGAGGACTTACCATCCACAGAGATGAACTGATATCTTTCCGACAGACAATATCTAAAACATGTAAGAACTTGTCCGTTTAGACCAATTAGGGTTTCTAATCTCTCGAAATGAATGTGGTGATTGATGGTGCCAAAAGGAGCACGAGGACAGATGCAGAGCCTTGGTCTGACTCCATTAAAAGGTAATTTACCACATTCACTGGTGCAGTCTCAGTGCAATGATGGTGTCTAAAACCAGACTTTAGCATTTCGTATACATTATTTGTCTTCAGGAAGGCAGGGAGAGGTGTCTGTTGGATGGATACCTCAGGATTTATCACTGATGCTGTATTGCAGGGGTCTCCACATTTTTCTAGCTTAAGAGCTACTCTGGAAAGTGTAACAAGTCGCGAGCTACACATTTTGTTCTAGCATTCAAATAGGCACATTCTACTCTTTTCCTCTCCCCTGCAACTCCTCCTGGGTCCTTATTGTACAAGAGCAATTAGTGCACTCTATTTTCTGTCAATATACCTGGTCAAATAATGGTCAAATAATAATGGTCAAATAATGGTTAATAAACAACTTTTAACAACTTTAAGGGAGGGCCTATTTTCACAAATTATGTTTTCTCTGTTGAATTTTTCCTGGTTTTAAATATATAACTTTTATACTCTCAAAATTACAGTTGTTCATAGAGAAACAACAAAATGTGATGTTCTGAGTCCATGTTAATGCTTAAATCACATCAGAAGACACTTTTTTTTTAGGCCTGGAAGAAAACGTAACTCATTTAGATTTTTGAGTGTAATTCCCCTTTAATTGCGCATCTATCGAGTGTGGATTGTGCCATCTAATGTGCCGGTCTAGCGATGGTTCTGTACTGCTGTACTGCTCATTTCATGGCAAAGTTAGCAAATAACAAACAATAGATTCAAATGATATAGTTACTCATGATACTGTATACTTTTGCCAGGTAAGCCTACTTTGCAGTTAACATTTAATTGAGAAGGTGTTCAGGAAAGTATTTCGCTCAACCCACAAGACGGTTATCACACTGACGACACACAGAGTGATAGACAAACGTGCGCACCACACAGACAGACAGGCAATATTGCTGGAAATTATTTGGCAGATATTGTGTTAGGTTTTGATTTTTAAGCCAATAGTTGCTCACCAGGGGTGGGATAATGTCAATGTTGCGTTGATTAGATAGTAGCAGGGAGCTTGTGGTGTCTGATACTTGTGAAAATTGCATGTACTTTCAGAATTGTTTGGCAACCTACTAATAGGTGGGTTGCGAGTTACTGGGAGCTCGCTATCGACCTGTTGGTGAGACATGCTGTATTGCAATAGGGTGCAGAAAGCAGTGGGCTCTCCACTGTTGGCCGGGCATATTGAATATTCATGAGGGTGAGGCAGTCATCCTCGCTGAGCACTAGCATGAAAATTCATGAGGGAAATTATTGGCTGTTTCAGATGAAACAAGTATGTATTTGAAAGTGGGTAACGAATGCGTTTGGTAACTAGAACTCAGGTCCCCATGTGTTGCAGTTGGCAACCGACGTGGATTCTTTATCTAAATAGACTGCACTTTTCGGTTTGATTGCATTTTATGGCTGTTGTTTTCCAGAGCATTTTATGACTTTTAAGTATCACAACATTGAAAATAAAACATAATACTAACGTGAAATATAATCATGTTTTCAAAACGATTACTGTAGCCTTACTACATCAAATCAAATGTATTTGTCACATGCGCCGAATACAACAGGCGTAGTAGACCTTACCGTGAAATGCTTACTTACAAGCTCTTAACCAACAAAGCAGTTAAAAAAAATATATAGAGTTCAGAAACTATTTACTAAATAAACTAATGTAAAAAAAACGAACACAATAGAAGGCGGCGGGGGGTTGGGGGGGGTGTGTCAATGCAAATAGTCCGGGTGGCAATTTGATTAATTGTTCAGCAGTCTTATGGCTTGGGGGAAAAAGCTGTTAACTTCTTATGGCTGGGGGGCAGTATTGAGTAGCTTGGATAAATAAGGTGCCCAGAGAAAACTGCCTGCTACTCATGCCCAGAAGCTAAGATATGCATACTATTAGTAGATTTGGATAGAAACACTCTGAAGTTTCTAAAACTGTTTGAATGATGTCTGTGAGTATGACAGAACTCATATGGCAGGCAAAAACCTGAGAAAAAATCCAACCAGGAAGTGGGAAATCTGAGGTTCGTAGGTTTTCATGTCTTTGCCTATCCAATATACAGTGTAAAATTTGGTCCGATTGCACTTCCTAAGGCTTCCACTAGATGTCAACAGTCTTTAGAACCTTGTTTCAGGCTTCTACTGTGAAGGGGGAGAGAATAAGAGCTATTTGAGTCAGGCATCTGGCAGAATGCCATGAGCTCAGTCAGGCGTGCGCCCGTCAGTTAGCTGCGTTCCTTTTCCTTTCTAAAGACAAAGGAATTGTCCGGTTGGAATATTATTGAAGATTTATGTTAAAAACATCCTAAAGATTAATTCTATACATCGTTTGACATGTTTCTACGAACTGTAATATAACTTTATTGATTTTTCATCTGGACTAAGTGCCTGCGCCTCTTGAATTTGGATTTGTGAACTAAACGTGCGAACAAAAAGGAGGTATTTGGACATAAATTATGGACTTGATCGAACAAAACAAACATTTATTGTGGAACTGGGATTCCGGGGAGTGCATTCCGATGAAGATCATCAAAGGTAAGTCAATATTTATAATGCTATTTCTGACTTCTGTTGACTCCACAACATGGCGGGTATCTGTATGGCTTGTTTTAGTGTCTGAGCGCTGTACTCAGATTATTGCATGGTGTGCTTTTTCCGTAAA
The DNA here is from genome assembly GCF_016432855.1 of Salvelinus namaycush. Taxonomy (NCBI): domain Eukaryota; kingdom Metazoa; phylum Chordata; class Actinopteri; order Salmoniformes; family Salmonidae; genus Salvelinus; species Salvelinus namaycush. The sequence goes on along the minus strand of NC_052329.1, from coordinate 33,355,543 downwards.
GCTTTTTTGAAATCTGACACAGTGGTTCCATTAAGGAGAAGTATATCTTTAAGGAGCCTTTTGGACCTAGACTTGGCACTCCGGTAGAGCTTACTTTGCGGTAGCAGAGAGAACAGTCTATGACTTGGGTGACTGGAGTCTTTGACAATTTTTTGGGCCTTCATCTGACACCGCCTAGTATAGAGGTCCTGGGTGACAGGAAGCTTGGCACCAGTGATGTACTGGACCATACGCACTGCCCTCTGTAGCGCCTTACGGTCGGATGCCGAACAGTTGCCATACCAGGCGGTGATGCAAACGGTCAGGATGTTCTCGATGGTGCAGCTGTAGAACATTTTTAGGATCTGGGTACCCATGCCAAATCAAATCTCCTGAGGGGGAATAGGCATTGTTGTGCCCTCTTCACGGCTGTCTTGGTGTGTTTGAACCATGCTAGTTTGTTGTTGATGTGGACACCAAGGTTCTGGAAACTCTCAACCCACTTCACTACAGCCCTATCGATGTTAATGGGGGCGTGTTCGGCCCTCCTTTTCCTGCAGTCTACAATCAGCTCCTTTGTCTTGCTCACGTTAGGAGGGAGGTTGTTGTCCTGGCACCACAGTGCCAGGTCTCTGACCTCCTCCCTACAGGCTGTCTCATCGTTGTCGGTGATCAGGCCAACAACCGTTGTGTTGTCAGAAAACGGAGTAATGGTGTTGGAGTTGTGCTTGGCCAAACAGTCGTGGGTGAACAGGGAGTACAGGAGGGGACTAAGTACGCACCCCTGAGGGGCCCCCATGTTGAGGATCAGCGTGGCAGATGTTTTGTCGCCTACCCTTACCACCTGGGGGTGGCCCATCAGGAAGACCAGGATCCAGTTGCAGAGGGAGGTGTTAAATCCCAGGGACCTTAGCTTAGTGATGAGGTTTGTGGGCAATATGGTGTTGAACACTGAGCTGTAGTCAATGAACAGCATTCTCACATAGGTGTTATTTTTGTCCAGGTGGGAAAGAGCAGTGTGGAGTGAAATTGAGATTGCGTCATCTATTGATCTGTTTGGGCGGTATATGAATTGGAGTGAGTCTAGGGTTTCCGGGATGATGGTGTTGATGTGAGCCATGACCAGCCTTTCAAAGCACTTCATGGCTAATGATGTGAGTGCTACAGGGCGGTAGTCATTTAGGCAGGTTACTTTCACGTTCTTGTGCACATGGACTATGGTGGTCTGCTTGAAACATGTAGGTATTATAGACTTGGTCAGGGAGAGGTTGAAAATGACTGTGAAGACACTTGCCAATTGGTCCGCGCATGCGCAGAGTACACATCCTGGTAATCCGTTTCGCCCCGCGGCCTTGTGAATGTTGACCTGATCACACAGTCGTCCGGAACAGCTGGTGCACTTTTGCATGCTTCAGTGTTGCTTGCCTCGAAACGAGCATAAAAGGCATTTAGCCCATCTGGTAGGCTCGCGTCACTGGGCAGCTTGCAGCTTGGTTTCCCTTTTGTAGTCCGTATTAGTTTGCCAGCCCTGCCACATCTGACGAGCGACACAGCCGGTGTAGTAGGATTCAATCTTAGTCCTGTAGTGATGCTTTGCCTGTTTGATGGGTTTTCCGAGGGCATAACAGGATTTCTTATAAGTGTCCGGATTAGTGTCCCACTCCTTGAAAGCTGCAGCTCTAGCCTTTAGCTCGGTGCGGATGTTGCCTGTAATCCATGGCTTCTGGTTGGGATATGATCATACGGTCACTGTGGGGACGACCTCATCGATCCTCAATGCCATTGGATGAATCCCGGAATATATTCCAGTCTGTGCTCAAGTCGAGTATAGCGAAAAAAAGCCTGGCACTCTGTGATGTACCCCTCCTACTTCACTATATGCCTCAGTACATTACAGTTGTGTTTGATATTCAGTATTCATAGTTATCCATATTGTTGAAAGGTCAGTGGTACTACTGAAATTGTATGGTGCCATGAATGAAATAATGTAGGTATAGTCTAAGAAAACAACAAAACCCTCTCCCTACACAATGAAGAGGTTAAGGTTTCTAGTAGAGTGCTTTTTCCATTCTTCTCACCTACCTACTGAGGTCGTATATGTAGTGGTATGAATAGTCTTGTTTTAAGTATTTTTGCGGCGGTAAGGGCAGACTACGATGGGTTTTCACAGCCTAAATGTTAGCAAACACTTCACAGTGTAAACTAATGTAAACTTCTGTGCTTGCTGCAGGTCAAAACAACTACAACATGGTCACCATCGCACTAATGCTAAAATTACATTCTTGAGCACTCATGTCCTAATGGACCACTTAGATCTAAGGGCGATTCTACACCAGCAGAAAGGAAAATTAAAATATTTTTGGTATCTCAGATTGTTCTGGCAATTCTCACATATAAACTTTTGACATGCTTGATGTTTGACATGCTTTTAAAATTTGTATCACACAGGACACCAGGGGAGGGAGAGCGGGAGACAGAGAGAATTAGAGGGAGCATACTGAAATTCAAACATTACATCAGATAGGACAGACTGACCCTAGCCCCCCGGCACATAGACTATTGCAGCGTAGATACTGGACACTGTGGTCCCGTCTGCCGATACAGCCCTCACACGCCCAGTGGGATATCAACAGACCACCAACTTACTACCCTGAGACAAGGCAAAGTGTAGCCCACGAAGATCTTCCTCTCCTCACAAGCCCGAGAGCGCACAAAACCAGACAGGGAGATCACGTCAGTGACTCAACTCACTCAAGTTGAGTAAAGTTTTAAAAAGTCTGGCACGACGTGATGCACTCCTCCTAGAGACGGCATGGGAGAGCACTAGCAAGCCAGTATCTCAGCCCCCGTAATCGGCTCAGAGGCAGTGAACCCCAGTGGAGAGAGGGGAACCGGCAAAGGTTGCTCGTCACTCCAGTGCCTTGCCGTTCACCTTCGCACTCCTAGGCTAGATTACACTCAATCGTAGGACCTACTGAAGAGATGAGTAATCAGTAAAGATTTAACGGTTGATGAGTGACTTCTTGTCTTTTCTTATCCTATTTCTGATTGCTGATTTTATTATATTTCCGGCCCATTATTTAGTGTCTTGTCCGTAGTTTGTGTCATTTGAATACTACAACACTCCAATGTTAGGTGGCAATGGTTCACAAAAAGAGAATAATACAACAGTAATGCAACAATGACAACAGCTTGGAGGGACCTCAATTCATTTCCATCTTCTTGTTGCTACCTAAGTCCGTAGAAAACAAATGTTCTGTTCTTTCCCATATATATACTGTAGGTTTTCACTTTTATAACTTGTGATTTGTAACAAACTGAGGACACAGGCCACTGCATACAGAACTGTGGGCTGCATAAACACTTAATTAGGGCCTCCAACTGGAGCTGTGTGTTGTGCGGGACCAGGGAGTTAGGCAGGCAGGAAGCACACAATGTCGCACGGCACAGTGTTGCTATGAAAAATGAATAAAGGTGGGTCACTGCCACGGCTCCCAAGAGGACTCAGTGGAGGATAAGTGCAGAAAAATAATAAAAACACTTTTCATATTGTGTCTGAGTGATACAGTCTAATTACTGAGTGACATTTATATACTGTTAGCTTGAGGAGATAAATATGACATGATTATGTGGCATGTTAACGTTGATCCTTGTCATGTGACATCAATAAACCAAACTGTTTATATATGTAAATTGCCATGCCAGTTTATGTAGCGTGTAACAGAGATATGATATGAGATTGTTCTGAATGCTTAGGCCTATGGCATATGAGATTATTTGATGGTGTTTTCATATACCCCACATGAGTAGTCTGAGTAGCCTAACGTTAGCCTATTAGACTATACCCGCTTAGAAGCATCATATAAGCACGTACTGTAGGTTAGCTGTGTCCCTGAAAAAAAGTCCTGAAAATGTAAGTGTGTGATTGGATGCAAATCCACCTTGATACTTTTCCATTTTAAATCTCACAAGTCTTACAAGCTCACTCTTCTACGCAGCCCTTTCGTGCAGTAAAATGACCCAGTGGCCTCATGGGTGGAATGTTATTAATAGTTTTCGTAATTTCATAATTAATAAACATATATATTTTTTAAATGCCAAAAATCTGGTGTTTCTATGTCAAACAGTTTTGTTATATTTCAGTCGTCAGTCGTCTGACTTATATACAGTGTAATATTGGGATGCAAACTCTAAATTGAATACATTTCAACTTATTTTTTGTAATCCCATAACCATGTACAGTGGGGCAAAAAAGTATTTAGTCAGCCACCAATTGTGCAAGTTCTCCCACTTAAAAAGATGAGAGAGGCCTGTAATTTTCATCATAGGTACACTTCAACTATAACAGACAAAATGAGGAAAATAAATCCAGAAAATCACATTGTAGGATTTTTAATGAATTTATTTGCAAATTATGGTGGAAAATAAGTATTTGGTCACCTACAAACAAGCAAGATTTCTGGCTCTCACAGACCTGTCCACAACCTCAACACCTCAGGTGTCTTTTATACTGATAACAAGTTCAAACAGGTGCCATTAATACAGGTAACGAGTGGAGGACAGAGGAGCCTCTTAAAGAAGAAGTTACAGGTCTGTGAGAGCCAGAAATCTTGCTTGTTTGTAGGTGACCAAATACTTATTTTCCACCATAATTTGCAAATAAATTCATTAAAAATCCTACAATGTGATTTTCTGGATTTTTTTCCCTCATTTTGTCTGTCATAGTTGAAGTGTACCTATGATGAAAATTACAGGCCTCTCTCATCTTTTTAAGTGGGAGAACTTGCACAATTGGTGGCTGACTAAATACTTTTTTGCCCCACTGTATATGAGGTGTGTACTTTTATTTCAAAGTAGATTGGTTTAAGACTACCAAGAAACAGTGTGACCCTGATTTAGCCTACTGCAGTAAAAGGTTAATTAATCAGTATGACACCTGACTGCTTGTTGAACCCACCTCTACTAGGGGTTTCACTTACTGTGGCCCCACTGGCCCTTACAGCCTCAAAAAGAAAAGTCAACTTGAAATAACTTTTTAAAGAAAAGTTAGTTAGCTCAACTACATTAAAAACAATATGCAATTTGTACATTGCATTAATTAACAAAAGAATACAAAACAGGACATTTAAATACACCATGCACTGTATATTTGATACAAACATAATATAGTCTAAAAGCTTATCAGACAACAACACACAAATATTATGCAATGCCATTACATGCTTAGAATTTCAAAAGTGGAGCAATTTATTTGTATTTTTATAATTTGATCCCCTAAGGAGCACGAGCAGATGTGTTGAACCTGTAGCAAGTAGTATATTATATCTGTCAGCATCCTAAACTCTTTGTAGTAATATTAGTCTCTAGGGTGACTATGAACAGTGGTTGGAGCTGAAGCCTTGGATTGTGTCAACTCTGAGGATTACATCCAGGTCATATTTCACAAAAAGAGAAGTGTGAAATGCTAATCTCACCAAATGCAGTTTTTCCATAAATCATCCTCACTAGTGGTGGAATAAGATACGGCACGATAGCGACCTGGCCATCAGAATGATCTATTTGTGGTGTCAACAGAAGGTACACTGAACTCCAGATTAATGGCAGTGACATCAGCTTTAACTCCCCCTCATTGGGGAACATTGGCCTTCCACCTGAAAGTGTTTGTAGCAGAACCACTGCTTCTGTACGTAGCCCTGCTCATGAATTTCTCTGTAATCTAGAGTGAGCTGGTTTATCTGGTGGAGTGATTTAGCATCATGTGATTTAGATTCACAGTTGGAATCTTTATGTCTGAATTGAGATAAAAATATCCCCCGAGCTACATGTCAGAGAGTGGCACTGTGGATAATTGTTGATCTTGAATAGTGTTTTCCACTTGTCTGCACTAGTAATTATAAGGATTTTCTCAACAAAGTCTTGATAATGATATGGTTGCTAGTCCCTTAAACTATATTGTTCATTGCATTGTGTCTCATATTTCAAATAGGGAAGTAAATGTAGAGAGAAATCACCAGGACTTTATTTTAGCCTCTTGCTAAATCAATATTTAATACATCCTCAAAGCAGCAGTGTACATCTGTATCATCCCTGACTGTTTGATTATGCCCTCTCTCTGCCAACTTGGAATAGGCTAGCAGTCAGTAGTGGAGGAGTGAGAGAGAGACTCTGAGAAATAGGCTAAATCTTTAGCCTATGAGAGTAAGACCCATCATTTCCACTGAAAAATAGTGGTGATTATGTTTTCTAATAAGGAAGTCAAAGGGGCACAACTGGCCAGCTGTATTTAAAATCTCTCTCTCTCTCTCTCTCTCTCTCTCTCTCTCTCTCTCTCTCTCTCTCTCTCTCAAAGCAAACTGACATTTACTCCTGAGTTGCGGATCTGTTGAACCCTCTATAATAATTGGGAGTATTATTTGACCTTGCTGGTCATCTATGAACGTTTTAACATCTTGAAGAACGATCTGGCCTTAATGGGCATGTATTCTTATAATCTCCCCGGCACAGCCAGAAGGGGTCTGGTTTCTCTCTAGGTTTCTTCCTTGGTTCCAGTCTACCTAGGGAGTTTTTCCTAGCCACCGTGCTTATACATCTGTATTGCTTGCTCTATGGGGTTTTAGGTTGGGTTTCTGTATAACCACTTTGTGACGACTGCTGATGTAAAAACTAACCGTGTATTGAAGCAAGTGTTGAAGTGTTGAAGCTAACCAGTGTTTGTTTACAGTTGGATTGTTTACAAACAATGTTGTTAAACAAGCTTAAGGGTTTTGATGGGATACAACAGTTATATTCTACCATGTTCAATCAGTGTATATATAACTCATTTAAAAGTCCAAAAGTTGATGTGCCAACTCCGGATTTACCTTTTAAATATTTTAATTTGCGAAAATATCTATTAGCTTTAGATTATCCATCATTGTCAACAGGGTAATGATAAATATCAAGCCTATCACGTCCGGAGATAAACAATGTCCATATATTTTGTTGTTGTGTATGTAGCTATGTTGCTGTAGAACATTGCTTTTGTGACAAATTACTTGTCTTTGGTCTTTGATGGATCATTATTTCCAAAGTAACTGACCGCTTTCCGCCTAGCAAATATCCTTAAGGAGCGTCCTATAGATCACTTTTAACTACTCCCTCCCCTGTAGCCAATAATCCTTCACTGCATGGAGCCCTCTCTCGTTAATAAGTACCTCCAAGGTGGAAGGGGCTTTGTGTACAGGACTGCATCAGTGCAAGAATCTAGCAGTAGGACAGGAGTACATTCATATGGGCTTGGTTTGGAACATGACTGAGGTTACAGTTTGATAGGTGCATGCCAATGTAAAGGTCATTCAACATGCTGCTTTGCAAGGTCTTAAAGGCCATTTTATTTAACGAAAATCTACAATTCATAATGTCATCCTTACCTTGTAGTCTCTCAACAACATTGCGTCAAAATGTTCCTTTAAAGTCGTTCGCATGAAACTCACCGGATATACAAATCAATGTTTAAACATTTTGCAAATGATTAAAGCAATTCAACAATGGTATCCACTGGTGTTTTGATATTGACCCTCAATCATATTTAGTTTCAGACTTTAGTAGTCCAATGAAATATGAATGCCTTGCGTGCGCTCTGAGTCTCATTTTGGCCATAGCAGCCCACTGCCACTAAAACAGTGTCACGCCCTGACCTTAGAGAGCCTTTTATATTCTCTATTTGGTTAGGTCAGGGTGTGACTTGGGTGGGCAAATCTATATTTCTATTTCTTTGTTGGCCTAGTATGGTTCCCAATCAGAGGCAGCTGTTTGTCGCTGTCTCTGATTGGGGATCATACTTAGGCAGCCCTTTTTCCCACCTTAGATTGTGGGATCTTGTTTTTGTGTAGCTGCCTGTGAGCAGCCCAGAATGTCACGTTTCGTTTGTGCTTGTTTGTTTTGTTTGGTGAGTTTCGATTTATTAAAATATGTGGAACTCTACGCACGCTGCGCCTTGGTCCTCTCATTTCAAAGCTCGTGACAAACATTCTATTATTGATATGAATATTATAGAATCCCAAGCTATGTGATACCATGTCACATCCAGATACAGGGCTTCAGTCAGTATGGGACATGTGCTGTTGTAGCTATAGGGTAAACCTGTTGTCCATGGCGAAATAATGTCCCATATTCAAAGGAGATCTAAAAGCAACCATGAGTTTCAAACATTAACACAACACATTTACATTTGTCACACTATTATTGTTTAATGTAATTGTCAGATTTTTTTTCTTAAATCCGAGCCATGGAGCCGGCTATTAATCTTACTGTGCACATTAAAATGTCTTGAATTTATGCAGACAAGCTGTACCAGATCCAGAAGATTGGATTTGACACAAGCTGCAAGGGGGTAAGGTAGATAAGGGCCATTAAAAGGCGTAAACTGCAGCTCTCTGTTGTTCTGTAAAAGAGAGTAATCACCAGGGCTATACAGCATAGTACCATTTCAGTGACCAGCCAAGAGGGAGAGCCATGAGCTACAAGGGACCTCTGCCGGACGCCTGTATCTGAAAGATGTCCACCCAGAATAAAGATGTTGAACAATTCAAATCAGAGGCAAAGTTATTTCATCGGCCTTTGATTACTCTCTTAGCACGCAAGTAATTAACTCTCCATTCATGACTGGTTTATTATTATTTATTTGGCTTTAAAAAATGTATTGTACAATCTAATCCTGGCCAAAAACCGTTTTAGTAATACATCTGTACATTGGATTACTTGGACTTTTGCAACAGCTAATGGGGATCCTAATAAAATACCAAATACATTAGCTCGGCACTTGAAGAGCATGTGTGAAATAAGTCACGAAGCTTGCTTCTGAGCCCTTCCAGAAGAACTGTGCTTCGATAACCTCAATATTTATTTAATCATGAAGTCTCTCTTAGATTACAGGGTTCAATCTTGTGAGTGCCAATAAGCAGCTGTCAGTTTGACTATATACTGTAGATTTGCACATTTTAACAAATACCGTACAATCCTGCCGGGTCTCCTGTGAAGCTAAGTAAGATTCAGCTTGGTTAGGACTTGGATGGGAGACACCTTAGAAAAACCAGGTGGGATTTTTTTATCAGTTGGAAGTAGTGTTTGATGGCCAGTAAGGGTCAGGGTTTGAGACGCTGGCCTGAAAAAGGTGCTGTCCTTCGAATGAAACGGTTAACCAAAATCCTCTCTAAAGGAACCCCCTGAAACTTATACCATAGATTAAATGGGAATGTTACATCTCTTTCCTGTCTAAATTACCAACCTGGTCCCTCACACTGCCATGGTCACCTAATCATCCCTAGCTTCAAATTGGCAGAAGCCATTCTCAACTCTCCACTGTCATAGCTAATGGGCGGTGAGCTTTCTGACACAGAATGGGAGTCATGCATCACAGAAGTGGGTGCTACACATTGATGGTGGAAGGGATGAGTTTATAATGGAGTAAAGGGGTTTGAGAACCGCTGAATAGCAGTGTATAAATGCAATACATTGATAAACAGATATGAGGTGTTCGGAATCCTCACATGGTTATTATAGTGTAGTCCAAAATTATTTTTCAGTCAGACATGGGTTCAAATACTTTTTGAAACCTTTCAATTACTTTGAGCATGTCACGCCCTGATCTGTTTCACCTGTCCTTGTGCTTGTCTCCACCCCCCTTTAGGTGTCTCCCATCTTCCCCACGTATCCCCTGGGTATTTATACCTGTGTTTTCTGTCTGTCTGGGCCAGTTTGTCTTGTTTGTTCAAGTCAACCAGCGTATTGTCAACCTTGACTTCGGCGATGTCATTTACAAAATAGCCTCCAACACTCTAATCAGCAAATTGAATGTAGTCTATCACAGTGCCATCCGTTTTGTAACCGAAGCCCCGTATACTACCCACCACTGCAACCTGAATGCTCTCGTTGGCTGGCCCTCGCTTCATATTTGTCGCCAAACCCACTGGCTCCAGGTCATCTATAAGTCTTTGCTAGGTAAAGCCCCGCCTTATCTCAGCTCACTGGTCACCATAGCAGCACCCACCTGTAGCACAAGCTCCAGCAGGTATTTTTCACTGATCACCCCCAAAGCCAACTCCTCCTTTGGCCGCCTTTCCTTCCAGTTCTCTGTTGCCAATGACTGGAACGAATTGCAAAAATCTCTGAAGCTGGAGACTCATTTCTCCCTCACTAACTTTAAAATCAGTTGTCAGAGCAGCTTACAGATCATTGCAGCTATACATAGCCCATCTGTAATTAGCCCACCCAACTACCTCATCCCCATATTGTTTTTCTTTTCTTTTTCTCCTTTGCACCCCAGTATCTCTACTTGCACATTTATTGCCTTACCTCCCTAATCTTACTTCATTTGCACACACTGTATATAGACTTTTCTATTGTGTTATTGACTGTACGTTTGTTTATTCCATGTGTAACTCTGTGTTGTTTGTGTAGCACTGCTTTGCTTTATCTTGGCCAAGTCGCAGTTGTAAACTGGCCTACCTGGTTAAATAAAGGTGAAATAAAAACATTTTACAAAATAAAAATTGCATCAGCCCCTGGTTTTCCCCAGTCTCTCCTTTTCTAGTCCTCCTGGTTTTTGACCCCTGACTGTCCTGACCCTGTACCCGCCCACCTGACCACTCTGCCTGACCCTTAGCCTGTCTTGCCGCCCTGTACCTTTGCTCCACCTCTGGATTACCGACCTCTGCCTGACCTGACCCTGAGTCTGCCTGCCGTCCTGTACCTTGACCTCTACTCTGGATTGTCAACCCCTTCCTGCCTTGACCTGTTGTTTGCCTGCTCCTGTGGTTACAATAAACATTGTTACTTCACACAGTCTGCACTTGGGTCTTACCTTGATTCGTGATAGAGCGTTTGCTTTAGACTGCATGGAGTGTCAGATAAGCGTGTTTCTGTTTTATTTGTTCCATTGCGCCAGGCAAGCTCAATCAAAGACAGCTGAAGTATTTTAGATGATTTCAAATATTATTTGAACCCAGGTCTGTATTCAATGATATCTATCATGTAGATTATAGCTCTTTGTCATAGAAAGAGACTTCCATTTGCAATGAAGCCTCAAAACCCTGTATGTGTACTTTCTGTTGTATTGCTGTTATAAATCACACTGCATAATTAGCTGTTATTTTGAGAGGGTGGAATGTTCACTTCAAGAGGAGTGAATTTGGCTTTGGGTTACAATATAACATGTTCCATATAAAATTGATGCTTCCCATGCTTCAACTGAATTGCCTTTGTCACATAGTCACACAGCACGTTTCTGGCGGAGATTCACATATCACTGACCCTGACAGTGTCTCTGAAAGTGTCATACATTTGTGATGGGCATATCTCCATTGCTGTGTATGGAGAACGGGTAGAAACAAGAACAAACACTCCAGTGGTGAGCCTTTAATATTTAAGCTAATGCCACCACAGGCAGTACATTGAATTCAAAGAGGACTGCTGGACTGACTACAGGGGTTCCACTGACTAAAACAAAACTGTTTCTTTATTCAACATTTCAGAGAATATGTTTCATAGCTAGAGTTGATTCATATTTGCTGAACTACATGAAGTGAATAAAAGTGTTGCTATGAATGTCTTAAATAAGTTCACACAGGTTCTTTGGTCTCATTGTCGCAAGCAGCTATTTTCCTGACATGGATATTCACATTTGAAGGCATTGCTTTTCTGATTCATCTCTAGTTTTATGAAAATATAATGACATTTATACCTTTCTTCAGTATTTGGATATATTGACATTGGTACACACAATAATCACAATACAGTGATGTAATGATCCATATCACAATACAATGTGGATCACGGTATAAAAGGACAGATGCAGTGATGGAGGGACACACATCTTTGGACTTCCTTAGTTCTTCCTCTGAGCAGAACCAATATCTTGACTGACCGTGAAGTCTCTCTCTTTTTCTTATCTCTCCCTTTGCTCTTCCCCTCACCATCTTCTCAACAGATAATTGCAATGAAGCTTCCTTTTTGAGTGACGTGCTGTTTAGTGAAATGTGTTTTGACCAGACAATTTGTCTTCTATAGTCTTCCATCAGAGAACAGCAGATAAACCTTGAGCTTTATGGAACAGATACTGTCAACACCACAATTTCACCTCTACTTTCCGGAATCGACTTGGCACACAGCCGAGTCCACCTGTAAAACAAGCTAAGATTGAATTCAAAAGAATGTATTTTGTGACGGAGTGTTCTGAACTGTAGTTGTGTGGTATTAAGGTGAAACATGGAGGAAAGGAAGCCAAGTAAGAGAGGAAAATAACAAGATTTTATCAAAGTGACTCCACACAAGGCAATGGTTGTTGGCAATGTTAAGTGTGTTGGAGGGTGACATTGTGACAGGTTGATGACTACAAGCCTGCTGTATCTCAGGTTGTCATCCCTTTATTCTCAGTCTCTGTGTGACGGCTGAGGAATCATGAAAAGGATGTGACGGCTTGACACAGATCACACAAAGGAAAGGAAACTCAACCTTGTTTCTTTTTACGTTTTAAAGGCATAGTTCACTTTTCAAGCTAAGGTGTGGATGAAACGACAACACCTTCGGTAAGTCGAAACGTAATACTAGTTGACTTTCCCTATAAGCTTTTTTAATGAGTACTTGCAGTGAAAACAAGAGCATGACTTGTGTGCAGGGCTAGGTGCAGCCTCTATGATGAACTCTTTATTTACATTTACATTTTAGTCTCTTATCCAGAGCAACTTACAGTTGAGGGGGAGAGTTGATGGGGAGAGTACACCCACTGATTTTCTCCTTTCATAGAGTCTGCATAACACCACCATGCTATAGCAGATTCATGTCATCATCAAGCACAAGGCAGAAAATGTTTATGTATACCATTATACATTTAATGGTACTCCAGATGTCTCCAAATGTAACAGCTCAGCTGGGTGTCAATGTGCATATATGTTCTTGACTGGCATGTTTGTATCAGACTTTTGTAAAGAGGGTCTTAGACACACCTGCTAACCATGGTCCTTACTGTGATATGAATGGAGAATTAAATATGTCTGGGAAAAGGAAATGATAGGTTGTGGCCAAAGCTACTTGATAGCTTCGAAGAAATATTTTAGCACTTTAGCACTTTGGTACCAATTTATTTTGGGGGGACACAATACGTAAGTATTTATGTACACAAAACAACCATGCAAGTGCATTGATTCAACTTATATTTAATTCACTGGACTCCTGTGGAATCGTATGCAATTTACTTTGCCAGGAACAATCACTTGAATATAATAGATATATAATAGATGGTTGGGGAAACTACTACTGACTACTACCACTTCAGATGATTCTGTAGTTCACCTGTTATGACCGTTCATTCAACACATTTTGTTGTCAACCATACATGTAGGAATGTTTTCTCATTCACTAAATCATGCCTATGAAGAGGGATAAAAGCCAGAACAACATGCATGAAGACATACTTGTATGACAAGTGTAATTCCTCAGGACAACATCAAATAGGTGACCATGACGAGGGTTCAATCCTTGAAATGGAACTGTTTTGATGCAAGGAGCGTCAGGTAATGCCGTCTTGAGGCGTTTCTTTGTGCCAGCACCATGCACAATGAATTCCCTTCCAGCTATCACATATCCACAGCATAAAGAACGCTTTATATTTGTTGGCCCAGGAAAAGTCATGTCACTAGATAAGGCTGTGTAGCCCGCCACATTTCACAGTCCACTGCATAAAAGACAGTCTCTCTTCTCCTGACAAGGCATAAGTCTCTCCCAAATGGAGTTGTCTATGGAAATTATTTTCATTTCACAAAGCTGTATTTCTTGAGGATGCCATAATTCTTGGGCACAATTGTGTCAGCAGATCTGACAGTGTGGCCGTGGTTTATTGTGTTGGAACGTTGCAAAGGGAACCACTGGGCTTGGTGCTACCCGCATCCACTCAACAATTATACTGACAATGCAAAGACCTCATTTTGGCAGCAAATGAATGCCCATAATTCCTGACGTAAAGCCGTTTGTAAGTAATCTATTCTCTCTGGTGATATAATAATTAGTAAGAGACAGAAACCTAATATTTTGTGCCTCCTAAATGGACTCAATAGCCATTCAGACCAAGCTGTTTTATTGCTGGAGAAATCCTGTATAACTTGTATTTTCACAAAATGTTCAATAATTGTTTCCTACAGGTCACTATTTAAATGACGCTTACTTGCTTGCTGATTTTTTTTTCTTAATCTCTTCCCATACTGTTACATACTTTTGAGACCAGCGAGTCAAACTGTGAGATGTACGTACATGGCTATGGCTGTTGTAATGTAATGTATGATTGTTTTTCTTTTGGAAGCGGACAAAATAAAATTGCGGGCAGTGGTAGCTGTAATCATTGTGGCTTATAAGAGGCTCATAGTGTGAATATTGCATATTCATTTCCGTGACTTGCTGGATTATCTCATGGTTGCACATGGATTGATAAACAATTTGTGGTATCCTTTTGAGTTCACCCCAAAGCCATGTAAACAGCAGAGATTCATTCCCATGTACTAATATTACTCTCAGCCCCAAAATAAGTGCAGATAGTGTAGAATGTTCCTACTCCATTTAACCTGTCTAGGACTGGGGTTCCGCTAGCGGAACTCCTCCCACATTCCACTGAAAAGGCAGAGCGCGAAATTCCAAAAATATTTTTGAGAAATATTTAACTTTCACACATTAACAAGTCCAATACAGCAAATGAAAGATAAACATCTTGTGAATCCAGTCAACATGTCCGATTTTTAAAATGTTTTACAGCGAAAACACCACGTATATTTATGTTAGCTCACCACCAAATACAAAAAAGCACAGACATTTCTTTCACAGCACAGGTAGCTTGCAGAAAACCAACCAAACTAACCAAGAACCAACCAAACTAACCTAGAAACAACTTCATCAGATGACAGTCTTATAACATGTTACACAATAAATCTATGTTTTGTTCGAAAAATGTGCATATTTGAGCTATAAATCAGTTTTACATTGCAGCTACCATCACATCTACCGTCACAAATAGCACCGAAGCAGCCAGAGTAATTATAGAGACCAACGTGAAATACCTAAATACTCATCATAAAACATTTCTGAAAAATGCATGGTGTACAGCAAATGAAAGACAAGCATCTTGTGAATCCAGCCAATTTTTCAGATTTTTTAAGTGTTTTACAGCGATACAATATAGCATTATATTAGCTTACCACAATAGCCAGAAACACAAGCCATTTACCAGCAGCAAAAGTTAGCGATCGTAACAAACCAGCAAAAGATATATAATTTTTGACTAACCTTGATAAGCTTCATCAGATGACAGTCCTATAACATCAGGTTATACATACACTT
Source organism: Salvelinus namaycush (assembly GCF_016432855.1). NCBI lineage: Eukaryota > Metazoa > Chordata > Actinopteri > Salmoniformes > Salmonidae > Salvelinus > Salvelinus namaycush. Next base: position 33,340,207 of record NC_052329.1, on the reverse strand, counting down.
ATGTTTTGTTCGAAAATGTGCATATTTAGAGCTGAAATCAGTGGTTATACATTGTGCTAACGTAGCATCTTTTCCCCAGAATGTCCGGATATTTTTCTAAAACTCACCTATTCTGACCAAATAACTATTCATAAACATGACTAAAAAATACATGTTGTATAGGAAATGATAGATACACTAGTTCTTAATGCAATCGCCGTGTTAGAATTCTAAAAATAACTTCATTACGACATCCAGCTTACGTTATAGCGAGAGCGTGTCCAAAATCTGGGCGCAAACTAATAGTACACATGTTCGACAGATATATGAAATAGCATCATAAAATGGGTCCCACTTTTGATGATCTTCCATCAGAATGTTGTACAAGGGGTCCTTTGTCGGGAACAATCGTTGTTTGGTTTTAGAATGGCCTTTTTCCCTCGCGAATTAGCAAGCAAAACTAGCCAAGTGCCGCTAAGCTCTCCTTCGTGAACAAACGCAGTGAACGGAACACGCAAAAACTCCCGAAAAAAATGCAATAATCTGATTAAACTATATTGAAAAAACATACTTTACGATGATATTGTCACATTTATCAAATAAAATCAAAGCCGGAGATATTACACGTCTATAGGGAAAGCTTTTCAGAAACCAAAGCTGATGTCCATCCCGCGTCATCCTGAACAGAGGAAATTGGGGTCCTGTCATTCCAAGAGGCCTCTTTTCACCATAGAAAGAGCTAGAGACCTCATTTCACCTCTCACAGCCTATTGACATCTAGTGGAAGGCGTATGAAGTACATGTATAGTCATAAATCTCAAGCAAAATGATAGGGAGGGCCTGGAACAGAGCCTCAATTTGAGATTTTTCACTTTCTGACAGGAAGTTTGCTGCAAAATGAGTTCTGTTTTACTCACAGATATAATTCAAACGGTTTTAGAAACTTGAGAGTGTTTTCTATCCAATAGTAATAATAATATGCATATTGTACGAGCAAGAATTGAGTACGAGGCCGTTTAAATTGGGCACGATTTTCCCCCAAAGTGAAAATAGCGCCCTCTATCCTCAACAGGTTTTAAGAGATGGCACATGTTTGCATGTGGATGGCAAAGTCCTACAATCTATGAATTCATGTTTTCCACACCATTTCCTTAAGCGAGCAGTGTGTCAAGAAGCAGTGCGGCTTGGCAGGGTCGTGTTTCAGAGTACACATGGCTCTCGACCTTCGCCAATCCCGAGTATGTTGGGGAGTTGCAGCGATGGGACAAGATTGTAACTACCAATTGGACTTCACACAATTGGGTAGAATTTAAAAATATATATTTTGTATAACCATTATTTAACTAGGCAAGTCACATTTTTATTTACAATGACGGCTTACCCCGGCCAAACCTGGACGACGCTGGGCCAATTGTGCGCCACTCTATGGGACTCCCAATCATGGCCGGATGTGATACAGCCTGGATTCGAACCAGGGACTGTAGTGACGCCTCTTGCACTGAGATGCAGTGCCTTAGACCACTGCGCCACTCGGGAGAAAAAGGGGTAAAAGTACCAAATAAAATAAACTGCCCGGTGTGATCATCAGTGGAATGACTTAAACTAGAAACCAGCATGGCCAATAACTGTGTTGACTATAATAGTACCTCAAAAGCAATGTGTTCTATTCAACTGTGGAGCCATTGATAAGCCCAAGTCTCCAGGGGATCAGTCTCTCACAGTGTTATAAAAGGGTTAGGCATGGGACAGAAACAACATTTTCCAGACTACTAGTATCAGCCAGACATCCAAACCGACTGTCAATATGATCAATACTCCTCATTTACTAGCCCCACTTTGGCACCACTACAATATATACATGTTTTTTCCTTGGCATGTGGAATTAGGCCAGCCCAGGGAGAGTTCAGTATTATGTCCGAGGTAGGGTAGTTCATTAATTGTAATTGAATTATATTTATTACACAGTTTGTTTCCGATGTACAGTACCTGTCAAAAGTTTGGATACACCTACTCATTCAAGGGTTTTTCTTTATTTTTACTATTTTCTACATTGTAGAATAATAGTGAAGACATCAAAACTATGAAATAACACATATGGAATCATGTAGTAACTAAAAAAGTGTTAAACAAATCAAAATATATTTGAGATTTGAGATTCTTCAAAGTAGCCACCCTTTGACTTGATGACAGCTTTGCACACTCTTGGCATTCTCTCAACCAGCTTCATGAGGTAAAATCTAGTTAGTGTAGATGTTTTCATGGGGTTCTGTTTAGTCACAACAAACAGGATATTTTCCATCAACATAAATAACCCTGGGAATGTGTGCAGGGACAAACACTTAAAATTGTAAAAATAAATGTTTTTGTGCAGGCCAACCAACTGAACAGAGGTGATCATTCGGTCTCACATCTTTAGCTGCAAAATAGAATAACCCTGAATCTTGGTTGGCTACAATCAGAGGTAGGACCGAAGGTGCTGCAGCTGTTGATTAGTCATCATCTGAGGGCTGCCAGGGCTGAGAGGCCATGGAGGATTATTTGTATTATCTTCCATTAAATCAGAAACAGTGAGAGGGCACCCTTGTCTAACACCACACTGTCCTCACAGATGAGAGAGAACACCTGCAGGTTTGAGATATGATTTCCAACATGATTTGATGAAGAGCATGGTCATCATGATCAGCATTCAGAACGAGGTCTTCTTTACCTCTTTTTCTGTCTCTTTTTTGAATATTGGCCTGTTGGAAACTACAATTCCCTACTACATCGCACAGTTCGGGCTTGATCTGAATTACAGTTTATCAAGAGAAACTGCGCAATGAGCTCACAGAAAAACCTGAATTAAATGATATTCAAAGAAATGGAATCCATGTCTGTCAATTAGTTATTTATTAATCGTTCAGCGCTTATAACAGGAACCACCAGCATTCAAATTACCAACGTGCTTGAAAAAAAATATTAACTGCCTTAGCTTTTTGAGAAATAACAGTGACATAACTCAATTAGCCCAGTGAAAAGTTGTCCTAGTAGCTTATTAACCTCTCTTGGGCACGTGAGGCGGTAGCGTCCCACCTCTTCAACAGCCAGTGAAACTGCTGGGCGCCAAATTCAAGTACAGAAATACTCATTATAAAAATTCAGAAAACAAAACATATTTTACATAGATTTAAAGATGAAGTTCTTGTGAACCCAACCACGGTGTCAGATTTAAAAAATGCTTTACGGCGAAAGCATACCTTACGATTATTTGAGAACATAGTCCACTAGACAAATCATTACAAACAGTAGCCAGCCAAGTAGAACAGTTACACATGTCAGAAATAGAGATAAAATTAATCCCTTACCTTCGATGATCTTCATATGGTTGCACTCAGCAGACATTCATTTACTCAATAAATGTTCCTTTTGTTCGATAAAGTCTCTTTATATCCAAAAACCTCCAAAAAAATCAAAATTGTATCCGTAAAGTTCATAGAAACATGACAAACGATGTTTATATTCAAACCTCAGGTTGTTTTTAGCCTAAATAAACGATAATATTTCAACTGGACAATAACATCGTCAATTTAAAAGGTAAACAAGAAAAGCACTCTCTCGGTCGTGCGCATGAAAAAGCTCTGTGACACTTTAGGGTCCTCTCATTCCGACTGCTCTTACTTCTTCATTTTTCAGAATACAAGCCTGAAACAATTTCTAAAGACTGTTGACATCTAGTGGAAGACATAGAAAATGCAATTTGAGTCCTAAGTCAATGGATACTGTAATGGCGTTGAATAGAAAACTACAAAACCAAAATAAACTACTTCCTGAATGGATTTTTCTCAGGTTTTCGCCTGCCAAATCAGTTATACTCACAGACACTATTTTAACAGTTTTGCAAACTTTAGAGTGTTTTCTATCCAAATCTACCAGTTGTATGCATATCATATCTTCTGGGCCTGAGAAGCAGGCAGTTTAATTTGGGCATGCATTTCATCCAAAATTCCGAATGCTGCCCCCTACCCTAGTGAAGTTAAGTAACTCTACCTTGTCACACCGCATTTACAGATCCGTCTGTTTTATTTGTAAGGCGCTTAATTAGGGTAATTGTGCTCCTCATAAAAGCATAGGAAAGAGGAGAGCCAGAGGTGACTTTGGATGGGATGAACTGCTGCCTGAATAATAAGTCATATTATATCCATCTACATGAGCCCCTTTATCAGTTAGTCTATGAGGAAACCAATGAGAAGCCTTCAATCTTTCTCATCTCTCTATGCTTGGCTGTTGTATGCATATCATAGCCCTGGCAAGCCCTGTGAGTTTCACTGAGGACCTCGGTGAGTCCGTGGAAGCGATCGTTCACTGGGATGTCGTTTATACACTCGACTATTGATTGGATGGGAGCTTTAATGCTGAGAGCAGCGAAACATGTCCACCACTGGCTTGTTGTCCCACATAATAATCAAGCAAGTTAATTTTGTTCAGCCTCTTTGTTTTGGAGGCGTCAATAACATTGCGCCCGGTACCTTTGGTTAGGATGGACGGTGGGCACACGTGGGAAATGGGAGTTGAAAGAACAAGCGGTTTACACTCTTCCTCTCACTTTACCTTTGTAGAGCTCTGTTAATGTAGATTAATTTAGAAGGGTGTTGAAACCTTTATTTAAGTGCACTAATGCATGATCAGGACACCCAGTTCAATGATAAGAGATTCTATCAACACCTGTCGCCAGCACTAACCCACCCCTCAAAAGATCAGGCCCCACAAGGACCCAGATGGTAAGGGAATGAAGGAAATCCATTACATCAATATAAAGCCAACTCTTTTCTCTGTGCTGTGGTCTTTTTAAAGAGGCTTGATAAGCATTTCAGTGATTTATATGCTAATTCTTAAGGCAACACGTCATGCATTACCTGCTGTTCAATAAAATGGAAATGAGTCTGATGAAAAGATCTCTGTGCATTGCTTTAGTGTCACGTTGTATATAACAGATATCATTTGGACCTCCAGGAGGTTGCTATAATTTCGTTCCCTTTGCTACAGCCACTTCTTCAAGCGGTATTAGCAGTGTTGTTGGTGGATTTACATGGATTGTGAATTCTATGCCTATCTAGCGTTGTGAAATGAGATTACCCAAATTATTTTGGCAGCAATTTTTATTGCTTTTTGTTCAACAAAACAATGTGAATACCAGCAGAGAGAAGGTAGTATTACCATGCCTTAGAGGACCTGGCAAGTGCTGGGATTGTTGTTCAATCCATGTTGAGACGATCAACATTTATGCTTAGTAACAATCTAAATGGTTTATTTTTGCTGCACACTGGGTTGATCTGAGAGGAAGTGTAGCCATAGAGTTTCTGTAATAAAACTGAGCTGTGTCTTGAATTTCTCGTGTAAATTATGATTTCAATAATGTACAGAGAAAAAGTATTGGTTGATTTTCACGGACTGATAGAATGAAAGACTATGAGGGAGCAGGTCAACACCTACTTCCTTTCTGACTGTGCCAGCTACAGGAGTCACTGCTTCATGTTTAAGCTTTGCAGAGGAATAGTTATTTCTTTGTTGTACATCAGGATGTGTTTAATATCCACAAAATTTGTCACATTCACTATTTCAGTTCAACTAAGTGCATCCATCTCAAGTATAAATGTGAAATCGCCCGCCAATCTCAAGTATTTGTGTGGTTGCCCCCCCCCCCCCTTGTTAAGACAGTGACTATCCACACCGTTGGGAGCCTGTAGACTTACCTTCCTCTTAAACAAGGGACACTCAGCCTCTCTCGTTCTTTGGCAGAAGAACGTTATGAAACAGCATGTGCCGAAGTGTCTAACTGAACTAGAGAATCAGCTTCCCACGGTCCCCTCAGAGACATTCTAACTCTCCCTCTCTGTCTGAGGAGGAGGAAGTGTTCTAGTTCCTTTCCTCTCTGCCTGCTGACAGACACAGGCTCGGCGGTGACAGGAAACATCAGAGCGGGAGAACGTCTCGTCCCTAGTGAGCCCCAATGTGAGATGTGGGCCCTATAATCTTCTGGTGCTCGGGTTGCTGTCAATACAGGCAGCGGGACTGCAGCGCTGCCAAGTCCTCAGAGGGAGCTTAGATACAATCAAAGGTACATCAACAGCTGGCACATCAGACACACCCTAAATCTAACCCCCAAACACACACGCTTCTTTCTCCTAAAGAGGAATAACAGGAACTCAACCTCTCGGTGCACCACGATGGGTGTGTGCATTGTGTTAGCTATTCATTAGAGGGAACGTCCCCCAAACAAAGACGTGCAATCGCTTTCAAAATGAGTGTAATGTTGGATAGCTTGATGGATTTGTTATTCATTAGATGGCTTGATGACTCTGTAGTGTTATCCATTGTCATTGGATGTCCAGTACAACAGAGGATAAAAGGGACATTCATTAACATGGTGAGGGACAGTGGCACACACCCAGATTTTATGCCTATTATGACTGGACTAGAAAGAGAGATTTTCTGACCTTTTAAAAGGCCTGACAATGTACAGGAAAGTTATTAAGCTTTCTCTGAGAGAAATTCCACTGCAATTCTTAATGGTCTGTAGGTGACGTGAATGCACAGAGCATATCAATTACTGCACATCATAGATCTTTAAGTTATCTAATTAGTGTATTAACTGTGAAGAGACAGCCTCTTCTGTGGGGGAGGTGTGTTGTTCAGTAGAGGATTATGTTTGGCAATATCTGAAGATACATTAACATCAATCTTATTAAGGATTGACCTTGTGGAATTACAGAATTACCTGTATTATGTTTGCAGGGAAAGGTAAATTAATTATCCAAGCTAATTCCTCTAGCATTTATCTACTAAAGGGTGTAAACACTGATAGATCTCCCCTTAAGTCTGCACACATAATTGCATTGTGCAGTTTAGTAACCTATTTTAGAGACATCCCTTAGATTAGCAAGTATACAATGTGCTGGAGAAACATGCCATTGTGAACATAGGGGATAGCCCCCATTTCCAATTTTAGCCTAAATGACATACCCAAATCTAACTGCCTGTAGCTCAGGCCCTGAAGCAAGGATATGCATATTATTGGTACCATTTGAAAGGAAACAATTTAAAGTTTGTGGAAATGTGAATTGAATGTAGAAGAAAATACAAAGAAAAAAACAACCGTTTTATTCTACCACAATCTTTGAAAGGCAAGAGAAAGGTCCCAGTTTCAGCCATCACTCTGGTTGTAATTCTGATAGTGTCCACAAGATGGCTGCAGTGTATTTGCAAAGTTTCAGACGGATAACTTGTAGTATGTGCGAGCTACAGGACATTTAGTGTGAAGTCACCCAAATACATTTGGGCAAATCTTGAAGGAGATACTTGCATTCATATTACATTTTTCTGCAAGAATATCATCAAATCTGTATACTTGGACTTTTATTTAGCTTTTCCAGTATTAGTAGCCATATTATAAGTTCAACATTTGCAAAACAACCAGTTTTCATAACTTCTTAACTCTGAATATTCTTATAATTTTTGTCCAAAATGAAAAGGCATTCTATCGTACAAGGTTAGTAGCTACATTTTACAACATATGGTTTCCGGATACTCCCGTAAAGCCCAGCTCATTGGCTATTTAGCTAAGTTTGTTTGAACCTGATTGGTGCTTATTTGACAAAGACAGAGTCGTTCAAGTGAAGACCGCCCGTGTCATCAGCGTGCCATGAACGCGTCGCTCTCTAACCAAATATGGTGTCCTATAGGATATACTACACCCCTAATGATAGAGTGAAGTCTTGTTACGTTCTAGGATCTCTGAAGAATATATACGAACGTGATTTGACTCGTTGAAACAACATTTAGGGTGATATTTTCACAGATTCCTTTCTTTTTAAATTGGACGGGTGGAAATACAAAATCGATCGTGCATGCTATATGGACCTTTTTAGGATATGAAAAAGGATGTTATCTAACAAAACGACACTTCATGTTATCTCTGGGACCCTTTGGATGATAAATCAGAGTAAGATTTCAGAATGTAAGTACACACTTCATCTTCAGAGGTGAATTTATCAAACCTATCGTGGTGAAAAAAGTGTTTTGTTGTTAGGAGCTCTCCTCAAACAATAGCATGGCATTTTTTGGCAGTAATAGCTACTGTAAATTGGAAAGTGCAGTTATATTAACAAGAACTTAAGCTTTCATCCGATATAAGACACTTATATGTACCGACATTTGTTGTTTCTCTAAAATCTGCGATAGTGACACGGAACGCTGCATGATTTACAACTGTCCCGTTGACGGGATGCCAATCCTTAATTATTAACAGTCTATGTTCAGCTACTGTGCAGTTGCGCTCTATCTCCCTCTACACCCACAATAAATGCCTATCCCACAAATAAACTACATCGCAGAGTGATAAAGAAAACCCCTTTCAGCATCTTTTAAGAAAAGTCAGGTGGAAAACTACTTACATTTCTGCTCAACAATTTAAACCTATTTAAATATTCATTACTGGTTCACTGATGTATTGTAGACCCATTTTCAGATCAAAGGATAAAACAACGAAATATCTTAAACAATGATTTTGACTGGAGTGCCATGCTCTGTGCACAGTACCCAATCCCTTAGATCAACAACAACGTGATACTCCCCTTCAAACACCAATAAAATAACCATCAGTGGGTGGTAAAATGGTTGATGGCTGCTCACTTTAAAACCCTCTAAAACTGCTGATACCAAAAAAGACTGAGGAAGCGTTCTACTGTGAGAGAGGCGTCTAAGAGACTGTCATTGACTGGCTTACTGAATACTGATGTCAAACAGAGCTGTGTGACATCTGGAAAAGGATGGTGTAGTTAATTTCCATAGGTCATGCATTAGTAATAGCTCATCACAAAACAGATAATGTCATTTTGTACATTGCAGATCTCATCAAAGGCAGTAAGCCTCTTGTCAGCCCTATAAGTTGGTGCTGTAATAACAGGTTTCATTCTTAAAGATCTATGAATATGTATGAGGTACATAGTCTATTACATACATGTTTTATCTCCGGACTTCAGCTGTGAATGTTCTGGAGAACAAGCTACAGGAAGTACTGTATTCCTGTTCTAATGTCCTCAAAAGCACATTTCAGCTGATTTTTGAATCGTAAGAATGGATTTCCTTTGCCCCTCTGAATGCTATATTGACACCTCTTTCTTTTATTAATGAAAACACAACATGATTCTTGGCCATATGACTAACGGTAGTGGACTATGCCCAGTCCACTGTTTTTCCATTATCGAAGTCTGGGTCTCTGTGAAATCATTAGTCCTGTACTCCAGAGCAATGCAACAGATTCAGAACACTCATCACTTTTAATCACAAGACAACTGTTACCTTCAAATGATGATAAAACGTCTCAGAGAATTCCCCCATCTTAATCAGGATTAAGACTCAATGGCTACTATTGATTCCATTATTACTCATCCAGCACTGTCTACCTTTTTCATTGTGTTACAAATAGCTTTATTTCTGCCAAGACAGGCTTGGAACCCCTCCATTAATTACTACCACTAGCTTTTCTTCCTCTTTTCCTCAGAGCCACAATACTAGGCAGATTAGTCTGCTCATATAGTCAATTACAACCCTGTCACAGCTGAAGCAATGCTAGAAGGACACTGAGCTATATAATAAACTAGCTGAAATGCTTTGTTGTAAATTTGGGATCTCTGAGAGCAGTGAGTGTGATCAGCTTTTAGACTAAAGTAGTAGTTTTTTGGGTCATAAGAGTCAGTTCTGATACAGCATTAACAGTGCATTCGGGAAAGTATTCAGACCCCTTGCCTTTTTTCCACATTTCTGTACGTTACAATCTTATTCTAAAATTGATTAAATAAATGTTTTTCCTCATCAATCTACACATAATACGCCATAATAAAGAGGCGAAAACATGTTTTTAGAAGTCTTTGCAAATGCATTATAAATAAAAACAGATACCTTATTTACATAAGTATTCAGACCCTTTTCTATGAGACTCAAAATTAAGCTCAGGTATTTCCTGTTTCCATTGATCATCCTTGATATGTTTCTATAACTTGATTGGAGTCCACCTGTAGTAAATTCAATTGGACATGATTTAGATAACACGGTCACCACCAAAAATTTCAATAAGCATTTCTCTACGGCTGGCAATCCTTTCCTCCTGGCTACCCCAACCCCAGCCAACAGCTCCGCACCCCCGCAGCAACTTGCCCGCGCCTCCCCAGCTTCTCCTTCACCCAAATACAGATAGCAGATGTTCTGAAAGAGCTGCAAAACCTGGACAAAACAGCTGGGCTAGACAATCTGGACCCTCTTTCTAAAACTATCCGCCGCCATTGTTGCAACCCCTATTACCAGTCTGTTCAACCTCTCTTTCGTATCATCCGAGATTCCTAAAGATTGGAAAGCTGCTGTGGTCATCCCCATCTTCAAAGGGGGTGACACTCTAGACCCAAACTGTTATAGACCTATATCCATACTGCCCTGCCTTTCTACATTCTTCGAAAGCCAAGTTAATAAACAGATCACTGACCATTTCGAAATCCCACCCTGGTTTCCGAGCTGGTCATGGGTGCACCTCAGCCACGCTCAAGGTACTAAACGATATCATAACCGCCATCGATAAAAGACAGTACTGTGCAGCCGTCTTCATCAACCTGGCCAAGGCTTTCGACTCTGTCAATTACCGTATTCTTATCGGCAGACTCGATAGCCTTGGTTTCTCAAATGACTGCCTCGCCTGGTTCACCACTTCGCAGACAGAGTTCAGTGTGTCAAATCGGAGGGCCTGTTGTCCGGACCTCTGGCAGTCTCTATGGGGGTACCACAGGGTTCAATTCTTGGGCCGACTCTTTTCTCTGTATATATCAACGATGTCGCTTTTGCTGCGGGTGATTCACTGATCCACCACCACTTCTTTGGACACTGTGTTAACTAACCTCCAAACGAGCTTCAATGCCATACAACACTCCTTCCGTGGCCTCCAACTGCTCTTAAACGCTAGTAAAACCAAATGCATGCTTTTCAACTGTTCACTGCCCGCATCCGCCCGAGTAGCATCACTACTCTGGACGGTTCTGACCTAGAATATGTGGGCAACTACAAATACCTAGGTGTCTGGCTAGACTGTAAACTCTCCTTCCAGACTCATATCAAACATCTCCAATCCAAAATCAAATCTAGAATCGGCTTTCTATTTCGCATCAAAGCCTCTTTCACTCACGCCGCCAAACTTACCCTAGTAAAACTGACTATCCTACCAATCCTCGACTTTGTTGATGTTATCTACAAAATAGCTTCCAATACTCTACTCAGCAAACTGGATGCAGTCTATCACAGTGTCATCCGTTATGTCACCAAAGCCCCTTATACCACCCACAACTGCGACCTGTATGCTCTAGTCGGCTGGGCCTCGCTACATATTCGTCGCCAGACCCACTGGCTCCAGGTCATCTATAAGTCTATGCTAGGTAAAGCTCCGCCTTACCTCAGCTCACTGGTCACGATAACAACACCCACCCGTAGTACGCGCTCCAGCAGGTATATCTCACCGCCTTTCCTTCCAGTTCTCTGCTGCCAGTGACTGGAACAAATTGCAAAAATCGCTGAAGCTGGAGACTTACATTTCCCTCACTAACTTTAAACATCAGCTATCTGAGCAGCTAACTGATCGCTGCAGCTGTACATAGTCCATCTGTAAATAGCCCACCCAATCTACTTACCTCATCCCCATATTGTTTTTATTTACTTTTCTGCTCTTTTGCACACCATCTTGTGCTCATCTATCACTCCAGTGTTAATCTGCTAAATTGTAATTACTTCGCTACTATGGCCTATTTATTGCCTTACTTCCTCACGCCATTTGCACGCACTGTATATAGACTTTCTTTTTTTCTATTGTGTTATTGACTGTACGTTTGTTTATTCCATGTGTAACTCTGTGTTGTTGTTTGTGTCGCACTGCTTTGCTTTATCTTGGCCAGGTTGCAGTTGTAAATGAGAAGTTATTCTCAACTAGCTTACCTGGTTAAATAAAGGTGAAATAAAAAATGTAATATATATATATTTTTTGGAAAGGCCTGTCTATATAAGGTCCCACAGTTGACAGTGCGTGTCAGAGAAAGAACTAAGCCATGCGGTTGAAGGAATTGTCTGTACAACTCTGAGACAGAATTGTGTCCAGGCACAGATCAGGGGAAGGGTAAAAAAACGTCTGTAGCATTGAAGGTCCCCAAGAACACAGTGGCCTCCATCATTCTCAGTAAAAGGCACAAGAAAGCCCATTTGGGGTTTGCCAAAAGGCACCTAAAGACTCTCAGACCATGAGAAACAAGATTCTCTTGTCTGATGAAACCAAGATTGAACTCTTTGGCCTGAATGCCAAGCGTCACATCTGGAAACCTGGCACCATCCCTAAGGTGAAGCATGGCGGTGGAAACATTATGCTGTGAGGATGTTTTTCTGCGGCAGGGACTGGGAGACTAGTCAGGATTGATGGAAAGATAAACAGAGCAAAGTACAGATCCTTAATGAAAACCTGTTTCAGAGCGCTCAGGACCTCAGACTGGGGCGAAGGTTCACCTTCCAACAGGACAACAACCCTAAGCACACAGTCAAGACAACGCAGGAGTGGCTTCGGGACAAGTCTCTGACTGTTCCTGAGTGGCCCAGCCAGAGCTTGGACTTGAACCCGATTGAATATCTCTGGAGAGACCTGAAAATAGCTGTGCAGTGACGCTCCCCATCCAACCTGATAGATCTTGAGAGGATCTGTAGAGAAGAATACAGGTGTGCCAAGATTGTAGCGTCATACCCAAAATGACTCAAGGCTGTAATCGCTGCCAAAGGTGCTTCAACAAGGTACTGAGTAAAGGGTCTAAATACTTATGTGAATGTGATTTTTTATAAATTTGCTAAATTTCCAAAAACCTGTTTTTGATTCGCCATTATGGAATATTGTGTGTGGATTGATGAGGCAGAAAAACAATTTCATCAATTTTAGAATAAGGCGGTAACTTAACAAAATGTGGAAAAAGTCAAGGGGTCTGAATACTTTCTGAATGCACTGTAGCTTTAGATCATTTGAATATTCTATAATTTTCACACGAAACTCAACCTTATGCTAAATGCTATGCAATACCAGGGATTGGCTTATTTCAGGGAAATTGTCATGAAAACACTGTTCAAATCAGGGGTTTCCAGAGGTTAGATTATCGGAGTCCTGCTAAACCCATTACTTTCCAGGGTTGCCATTTGATTAACAGTGGTCATTGATTCCCTTCAGAAATTAATCAAGTAGAAAATCACCTGATCAAGCTGTCAAATCCCTAATGGGGGAGTGCTGCTGGAAACGATTGTGGGAGGGAGGCCATACCAGTGTCGTGACTTTACTTTCATTAATCTGATGACAGTTATTTATTTAATTCATTAACTATGTTTAATTGTTACCCAATTAAGTTAATCATGTAACAATTAACTCATTAGGATTTGGGGCACCCCGGAAGAAGTTGTTGAGAGAGTTACCATCTCCGAATTAATCTCTATGAGGTCTTTACCTATTTCATCGATAAACGGTCATCTTATTAGTCATTACCTCTTATCAAATACTCATTCTGAATGATCGAAACCTTCTTGGATCTGCAAAATCCCATGTCTTGCTCTTTATTCAGCACTACACAAATTGGTTTAATTAATTATTTACTAGCTAACTAAATAATAACTCAGAATACAAATACACAAATACACTCCATGAGACAATTGTCCCTAGTGGACTGACAAGATATGATGGCTTGTTACAACATATATGGAGAGGGGGGAATTTGGAATAATTCCCATTTAGAATAAGAAATAATGAATGTATTTACGTGTTGAATGGCATTTGTCGTAACCAAGCCTTCTCCTTAAGTTGTTGGCCTTCCAGCTGTATGGCTGTCCGAAAGGGGCCTCCCCTTTCTCGTCTTCTACTGTTGTTCACTCTAGAAGATAACCAGCCATGTCAACAGTTCCCATTGGTAATGAGCATAATAGGATAGTCTCACTTAGATTCGCTTTTCTCGATATCCCAAATCAAATGTATTTATAAAGCCCTTCTTACATCAGCTGATATCTCAAAGTGCTGTACAGAAACCCAGCCTAAAACCCCAAACAGCAAGCAATGCAAGTGTAGAAGCACGGTGGCTAGAAAAAACTCAGTAGAAAGGCCAGAACCCAGGAAGAAACCTAGAGAGGAACCAGGCTATGAGGGTTGGCCAGTCCTCTTCTGGCTGTGCCGGGTGGAGATTATAACAGAACATGGCCAAGATGTTAAAATGTTCATAGATGACCAGCAGGGTCAAATAATAATAATCACAGTGGTTGTCGAGGGTGCAACAGGTCAGCACCTCAGGAGTAAATGTCAGTTGGCTTTTCATAACCGATCATTAAGAGTATCTCTACTGCTCCTGCGGTCTCTAGAGAGTTGAAAACAGCAGGTCTAGGACAGGTAGCACGTCCGGTGAACAGGTCAGCGTTCCATAGCCGCAGGCAAAACAGTTGAAACTGGAGCAGCAGCACAGCCAGGTAGACTGGGGACAGCAAGGAGTCATCAGGCCAGGTAGTCCTGAGGCATGGTCCAAGGGCTCAGGTCCTCAGAGAGAGATAGAAAGAGAGAAAGAGAGAATTAGAGAGCATTCTTAAATTCACACAGGACACCGGATAAGACAGGAGAAAAATGGAAAATGGTTCACTTTATTACAGCAAGGCCCCTGAACTCTTGTGTATTGTCTGCACTATGCAATGATATGGGCAGTGACCATGTAACGCTTTTACAACATACATGTGCTAGTTATCAAGGGGAAAGGTTTTGACACGTTTTTTTAAATTGAGAGACAAGCATAAAGTTCTCTTTACTGACCATCATTTTCACTTGTCTGACCGCTTGCATGATGACGAGTTTCTCACGACTGACCTATCTGGGTGATGTGATCTGAATCTAGGATTACAGGGACTCTCCGCAACTATATTCAATGAGGCTGTGATTAAGAAGTTGGAGCTCTTCTCTGTCTGCATTAACAAGGACAACACAGGTCTTTCCATCATTGTATGATTTGTGTGCAAATGAAAAAGATAACGGATAATGTCAAATGTGATATAGCGAAGCACCTGAGTGAGATGGGTGCGCAATTACGCAGGTACTTTCCCGAAACGGACAACACAAACAACTGGATTTGTTATCCCTTTCATGCCCTGCCTCCAGTCCACTTACCGATATCTGAACAAGAGTGCCTCATCGAAATTGCAACAAACGGTTCTGTGAAAATATTATTTAATCAAAGCCACTGCCAGATTTCTGGATAGGGCTGCACTCAGAGTTTCTTGCCTTGGCAAATCGTGTTGGTCAGACATTGATGCCCTTTGCAAACACGCACCTATGTGAGAGTGGATTCTCTGCCCTCACTAGCATGAACTAAATACAGGCACAGACTTTGTGTGGAAAATGATTTAAGACTGTGACTCTTTCCAATACAACATTGCAGAGCTATGTGCATCCTTCAAGCACACCCTTCTCATTAACCTGTGGTGAGTTATTCACAATTTTTGATGAACAAATACAGTTTTATATGTAAGATGGCTAAATAAAGAGCAAAATGATTGATTATTATATTATTTGTGCCCTGGTCCTATAAGAGCTCTGTCACTTCCCACGAGCCGGGTTGTGACAAAAACCTCACTCATTCCTATGTTTAATAAATGTATCGTATAGTGTGTGTGGCAGGCTTACACTGATGGCAAAAAACAACATTTGACTGTAGCACCAGTGTCAGCACACAGGGGTTACGCAGCTGGAGGTTGAACGTTTGAAGCGGTACGGGACTATAAAAAGTTTGGGAACCACTTTAGTTGATACTAAAGGGTAAAGAGAGTACCCTCCTGCTTAATTTTTAACCGAGTGTGAACTATAAGGGCACAAGGCGAGACACAGATGCAGACACGGGAGGCAGATGGTTTGAGTCTTGATATTTATTAAACAATCCAATAGGGGAAGGCAAGAGAATGGTCGTGGACAGGCAAAAGTTCAAAACGAGTTCAGAGTCCAGGAGGTACAGAGTGGCAGGCAGGCTTGAGGTCAGGGCAGGCAGAATGGTCAGGCATGCGGGTATGGAGTCCAGAAAACAGGGTCAAAAACAAGGGTCAAACAAGGGTCAAAAACCGGGAGGACGAGCAAAAGAGAATAGAAGCAGGAGTACGGCAAAAACGCTGGTTGACTTGAAAAGCATACAAGACGAACTGGCACAGAGAGACAGGAAACACAGGGATATATACACATAATAAGTGACACCTGGAGGGGGTGGAGACAATCACAAGACAGGTGAAACAGATCAGGGTGTGACAGTGAACTGGTTACTGTCACCATCCCCCCCAACAATCTTACTTCCAGCACCAGGACAATTGACAGGTGAGCCATCAGCAGCACAGAACACTGCTCCCTGCTAGAGGTGAAATAGCATGCTGTCAGAGGGGACGAACCACACAACTGGAGCAAGCTGGGCTGCCCATGGAAAAATAACCAGGCTGGCACTGCCACACAAGCCCTAAAAGGCAGTGGCCAGGGTGGCACGACACATGCAACAACAATCTGTCCCATAAAATGGATAACAGCCTGGCATAGAGAGGATGTTAGGCGGTGGAAGCCATCCTGGCACCAAGGACTCTGCCCCCATAGGTGAATAGCTTGGCTGACGCGTGTTGCACTGCTCTGTGAGTGGAGCCAGAGATAGAGCTGTGAGCTCTGAGGTGGAAAACACAGAGGTGTTGGGAATATTATGGATCCCTGCGGTTTCCTGTCAGTGCCTCAGGAGACGCTTCAGGCTTCCCGGTCACAGTTGAGATATAAATAATGAATAACTTGACAAGTGAACAAAATAGCAAAGCCTCTCACTGGGCTCAGACTCTCATGATTTTTTTTCATACATTTTTTAGTCTGATTCGCCCGGCTGCCCACGCTATAAAACTTATTCCAGAACACGTATGGTACATGCACAGATAAATATGAAACTTTTTTGAATGTTAAACGTGTCAAACTCATAGGTAGAGGAAGAAAACTGAAAAATAGATTGACAACCAGCCTTAAGGACGCCAATCAATATTATCTTTTAAATCAGTGCACACGAATGGCATTTCATTTAAAACTGGTCCTTCTCAGAACAGCAAATGCAACAGCACTTTCTACTGTATGGTAAAATAGTCATACACTATATGTACAAACTTATGTGGACACCCCTTCAAATTATTAGATTTGGCTATTTCGGCCACACGAGCACACAGCCATGCAATCTCCATAGACAAACATTGGCAGTAGAATGGCCTCACTGAAGAGCTCAGTGACTTTCAAAGTTGCACCGATATAGGATGCCACCTTTCCAACAAGTCAGTTCTTCAAATTTCTTCTCTGCTAAAGCTGCCCTGTTCAACTGTAAGTGCTATTATTGTGAAGTGGAAACTTTGAGGAACAACCGCTCAGCCGCGAAGGGGTAGGTCACGCAAGCTCACAGAATGGAACAGCTGAGTACTGTAGCACGTAAACGTCAGCACAAGAACTGTTCATCGGGAGCTTCATGAAATGGGTTTTCATGGCCGAGCAGCCGCACACAAGCCTAAGAACACCATGCACAATGACAAGCATTGGTTAGAGTGGTGTAAAGCTTGCCGCCATTGGACTCTGAAGCAGTGGAAACACTTTCTTTGGAGTGATGAATAACGCTTCACCATCTGGCAGTCCGACGGACTAATCTGGTTTGGCGGATGCCAGGAGAAGACTACCTGCCCGAATGCATACAGTAGTGCCAACTTTAAAGTTTGTGGGAGGAGGAATAATGCTCTGGGGCTGTTTTTCATGGTTCGGGCTAGGCCCCTTAGTTCCAGTGAAGGGAAATATTAACGCTACAGCATACAATGACATTCTAGACGATTCTGTGCGTCCAACTTTGTGTCAACAATGTGGTGAAGGGCCTTTCCTGTTTCAGACAATGCCCTAGTGCACAAAGCAAGATCTATACAGAAATGGTTTGTCGAGATAGGTGTGGAAGAACTTGACTGGCCTGCACTGAGCCCTGACCTCAACCCCATCGAACACCTTTGCAATGAACTGGAATGGCGAATGCGAGCCAGGCCTAATCGCCAAACATCAGTGCCCGACCTCACTAATGCTCTTGTGGCTGAATGGAAGCAAGTCCCTGCAAGACTGTTCCAGCATCTCGTGGAAAGCCTTCCCAGAAGAGTGTAGGGGGACCAACTCCATATTAATGGCCATGATTTTGGAATGAGATGTTCGACGAGCCGGTGTCCACAATTCTGGTCATGTAGTGTAGCATTTTTTAAACGGCTGTTGGGAGACTGAAATGGGAGCCCAAACAGTACGCTGCTTCCATACCCAAACACCCACAGTATGTTCCTCACATTAACACAGTAACAGCTGTGCCTGAAATCACTGAGGCAACATCAATAAGGATTTGATGGAATAGAAACATTTTCTCTGAAGAGATAATCATTATTAAATTCGCCATAACTTCATTAAGAAATAATGAAAGAACGGTCAATTAATTAGAGACTCTTTGATTCAGATTCTAATATTTTATGCAGTCACCAAATGGGCTGTATAGTCTAAAAAACGATGTATTATCGTTTACATAAATTGGCATTATCGTTTATGAAACAAACACAAACTGTTTCTAACCACTGGAGGTAGTGGTAATTCACCCTCTTACAGGGAACATTTTATCACTTTCACATCTGTCAAGTACAAAAAATACCATGTGGTGAATCTGCCCTTTGACTCCACCCATACTCTCCTAACTGGACACTGCCAGCCTGGAAGAGAGACTGGCAGATGTGCTGGACCTGACGACGGCCAAACAAGAGGCTTTATCACATGGATTAAGCGGAACAGAGTGGGAGAGAGAGAGGAGGCCTTGACTCCGACCCAGGCAGCAGTGCTTCAAGCACAACCAAATCCTGGCCTCTGGCCCCTCTCCGTTTCTGACCCGTTTTCAGCTCAACCCTCTGGCTCTCGCAAATAGTTTCTTATCAGATCCTGTATTGCATAATTTCCATGACCAGGGCGGCGGGAGTGGAGGAAAATACCGCTCCCTCACTCGCATCTCACAATAAATATTCATGAAAACATTTGAATAATGTGCTTTCATAATTATAAAATGTAATTTGGATCTGTGCAACAAAAAAAGCGCTAAGGAGGAGAATGGCATCCTATTCAGCAAAGGGAACTCTTTAGACGTGAGTTACATTCATTCGGGGGCATGCATGGTTAAGTGGCCCGGAAATTAGGCGGATGCCCATAAGCAAAGCAGGCAAAGCCCAGCACACCTGGGCTACTATTTGTGAAAAGAGAATATATCCAGCCTATCAATGATTCACCAGCCTCACCAAATAATAATGCCTGTGTGGGGACAGCCAAAGCTACCATACCTCCTGCTCAGTATGCAAGGCTTGGGTTTTTGGTTCAGTGTCACATGCCTTTGTATCTTGTCATATCTAACTTATAGAACCAGATGTGGCCTAGTTTGGGTTCTCCACCAGATATCACCTTTGTTTCCCCTTTAAGCGAGAATGTGTATTTTTGGGACAGCCTGATATATAGCAAATATCAACATCAACTCCGGGACATATGGTAGATTTTGGAATTGTGCATGCTGCATCTCCCAGGGTGTAACACATTGCATTGTGTGAAAAGTGACATTGCAATGTGCGACACATGGCCCAATCTGGAGATACAGTGAGAGGGGGATGACTGGACTGGAGTGGAGGAGAGGGAGAAGATCAGATCAGGAGGTGTTTTAGGGTAAACTTGATAAAGATGTAAAATTTGAAGAGGTGCTCCACCCTATACCAATCTCAGTCTACAGAGCTCTATTTTCTAGGTCTGGATGACCTCCACTAGCTCATGGCTGAAGGTCTTATGTTTCCTGGAAAATAAAGAAAGCCAGACCCTTAGTTAAAATAGCAAGATGGGCTTGTAGTGCTTTCGACTGAATCGTGATTGTCTAATACCATTCAGAGTAATAAAACAGTGCATAATATCCATACATATATTGGAGATGCTATTTATGTCATTAATCACATAAAGGATTAAATGTGTTTACTTCTATCAGAGAACAGTAGAGACAACTGTGTTGCAATAACTAGAGTGGATGTTCTACTCTGAGTATACCAAACATTCGGACATGGATCATCAACTAGATTCAGCTGTGGGACGATTTTTTTCTTGAGCGGATGGTCTGGGGCTGGAACATAATTTCAATTCATTTGTAGACTGCAATTTGACTGCAAGAATCCCAAACATATGTAATATTTGACTAAGACATGAGCATTTCAAATCTTGCTTGTATTTGTGTATGATCTCTCTATTATGCATGGGAATACTTGGGAACAGATTTCAAAAATTAAAATGTTTTCTGTTATATATTTTTTTGCTTCGAAAACTTGGGGGGGGGGCAAATAAAAGTACCCACGGGCAAATTCGGCTCGCGGACCACCAGTTGGGGAACCTTGCATTAGGAACACCCCCCCTCCCCTTTAGCCCTCGGGAAAGGACTCTACAAGGTTTTGAAAGCATTCCAGAGGTATGCTGGCCCATGTTGGCTCTAATGCTTCCCACTGTTGTTAAGTTGGCTGGATGTCCTTTGGGTGGTGAACCATTCTTGATACACAGGGGAAACTGTTAAAGTTAAAGGTGAAAAACCCAGCAGTTTTGCAGTTCTTGATACAAACTGGTGCGCCTGGCACCTACTACCATACCCCGTTCAAAGGTACGGTACATTTTGTGTCTTGCCCATTCACCCTCTGTAGGGCACACATACACAATCCATGTCTCAGTTATCTCAAGGCTTAAAAATCCTTCTTAACCTGTCTCTATGTCATGGAAATAGCAGGTATTCTTAATGTCTTGTATATTCAGTGTATAACAATCACACAAAAAAAACACATTTGACTTTTTCTCTGATTACAGGCTTTCTGCAATTAAATAAATCAGGAGTTTCACAAATTCTTGTTAAAAGAAATCCAGTTTTTCATTGCATTTGAGTTTGCTGCATTCACAGTACAGGATATCTTTAAGACGTGTGGTTGTGTCTCATCTGATATATTCTCTTTGAGCATCCTTCACCACGCATCTATCTTCAACAGACATCTTACCATTTACCAAGTTTCCTCGCTGTTTTATTTCTTCTTCTTCCAGAGCTGATATCTGGTTTAGTTTAATGGTCTGTAGCCGTTCTGAAACAAGTCCCATTTTTAATCCTCTAGCGTTGTAAACGGTAACTCAGATTCAAAAATGATCAATGCTAACATTGGTGGGGTTCAAAGGCCTCTCTTTCTCTTGGCTGATTAGCATTAGCTTGTGAAAATGAAACCACCGGGACTGTTCAGTTGGACCTACATAGGGTGAAGTCAATGGCCCATATAATGGTGCTTGTAAAAAACTGACAGTAATGGCGTTTTTTCCAAACTAGCTGGCGTCCCTATGAGTACTCTGTACTGTGAATGCAACAAACACAATCATTACTACCCAACTGCAAATTACCCTGTGTGGAAGCTACCATGCACTCGTCAATGAAAAAGATCATGACCATGAGGGGTGGACATTGTGTCCATAAAATACATGATTTCTCATTGCATATTCTTCTATTTCTCAGTCGGTAGATGTTTCAGACTATGGCTGAAATTGAGAATAAATATTATAATACGGAGGAAGTCGCTCCCAAATTACCAGAGTCTGACTGCTTTGTGAAAGAGGCTACTTTACCTCTTTGTTCTGTTGATGCATCATACACATTTGTTTAGGGGATGGGATGTTGTGATCATCATTTTACTGTCAGTTAGATTCTGTTAAATGGAAGACATGGGTTAGGAGGGTGATTTGAGTTCTGATTAAAGGATGTTCTATTCTGAGGACACAAACTGCTCTGGTGTTGGTCAGATGAGGGCCAGGTGTGGTGAGAACATGGTTCTAGTTGGATCCCCACTAGGATGAACACAGTCTAATCTACAGTGTTGGAGAAACATTCTCTCTACCTCCTATATAAAGGGAGCTCAATCTGTTTCTCTTTATCACCCCAGGCTGAAAACAATAATTCGAATAATAACTGAAGGAAAAAGTGGGAATGGACTTTGAAGAGGTGTTTTTCTAATACATAATCCTTTCGTCTCAAGTGAAAAATTGTGCTAATTAATATGTACATGCTAATGCATAACCTGTAAATGTGGTTTTAGCCTTATAAAGTTAATAAAACAAGAGCTAAGCAAACACAAGCAGAGTGTCACGTTCCTGACCTGTTTTCCTTTTTCTTGTATTTATTTAGTTGGTCAGGGCGTGAGTTGGGTGGGTTTGTCTATGTTTGATTTTCTATGTTGGGATGTTTGTGTTCGGCCGGGTATGATTCTCAATCAGAGACAGCTGTCAATCGTTGTCCCTGATTGAGAATCATACTTAGGCAGCCTGGGTTTCACGTGTGTTTTGTGGGTGTTTGTTTCCGTGTCTGTGTTTGTTGCACCACACGGTACTGTATCGGTTTATGCACTTCGTTTATTTGTTTTTGTAATTCAGTATTCAGTTTCGTTTTAAAAAATCATTATGAACACTAACCACTCTGCGTATTGGTCCGATCCGTCTCGCCTCTCCTCGTCCGAGGAGGAGGAAGAATATGACGATAGCCGTAACACAGAGATAGTGTGGTGGTTTGTCTTACTACAAGTGATAGATGATTCAGGACACAGGCCTCAACCAGACATTCAATTTTAATTCTGAAAAACATCTATCACCACCTGGAGACAAATCAATTTCCAGAGGAACTCTTCAAAAACAGGCGTTATTGATATTCTTAAAGCTGAAATCCACATAAGGTGAAACAGTGCCATTGGTCGCCCCAAGCACATTTGTTGTTATTATTATTTTTTTAACTGGGCTATTAAAAAACATGAGCTGGCGCACACCCAGAGAAAATAATTTTACGTAAAAGTGTTGACTAACGGCGAATAAGCTATAAAAATAGTCGCGCACTCTATATATAAACTCCTAGTAATTTATTGGGTAAATCAACGTTTCGCCATTTCTTCAAGAAGGCACAGTGAAGCTGAAACGTTGGTGATTTACCCAATAAATTATTGGGAGTTTATATATAGAGTGTGCGACTCTATTTTTATAGTGCATGCTCTGCTGCTCTATTGCGTGTTCAATGACGTCTGTGGGACAAGTGTTTTTTGTTTGAAGTAATATCACAAACGGATGTGGCAGTTTCACCACTACGGATTCCAGCTTCAACCCATGCAACATTTCCTCTCTAAACACTAACAATAAGGCCTGATTAATTTCAATGAGGATTCATGTCCTAATAATTAAATTTTTATGACACTACCCTTCAGATGCAGTGTTTCAGACTACTGGTTTATGTGGGCTGCTGGTAGATTTGCCAAACATAATTGGACATCATAAGACGGAATCATAGCAGGTTGAGCACGGCTGGAACACTGTTGTTGTTTGGCCTTTGCTGCTGTAGCTCAGCGACCTTCAAGCTACAGTACAGTCACAATGGTAGTGGTTGTATTCTCTAATAGGAAGCAATATAGCCTATATCTACTAGAACAAGCAATAATGTAAACTACAGTAGGCTGTATTAAGAACCGACTGTACTGTACAAATAAATAAATAGCGTGAGTGAATTATTTTACGTTTGTGTGTAAACATGGGTAGTTTCCAAATAGTGGCTCACAGCCAGTCTCTGTTGGGCCACAGCTGAATCCTGGGTTGTGGTTAGAAACATGGCTTTATCTGGGTCAGCAGAAACTATAGAGGTTTTGTGGGTCACAATGCAAAAGATTTTAGGAACCATTGGTGTAACTCATTCAGATTGATCACTCAAATAGGGTGATCATTAGAATTAGGGTAATTAACCATCCATGTCGCATGTACTAACCTCTATTCAATTCATACTTGTACAGTTGTAGGGGCTCACTGCAGAAGGCCTCTTAGATGGTTGGCATACTCTCTCTACTGGGGTTTTTCATGTGACGCCACTAAGTAGACCAAAAACTATCAGTGTCACCGAAATGACACATTCAGCTCCACACTGTCACGGCATTCAAGAGAAGAAGATGAGGACCAAGGTGCAGCGTGGTGCATGTTCATATTTAATTTAATAACAACCGAACACGAAACACAAAAATGACAAAAAGAATAACCAAAACAGTTCTGTCTGGTACAGATACGAAACAAAAAACAACTACCCACAAACACTGGTTGGAACAGGCTACCTAAGTATAGCTCCCAATCAGAGACAACGATTGACAGCTGCCTCTGATTGGGAACCACACCAGGCCAAACACATAGAAACACAACAACATAGAAAAAAGAACATAGACTGCCCACCCTAGTCGCACCCTGGCCTAACCAAAATAGAGAATAAAAAGCCTCTCTATAGCCAGGGCGTGACACACACATTGTTCATTCTTGACTTCATGGAAATAGGTTTCCGAATTATAGAGTGGATTTCAGAAACTGAAATACAAGTTTTGTGGGAAGAAATGTCTTGACAGTTTGGTGAAACATTTATTCATGAGGAAAGAAAGGATACCTTTTATCAATTTTAGTCACAGGGAGAATCTTTGTAGTCACTGAGAATCTTTGTTGTTTCTGCATCTGGCACAGATTATTGCTATGACGACTTGTTTGTCTTTGCTTTAACCATGGGCTCGGGTGAAGGGAGAATCTTTGTAGTCACTGAGAAGCTTTGTTGTTTCTGCATCTGGCACAGATTATTGCTATGACGACTTGTTTGTCTTTGCTTTAACCATGGGCTCGGGTGAAGGGAGAATCTTTGTAGTCACTGAGAATCTTTGTTGTTTCTGCATCTGGCGCAGATTATTGCTATGACAACTTGTTTGTCTTTGCTTTAACCATGGGCTCGGGTGAAGGGAGAATCTTTGTAGTCACTGAGAATCTTTGTTGTTTCTGCATCTGGCGCAGATTATTGCTATGACGACTTGTTTGTCTTTGCTTTTACCATGGGCTCGGGTGAATTACGACAGGGGTTGTAGGTTATTTGGGTTATGTACTTTCTACATTTTAGTTTTCAATGCGATAAGTTTAAGAAGTCTTTGTTATTCCTTTTGGACTATTATATTCAGTCACGTCTGGGTTCATACTTGCTAGTGGATTGTGAAAGCTGTTCAAGTTGCTTGTTATCCTTCAATACACACAAAAGGCTTATTCAGACTGTTTCATTAATGACATGTGGTCTCATTTTGGTGTACACTCCAGCTTTATTTCATATCACTATAATAATATGGCTACCCCAAGGCTCTGTTCCACAGGGGGATAACTCTCTGGTCTTCATCAGATTTCATCTTTAGACACGATACAGCACACCCAGGGGAGGAGATGGGTAATTAGAGAAGAGGGCATTGTAAATAGGCAAGGATTACCAGCGGTATGACACAGTATGCTTTCTTCATTGTAAAGCCCCAAGCCTAGTGTAATGAGGTCTTAAACAAACCTTGTGGTTATTCTCTGATCCTGACGTGTTGTCAGGGTAATAGTATAATGGGCCATTTACACGTACAAATCGCTCATTAACCCAGTATAAAAAGTGAGGCTTAGGGAGAGGTTTGTTCTGTCGAAGGGGTGGATGGTCTCAAGATGTGTAGCCAAAAGGAATTTATATGTTCTTCTTTTGTCTTGTTCTTTTTTGAATTTGGAATAAAATGCCACACACCATCTGTTTTGCAAAATTATCCGTGTTATCTATGTTTGACATAGTTTTCCTATTTTATAGCCGAGTGCCTTTGTGGAATCCACTTATGTTGATTTGACACTCAAGCTGACATCAAAGATCATTACATCATCTTTGATGTAATGTCTTTTTTATTATGTTTGTGAACCCGTGTGTGCCACCTCTTTAGATTTAAAATCGGTGTGTGCCCAACAAAATCTCATATCAATCAGTGTCTGTGTCGGAGGCTGCAGTTTAGGGACCCTGCCATTGTGAATGTATATTAAATGCAGGTTTAGAGGATGAACCGGGACATGGTTTAGGTTATCATTGTCTTTCAAAAGCCAAGGGGAGATTCTCAGCAGTCAGGGAACATAAAAGCCGTATTTCTCTTCTGCATTAGTTGTCATTTTCCATTTGGCTTTCACCTTGTAAGCCTGACGTCTTTTTTTCAGTCTGAAGAGTGTTTCTTCTAAATTGGTGTTCTGGTGGTCTGCTCTTGAATATAAATTCTTAGGGTCCTTTTATTCTCCCTCTTTCTATCTTTTTCTGAAGGAGGTAGCCATTTCCTCTCATTAAAATCAATTAATCTGGAGAAATCAGCTGGGGTGTTTTCCTGTTGTTTAAATGGATTTATTCCATTATTTCCACAATTACATTAGCAGTTATGAATCATTTATTAATTATACGTACTTTGTGTGTGTGTGTGTGTGTGTGTGTGTGTGTGTGTGTGTGTGTGTGTGTGTGTGTGTGTGTGTGTGTGTGTGTGTGTGTGTGTGTGTGTGTGTGTGTGTGTGTGTGCGTACTCAGGTGAATGCTTTGACCTTCAGTGTTGCTGTTTGTCAAATATATTTGCTCGTTGGAAATGATCATTGGATAAACACTGTGAGATTATTCTGCCACGAGTACTTTTCATACGTCTCCCTGTATTCTAGATGGGGTTGGGATTTTAATAATCCAAATCACATCACACAAAGGCACGTTCTGTGGAGAACACATGAGGAGACAGGATATTGCAGCACCTCAGTTATATAATAGATACGGAACATTGAGTCATTGAGGCCTCATCTTATGTGGATCTCTGGTCGCTCGTTTGCACAGAGTGATACATGAAGCAAATAGAAGCGTTAAACTGAAACGCTGTGTCTATATCCATGATGGCGGGATATCAGAAAATGACATGTAAAAAGAACAAATACAAAGTGAATTGAGAAGTACCCTTCCATGAAGACATCAACGTGTTGTGACCAAAAGTTTGTAACCAAATTACTGTTGTGAATGCTACAGGAATGGTGCATTGTTGTTAAATTGAGGCAGAAGACTTTAGACTACTGTCTGTCAGTTGCGTTAGTGTATAAACCCTCCCAGGCTCCAAGGGGTCCCCTGGGGAAAGCACAGATACTGCCTCTGAGCAGTGAGTTGGAGATAAACCTAAACTGTCAGGCTCACAAATGGTTTAAGCCAACTATTGTGCATCAAGAACACAGTCTGTCATCAATGGTTACTAATACATTTGAAGTATTAGTAACCATTCTGTAACAATTACTCCTTTATTCCAATATACATGAGTGAAGATCTCGTGGGCCTCAACAAAAACAATGATATGGAATCTTGAAAGGATGTGCTTTGGAGCCCGTGTGCTTAGTCCTGGATGAGGATTCCTTGAATCCATGAGACGTCACGCAAACTTTAATTCACGGTTTGATGAAAGGCTGGCACAGACCTAGCTGGCACATTTCAGAACGTGTCATTGAATATGCATATTTCAGCGATAAGAGATTTGTTCAGCTCCTATTCCTATCATGGGAAAAGCACATATGATCATTTAAATAATTTAAATTAAAAACCACAGGTGCAGTCATCCATTGCAGACACTCAAAACAACTGTTAATGTTTTTTTTCTAAATCCTGCCACAATCTGCTCTGACCAGTACAACAGCACATATTTCTAGACAAAAAACATTGTCAGTTCATTACTCATGGTTGTCCTTGTAAAATTAGTTGGTGCTCAATTAATTCAAACCTGCAGTAGTTTTTTTAAACCATGGTCACATAAAAGGACCGAATGGTTTTAGGTACTGTAAACACCTACTCAAACTATCAGATAATCATAGATTTCCCTCACGGATACAGTGCATTCGGAAAGTATTCAGACCCCTTGTCTTTTTCCACATTTCTTTACATTACAGGCTTATTCTAAAATTGATTAAATGTTTTTTCCTCATCAATCTACACACAATACCCCATAATGACAAAGCAAAAACGTGTTTTTGGAAATCTAAGCAAATGTATTAAAAATAAAACAGATACCTTATTTACATAAGTATTCAGACCCTTTGCTATGAGACTCGAAATTGAGCTCAGGTGCATCCTGTTTCAATGAATCATCCTTGAGATGTTTCTACAACTTGATTGGAGTACAACTGCGGGTAAATTCAATTGATTGGACATGATTTGGAAAGGTACACACCTGTCTATATAAGGTCCCACAGTTGACAGTGCAAGTCAGAGAAAAAAACAAGCCATGAGGTCGAAGCAATTGTCCGTAGAGCTCCGAGACAGACTTGTGTCGAGGCACAGATCTGGGGAATGTACCAAAAACTTTCTGCAGCATTGAAGGTCCCCAAGACCACAGTGGCCTCATCATTCATAAATGGAAGAAGTTCGGAACCACCAAGACTCTTCCTAGAGCTTGCCGCCCTGCCAAACTGAGCAATCGGGGGACAAGGGCCTTGGTCAGGGAGGTGACCAAGAACCCAATGGTCACTCTGACAGAGCTCCGGAGTGGAGATGGGAGAACCTTCCAGAAGGACAACCATCTCTGCAGCACTCCACCAATCAGGCCTTTATGGTAGAGTAGCCAGACGGAAGCCACTCCTCAGTAAAAGGCACATGACAGTCTGCTTGGAGTTTGCCAAAAGGTACCTAAAGGACCCTCAGACCATGAGAAACAAGATTCTCTGGTCTGATGAAACCAAGATTGAACTCTTTGGACTGAATGCCAAGCGTCACGTCTGGAGGAAACCTGGCACCATCCCTAATGTGAAGCATGGTGGTGGCTGCATTATGCTGTGGGATGTTTTTCAGCGTTAGGGACTGGGAGACTAGTCAGGATTGAGGGAAAGGTGAACGGAGCAAAGTACAGAGAGATCCTTGATGAAAACCTGCTCCAGAGCGCTCAGGACCTCAGACTTTGGCAAAGGTTCACCTTCCAACAGGACAACAACACTAAGCCCACAGCCAAGACAACATAGGAGTGGCTTCGGGGCAAGTCTCTGAATGTCCTTGAGTGGCCAAGCCAGAGCCCAGACTTGAACCCAATCAAATATCTCTGGAGAGACCTGAAAATAGTTGTGCCGCAACGCTCACCATCTGACCTGGCAGATCTTGAGAGGATCTGCAGAGAAGTATGGGTAAAACTCCCCAAATACAGATGTGCCAAGCTTGTAGAGTCATTTTGAATTTTTATTTGACCTTTATTTAACTAGGCAAGTCAGTTAAGAACAATTTCTTATTTACAATGACGGCCTAGGAACAGTGGATTAGCTGCCTTGTTCAGGGGCAGAACAACAGATTTTTACATTGTCAGCTCGGGGACTTGATCGAGCAACCTTTCGGTTACTGGCCCAACAATCTAACACCTAGGCTACCTGCTGTCAAACCAAAAGAAGACTTCAGGCTGTAAACGCTGCCAAAGGTGTTTCAACAAAGTACTGAGTAAAGTGTCTGAATACTTATGTAAATGAGATTTTTCAGTAATTTTTTAATATATATACATTAGCAAAAGTTTGTAAAAACCAGTTTTTGATTTGTCATTGTGGGGTATTGTGTGTAGATTGATGGGGGGAAAAAGCTATTTAATCCATTTTATAATATGGCTGAAATGTAACAAAATGTGGAAGAAGTCAAGGGGTCTGAATACTTTACGAATGCACTGTACATGTAGATGCTTTCATTTTGTATGCATCTGCAGACAGTAGTTTGTAAACATTCAATGGCGGGTTTGATTGAAATCCAGCTGTTGTCTGCTAGTTTTGAATAATTCTTACATGTAACATTTCTTTAGGTCTTGGGTGTACGTTGGTGAAGTGAGCCATATTATTGTGGTCTACACCAGAGATTACAATTCCTTCAAACCAAAGGCATTGCCTTTCTCCCATCTTTTGGAATCAATGCACCATGAAATACGGTTACAGCTCACTCGATCCCTTCAGGTTTGATGTTTCACCATACATCATGGAACATAACATCCCTGTGATGTCTGCTAAGGTGTGACAGAGATGAAACAGGAGGATAGGATGATAACACAGAACAGATAACAGCAAATATGTTGGGCTGCTTCAAAAGGATGGGCTGAAGCACACTGATGGCTGGTCAGAGAGACGTGGGACACTTAAGCCCAGATTCACAAGTAGTTCTGAGAGAACATTTCCCTTAACACTGGTCTAAGATTAGCTTTAACCACCGTAGCCCTGAACATGACATATTTATGTAAGTCTTCTACCAACCAGCCCATCAAGGGGTTTGCACAGAGGGAATGTGAACATCCTCTTGCCCACGTGTTCACTGAGTTGGCACCATTCCGGCGCCGACAGAGATGGCCGGCTCGCTTCGCATTCTTAGGAAACTATGCAGTATTTTGTTTTTTTTATGTATTATTTCTTACATTGTTACCCCAGGAAATCTTAAGTCTTATTACATACAGCCGGGAGGAACTATTGGATATAAGAGCAACGTCAATTTACCAACATTATGACCAGGAATACGACTTTCCCGAAGCGGATCCTCTGTTTGGTCCACCACCCAGGACAATGGATCGGATCTCAGCAGGCGACCTAAAACAACGGCGCCGCAGAAGGGGCAGACGGAGCGGTCTTCTGGTCAGGCTCCGTAGACGGGCACATCACCCACCGCTCCCGAGTATACTACTCACCAATGTCCAGTCTCTTGACAACAAGGTAGACGAAATCTGAGCAAGGGCTGCCTTCCAGAGAGACATCAGAGATGGTAACATTCTCTGTTTCATGGAAACATGGCTCACTCGGGATGCGTTATCAAAGTCGGTATAGCCACCTGGTTTCTTCACGCATCGCGCCGACAAAAACAAACATCTCTCTGGTAAGAAGAAGGGCGGGGATGTATGCCTTATGATTAACGAGTTGTGGTGTGATCATAACAACATACAACATACATACTCAAGTTCTTTTGTTCACCTGACCTAGAATTCCTTACAATCAAATGCCGACCGCATTATCTACCAAGAGAATTCTCTTCAATCATAATAACAGTCGTGTATATCCCCCCCCCCCAAGCAGACACCTCGATGGCCCTGAAAGAATTCCATTGGACTCTATGTAAACTGGAAACCACATATCCTGAGGCTGCATTTATTGTAGCTGGGGATTTTAACAAGGCTAATCTGAAAACAAGGCTCCCTAAATTTTATCAGCATATCGAATGCACAACTCGGGCTGGCAAAATTCTGCATCATTGTTATTCTAACTTCCGCGACGCATACAAAGCCCACCCTCGCCCTCCTTTTGGCAAATCTGACCACGACTCCATTTTGTTGCTCCCAGC
Source organism: Salvelinus namaycush (assembly GCF_016432855.1). NCBI lineage: Eukaryota > Metazoa > Chordata > Actinopteri > Salmoniformes > Salmonidae > Salvelinus > Salvelinus namaycush. The sequence continues at coordinate 33,308,912 of NC_052329.1, read as the reverse complement.
CTATAGACGGAAACTAAAACAGGAAACGCCCGTGCTCAGGTCTTTTCAACGCTGGCCTGACCAATCGGATTCCACGCTTCAAGATTGCTTCGATCACGTGGACTGGGATATGTTCCGGATAGCGTCGAACAACAACATTGATGTATACGCTGATTCGGTGAGCGAGTTTATTAGCAAGTGCATCGGGGATGTTGTACCCACGGCGACTATTAAAACCTTCCCCAACCAGAAACCGTGGATTGATGGCAGCATTCGCGCAAAACTGAAAGCGCGAACCACTGCTTTTAATCAGGGCAAGGCGACCGGAAACATGACCGAATACAAACAGTGTGGCTATTTCCTCCGCAAGGCAATCAAACAAGCTAAGCGTCAGTATAGAGACAAAGTAGAGTCGCAATTCAACGGCTCAGACATGAGAGGTATGTGGCAGGGTCTACAGTCAATCACGGACTACAAAAAGAAAACCAGCCCTGTCGCGGACCCAGATGTCTTGCTCCCAGACAAACTAAACAACTTCTTTGCTCGCTTTGAGGACAATACAGTGCCACCGACACGGCCCACTATTAAAACCTGTGGGCTCTCCTTCACCGCAGCCAACGTGAGTAAAACCCTCGCAAGGCTGCCGGCCCAGACGGCATCCCCAGCCGCGTCCTCAGAACATGTGCAGACCAGCTGGCTCGTGTGTTTACAGACATATTCAATCAATCCCTATCCCGGTCTGCTGTTGTTCCTTTTCCCAAGAAAAATAAGGTAACTGAGCTAAACGACTATCACACCGTAGCACTCACTTCCGTCATCATGAAGTGCTTTGAGAGACTAGTCAAGGATCATATCACCTCCACCCTGCCTGACACCCTAGACCCAATCCAATTTGCTTACCGCCCCAATAGGTATATTCTAAAAAAAGTTTGTATGTCTATATAGGTATGTTCATATGTATGCATGTGTGTATGTATTTGGATATATATATTTACCCCAAAAAGATATGGGGGATTGGAAATTATGCAGACAATTACATTGATGGAAGCAACATTCTTTCTGCAATATTAAGCTGATCCACCCCTTTAAAATTGTTTAAAAAAACTAAATCGCAATCACACTGCCCTAACCCATCTGGACAAAAGGAATACCTATGTAAGAATGCTGTTCATTGACTACAGCTCAGCATTTAACACCATAGTACCCTCCAAACTAGTCATTAAGTTCGAGACCCTAGGTCTCGACCCCGCCCTGTGTAACTGGGTCCTGGACTTTCTGACGGGACGCCCCCAGGTGGTGAGGGTAGGAAACATCTCCACCCCGCTGATCCTCAACACTGGGGCCCCACAAGGGTACATTCTCAACCCTCTCCTGTACTCCCTGTTTACCCATGACTGCGTGGCCATGCACGCCTCCAACTCAATCATCAAGATTGCAGACAGTGTTAGGCTTGATTACCAACAACGACGAGACGGCCTACAGGAAGGAGGTGAGGGCCCTCGGAGTGTGGTGTCAGGAAAATAACCTCACACTCAACATCAACAAAACAAAGGAGATGATCGTGGACTTCAGGAAACAGCAGAGGGAGCACCCTCCTATCCACATCGACGGGACAGTAGTGGAGAAGGTGGAAAGATTTAAGTTCCTCGGCGTACACATCACGGACAAACTGAAATGGTCCACCTACACAGACAGCGTGGTGAAGAAGGCGCAACATTGCCTCTTCAACCTCAGGAGGCTGAATATATTTGGCTTGTCACCAAAAACACTCACAAACTTTTACAGATGCACAATCGAGAGCATCCTGTCGGGCTGTATCACAGCCTGGTACAGCAACTGCTCCACCCACAACCGTAAGGCTCTCCAGAGGATAGTGAGGTCTGCACAATGCATCACCGGGGGCAAACTACCTGCCCTCCAGGACACCTACACCACCCGATGTCACAGGAAGGCCAAAAAGATCATCAAGGACAACAACCACCCGAGCCACTGCCTGTTCACCCTGCTATCATCCAGAAGGCGAGGTCACTACAGGTGCATCAAAGCTGGGACCGAGAGACTGAAAAACAGCTTCTATCTCAAGGCCATCACTAACATTGAGTGGCTGCTGCCAACATACTGACTCAAATCTCTAGCCACTTTAATAATTAAAATTGGATATAATAAATGTATCTCTAGTCACTTTAAACAATGCCACTTTATATAATGTTTACATACCCTACATTACTCATCTCATATGTATATACTATACTCTATACCATCTACTGCATCTTACCTATGCCACACGGCCATTGCTCATCCATTTATTTATATGTACATATTCTTATTCATTCCTTTACACTTGTGTGTAAAAGGTAGTTGTTGTGAAATTGTTAGATTACTTGTTAGGTATTACTGCACGGTCGGACCTAGAAGCATAAGCATTTCGCTACACTCGCATTAACATCTGCTAACCATGTGTATGTGACCAATAGAATTTGATTTGATTTGAAAAGAAATGAATAGAGAGACGGACTGGCTCTGTTTGACAAGAGTATCATTCTAGTACAGCACCCTCATGGTCATGAACAAAGACGTTACACATAGACTGAAATGCTGTCATAGTCTAAATTTAACAATAGTATACTGAAGGGGTGCCAGCTTACTGACAAAACAGATGTTTGTTCCAAAATACTGTCAGGTGAAAGTTTGCCTTTTTTCTGTATGGTTTTGTCAAAATAAGAAAGGGATTTTGGACTTGGCTTGTCTAAACGTAGAAGAGAGCATTGTTCTAGAAGTCTTTTGTAAATGCTATCACCTTTTTTGATTCCTATTGCCTGATTGTTACTTCTATTCAAAATGGCGAGCCTTTGTTCTTTGGAGTTTGAGCCAAACATAATTTATCAGAAAAGTGTCTCTTAATGTCTTGTCCCTGGGGACTGGTCCACTAGTTCCCCCTCCCACATTAATCAGGCCTCTATGAGCTGTTAATTGCATACTGATCAGCAAGTTGACATCTCTAAACAGTTGACAGCAGTTTGGAGTCGGAGCACTTTCACTAATGAGTTAACACCAACGTTTTCTCCAGCATCTCTCTCAGATAATCCAGTGTTTTGTTTATCATAATTTTTTATATTTTGTCTTGAATTGTATCAGATTAAACCTATATTAAACTTGAATGTTATAAGTGTACACTCTTTGAAAAAAGGGTTCTTCGGCTGTCCCCATAGGAGAACGCTTTTTGGTTCCAGGTAGAACTATTTTGGGTTTCATGTAGAACCCTCTGTGTAAAGGGTTCTAAATAGAACTCAAAAGGGATCTACCTGGAACCAAAAAGAGATCTTCAAAGGTTTCTCCTATGGGGAAAGCTGAAGAACCCTTTTAGGTTCTAGAAGGTACCATTTTTTTCAAGAGTGTAGGGGGCACCATGTAATGTAGTTCAACAAAAGAGATAAGTCTTACAACTACAATTGAGACGAGTATCTCAGTGTTAGAGATCTGGTGTAGACAACTATAGCAACAGTTTATTCACTATAGCATACTGTGGGTTTGTGTTCATGAATCAATCACTGTCAGAGATGATCATAAGACTGATGTTTTTGACTTCACAGCTGTTAAAAATAATGTGTATGTGATTCAAGATTATTCATTCTAACAAGAGATTTACACAAATGACATCTATTTTGGGAGTTATCCATTTGAATACCATGACGTATATAGACTGGACTGAATAACTCACAGAACAAAAAACACCTTTTAGTTTTTTGTTTTTTCAAACTGATGCATATATTTGTCAAAGATGTGTCCCTCAACCTCTCTTAACCCTGTCTCATTCTCGCTGAAAAACATTCATATTTTCAAGATTTATGCACTCTAGCCATTAACACTAGAGCGGCTGGGTCTCGACAGATCCCCCTTCAAGCTAATGAGCATTCTAACTGCAACTTTCTAACAGTGTAATTCATATATTTCATATATGCTTTCACAAAAATAATCATTTGGTTGTGTTTAACATTGGAATACATTTTTTTTTCAAATAACACAATAGCATTTTGATTAATTTATGTTACTGTAGGCTATATGTAAAAACACAAACAAATAAACACCAACATTCAATTGTTAAATCGTTTTTATTTGTGGAGTGACTTTGTTACAACTATGAAACAGAAAACATATGTGTTAGAACACAGTTACAGCTTATTTTTATGAGGACAAAATAAAAATACCCAACCACCAAGACACGCGGTCAAATGGGGGAAACGTCAGTAGCCTAAACATCATTTAATGTGCCAAGCGGCCGTGATAAATAGTGCAACTCAGCACAAAAGCAATAATGCCATTATGATAAATATAAGTGTAGATTTGACAGCCGTCAAAAACAGTAAATTATTGTCAGCTCGTGCTTGTGTGTGTCTTCACGTAATGGCACCAGTTGGATTTCATTTAGCCGTTATCCCTTGTCCTAACAGTTGACACAATTTTCACAACTTTCACTTGCTTTGACACTCATTGTCAAATCAAATATTATTTGTCATACCTTTGTTTGGTTGTAGTGCTTAATAGTCTCCGGTTATCTATTTATTGTGCCCCCTCGTCTTGTCATTCTTCAGCACTGTTGTACGGCTGTGCAGGTGCCTTATTTCGCACAGTGGGAGGGAGCTCCCGACTCACTTTGCTCATGGTGCTGGCCAGACTTGTTTTCTTTGCATGCAACTTGTTCGCAAATGACAGTGAAAATTGTCCATGGTGACATTTCTCCCCTTGCCAACGTAAGGTTCCACAAGCCTCATCCCCACATTCTCTGACACTCGCTCACCTGCTGCCCGATGTGTATATTTTCCCAGATATTCAAAGCCGTTCAGCATGTACAACTATGCAGACACTCACTGTGTAGCCTACTTCAAGTAGGCCAGAGTAGACTGATACAACTGCTTTGATTCGCTGGACTGATATGGGGTACATACCATTTTAAGATTAGAATTAGAATGGATCAATACAATAGAATGCTGCACTGTTCTTCATTCACAATTGGTGATTACATAATTATGCATCTTTCGCTTCCTCTCGCTCATTAACTCACCCATTTTCCCCCTTTCTCCCCATCATACTTTACTTCATTTATTTAATCTATTCTTATATGTGTGACATTCTTTCGGTATAGTTTAGATTTAGTTTCGAGGCAATTATTGGGGTGGCTGTCATGGCCGTCGTTCAAGGAAGACCAAGGTGCAGCGTGGTAACCGTACATTTTATTTTATTAGTAAAATGTCGCCAACAAAACAAGAAATAACAAAAACGACCGTGAAGCTACAAGGGCTATAGTGCCCCTAACAAATACAACTTCCCACACTTAAAGGAGGGAAAAGGGCTACCTAAGTATGGTTCCCAATCAGAGACAACGATAGACAGCTGTCCCTGATTGAGAACCACACCCGGCCAAAACATAGAACTAAAGAAACATAGAAAACAAAAGAATGCCCACCCAAATCACACTCTGACCAAACCAAATAGAGACATAAAAAGGCTCTCTAAGGTCAGGGCGTGACATAGGCACTGCACTTTCAATTGTGGGAAGAAGGAGTGGAGCAGGCCCTACTGTTGGGAGAAGGATGGTCAACTGGGGAAAACCATTTTTTTTAAATGACATGCCCTCCTAAAACTGGTTGTAACTCCAGTTATGTTTATGATATTATAACACTGACAGTGTGTTAAATATACGTTTTTAGGAAAAGTCAAGAACGGAGGGGGGCATGATTTTAAAAAATGGCAGAGTAATAAAACAAAACAGTTAATGAGCAGTCAAAATGACTGCTTTAGCGGTTCTAGTGTGTAATTAATTACCTTTGAGAGTGGGAGTTGAAAAATGTTTCAACCATGCCATTTCCGATGACATGCTTGACAGTAATTTAGTTGTACAAGGCTGACCTGATGTCACTCCACTAAAACCCTCTGGACCGATTCAGGACCCCTTAGTCAAAGGGGTCAGGAGTAAATGACTTTATGTCACATTTTTCACCAAAGAAGCATGGCCAGAGCTGTACTCTACATGCAAATTGTACTACCAGGTTATTTTTATGTGGCAGCTCTGACCGTTTATGAGGGGAAATAGTCATCTTCTGCTGAAACTGTAGTTTCTGTGGTGAATATATTCATGTGCCTCTTCAATCAAATTTGGCACTGAGTCGTCCCTACTTGCTCTTAATCTCTACATAGCACCCATTGGATCTCTTTGTTAAAAAGGAATATGATGGAAAATATCACTTTCAGACAGATTTGTACATGTCTGCAGACTGAGCTCTTTCAGTAAGAGTAACTGCCAGAATTCAATGTAATTTGACTCTTTATGCAAAAAAATGAATAAGTTTCAAGTTAGGTAGACTTTTTAACTTGTAATATTCATTAGAATACTTTTTATTATGTAATTAAATGTATTTTAATGTTGTGGAACTAGCGCCAGTTGTCAGCTTTTGGCAAAATTACAAATACAGTACTTTCACCTGCATGATACATAGGTATATAAAAGAGAATGTATGGGCCCATTGCATTTTGATTAACAGTGCATGTGGCCTCTCACGGAAGGTAATGTGTCTGTCTCTAAGCTGATGATGATGAAGTATGCCTCACCCTGTAAAGAAAAGCTATTTGGAATATGAACTATGAAATGAATGCTCTGTCTGCTATTTCAATGAGGTATAATAGGAAGTGACTGGAATTATTTCATATCTGACTAGATTCAAATCAGTTTGATGCGCAAATGCTTTTTCACCAACCGGGATAACTGTCATACACCAACCGGGTTAACTGTCATACACCAACCGGGATAACTGTCATACACCAACCGGGATAACTGTCATACACCAACCGGGATAACTGTCATATACCAACCGGGATAACTGCCATACACCAACCGGGATAACTGTCATACACCAACCGGGATAACTGTCATACACCAACCGGGATAACTGTCATACACCAACCGGGATAACTGTCATACACCAACCGGGTTAACTGTCATACACCAACCGGGCTAACTGTCATACACCAACCGGGTTAACTGTCATACACCAACCGGGCTAACTGTCATACACCAACCGGGCTAACTGTCATACACCAACCGGGATAACTGTCATACACCAACCGGGATAACTGTCATACACCAACCGATACTTTTCAAATAGAATGTCACTTGCATTTTACAATTGATAATCAAGTAGATTTTTAATTGCACACCAGACTACAAGGGGATTTGACAGATCATTGACGTTCTCTGAGAGACTACAGCTTTTATAGACCTTCATCTGCAATATCTGAAACTAAATATGCCCCAAATGGAGACCTATTGTCAAGGACGTTTATGTGTCACATTTCACTACCTTTGTGGAATGTGATATCTGGAGAAGTGAGAGAGTATTTGTCAAAAGTAATTAGACAGTTTATGGACAGGTGCAGAGTTAATGCATATTTCGTATTCTCCTGTTTAAAATAAATGGAAAACATGATGTTGAAAATGTTGGTTCAAATCACACTAATAATGAATGACTCTGTAATCTTCACCACCTAATGCCACTTCCTTTTCTTTGACTTTTCTTTCAGGTAAGTCAGTGCTGCTAACAACCTTTAAGGAGAAGACAGTGAGGAATGGCTTTGCTGTCGTTTAGGGGAGGAAGCCTCTGTAAAACTCTCAATGGCTTCCTATCCATCAAAAGGTGAACGTTGATAGTGAGTTACCGTCGGTCGTAACACCCTTGCTGAGACACGCTTCCTGATTTGAACTTCCAGGCTCCTCTCTGTTAAGAGCCATTCTTTCCTGTGTGTGTTGCCTGTGGCTACAGTTGTACCTGTGTATCTGCCATCAATAGAGTTGGAGAGCAGATGTAATCACAGCATTATTCCCCCTCTGTGCTGTCACACACCAACACAAAACACCTCAACTTGATTAGCATTATTCACTCGTCAACAGGTTTCTTCTCAATTATCTGTGTATGCCTACAGGAGGTATGCTTATGCCAATAGCAGCAGGGAGGATGTGAGCAAGGATGTGTGTGTGTGTGTGCGTTACAGCCCTAGAGTAGGATCACTGGCCCCATATCTTTCCCTGTTAACACTGAGCTGTAGATGCTGTTGGGTTGTAGTCCCTGTGATGCGTTGTGGCTGTAGCAGGCAAGCGTTCCTGGCTGACTAACGTAGATAAGCAGTTAGAGATGGACTGCTGCTAGTCTTATTTGTACCCTTGAGGATCGTATTCATCTTGTGTTTTAAACACTTCTGCTATTCTTCTTATTTCTTTTGAACGTGTTGAAGTATCTTCCCCCTCAATCTTTTCTCCCATGCAGAAAAGAGACTTCACCGTTCAATTAAACAATCTCAATGTTACTACCAACGGTCAATGAGGGCCTGTAGATTTGTCTGTATAAATAGAACATGTCAAACCCACCATACATTGGTAATGCAGTGGGTTTAATATTTCAAATAATAAATCCATAAAATAGAATAGCTAATAGAATTGCTAATACCTTGGAATGCAGTTATGCTACCACCACCCCTCTAGTTAAGATGCGCAGGTTATGAGCTGAGCAAACTGTTCTGAATATTGTTGATTCCTCTGAGAAGTATAAGGCGTATTAAAACCTCCTTGCAAGAAACATTGATTAGAAATGCAGGTTTTGTTGCTGAAATCCTATCTGATAAGAAATAGTCCAGTCATACCATAATTTCAGCAAGACTACCCCCAGCTAAATCAAACAGGTCAACTACCCCCAGCTAAATCAAACAGGTCAACTACCCCCAGCTAAATCAAACAGGTCAGAGTCGTACATTTAGGCTGATCTGTTTGATTTACAGCACATTCGGGAAGTATTCAGACCCCTTGACTTTTTCCACATTTTGATTCGTTACAGCCTTATTCTAAAATTGATCAAATCGTTTTTTCCCCCTCTCAACAATCTACACACAATACCTCATAACGACAAAGCAAAAACAGTTTTTTTGACATTTTTGCAAATGTATTGAAAAAAACTTAACTATCATATTTATATAAGTATTCAGACCCTTCACTCAGTACTTTGTTGAAGCACCTGTGGCAGTGATTACAGCCTTGCGTCTTGTGTATAACGCTACAAGCTTGACACACTTGTATTTAGGAGGTTTCTCTGTAGATCCTCTCAAGCTCTGCCAGGTTGGATGGGGAGTGTCGCAGCACAGCTATTTTCAGGGCTCTCCAGAGATGTTCGATCGGGTTCAAGTCCGGGCTCTGGCTGGACAACTCAAGGACATTCAGAGACTTGTCCAGAAGCCACTCCTGTTTTGTCTTGGCTGTGTGCTTAGGGTTGTTGTCCTGTTGGAAGGTGAACCTTCACCCCAGTCTGAGTGCTCTGGAGCAGGTTTTCATCAAGGATCTGTCTGTGCCTTGCTCTGTTCATCTTTGCCTCGATCCTGACTAGTCTCCCAGTCCCTGCCACTGAAAAACATCCCCATAGCATGATGCTGCCACCACCATGCTACACCTTAGGTATGGTGCCATGTTTCCTCCAGACGTGACGCTTGGCATTCAGTCCAAAGAGTTCAATCTTGGTTCCATCAGAACAGAGCATCTTGTTTCTCATGGTCTGAGAGTCCTTTAGGTGCCTTTTGGCAAACTCCAAGCAGGCAGTCATGTGCCTTTTACTGAGGCGTGGCGTCTGTCTGGCCTCTCGACCATAAAGGCCTGATTGTTGGTGTGCTGCAGAGATGGTTGTCCTTCTAGAAGGTTCTCCCATCTCCACAGAGGCCACAAGCTCTAGGAAGAGTCTTGGTGGTTCCAAACTTCTTCCTTTTAAGAATGATGAGGCCACTGTGTTCTTGGGGACCTTAAATGCTGCAGAAAGTTTTTGGTACCCTTCCCCAGATCTGTGACTCGACACAATTCTGTCTTGGAGCTCTACGGACAATTCCTTCGACCTCATGGCTTGGTTTTTTCTCTGACACGCACTGTCAACTGTGGGACCTTATATAGACAGGTGTGCATTTCCAAATCATGTACAATCAATTGAATTTACCACAGGTGGACTCCAATGAAGTTGTAGAAACGTCTCGAAACAGGATGCACCTGAACTCCATTTCGAGTCTCACAGCAAAGGGTCTGATTATTTATGTAAGTAAGGTATTTCTGAAGATTCTAAAGACCTGTTTTCACTTTGTCATTATGGGGTATTATGTGTAGATTGATGAGGAAAATTTTATGTAATCCATTTTAGAATAAGGCTGTAACGTAACAAAATGGGGGAAAAGTCAAGGGGTCTGAATACTTTTAATGAATTCACTTCAACTGGAGGTAGTTAGTGTTAGAGCTGAAGGTCCATGTGTACGTTTGGAAATATGTGATGGGTCTGCAAGTGATGATTTAAACTTGTCCTTCTGTGGAAATAATGGAAATAATTCCCCTCAATGGATGCTCGGAGCAGCCCCTTGCTCAGCGCTGCACAATTGATTAAGTTCAGCTGTGAGTGTCTCAGAGTTACGTGCATCAACAAGCATTGAAAATGACTGCTCTACATGACTCTACTGATGTCCTATAGCCTCAGTGACAAAGAAAAGGCTAAACTGTTTGAATAGTCTATCCATGTAGAGTTTAATCACATTCTGACAAATAATGTTTGGTCATATTTTAAACTGAAATTATGGATCTTGAATGATGACGATTACCTTTTGAAATAACGTACATTCTAATGAATACTGACCATCTGAGATCTGTTGAATATCCAGACATTTTCCAGTGGATCTGTCTCAGACCAAAATGAAAGCAGGCTTATAGCCTAGATAGCTAGATCACCCTTGATAGCAGTTAGCCCTTTGATAAGTGGTGGCTAACTGGCAGGTCCTGCTGCTTCCCGGGGCTGTGTTCTGTATTTTGAGTATCCCTTTAAAGTTAGCTTGTTAACTAGCCATATTGATGTGATCTGTTATTTTTATTTTTGTTTTATTTATTTCACCTTTATTTAACCAGGTAGGCCAGTTGAGAACAAGTTCTCATTTACAACTGCGACCTGGCCAAGATAAAGCAAAGTATTTCTAAACAAATGTACAGTCAATAACACAATAGAAAAAGTCTATATACAGTGTGTGCAAATGTAGTAAGATTAGGGAGGTAAGGCAATAAGTAGGCCATAGAGGCAAAATAATTACAATTTAGCATTAACACTGGAGTGATAGATGTGCAGATGATGATGTGCAAAATATAAAAAATATAAATAACAATATGGGGATGAGGTAGTTGGGTGTGCTATTTACAGATGGGCTGTGTACAGGTACAGTGATCAGTAAGGTCTTCTCTGACAGCTGATGCTTAAAGTTAGAGAGGGAGATATAAGTCTCCAGCTTCAGTGATTTTTGCAATTCGTTCCAGTCATTGGCAGCAGAGAACTGGAAGGAAAGGCGGCCAAAGTAGGTGCTGGCTTTGGGGGATTACCAGTGAAATATACCTGCTGGAACGCGTGCTACAGGTGGGTGTTGCTATGGTGACCAGTGAGCTGAGATAAGGCGGTGCTTTACCTAGCAAAGATGACCTGGAGCCAGTGGGTTTGGCGACGAATATGTAGCGAGGGCCAGCCAACGAGAGCATACAGGTCGCAGTGGTGGGTAATATATGGGGCTTTGGTGACAAAATGGATGGCACTGTGATAGACTACATCCAGTTTGCTAAGTAGAGTGTTGGAGGCTATTTTGTAAATGACATCAACGAAGTCAAGGATCGGTAAGATAGTCAGTTTTACGAGGGTATGTTTGGCAGCATGAGTGAAGGAGGCTTTGTTGCGAAATAGGAAGCCAATTCTAGATTTCATTTTGGACTGGAGATGCTTAATGTGAGTTTGGAAGGAAAGTTTACAGTCTAGCCAGACACCTAGGTATTTGTAGTTGTCCACATATTCTAAGTCATAACCGTCCAGAGTAGTGATGCTAGTCGGGCGGACGGGTGCGGGCAGCAATCGGTTGAAGAGCATACATTTAGTTTTACAAGCATTTAAAAGCAGTTGGAGGCCACGGAAGGAGTGTTGTATGGCATTGAAGCTCGTTTGTAGGTTTGTTAACACAGTGTTCAAAGAAGGGCCAGATGTACACAGAATGGTGTCGTCTGCGTAGAGGTGGATCAGAGAATCACCAGCAGCAAGATTAACATCGTTGATGAATTGAACCCTGTGGCACCCCCATAGAGACTGCTAGACAACAGGCCCTCCGATTTGACACACTGAACTCTATCTGAGAAGTAGTTGGTGAACCAGGCGAGGCAGTCATTTGAGAAACCAAGGCTATTGAGTCTGCCAATAAGAATGCTGTGATTGACATAGTCGAAAGCCTTGGCCAGGTCGATGAATACGGCTGCACAGTACTGTCTTTTATCAATGGCGGTTATGATATCGTTTAGGACCCTGAGCGTGGCTGAGGTGCACCCATGACCAGCTCGGAAACCAGATTGCATAGTGGAGAAGGTACGGTGGGATTCGAAATGGTCTATTTGTTCACTTGGCTTTCGAAGATTTTAGAAAGGCAGGGCAGGATGGATATAGGTCTGTAACAGTTTGGGTCTAGAGTGTCTCCCCCTTTGAAGAGGGGGATGACTGTGGAAGCTTTCCAAACTTTGGGGATCTGAGACAGTATGAAAGAGAGGTTGAACAGGCTAGTAATAGGGGTTGCAACAATTTCGGCGGATAATTTTAGAAAGATAGGGTCCAGATTGTCTAGCCCAGCTGATTTGTAGGGATCCAGATTTTGCAGCACTTTCAGAACATCAGTTGTCTGGATTTGGGTGAAGGAGATCGGGGGGGGCTTGGGCAAGTTTCTACGGGGGGTGCAGAGCTGTTGGCCGGGGTAGGGGTAGCCAGTTGGAAAGCATGGCCAACCGTAAAAAAAATGCTTATTGATTATCGTAGATTTATCAGTGGTGACAGTGTTTCATAGCCTCAGTGCAGTTGGAAGCTGGGAGGAGGTGTTCTTATTCTCCATGGACTTTACAGTGTCCCAGAACTTTTTTGAGTTTGTGTTGCAGGAAGCAAATTTCTGCTTGAAAAAGCTAGCCTTGGCTTTTCTAACTGCCTGTGTATATTGGTTTCTAGCTTCCCTGAAAAGTTGCATATCACGGGGGCTGTTCGATGCTAATGCAGAACGCCATAGGATGTTTTTCTGTTGGTTAAGGGCAGTCAGGTCAGGAGAGAACCAAGGGCTATATCTGTTCCTGGTTCTAAATTTCTTGAATGGGGCATGCTTATTCAAGATGGTGAGGAAGGCATTTAAAAAAAAATATCCAGGCATCCTCTACTGACGGGATGAGATCAATATCCTTCCAGGATACCTGGAAGTTACGGATTTAGGGTTGTAACTGGTAGGTTCCTTGATCATTTTTGTGAGATTGAGGGCATCTAGCTTAGATTGTAGGACGGCCGAGGTTTAAGCATATCCCAGTTGAGGTCACCAAACAGTACAAACTCCAAAGATAGATGGGGGGGGCAATCAGGGCACAGCTGGGGGCTGAGAGGGGTCTATAACAAGCGGCAACGGTGAGAGACTTATTTCTGGAAAGGTGGATTTTTAAAAGTAGAAGCTTGAATTGTTTGGGCACAGACCTGGATAGTATGACAGAACTCTGCAGGCTATCTCTGCAGTATATTGCAACTCCGTCCCCTTTGGCAGTTCTATCTTGTCAGAAAATGTTGTAGTTGGGGAATTTTTGGTGGCCTTCCTAAGTCAGGATTCAGACACGGCTAGGACATCAGGGTTGGCGGAGTGTGCTAAAGCAGTAAATAAAACAAACTTAGGGAGGAGGCTTCTGATGTTAACATGCATGAAACCAAGGCTTTTACGGTTACAGAAGTCAACAAATGAGAGCACCTTGGGAATAGGTGTGGTGCTGGGGGCTACAGGGCCTGGTTTAACCTCTACATCTCCAGAGGAGGAGTAGGATTATCTAGCTAGCCAATTTGACATGGATCATCAATCAATGTACTGTAGCCTATCATGTCTGTCAGTAGCAATTTGGACTAAACACTATTTAAAAACAATGTGGGATAATGTTAGCTAGATAGGCCTACGTTGGTTGGAGAGAAAAAAGTACATTAGGTCTACTTACCACTATGTTTAGCCAACTGTACAAAGTTTATACCGGTAGCTTGCGAAGTAAACATGATCAGCTAACGGTAACATTACATCGACAAATGCGCCCTTTGACACATTTCAGTTGTACAACTGACTTGGTATCCCCCTTTCCCTTCTGTTGCTTGACAAGCAGACTGCGAATGGAAATTAACATAAACCCCTCATACTTGTCAGGTATAGTTCACTTTTATTTTAAATCATCAAATATCCAATTAATAGTGGCCAATATGTAGAGATATCGTGAGGTTACCCACCCTCACATATCTGAAATGTCATGATCAATTGATATTTACTGATCACTGAATGCATGCAGTTACTTACTGTATAACTCTGATGATAGAGCTAAATGTGCACAAGTGTTTTGCGTGGAAAAATATGAGGTGATAATACAACCAAATAGTTTACATTTATTTAACAATCCCAACGGCACTCAGTTGTCAATGGTTTTTGTGGAGCTACGAGTCTCTTTCCCCCCAGCAGGCAAATCGAACACTCAGCACCTTATTATGACATTTTATTGATAACAACCTATAGTCACTGCAGGGACAGAGGTGTTGTTATGACAACCAGCTACATTCAGCTGCACTTTCCAGATGTTCTGTCTGGAACATTTACAGCTAAAACCCAACTGAAGTTCCTGAGTGCCACTTAGGGTTTCAGTTTATCGACAATATGTGACGGTTACTGGCCCAACGCCCTAACCACAAGGCTACCAGCCGCCCGATTGGTTTACAGCATTGGCTTACAGTATTTGTATGTGTTTTAAGGGGTAGCCTATGATTGTGAGAATCAAACCCTACAATCAAGTAATGATGTAGGCCTTTTGAAACATTGCTGTCTGCTGACATGATATCATTCATGCTTGTACAGCTATAGTTATCATTCATGAATCTGGTCGTGGTATATTATCTTATCTAGCCACAGTAGACATCCCTGCTGCACTCCATACTCAGCCTGTATGGGTTGCAGTATGGAGGCATCACATCAAATAGACATTAGAGTGAATGTAGAATGACTGGGGCACAGTCTAGGGCTCTCTGAGGACTTGTTTATCACACACATCTGAGGAGGATCTCCTGGCACTCTGGTTTATCATGGCAGAAGGAGAGGAGAGCTGTCACAAAGCCAGAACTGCTGGGCCCAGAGAGCAGAGAGAGAAGCAACAGCTCCGGGTCAGCCTGGCTCCGATGATGGACGCACCTTATCTGCTTTTCCTCAATAGCTACTACATCAGTTTAGACAGCCCTCCAAAAGTACTTCCATTGTTGTCTTCAGATGTAAGGAAGAGCCTCTACAGGGGCTTTGTCATAAAATATTCTATAATATTAGCCAGACAGATTCAGCGAGGTGAACACTGAACTCCTCTGGTAAGTGACTTCAATGGGTAGAGGAATTCTTGAAATGACAGATATGGAATGACAGCAACATTATTACTGTGTGAGTGTCACTATGAGAAAAACTATTATATTTTGATTGTAATTGACAGGAGGATTAGATCAAAAAGTGTCACGCCCTGACCGTAGATTGCTTTGTATGTTTCTTTTTTTAGTTTGGTCAGGGTGTGATGTGGGTGGGTATTCTATGTTGTAGGTCTAGGTTTCTATTTCTATGTGTTTGGCCTGGTATGGTTCTCAATCAGAGGCAGCTGTCTATCGTTGTCTCTGATTGAGAGCCATGCTTAGGTAGCCTGTTTTCCCATTTTGAGTGGTGGGTGATTATTTTCTGTTTAGTGTTTTTTCGTCACCTTACAGGACTGTTCATTTGTCGTTTTTGTTGTTTTGTTCAGTGTTCAGTTGTTTTATTAAAAATATGAACACTTACCACGCTGCACCTTGGTCCTCCTCTCCTTCTCCCGACGACAATCATGACAAAAAGCCTTGGAGATGGGATGATACAAACATTATTTTTTTCTCCATTGAAGAGAATAGCTGTCCAAGGCCTTATATATTGGCAAGAGATAAAAATCCATTATTGCTGCTCAATATTGCTCTCCATGTCTTGGCTCTTAAGGTAAAGGGGCTTACTGTGTGTGTGTGTGCGTGCGTGCGTGCGCGTGCCCAAGGGTGCAAATAAAGTGGAGTGTGAAACCTTGTGCAATGTTTGGGTAGAAATTAGAGCAGTGATGAATAAGATTTTCAGTTAGTGTGAACGTACACATAATCTCAATGCCCATAGGCAGTCAAGGCTTAATCTCAGATCTGTGAAGCAGGTTTTAAAATTAGGCTAGGCCTGTTATGTCTGTCACATACACCTTTGTATGCTGAGCTTTCCATGGGAAAAGTGGATAAAAAATCTGTCAATCAAAAGTGTTTCTAAAGATGAGACGCTCACAGCTTTTTTGTATCTATGAAGATCTAAGGGTCATGAAACACAGATGTCGTCTGACACCTCCAAATCCAAGGTACACTTGAAGTTGAAAAGAGAGAGATAAGGGTAGAGGGTAAAGGTATAAAGAACAAAACTTATGAGATAAAAAGTATTGTGTGTCTGTAAAAGGTTACTGTCATGCTTTGTTATCTGGCCATCACCAGAAGCAGAATATAGCTGGTCACACTAGACACACTCTCTGTTCTCCCAGAGTCATCATGTAGTGTCATGTGTCACTGCTCCCTTCCACCCAGAGAGGAACATTAGTGTTAGGACAGAAAACTTCCCTAAATCCACCATAATTGCCTTTCTCCAACAGGAAACATAGCTGATGCCAAACCAGTTACACTCCCTCACAGTACCAAACAATTCCCTTCCATTAACAGGTCTTATGGCTCATGCCCAGCAGTAGATATAAAATCTCATAGTTAGAGGAGTTCATCCATGAGAATTATTAATAAAACGCTCCAAAGGAAGATGCACATGATGGAGTTTATGATATCAATATGTCGTCTTTTCCTCAAGGGTACGTGGAATATTGCATATCCAGAAAACTCACAATCTCTCTGCTATATTGAGTGTGTTGGTAGTTCCAAAGCCACTGTATCCTTCATAATAGTCACTGGTAATGGCTATGACAGTGAGCTGGTACTCAAAATAGAAGAACTTGTGATATAATGACTGCTGAAGCACAGGTGACATTCTTCTTGTGACTTGATTGCTACACTCCTACAATGCCCTCTAGAACCTGTAATACAGAATAGCCTCACAGTAAATCATACATTTCAGCTAGCCAAAATGGAGCCAAGTCCAAAAAGTGGTGATAGTTTCCTGTAATGGACTCTACTAAGTATTGTCAGACCCTTGCAAAGATTTTGGTCAGACTGCTGTATTCTGGGCTGTTTTGAGGCTCCAAGATAGAGGTGTGTGTGTGTGACCTGCCTCACTATAAGATGACCTGTGTGTCTCTTCTCTCTCAATAGGATGTGATTGGTGGGGTGGCTGGATGAGAGGGACCATTTCTCTGACAGCTGAACAGAGAAACAACAGTTTATTAAAGGACTGTCAGTCTGTCTCTTCTATCTAATACAACGTACCCTCTTACGACTGAACAGGCTTTGAACAGCATATTGGCTTGGGCATTGACGTTTTTCCACTTGCTTTTCAGAATCTTTACGATTAACAATATGAGTTATGCCTTTATTCATGAAATATTGTCTTTACTATGAGATCAATCTTCATCAAGGTTAATTTCATTTCCAGTAATGAAAACTGTTATTAAAACCATAGAGGGACTTTTCATAAAAATCATTGCATCAGCTATCTTTAGGGGGCTACAGTAAGTTACTGTAGAGTGCACAAGACTACAGTAACCCCATTGCAGTCAGCCATTTTAACTGTTAAATGTATAATAAAGCAGAAACTTGCTTGATTGTTGAACCACATTAGTCATACAGAGTATGAGGTCAGCTCCACCAGACTGTGTTCTGTATAAGTCAGCCCTGCCGGTTGGAGAGCATTTATCCCCTGCTGTTCTGGGTCGGTAATAGGCATAACACAATGTCAATTTCACAGGAGGTCTTTGATTAGTGCCTGGGCTTACCTTGTGTTTAAAACAGGAATGGCTTTGTTTAATCCTTGCGCCACACTCATCGACGCGATTCCTCCGAGTTTGGCACCTGCTCCCCACAAGCTCTTTGATCACTCCGTCAGCGAGGGGAAGATGGAGTTTGTCCTCCAGACAAACGAGGGACAATATCCCTGCCGCATTTAATCAGTTTGTCTCCCTGTTTTATTTATATCGACTAAGACCTGATTATGTCACCGCTGCGTTTCTCTGACATATCAATTATGTCATGTGTTTTCCCCCACAATAAATAATAAGCACCCTCTTAGGCATTTAATGGTGCATTGTTCTTCTTCATCAAACCTCTTTCTACAACCCTCACTCAGAAAGGGGTCGTTATAAGTGGATTTTTGACATTTAGATTAGTATGGCAGTGGAATCTGGAGATAAGGGCTCTGTGAATACCAGTCATAACCTGATTTGATGGAACATAAACAATAATTGGACCATGAGGGTGTAGTATTATGGGTTCAGGGTCACTCTTGGCTTTTCATTACATCTCAAACCCTCCAACCTCGTCATGTGTAAAAACGTGTGCTATACATGCTGTGGAGAGATTTGTGTCAATAGACACCTATCCACCTGTGATATTTTTGAAGGAGTTTATGGGGGGACTCAATTATTATTGATCATCTCTTCTCAGTCTATTATGTCATAGGAGTTATATCACTCAGTTGTCATTTAAAGTGTGTGGTCCATAAATAAATAAAAAATTGTATACCATTTTTCTACTCAAAACATCACCAAGAATCTGGGCACTACCTTTCAATCTAGATGCGTTCTCCATTTCTCATACAAAACAGTCCAAAATTAGAAAGTTTCTCTTCTGTGTCTGTGTTTCCCCCTAGAAATCATATTAGCCCTGGAAGATAATGACTTGTGAAGTCATGCAGAACCCTAGTTTTATGCAACTATTACTATGCAATGTCAAATAAAATAAATAAACTCATAATTATCCATCTCACAAAAAATACACAAGGCCTCAAATTTACTAGGCACAGTATCATGGGTAATTTAGCCTGCCTGGATGCAGACCTGGCTAAGAGACTCCAATAAAAGCTTGCAGAGCATGAATGCTAGCTAGGGCCCTGCCAGTGTCAGAGTAATCACCTCATTCCACTTGTGTGAATATTCTGCAGGTTCTCTGACAGACATTGTTAACCTATCTTGTGTTGGAAGATGAGCCCCTGTTTCTCTGCATTGGGCTCCTGAGTGGCGCAGTGGTCTAAGGCACTGCATCTCAGTGCAAGATGTGTCACTGCAGTACCTGGTTTGCGGTGCACAATTGGCCAAGCGTCGTCTGGGTTTGCCCGGGGTAGAACGTCATTGTAAAAAATAATTTGTTCTTCACTGACTTGCCTGGTTAAATAAATGGTTTTATTTTTTTTTATCGTGAAAATGACTATCAAGAGATCTATTCATAACTAAATAGGTGAGTTAAACATTGTATTGGTTGTACCATTGGATTCGTCTATTTCTTCTGCTTCCGTAGATACCTACCATTAGTCTGTGATTAATGGGGGCTGAGCTAGAGCGGTGTTTGTGAGACAAGGGCCAAACCCGAAAGGGTCCGGGGCCGGGCCCTTTTACAAAGGTAAAAGGTAAACATATGTCGTTCTGTCCCTGAACAAGGCCGTCCTAGGCCGTCATTGTAAATACGAATATGTTCTTAACTGACTTGCCTAGTAAAACAAGGGTTAAAAACATCTGTAGGTTTGAGCTACAAACTACTAAAATCTGTCTATGAAAGGCTGAGACAAACACCCACATGTAACATGTTTCGTTAGAAGGTAAGGGGCTGTTCTAAATAGATCATAGGAAATCCCAGGACATAATGTCTGTAATACGGTAATAAGCTCACAGTTGCTGTCACAAACTTCAAACTCCACACAGTTGTCCCTGACAAGTTGGATAATCATTTTCCAGTGAGCAAAACATGTTTGTAGTTATTGCATTCACATAAAACATTTTCATCAGGTGTTTTCTTTGACAGACCTTTCTTTTATTGACATATTTGGTTGAGAGTTTCCTTTTGCGAGGGTGGAGACTTTGTTTTTGTCCGAACTGTCAATTTCTATCACGTATAGACCTAGAAATTAATCCACAGCTGACCAAATTACACAAGATTTTACTTCTGGGTTCTGTGTTCGCCTCCAAGTGGGAAGTGGAAATTTACCACATATGACTGGGAAAAATCAACTTGAATGCCCTCCAACTGGTAATTACTAGTGGGAAACTTGTCCCACATACTGACCTCTGACGTCACCTACTAAGGAAACAACTTCGATAACAGCATTTTCGGCAGTTAAATACAACAAAATATTATTCATAAAAAGCCATCTATTAATATGGCTTTTGATCACTATAATTTGTTTACAAGCATGATATTTGTACTTTTAGTTTATGCTTTACACAGCTTGTTTGCCAATATCCAATCAGTGTTTCTCAAAGAGTTCAAAGCGCGTGAATACATCCAACTGGTATTTACGACTTCACAACTGGCTAAATTCCCACCTCCCACTTGGTTATGAATGCAGCATAAAACACAATATAGATTGTGTTTGATGTATGCAACATGCTCAGGGCGTTAACGAGACCACCTGGCAAAAGAAAATGGATGCTCTTCATTATGAATTCCAGTCAGATCTTTGCATGTTTTTCTGTATTGATTTAAGTAAGTATGGTCAATCCGATGGTGGTAAAGTGAATAACCTCCATCCTACCTTGGCTCAACCTCATTCCTCCCATGTGTTTAGCATCCCCATCAGAGTGCATGTTGAATTATGTAGGACAGGATTCACTATTGTCCTGTAATTCATCACACAGCATGGGTAGGGTTAACCCATCAAGAGGCCAACTGTGTGTGTGGAACTCAGTAGGGTAGCTCCGTCTATGTGTTCTTGGCAGGCAAAGAGATCAGTCCTCACAGTTGATTTTCTCCATTGCTTCACAATAGCGGTCTTCTCACTCCCCCCAATAGCTGTTTTCTCGCTCCCCGCTGATCAGTGTCCTATGAAGGCACTGGAGTGCAGAGATTTGCCATGATGAGTACAATGTGTCCTGGACAACTGTTCTCACAGCAGTTAAATGACATGCCCGGTACAGAAAACCTGCGCTGCTGCTATGACCACGTACAGTATGAGAGTGTACACTAGTATTTTCACAGGGTTCACATTTGACCGTTCAGAGTGTGTGGGAACTGTTTGATCCAGGGTGCTGTGATTTGAACTTTGGTATTACATCCTTCACTTGCATCTCTGCCAGGGGAAGTGTGGTTGGCTTTGGTTTTGGTCCTTCTGTGATATTTCCCATCCACTTCCTTGGCTGTCTGACCACAGTATTAATGTAAACCACATCTCTACTGTCCGTAACTATATCAAGCACAGTGGGCTGGATGAAAATCTGCCAAAGCAATATTTATGTATTGTCATTGTGTAAAGCATCCTGGTTGTCTAGCCAGGTCTCTTGAGGAAAAGGCTCACACCTCAAGATACCATGTGGTTAAATAAAAATGAATGAAAACCACAATTATTTTTTACTTTAAAATGATGCTCTTTTTAAACTGTTTGGTGAGCCCAGACTGTCAACTGTTATTCCATGTCATTTTGGAGTGTATATTTTATGAAGATGGCAAACACAATACTAAAATAAATGACACTGTGATGAGCATTACAATGACAATGATTTATAGCCCTGAATCATATTGAATATTTGAAGATGTACAAGTTGATTAGAAGTGTTTGTTTGAGACCTAAGTTTTAGGATGTGATGTTTTCCAAACCCACTGAAAGTTGGAGGCTGTGTGTTCCATTGTCTGACGAGTAAAAGATGAACCGGTTTGTTTTCCTCTCTGATTGACTTGGGTAGTGTCTGTTTTGTTGGAGAGGTTATGACGTGTTTGTCCCCTGATTTGAAGCAAAAATGGCTCTGAAGTGCTTGTGCATACCCTTCAAACTTCAATTGGCATTTTCAATCACTCTAAACCCAAACCGAAATAGTCTATTTGAAGGACATATTCTCAAGTGGAAAGCCAGCACTCAGTGGAGCCATTCATCTGAGCGTTGTTCAAGAATCAGATATGTACTCACTCCTGCTTATTTAGACTAAAATATTTTCCCGGCGCTATATCACAGTTCAGACTGTTTGCCATGATCTGCATATGCAAAACCCACCAGGTTTAGTAAATAGATCTTTAACCTCTAACACACATTATTCTGTGGAGTTGACGTGGCACCCATAGTCGCAAGTAACGATGGAGAAAAGCCAATCATTTTGAGGGTCATCTCCACTCTTCATAGACACACAGCCTATTGAAGCATTTGCAGATTGTGTAATTCTCCTTGATGTGAATCAACTCTGAGGGTTCCGATGTGACTGGAGAATGTCATGGTAAATGGACTTGCCTCACATTCCCCAAGGACAATGATACATCATCATCTTTGATTTGACCCATCCATTGGGAGTGGGGACCGTCGGAGGTAATATGAGGGATTTGACCAGAACCAAAATATAATATTGCATATGTATAGCTGCTTTTAAGGACATACTGTATGTACATGTACTGTATATTCTACAAACTCACATACTGTAAAAAGTACTCAATTTGGAGTTTGGCTGAAAATATCCATTATTCTTACTGAGAAGTGATGAATGAAACATTTGGACACTGTTGCATGGAAGAAAATATCTTGGTTGAAACTGTCTGAGGTGACAAACAAGTTGATTACTTCAGTTTAATATGAGACGCCAGCTTTTAAAAATAATTTTAATACATCGGATGACAGGTAATATAAACCAGTATAGGCTTTACATCTTGATATGCATATGAAAATAGAGAAATAATTAGAGATATTACCTTCCCAAGGACTCATCATTTGATATTTTAAAAGAAGCATTGAGGAATTGGCAACATTAAATTAAGATGGCAGCGATATTGCAAATCCAATTTGACTCTGATTTCTTTCACGTTATTAAATTGACAGTGTTTCCTTTTCAATTTTCGAGGTATTTATCTGACAAATGATGATCAGATTCCATCAACAGCACACTATAATGCTCCATAAGCTGTGTTCATGATAACTTTGCAAGTTAATATCCATGTCACTCATACATTGTATTTGTACATACTCATATCATTAGAAACCACCATTACAAATATCCCCAGGTTCTAGTCAGTCTCCATTTCCACTTTCCACCTGATATTTCCACAACAACCACTATGTTTACTACCCAATTTGTCTGAAATCCTTGTTATGTTGTTCACCATAAAAATCTAATATTTTTCAAATCAAATACAAGACCCATGTGAAAATGTTAATTCCAGACATATTCAGTGATTTAACAACATACAGAGTTGGTATTCACTTCAAGGTACAAGGTGCTTCTCCAATGTTTGCCATGTTTGGTGTTGACCGCTGTATGATCTGAGGCAACCACTCTTATGTTTATTTTTAAGGTGGGCACTTCCTATCTTGTACCACCACAAAGGCTTCAAAGCAAAGATCCAATACAACATTTATGAAGTAGAGGAAAATAGGATGGCTTCTGTGTGTCTAAAGAAAATAGGTTCCCCTCAACAAACAATGTTGGTTTGTTTGAATCTACCAGTGGAGGACACTGCTTTGCTTTCTCAAGGTAATAACTAAGTCTTTGCAAAGTAATATTTGTTATCTTACATTTTCCAAAGGGCAACAAGCTGAGCACATTAGACTGCTTCAAAAAGTATTTAAAAAACTTGTATAACATTGTTGTACTATAATTAAAATGCATATTGTCTTTTAAGAATTCTCTTTGTTAGGTTTACATTGGTGCAGTTTCTTATAATCTTAATTAGAATGTTCATGAAACTCTAGCATTAGATGGCTCTCAAATTTCCCATTGCACAGCACAGCAGTCTGGTAAAAGACAGTGAGAAAACAGGCGTGGTTATCCAACAACTATACAACTCTTCATTAAAGCGTTCCTCATGCTCAATTTTATTTTCCTTTCAAATTGATAGGAATGTTCATGCAAAAGTGCAAACCCTGAAAATTGAATTTAATCTGGTGTTTTGTGAAAAGGACGTTGACCTCTTGTTGACCCTGTTCAATGTTACTCATCCGTGAGTCACTGAACAGGTGTCAAGTCGCCACAGGTCAGGCCCCCATCCAGTGCAACAGGTATACACTGATTGTAGCACTCCATAAGGGACAGTATACTTGTAAACCCTATCAACCTTTCTTGTCAGGAGGGATCCTCAATTAATAATATGAATTATCATCTATGACAGTCTTTGTGCTACTCTTTCAAGGATACACTCTAGCCAAAAATGTAATGCAACACCTTCGCTGTTCTAATGCTTCTGTTGTGAACTTTTTCCCCAATAGGATTGTCTCCACATGGAAGCAGCTGGATTGAAACTTGTTTACAGGATGCATCTCAAGTTTCAAGTGTTATTGTCACGTGCACAAGTACAGTGAAATGCCTCTCTTGCAATCTCTGTCCCAACAATACACTAATCAATATCAGTAGTGAAAATATTATACTGTAAGGTAAAATAAAGTAGAGGAAAAAAGCACATGAGAAATAGAAGTAAGAAGAACACAAGGAAGTAGGTAAGCTATATACAGGGTCAGTTCCAGGTTCAGTCCTAATACCATATTTACAATGTGCAGGGATACTGTAGTGGCAGGGGTCGATATTTACAGTATAGGATTAAGGTGACCAGGCATCAGGATATATGATAAACTCAGTAGCAGCAGCGTATATGATGATTGTATGCGAGTGTGTATGTGTAGAGTCCATATGAATGTGTATGCGTGATATGTGTGTGTGAGCAAATTAAGTGTGTGTGTGTGTGTGTGTGTGTGTGTGTGTGTGTGTGTGTGTGTGTGTGTGTGTGTGTGTGTGTGTGTGTGTGTGTGTGTGTGTGTGTGTGTGTGTGTGTGTGTGTGTGTGTGTGTGTGTGTGTGTGTGTGTGAGAGTGATTGTGTAGCGTCCTGTGCATAGAGTGTGCATAGAGTCAGTGCAAAAATATAAATTAAAAGGGTCAATGCAGATATTGTAGCCGTTTTGTTAGCTAATTATAACTCATAAGTGGAAAGGCTTAAAAGCCTAGTGCAGCCCAATATCAAATCATTTCTGGATAACAATTAAGTTACTTCCTGTAATAGTTTTCCGTGAAAATAGTAAAAAAGAAAATGAAATAGCTTTTTAGCACAATATACATTTTCAAGCAAGCGTTTTGCTAGTACTGTCTGGAAGTTGTCTGAGTAGCGGGGAAGGGACAAGAACAGAGGGGTCTAATGGGAGGGATATGTAACCTAAAAACTAGCTGTTATTGTCAAAGGGATTTGGATCTTATGCCGCCTGCCACGAGGCAAGCCGAAACTCCACCCATGCAAAGCCTGTTAAATAGAAGGTCCTGTGTATATTGTATTTTCAACCAGCAGCTATCTGGAAACTAACACTGATCACACTTTTACACTGTTAGTTTCATACAAAGCCATACAAAAACACAAGAAAAACAGCATTTTCACTGCACAGGGATTTAAAGTATTCATGTTATGAAAATAAACAAATGACTATTAATTTAATAGACAAAGATTTTTCTATGAATCAGAGTACTGGCTATGTACTGGTTACCCTGTTTGTAATTTACACTGTACTCTTAGTTCAAATACTTTAGTAGAGCCAGTGTGTATGCACGGGGTATCCAGAGTATGACTAAGATTTCTCCACCTAAGCTGAGTACTGAATGCTTTTGGCCATGACAGCTAAAATGAGATTAGCTCCAGACATCAAAGCAGCATAGCCGATCTTTCCTTGAAGTTTACAGGGGAAAACTACATTTAAAAAAGTTTGCGATATCACCCCTGTGAATCAGTCTCTCAGAGCGCTTACATTCAAACAACATTTTGAAGTGTTATGACAATCTTCTAACAGCACTGCTTAGAATTCACAGGGTTAAATATGAACTTGTTGGTCCAAAAAGTATATGGAAAACTGTTACATAAAATGATGTATGTATTCTTGTGGTTTTGTTGGGAGTATTCAATACACGGGATTTCTATTGAGTTCAGTATGATTAAGGTCATGAAGAATTCTGTTTTAGTGTAATTATTTAGACTGATATCCTATACCTATCTAACTTCCTGGTGAGCAGTCTAATGACTGGACCAGATTACATCTAGATCTCAGGGATTCACAGGAAATATTAAGGTCTCCTAAAACATGCTGAGTAATTGAATGACTTATTTTGTATTTTCTCCTGGTGTACATTATGTTTGTGTCTATATGGATGGTTGGGTGGGATGTTTACTTCGACATACATGGCTGTGTAGCTAAACAGAATTGTTGGCAGTAACTTGGGTGTAGTAATGTACCCTTCTTCGGCTGTCTCTCTCCATGCCTGTCTGATCCCATTATACTGCTTCACGTCTCCACCATTGATAAACACTGGAGTGGAGCAGATGGAGCCAGATGACCGTTTATAATGGAGGAAATGAACGTTAAATCACCTGATATCAGGAAATGATATAGCCTTTAGTTTTTAACCAAGCGTTCATGTTTGTGTTAATTACACACTTAGTTATTCAGGACATTGGAAATGTTCTCATAAATTAAGGACTGAAACTACCACCTACAGGTATGTATTCAGAGAAGAGAGAGACATTGTTAATGCTTATTTTACTCAGTGAAATAAATGTTAGTAGGAACATGAACTGGAGTGTATATGTGGGCATCATGTTAAACAGTGCAAAACCCCTGGCATTCTGTTTTACTCTCCAGAATAGAAAATACTTTGGTATTGTAACTTTGCAGTCCCACTTTAAATTATGTAAAGCATACATCATGTGTTTACATGGTTATTATATAGGCAGCTACATTGTCATTACAGTGAAGGTATTGTTACAACTGCAACACTCCTCACCCTTTAATGATGGTCCAATATTATAAAATCATATCTATTGTGACTGAGTTTATTTATAAATATGAGAAATATGTACAAGATGTTAGTTATGTTGACATTTACTGAGTATGTACATTTACAATAAAAGCATGGTCCACCACCACAGACCTACAACTCCTACTGTACCTACCACTGAATTGGGATTGATTTGTTGTCAGTGAAACTTCACAGAATCCTTTGTAGTTACTCACGTTGTGATATTTTGGAGGCATATCTGAATAGACCTATGATGCAGGTGATGTGAGGTGTCTCACGTCTCCCTTTACTTTGTGACACTTCAATCTCTTTTAAATCCAACTAGAGGGAAAATCCCTGTCCTCCAGGGCTCAGTCCTTGGCTAGCCTAAAGCTTCGGACGTTACGGTCGCTGTAATTCCCTCTTCCCTGTAAGGTCTGAACGGCAGACTGCCTTGATCAGCACACCGTGGAGCCGCCGCTAGATATGGCTCAGAAAACGTACCTCAATCAATGGATGAGAAAGAGCACTGTACTCCTAACTATCCCATTATTCAAAATGATACAACGAGCAGAATGATACTGCTAGTTTTAATTAAACTGCCGTTTTTGTCAGCATGCTAGGCTAGTTAATCCTAAAACAACTTCACCTCATCTTACATTGCCGCTTCGGCTTCCTGTTGCACTGAATCGATCTCGAGGTCCATCCCCTTATTGATAACATTTTGACCTGGTCAAGCTGCACCCCGTTATCAGATCTTTCCGAGACTTGGGCAAGACCTCGCTGCTCCCCAGAGACCCTGATCTTAGATATTCTTAGTGTCTTGAGGGCTCAGTGGCAGATTGTAGACAATAAATGGTAAACAACAGAATCTGACAGAATATTTGCAATCTAAACACATTTGAACAGAAGGAAAAGGGTTTATGATTCATATTTGTTGATATAAAGTGGAACATACGACAATCTTTGTGATAGCAGTATTATGCATTCTGCTGCAAAAACATGAAAGCAGATTATGGGTATTGAGTTTAAATGGCGTCTTTCCTGAGAACTGCTTAACATAGAAGACCATACAACCATCATATTTCAAATTTAGTGGTTGCAGCATCATTTCAGCCCGCCGTAAGTACCATAAACATGTATTAATATACAGTGCATTCGTAAAGTATTCAGATCCCTTGACTTTTTCCACATTTTGTTACCTTACAGCCTTATTCTAAAATGGTTTAAATTAATGGCTTACCTCATCACTCTACACACAATACCCCATAATGACAAAGGAAAACCAGTTTTGGGATTTTTATGCAAATTTATAAAAAATAAAAACAGAAATACTGTATTTACATAAGAATTAAGACCCTTTACTATGAGACTCAAAATTGAACTCGGGTACATCCTGTTTCCATTGTTCATCCTTGAGATGTTTCGACAACTTGATTGGAGTCCCCCTGTAGAAAATTCAATTGATTGGACATGATTTGTAAAGGCACACACCTGTCTATATAAGGTCCCACAGTTGACTGCATGTCAGAGCAAAAACCAAGCCACGAGGTCAAAGGAATTGTCAGTAGAGCTCTGAGACAGGATTGTGTTGAGGCACAGATCTGGGGAAGGGTACCAAAAACATTATGCAGCACTGAAGGTCCCCAAGAACACAGTGGCCTCCATCATTCTTAAATGGAAGAATTTTAGAACCACCAAGACTCTTCCTAGGGCAAAAACTGAGCAATCAGGTTAGAAGGGCATTGGTCAGGGAGATGACCAAGAACCTGATGGTCACTCTGACAGAGCTCCAGAGTTCGTTTTTGGAGATGGGCGAACCTTCCAGAAGGACAACCATCTCTGCAGCACTCCAGCAATCAGGCATTTATGGTAGAGTGACCAGATGGAAACCACTCCCTAGTAAAAGGCAAATGACAGCCCGCTTGAAGTTTGCCAAAAGGCATCTAAAGACTCTAAAACCATGAGAAACAAGATTCTCTGATGATGAAACCAAGATTGAACTCTTTGGCCTGAATGCCAAGCGTCACGTCTGGAGGCAACATGGCACCATCCCTAAGGTGAAGAATGGTGGTGGCAGAATTATGCTGTGGGGATGTTTTTCAGTGGCAGAGACAGGGAAACTAGTCAGGATCGAGGCAAAGATGAACGGAGCAAAGTACAGAGAGGTCCTTGATAAAAACCTGCTCAAGAGCACTCAGAACCTCAGACTGGGGCGAAGGTTTGCCTTCCAACAGGACAACGACCCTAAGCACACAGCCAAGACAACGCAGGAGTGGCTTTGGGACAAGTCTCTGAATGTCCTTGAGTAGCCCAGCCAGAGCCCGGACTTGAACCCGATCAAACATCTCTGGAGAGACCTGAAAATAGCTGTGCAGCTACAGTGGGGCAAAAAAGTATTTAGTCAGCCACCAATTGTGCAAGTTCTCCCACTTAAAAAGATGAGAGAGGCCTGTAATTGTCATCATAGGTACACCTTAACTATGACAGACAAAATGAGAAAAAAAATCCAGAAAATCACATTGTAGGATTTTTTATGAATTTATTTGCAAATTATGGTGGAAAATAAGTATTTGGTCACCTACAAACAAGCAAGATTTCTGGCTCTCACAGACCTGTAACTTCTTCTTTAAGAGGCTCCTCTGTCCTCCACTCGTTACCTGTATTAATGGCACCTGTTTGAACTTGTTATCAGTATAAAAGACACCTGTCCACAACCTCAAAACAGTCACACTCCAAACTCCACTATGGCCAAGACCAAAGAGCTGTCAAAGGACACCAGAAACAAAATTGTAGACCTGCACCAGGCTGGGAAGACTGAATCTGCAATAGGTAAGCAGCTTGGTTTGAAGAAATCAACTGTGGGAGCAATTATTAGGAAATGGAAGACATACAAGACCACTGATTATCTCCCTCGATCTGGGGCTCCACGCAAGATCTCACCCCGTGGGGTCAAAATGATCACAAGACCGGTGAGCAAAAATGCCAGAACCACACGGGGGGGCCTAGTGAATGACCTGCAGAGAGCTGGGACCAAAGTAACAAAGCCTACCATCAGTAACACACTACGCCGCCAGGGACTCAAATCCTACAGTGCCAGACGTGTCCCCCTGCTTAAGCCAGTACATGTCCAGGCCCGTCTGAAGTTTGCTAGAGAGCATTTGGATGATCCAGAAGAAGATTGGGAGAATGTCATATGGTCAGATGAAACCAAAATAGAACTTTTTGGTAAAAACTCAACTCGTCGTGTTTGGAGGACAAAGAATGCTGAGTTGCATCCAAAGAACACCATACCTACTGTGAAGCATGGGGGTGGAAACATCATGCTTTGGGGCTGTGTTTCTGCAAAGGGACCAGGACGACTGATCCGTGTAAAGGAAAGAATGAATGGGGCCATGTATCATGAGATTTTGAGTGAAAACCTCCTTCCATCAGCAAGGGCATTGAAGATGAAACGTGGCTGGGTCTTTCAGCATGACAATGATCCCAAACACACCGCCCGGGCAACGAAGGAGTGGCTTCGTAAGAAGCATTTCAAGGTCCTGGAGTGGCCTAGCCAGTCTCCAGATCTCAACCCCATAGAAAATCTTTGGAGGGAGTTGAAAGTCCGTGTTGCCCACCAACAGCCCCAAAACATCACTGCTCTAGAGGAGATCTGCATGGAGGAATGGGCCAAAATACCAGCAACAGTGTGTGAAAACCTTGTGAAGACTTACAGAAAACGTTTGACCTCTGTCATTGCCAACAAAGGGTATATAACAAAGTATTGAGATAAACTTTTGTTGTTGACCAAATACTTATTTTCCACCATAATTTGCAAATAAATTCATAAAAAATCCTACAATGTGATTTTCTGGATTTTTTTTCTCATTTTGTCTGTCATAGTTGAAGTGTACCTATAATGAAAATTACAGGCCTCTCTCATCTTTTTAAGTGGGAGAACTTGCACAATTGGTGGCTGACTAAATACTTTTTTGCCCCACTGTACGTGCCACATCCATCCTGATAGAGCTTGATAAGATCTGCAGAGAAGAATGGGAGAAACTCCCCAAATACAGGTGTGCCGAGCTTGTAGCGTCATACCCAAGAAGACTCAATGCTGTAATTGCTGCCAAAGGTGCTTCGACAAAGTGCTGAATAAATGGTCTGAATACTTATGTAAATGTTTCATCTCAATCTTTTATTTCATACATTTGCAAAAAATCTAAAAAACAGTTTTTTCTTTGTCATTATGGGGTATTGTGTGTAGATTGATGAGGGGAAAAAATAAAGCCTTATTCTAAAATGGATAAAATTGTAACGTAACAAAATGTGGGAAAAGTCAAGGGGTCTGAAAACTTTCTGAGGCACTGTATGTACCTGAAATACCTCGTACGTACCCATTAACAGTGATATGGTACATGTACTCCCAGTAATATAGCTTCAATCTTGTGTATTTTATTCCTCTTGAGTTACTATTTGTATTTTTCTCATTTTATCTTTAAGTCTTGGGAAGGGCTCATAAGCAAGCATTTCAAGGTAAAGTCTACACCCGTAATATTCAGCACATTAGACAAATAACATTTAATTTGATTTGACAGGAAAACAGTTAAGTCATATAACACCTAAATTAGTTGCCTTTGTATCATCCTTTTGTTTTGCTACATAGTCAGTAAAAATTGATTTTTTTCCTTATTGCTATCATTGTAAACATGAATACAGTTGATGTTCATTCCTCCTCCCGGTAGGTCAGGTTTACACAAATCTGTTTAATTGTGCATACCGTAATATTTAGATTTTAACACACATCCATCAAAGGAAAAGGTGGACTTGAAACAACTCGTAGTGTGTTTCCATACCATCTGTTTAATATTTCCAACAGAAACGCATTATGACCTGAGACCAGGTTATCAGCAGATAAATAGAAACTCGTCACTTATAAATCACAGCAGAACTGTCTTCTGCCCACTTTTCTCTTTTCTTTACCACAATTACATATCGAGATGTTTCATAATTACTCACAGTATTGACCATTTTGTCACATCAATTTGAGTTCGAGAGGCGTTTGATCAGTGTATTGTGTTATATTGACTCCCGCTGCATTAGATTTAACTGTGACTTGACTTTGCAGTAAATCACAGTGCCAGGGTTGCATTAAACCGGCTCAAATGGGTGGCAAACTGTTAACGAGATGAAAGACAGATCTAACCAGAGCTGTGGCTGCCAGTGGCAGACTACTACAGTGTCCAGTCACAGGGACCAGGCAGAACAGAGCAGTAACCATCAACACCAACAATAGCTGGAGATTTTTAATCAGCACTTCCCGCTCTTTATGGCGGCAGTTTATTTGAGGTGACAGGTGCTATTCAGTTAACGTGGACGCCATTATGGCGGATGTCGCCGGGCTTACTGCACTCCAGAGGGCACTTAAAGGGAAGTCGGAGATAGAACCGCAGTTCATAAAACTCATCATCTGTGGTATTAGTGTGTCTGTCTGTCTGTGTGTCTGTGTGTGTGTGTGTGTGTGTGCGCACGTACGCAAGGCCCTGGCTGGCTGGCGCTGGAAGGAATACAATCACACAGACACCATGCACGCCTCTTCCACAGGGGCTACTAAAGGTACCACTATACACCCCAAAATCTGTCTCCTTCAAACATTGTTTTAAAAAAAAGAGTAGCGGGGATCCTCATAAAATTCCCCCCAAAATAAAAATATATATTTTTATTATTCAAGTGAGGGACATATAAACAAAAATGGTTCAACAAATGAGATGCCACTGTCTTTATTTCATCATTAATATCAGACAATCCTCAGTCTGTCAGTTTCATCACTGAGAATGTCTCTTGACAATTCACCATTAATCGCTCAGTACTCATTTGACTAGTGTCTTGATACAGTCATTGCATTCCGTTGTGGATCTGTGCCATGAAATGATTATGTGACCATGTCAGCTTGTGCTAAGTGCAGTCTGGTGTCTCAGGATGTTCTAATGAAATAAATTACCTTGGCATTTGTGAGAGACTTCATCAATGGGCTTACAGTAATTTGAGAGACATGGTGTGATAAGTAGTTTACTGCCCCCCTTCCTTTCACTGGTTGTCTAGTGGAAAGTTCTGGAAGGAAGGAGGCGAGAGAACGGTGATTGTGCAACTGCAACATACTATTTATTTTAGACACCAACTCGTTCCTCCCATGATGTCGGAGAGAGTGTCTGTTATGAATACCTTTCCTCTCTCTCTTTCCCTCTCACCTCTCTCCCCCTCCCTCCCCTCTCTATCCCCCCTTCTCGCTCTCTTTTCTTCCCTCTCTTTTTTTAACAGTCTCATGACAGCTTTTAGTAAGGGTTTTGCTTTCTCTCTGTAGCAGTGATGGTTGGATTGATTTAGTGGTAGTTGCCCACTCTCCTCTTTCTTTAGTGGATGCTACAGAGTGAGTTTTTATGCTGAGTTTCTCCTCCATCCTCCATGCTGCTGAGTTAGGGTTCATTACTCACACAGTGTTGCCCTGAGGACATTTCAGCAATGCTGCTCTCCTCCTCCCAGGAAGCCAGTGCTTCAGCAGTCTTTGTTCTGGAACACTGGCTGGACTGGAGCTGGAGGAGCACCTCCCAGGTATTCCAGGCCAATAATCCACTGCTGTTGTCAGACAGATGCCCAAATTACAGATAGGCTAAAGGTGGCCTGGACTTTTCTCTGGACATTCACAACAGGGGCCATTAATATCAGGGACTGTGAGGAATATTGATACTTTAGTTGTGCAGTGTTTAACATTAAATCAGGCTTATTCATTTTTAAGTAGTCATACTAATGTGAGACAGATGTTAAATGTGTAATTAATATGCAGAAGTCTCTTTCAACTAAAAGTACAGAATTCATGTTTTTAGAGCTGTATATTTGACTGTTTGTGCTCTATTTTAATTCTGAGACTGGGTTTATTTCTTCCAGTCTTTTCATGAATTGTCTGGATTTACTGCAGAATATAACTCTGACCGACATAGAACTTTTGTTAAGCACTGTTAACCTCTATTGATGTACTTTTATTTGAGCATTGAAATGACTCCCTGTCTGATACATAGAAAAGGAGATATTTGAGAGCTGTCAATGTGAACTGGGATATGTTCTAGTCATGTGTTTAGTGGCACTTGTGATAGTGAGACTGGGACCAAATCTGCATTGGTCCTATGTGGCCTTTCAGGCTTGGCAATTGGACAAGCCTTGCCATGCCAAATGAATCAGGCCTGGCATAGAAGCCACTCTTGGCATGGCAAAGTTCCTATCAACCTCCATTCTAAGGGGAGAAATCAACTCATTATTTGTACAGAGGACTGCTCAGTTTTAGCAGTGATGGGGAATTAGTTATCCAGAATGTTTACGTTAACTTTTTTTTAAATTACAATTATTTATTCGTTTTTTTTGCATGTCTTAGACAGTTTCAAGATACAAACATATACAATTCAATACGGGGGAAACAAACCAAAAATATAAAAACTTTAAAAAACAACACCATAATCAATAAAAATGAACAAAACTGATTAAAGACATATGTTTCAGTGTTTCCAAATTCAATCCGTCTTTTCAAATGTCATTCTCAAAGGCTACCAACCCAGAGCCACATAGCATTAGCATGCTCTGTCGTTTTCCTATCTCCCATCCGCAAGACCAAGCATTGTTGTTAAATTAGCTCTTACAAGTGGGAGATGGCATGTGACCAATTGACCAGAGTTTCGGGCTTGGCCCCACGCAGTCTGGCAGTGGATCTTTCCAGCTGAGCAATGTCCAAGTAAACAGAATCTCCAAAGGGTTCAAACTAACTACTTAGAATAGTGTTTTGTTTTGCCTACTGTTATTGCTGCCATAGCAATCTGCCTCTCTTGATAAGATAACAAAATGCTAGGTCTGCAACCTAGCAGGAGGAGGAATGGGATAACAAGTAGGCTCCTGCCAAGAGTCACATTTCAAATATTAACAACATAAACCCATAGAGGCTTCACCAGTACACAGCTCCAAAACATATGCATATAATTGCCCACCTCAGATTGGGTGCATTTATTACATGAGTCACTATCCACAAGCTTCATCTTGAACCTTCGCTCTAGGGTCAAATAAAACCTTTGAGCAAATTTGAAATGAATACAGTGATGGGTGAGCCTCTTAGAAGAGGTACAAATATTGCCCATATCGTCGTCCAATCCCATTCAAACCCTGCACTTTGTAGGTCCTGTTCCCAGGGAGAGAATATGTGTTGTGATAATTGCATTGCTTGCTCTATAACCTGTTAGTTCATACTGTATGCCTTACGAATGGGATCTATAGGTCTAAGGCTGAGACAATAAGAAGACACAGTGGCAGAATAACTTGAACCACACCTTTGTTTCATCACAAAACCAAAGATCAACCTCTGTCCAGTGAAGTCCACAAAGCATATTGCATTTAACAAACAGTTACATGACCTATAGCATGGCCAAGCAAGTTAATGTTTGCGCCATTTTTGGACCACTAAACATCTATTGATTTAGAACCACAGGGAGTTACTGCAAATCGCAAAGAAAGCACCATTTCAACTTCAACATTTCAACATCATCAAATCACCTATGCTTAGAATAATAGTGACAGCTAAAAGATTCCAAAAACAATTTAGTCCAATCGGTGTAAGCTAAATAGAAGAAAAAAAACATGTTGACTCATCCTACTTGTAGAGAAACTCCAATGCCATCCTCCTCTCTTTCATGTTGACGAAATGAACTATCAGTCTGTTATACAGTACAGCTTTTATGTTTTGTTGTTCTAGGCTACCTGGCTAAAATGCTTGCTTGCTAGCCTAACTACCTTTCATGGGTAACGTTAGCTAGTTAACATTAGCCTTCTACATCTAGCTACATATTGAATTCCATCCTGTCAGGCCAGGGGCACAATGTATGAATTTATGATTGGATAAATCCGGCATTATTATCATTGGCAAGTACGGAGAATTAAGTTTAAAAAACAAGTCCAAATCGCTACCTCTATCCATGGTTAATTCAAGGAAAGGACCAATTTTAGATAGCTAGCTAGCCACGGGAGGACAACAACACGAGATGCACAACGTTGTATGCTCTCGATGCGATGTGATTTGAGTTAAGCCAAATCCAAACTGGCTTACCTTGACATTTTTTGGGGGGATGCATCAGGATCATTCAGTTGATTTTCTGGGAAAGCCTGGCTTCCCTTGGCATCCATACACACCATTTCACAGGTGCACCTTGTGCTGGGACAATAAAAGGCCACTGAAATGTGCAGTTCAGTCACAAAACATAATGCCACAGATATCTCAAGTTTTGAGGGTGCGTGCAATTGGCATGCTGACTGCAGGATTGTCCACCAGAGCTGTTGCCAAATCATTTAATGTTAATTTCATTTCTCTTCTGCGTCGTTTTAGAGAATTTGTCCAACCGACTTTAGAACCGCAGACCACATGTAACCACGCCAGCCCAGGACCTCCACATCCGGCTTCTTCACCTGCAGGTTCATCTAGGACCAGCCACCCGGATAGCTGATGAAACTATGGGTTTGCACAACTGAATTTCTGCACAAACTGTAAGAAACCCTCTCAGGGAACCTCAACTGCGTGCTCATCGTCCTCACCAGGTTCTTGACCTGACTGTAGTTCGGCGTCGAAACTAACAGTGGGCAAATGCACACCTTCGATGGCCACTAGCACGCTGGAGAAGTGTGCTCTTTGGAAAAATCACAGTTTCAACTGTACCGGGCAGAGGTTTGCTGATGTCAACGTTGGGAACAGAGTGCCCCTTGGTGGCGGCGTTGTTATGGTATGGGGAAGCATAAGCTACGGAGAACGAACACAATTGCATTTTATTGATGGCAATTTGAATGCACAGAGATACCATGATGAAATTCTGAGGCCCATTCTCATGCCATTCATCCGCCGCCATCACCTCATGTTTCAGCATGATAAAGCACGGCCCCATGTCTCAAGGATCTGTACACAATTCCTGGAAGCTGAACATTTTCCAGTTCTTTCATGGCCTGCATACTCACCAGACATGTCACCCATTGAGCATGTTTGGGATGCTCTGGATCGACGTGTACGACAGCGTGTTCCAGTTCCCACCAATATCCAGCAACTTCTCACAGCCATTGAAGAGGAGTGGAACAACATTCCACAGGCCACAATCAACAGCCTGATCAACTCTATGCGAAGGAGATGTGTCGCGCTGCATGAGGCAAATGGTGGTCACACCAGATACTGACTGGTTTTCTGATCCACACCCCTTCCTTTTTTTGAAAGGTATCTGTGGCCAACATATGCATATACGTATTCCAGTCATGCGAAATCCATAGATTAGGGCCTAATGAATTGATTTCAGTTGATCGATTTCCTTATATGAACTGTAAAATCTTTGAAATTGTTGCATGTTGTGTTTATATTTTTGTTTAGTATGAATCCTATGACGTTCCAGGTGATTGTGAGTGTGTGGACTCATCACGACAGTGAGCATTAACTGTTTCTGCTCTTAGTGTCTTAACTACATTTTGACACCCCGAACCCTGCAAGAGCAAAGTCCTCTCGCATGTTTATTCCATTGAAAACTAACAACACGCTTACCACTCAGCTATTGCGGTGATAATACTTGTTTTCTTTCATAAAAAATTACAGAGATGTTCTTTGATTCACTGCAGTGGTCTTACATGAACAGAACCATAGTGGTGGAAATGGCCTTAGAAGAGCAGAAAGTTACGGAAGGGATTTCTGGTGAAGTACCAAATGGCAAAGACAACAGAATGGCACAACACAGTAGGCTGGTCCTGTGACTGGACAGGGGGTTTCTGATTCTGTCCATTAGCTCCGACTTCAACATGTTCATTCGTTTTTGCACGGTAACACACTTTCATCAAAAACTCCTCTGAAGTAATGCCATTACAAACAGTACAGTCAATATATTTATATGTCTTTATTATAGAACGGTCTTACTTATGCACCCCCTTACCTCTACAGTGTTACAAATGGGAGAGATGGAGCCTCTCCAGCACAAACTGAATTTGCAGT
This sequence comes from Salvelinus namaycush, assembly GCF_016432855.1. Taxonomy (NCBI): domain Eukaryota; kingdom Metazoa; phylum Chordata; class Actinopteri; order Salmoniformes; family Salmonidae; genus Salvelinus; species Salvelinus namaycush. The sequence goes on along the minus strand of NC_052329.1, from coordinate 33,270,911 downwards.
TTGAGACGTACTGACAGTGTTTATGGAAGTACGTGCTATTGTAAACATGCTATTGAGACATAGTGACAGTGTTTATGGAAGTACGTGCTATTGTAAACATGCTATTGAGACATAGTGACAGTGTTTATGGAAGTACGTGCTATTGTAAACTTGCTATTGAGACGTACTGACAGTGTTTATGGAAGTATGTGCTATTGTAAACATGCTATTGAGACGTACTGACAGTGTTTATGGAAGTACGTGCTATTGTAAACATGCTATTGAGACATAGTGACAGTGTTTATGGAAGTACGTGCTATTGTAAACATGCTGCTGATTTGTTTTAACAAAATCCAATCTCACATCAGTGCTGTTGGACAAGAAAACATGGGGGACATCTTATTTCATACATCCTTTCTAAGAAAATGTATATTTAAAGGGGATTTCCCTTGAGAATGCTAACAATTACTGTTTTGTACCTACTATAAATATTGTAACAAGGCTAGGTTGCAAATTAAAGAACAAATATTTTATGTGCAATGATGCATATTTTACAACTCATTCGTCTTAATTTAAGTAGTTTATTAATTTATGTTACTAGACACTAAACTTGATTTGTAGACTGTTGAGTTTGTAAAGAAGGGATGTCAATTTTTTACAACTACTGTAGGTGTCCTCTGTGGGTGCAGCTGTAAGTTTGGGCAGTGCAATTCATACAAAATGACAAAGTATCACAGAAACCCGTATACTAAAATGACTGTCTGCATCTGTTGATTGTAATAATGATTTAACCCTAGTGTTAACAAATATATACTCTACCAATTGTTTTCCAGGGCACTTGGATTTTTTTCACAGCTCCAAATTCCAGTATTAAAATAAGTTACGTATCATCAATGATTTGGGGGCTTCCGAGTGGCGCAGCGGTCTAAGGCACTGCATCTCAGTGCTAGAGGCGCCATTACATACCCTGGTTTGATCCCGGGCTGTATCACTACCGGCTGTGATTTGGGAGTCCCATAGGGCGGCGCACAATTGGTCCAGCGTCATCCGGGTTAGGGGAGGGTTTGGCTGGGGTAGGCCATCATTGTAAAATAAGAATTTGTTCTTAACATGCTTGCCTAGTTAAATAAAGGTTAAATAATAATAATTATAGTTGGAAAAAAGGGAATAACGCTTGTAATGAAATATCTAGGTTTGTTCCAGCAGTGTTGAAACTAACTGCTGATATATTTTTTTATATGATTTTTACAATATTTTATATACTGTAAATCCTATATTTGCATTACGTCTTATTATATAATATTCAACTTGAAAGACAAATTGTATTGTAGAGTATGACACTTACACAGGAAGTGGCGCAGGTCCTTATCCAGGCACTTGTCATCCCCTGTCTGGACTATTGCAACTCGCTGTTGGCTGGGCTCCCCGCTTGTGCCATCAAACCCCTGCAAAGTATACAGAACACTGCAGCCCGCCTGGTGTTCAACCTTCCCAAGTTCTCCCATGTCACTCCTCTCCTCTGCACACTCCACTGCAGTGGCGGTCAGTGTCGTTTAAGATGAGGGAGGTGATGATGACACTTTTTTTCATGAGCATGGCCTTATTTCTATTACAGCATATTGGATGACTGTCATTCATATTCCATTCACCCACCTCAATGTAGCAGCGATAGGTTTAGACTACTACATGATACTTGAATTTTCCCTACACACATCATGTGCTTGCTACAACCTAGCCTGTGAATTAACGTTTACAACGTACAGTAGGTGCACACAGGTCGAGAGAAAATGTTGAGGTGACAGACAGTGACACATTCAGTACTGCCTTGCACACTCTTGCCTGCATCTAGCTGATATAGGGTGTAATCATTAGTCCTACGAGAGTTTCTATTGGACAAATTTGGGTATGTTTATCTCCGTTTTGTTCTGTCTAAGAAACGTTTATCAACAGAATTGGCGTAATGAAAACACCTCTTATCGCACGTAAATACAGTGTCCTTTCATAACAGCCACGTTGTATTCCTTTTCGCATCTATGCGCTTTCCTCTTCTCATCTTTTCCCTTCGTTGCTTGTGGACGTCAATGCACAACACATCAGCTGAATGTAGCCAGGCGAAAAAACCTTTCCAAGTCAAACCATATCATAACTGCTGCACACAGCCTACATCGTTGTCACCATATTAGATAAAGTAACATCATAGTCAACATAGCTAATATAACTAACACGTTAGTAAACCTGCTACAATCATGAAGTAACATTACAGTGTACAGTCGGTAAGCAGTTTAGCACTTATACCGACGGGCCCCAGTTGCAATAAATTAGTTAATCCAAAAGCTTATTTTGACTTGGAAGAATTCCAGTGTTGTGTTGGATAGTCGTAGTCAGCTAGCTAACATAGGATCCCTCTGTTTGAGCAGTGTGTTTGACTATGCTAAACTAGCTATCTGCATTTGCTAACTAAGTAAGTGAAACTGAAAATAAATAACACTCTCTCTCTTACTTCTTAATTATGTAAGAAATGAATTTGTTCAAAACTGTTCACTGTTGTTTTTCTCTCTCTTTGAGTCGACTACTCACCACATTTAATGCACTGCAGTGCTAGCTAACTGTATCTTATGCTTTCAGTACTAGATTCCTTCTCTGATCCTTTGATTGGGTGGACAACATGTCATTTCATGCTGCAAGAGCTCTGATAGGTTGGAGGACGTCCTCCGGAAGTTGTCATTATTATTGTGAAAGTCTATGGAAGGGTATGAGAACCATGAGCCTCTTAGGTTTTGTCTTGAAGTCAATGTACCCAGAGGAGAACGGAAGCTAGCTGTCCTCCGGCTACACCATGGTGCTACCTTACAGAGTGCTGTTGAGGCTACTGTAGACCATCGCAAAATAGTATGTTTTAATCAATTATTTGGATAATTGTAATTATATTTAGTATATTTTTATCTAAATAGGATAACTTTTTAAAACCACTGAGGAGGATGGTCTCCTCTTCCTCCTCTGAGGAGCCTCCACTGCTCCACTCACTTCCAGTCAAAGCTTACATTCACTGCAAGACCATGGTACTTGCCTACGAAGCAGCAAGGGAACTGAACCTCCCTACTTTCAGGCTATGCTCAAACCCTACACCCCAACCCGACCACTCCGTTCTGCCACCTCTGGTCTCTTGGCCCTAACACCCCAGCTCTTCTCTGTCCTGGCACCCCAATGATGGAACCAGCTTCCCCCTGAAGCTAGGACAGCAGAGTCCCTGCCGATCTTCCGAAAACATCTGAAAACCTACCTCTTCAAAGATAATCTCAAATAATCCCACAGCATCCCCCCGTTATACTTCAGTATTACCACAATTACATTACACTTGGTGATAAATTTAATTCTCAAAGGATCTCCTAACTTCAATAATGGTGCATCACTTCTGTATACTTAGGGAATGTAAGACCTTTAAACAGGTTAACATTCGCAAGGCCACAGGGCCAGACGGAATACCAGGAAGCGTACTTGGAGCATGCGGTAACTAGCTGGCATGTGTCCTAACTGACATTTTCAACCTATCTCTGACCCGGTCTGTAATACCAACTTGCTTTGAGCAGACCACCATAGTCACGGTACCCAAGAACGCCAAGGTAACCTGCCTATATCACTATCACTCACATTTAGCACTCACATCTATAGCCATGAAAAGGCTCATCATGGCTCACACCCTCAACCCAGACATCCTGGACCCACTCCAATTCGCAAAACCACCTCAACAGATCCAATGATGACGCAATCTCTATTGCACACCACACTGCCCTCATCCACCTGGACAAAAGGAACACCTTTGTAAGAATGCTGTTCATTTACTACAACTCAGCATTCAACACCGTTGTCCCCTCCAAGCTTATAACCAAGCTCAGGACTTTGGGACTGAACACTTCCCTCTGCAACTGGATCCCCCCAGGCGGTGAGGGTAGGCAAGAACACATCCGCCTTGCTGACCATCAACACGGGGGCCCCTCAGGGGTGTGTGCTTAGTCCCCTCCTGTACTCTTTGTTCACCCACGACTGCGTGGTCGCACACGACTCCAACACCATCATCAAATTTGCTGACAACACGACGGTGGTAGGATTGATCAACGACAACTATCAAATCAAATTCTATTGGTCACATACACATGGTTAGCAGATGTTAATGTGAGCGTAGCGAAATGCTTGTGCTTCTAGTTCCGACCGTGCAGTAATATCTAACAAGTAATCTAACAATTTCACAACAACTACCTTATACACACAAGTGTAAAGGAATGAATAAGAATATGTACATATAAATATATGGATGAGCGATGGCCGTGCAGCATAGGCAAGATGCAGTAGATGGTATAGAGTACAGAATATACATATGACATGAGTAATGTAGGGTATGTAAACATGATATAAAATGGTATTGTTAAATTATTGTTAATTAATAAAGTGGCTAGAGATTTAAGTCAGTATGTTGGCAGCAGCCACTCAATGTTAGTGATGGCTGTTTAACAGTCTGATGGCCTTAAGATAGAAGCTGTTTTCAGTCTTTTGGTCACAGCTATGATGCACCTGTACTGACCTCGCCTTCTGGATGATAGCGGGGTGAACAGGCAGTGGCTCGGGTGGTTGTTGTCCTTGATGATCTTTTTGGCCTTCCTGTGACATCGGGTGGTGTAGGTGTCCTGGAGGACAGGTAGTTTGCTCCCGGTGATGCGTTGTGCAGACCTCACTACCCTCTGGAGAGCCTTATGGTTGTGGGCGGAGCAGTTGCCGTACCAGGCAGTGATACAGCCCGACAGGATGCTCTCGATTGTGCATCTGTAAAAGTCTGTGAGTGCTGTAAAAGTCTGCGAGTGTTTTCGGTGACAAGCCAAATTTCTTCAGCCTCCTGAGGTTGAAGAGACGCTGTTGCACCTTCTTCATCACGCTGTCTGTGTGGGTGGAACATTTCAGTTTATCCGTGATGTGTACGCCGAGGAACTTAAAACTTTCCACCTTCTCCACTACTGTCCTGTCGATGTGGAAAGGGGGGTGCTCCCTCTGCTGTTTCCTGAAGTCCACAATCATCTCCTTTATTTTGTTGACGTTGAGTGTGAGGTTATTTTCCTGACACCACACTGCGAGGGCCCTCACCTCCTCCTTGTAGGCCATCTCGTCATTGTTGGTAATCAAGCCTACCACTGTAGTGTCATCTGCAAACTTGATGATTGAGTTGGAGGCGTGCATGGCCACGCAGTCATGGGTGAACAGGGAGTACAGGTGAGGGCTGAGAATGCACCCCTGTGGGCCGACAGCCTTGCGAGGGTTAACACGTTTCAATTTCTTACACACGTTTTCTGCGGTGAACGAGAGCACACAGGTTTTGGTAGCGGGCCATGTCAGTGGCACTGTATTGTCCTCAAAGCAAGCAAATAGTTGTTTAGATTGTCTGGGAGAAAGACGTCGATGTCCGCGACGGGGCTGGTTTTCTTTTTGTAATCCGTGATTGACTGTAGACCCTGCCAGATATGAGGCAGCCTATAGGGAGGAGGTCAGAGACCTGGCGGTGTGATGCCAGGTCAACAACCTCTCCCTCAACGTCAGCAAGACAAATGAGCTTATGGAGTCATGGACTACAGGAAACGGAGGGGTGAGCACGGGTAGTGGAGTGGCTCGAGAGCTTCAAGGTCCTCGGTGTCCGCATCACTAAGGAATTAACATAGTCCACACACACCCGCACAGTTGTGAAGAGGGCAGGACAGTCCCTTTTCCCCTTCAGGAGGCTGAAAAGATTTGTCATGGGCCCTCAGATCCTCAAAAAGTTCTACAGCTGCACCATTGAGAGCCTCTTGACTGGATGCCTCACCGCTTGGTACGGCAACTGCAAGGTACTCGACCGTAAGGCGCTACAGACGGTGATGAGTACAGCTGAGTATATCACTGAGGCTGAGCTCCCTGCCATCCAGGCCATCTATACCAGGCGGTGTCAGAGGAAGGCCCCAGAAATTGTCAAAGACTTCAGCTACCATAGACTGCTCTCTCTGCTACCACATGGCAAGCGATACCAGTCTATAACCAACTGGACCCTGAACAGCTTCTACCCACAAATAATATGAGTTCTAATCAAGACTGCTAAATAGCTAATCAAATGGCTACCTGGACTACCTGCAATTACCTTTTTTTGCGCTAACTCTCTTGCTCTGACTCTGTGCACACACACTGGACTCTACCCACACACTCACCCATACTTACACTGACACAGATACACACACAACATGTGCACACATGCATACTGACGCCACACACATACTTTCACATACGCTACTGCTACTGTCTATTATCCATCCTTTTGACTGGACACTTTAACCCTCCCTATAGAGTATGTACAATTGAAGTCGGAAGTTTACATACACTTAGGTTGGAGTCATTAAAACTCGTTTTTCAACCATTCCACAAATTTCTTGTTAACAAACTATAGTTTTGGCAAGTCGGTTGGGACATCTCCTTTGTGCATGACACAAGTCATTTTTTCAACAATTGTTTACAGACAGATTTTTTCACTGTATCACAATTCCAGTGGGTCAGACGTTTACATACACTAAGTTGACTGTGCCTTTAAACAGCTTGGAAAATTCCAGAAAATTATGTCATGGCTTTAGAAGCTTCTTATAGGCTAATTGACATAATTTGAGTCAATTGGAGGTGTACCTGTGGATGTATTTCAAGGCCTACTTTCAAACTCAGTGCCTCTTTGCTTGACATCATGGGAAAATCTAAAGAAATCAGCCAAGACCTCAGAAAAGAAATTGTCTGGTTCATCCTTGGGAGCAATTTCCAAACGCCTGAAGGTACCACGTTCATGTGTACAAACAATAGTACGCAAGTATAAACACCATGGGACCACGCATCATCATACCTGTCACGATCGTCGTAATGAGGCAGAGTGGACCAAGGCGCAGCGTGATAGAACGACATCTTCTTTTATTTATGAAGACGAACAAACGAACAAAAACAACAAACAGACGACCGTGAAGCTATTCAAACAAATAGTGCTGACACTAAACACTACACATAGACAATTACCCACAAAAGCCTACTGTCTATGGCTGCCTTAAATATGGCTCCCAATCAGAGACAATGAATGACAGCTGTCTCTGATTGAGAACCATTCAGGCACCCATAGACTTACCTAGACACCTAAACTCAACACAAACCCATACACTCTCCCAAAACCCCCTATACCATACAACCACCCCAGACGAGACAACTATACACAAAACATCCCTCCTGTCACACCCTGACCTAACCAAAATATTACAGAAAACAAAGATAACTAAGGCCAGGGCGTGACAGTACCCCCCCCCCCAAAGGTGCGGACTCCGGCCGCAAAACCAGACACAGAAGGGGAGGGTCCGGGTGGGCCTTCCTACGGCGGCGGCTCGGGTGCGGGACGTGACCCCCACTCCACCATAGTTAATACCCGCTTTGGTGGCTCTGGTAGATCCTGGCTGACTGGCGGCTCTGGCTGATCCTGTCTGGCGGACGGCTCTGGCTGCTCCTGTCTAGCGGACGGCTCTGGCTGCTCCTGTCTGGCGGACGGCTCTGGCTGCTCCTGTCTGGCGGACGGCTCTGGCTGCTCCTGTCTGGCGGACGGCTCTGGGTGCTCATGTCTGGCGGACGGCTCTGGCTGCTCCTGTCTGGCGGATGGCTCTGGCTGCTCCTGACTGGCGGACGGCTCTAGCGGCTCGGGACAGACGGGCGGCTCTGACGGCTCGGGACAGACGGGCGGCTCTGACGGCTCGGGACAGACGGGCGGCTCTGACGGCTCGGGACAGACGGGCGGCTCGGGACAGACGGGCGGCTCTGGCGGCTCGGGACAGACGGGCGGCTCTGACGGCTCGGGACAGACGGGCGGCTCTGACGGCTCGGGACAGACGGGCAGCTCTGACGGCTCGGGACAGACGGGCAGCTCTGACGGCTCTGGACAGACGGGCAGCGCAGGCGGCTCTGGGCAGACGGATAGCGCAGGCGGCTCTGGGCAGACGGACAGTGCAGGCGCCACTGGGCAGACGGCAGACTCTGGCCGGCTGAGGCGCACAGTAGGCCTGGTGCGTGGTACCGGAACTGGAGGTACCGGGCTAAGGACACGCACCTCAAGGCTAGTGCGGGGAACAGCAACAGGACGCAAAGGACTCTGGAGACGCACAGGAGGCTTGGTGCGTGGTGCCGGAACTGGTGGTACCGGGCTGGAGACACGCACCATAGGGCGAGTGCGTGGAGGAGGAACAGGGCTCTGGAGACACACTGGAAGCCTGGTGCATGGTGTTGGCACTGGTGGTACTGGGCTGGGGCGGGGAGGTGGCGCCGGATATACCGGACCATGCAGGAAGGAGACGTGTTCTGTCTCCTAGAGATGAACATACTTTGGTGCAAAAAGTGACAATCAATCCCAGAACAACAGCAAAGGACCTTGTGAAGATGCTCGGGGAAACCGGTACAAAAGTATCTATATCCTCAGTAAAACGAGTCCTATATCGACATAACCTGAAAGGCCGCTCAGCAAGGAAGAAGCCACTGCTCCAAAACTGCCATAAAAAAGCCAGACTACGGTTTGCAACTGCACATGGAGACAAAGACCGTACTTTTTGGAGAAATGTCCTCTGGTCTGATGAAACAAAAATAGAACTGTTAATGACCATCGTTATGTTTGGAGGAAAAAGGGGGAAGCTTGCAAGCCGAAGAACACCATCCCAACCGTGAAGGACAGAGATGGCAGCATCATGTTGTGGAGGTGCTTTGCTGCAGGAGGGCCTGGTGCACTTCACAAAATAGATGGCATCATGAGGTAGGAAATTATGTGGATATATTGAAGCAACATCTCAAGACATCAGTCAGGAAGTTAAAGCTTGGTCGCAAATGGGTCTTCCAAATGGACAATGACCCCAAGCATACTTCCAAAGTTGTGGCAAAATGGCTTAAGGACAACAAAGTCTAGGTATTGGAGTGGCCATCCCAAAGCCCTGCCCTCCAGCCTATAGAAAATGTGTGGGCAGAACTGAAAAAGTGTGTGCAAGCAAGGAGGCATACAAACCTGACTCAGTTACACCAGCTCTGTCAGGAGGAATGGGCCAAAATTCACCCAACTGATTGTGGGAAGCTTGTGGAAGGCTAGCCGAAACGTTTGAACCAAGTTAAACAATTTATAGGCAATGCTACCAAATACGAATTGAGTGTATGTAAACTTCTGACCCACTGGGAATGTAATGAAAGAAATAAAAACTGAAATATATCATTTTCTCTACTATTATTCTGACATTTCACATTCTTAAAATAAAGTGGTGATCCTAACTGACCTAAGACATGGAATTTTTACTAGGACTAAATGTCAGGAATTGTGAATAACGGAGTTTTGTGAATAACGGAGTGTATTTGGCTCAGGTGTATGTAAACTTCCGACTTCAACTTCAACTTCCGACTTCACATCGACTCAGTAGTATATATATCATGTTATTTTTTGTTGTTATTCACTGTGCAATTGTTTCCTCATCACTATTTCTATTTTATATTTAATTTTGTATCTTTGACGCTGCATTGTTGGTGAAGGACCCGTAAGTAAGCATTTCACGTTTGGTCTACACCTGTTGTTTACGAAGCATGTGACAAATAATATTTGAGTTGATTTGATTCTAAATGCAATACTTCAACAACCCATTGGAAGGTAGAGCATACTTACTGATCCATGCCCCATCCAAACTCCTTGAAGAGGTAAACTATTTCCTCCTCTTTAAAGCTGCTCTTCCAAAATAAGAAAATATTGTCACTATCCAATATGAGCCGGTTGGACAAAAAAACTACTAAGTCATACACATTGAATAATTACAAATTAATATCTACCTGCAATAATTCTGAATAAGTAAGTTAATACACTTAAACAGTGAAATTGTTAATTCAAATGGACCAATATGCTTTTTGGATGTTAATGGATTTCTTGGTTTGAATGGTTGTTGCTGATGGATTTAGATCAGTTCAGTACTCTGCAGTTAGTTTGAGTAATGAACTATGTTCAATTAGCATATTTTAATCACAATAATCCTCAAGGTGTTGCTCGCCATATACTATATACTACGTCCTTTGTGTTTTTTTACTTCCCTCCTCCAAAGTAATCCTATGAGGAATGGTTTGTAACAGAGGCGCTAGCTCTGCTGTGTTAAGAGAAATTGAGATTGGTATTAGTGAATTTGCACTTGAGACAAGCGGTGTGAGCTTTTGTGGGGGGGATATGTGGTAAAAATAAATATTGGGGTTTAACAACCCTCCACGAACTTGGATAGCATGAATCAAATAAATGTTAAACACTACATATTGTCAACCTCCACATTGGGTCCTGTCTCTAAAAGGGTTGGTTATAGCTGTGTTTTTATCCTTGGGCTCCCTGCTCTCTCTTCTTAACCCTGACAGATGTCTTTACAGCCAGGAATGACCATCTTTAGTATATATGTTATGCTCCTGCCACTGTTGATCACTGCAGAAACCTTTTAACTTTATTAAACTGTCAGAGTACGGCCATGCTTTATGCCTGGCCATGGACATACAGCATTTTACATGAGATGCCATAAATTTGGCCTTATACCGCTGCTATAAATGAGATGCTGATGGGACACTGCATATGGGGCTTTTCTACATTGGCTGGAGAAGACCCATTTTCTGTAGGTGTCATAGTGTATCGTAGCATCTTTTAAATATATAGCTCAGGATTTACAAGTGAATGACAGACAGACATTCTTGATATTTTCAAAAGGCACAAAATATGTTTGCTTATCAATGTTGATCCATAACAACTTTGTTACATTCTCTAAAACTCTAAAGGCCCTTTTGAATAGCATGTCCATGTATTCATTTTTTCTGTAGAAAAGTTACTTTTGGGTAAAATATACATTTCGTGCATCCTGAGGAGATTGGAGAGCAATGTCTGAATTCAAACAAATGGCAAACTCTTTTTCATCTGTTCTCCTAAATGTTAATTGCAGTATAACATTAAACATTTCTTGAAAAACATTAGAATAACTTTTCCTTCAATGGGCATATGTTGTATTATAATACTGTGCATTACCATGTGGGAAGTCAAAATATGCCCAACTCCTAATGCCTTGTTACAGTAATGTAATTGGTGCTATGTTGACAGTGGAACATTGCAATATTCCCAAACCACTACCCAAAAGCGACACACCCAATTTTCATACATCACATGATCTCAAAGACAAATGGGTAACCAGGGACAAGGTGAGCCAATCAGAGGGCATCTGGTTTCAATTTGAATGCCAGTGGTTCTCTCAGGAAAGCACTTGAACATCCATTACATGCCCAAATCCGAATTGATTTCTGCTAGCAGCAGTGGTGTGACTACAGAACACCCAGCACATAATAGCCCGCCCAGCGCTACGGTTTCATTTTTATTTTCCTGTCTGGCTGGCTGGGTGTCTACTATGGACTCATTTATGCCTTTCTTATTCATGACTTGGGAAGGCTGACTGTGGAAGTGATTGGTGATGCAGGGGAAAAAGAATTGACCTCTAAATTAAATGGTCATATACTGTAAGAATGCACTCTCTGAATTCCTTGTTTATATTTTTGATCACTGTAGTTTTAAAACGGCAAGATATTATCTCTGTAGAAATGCCGGACAATGAACTTTCAGAGCTGCACATTTTTCTCTCCACTGCCAAGAAAAATGTTTGTCCGATTGGTGGGGGGCCTCCCAACCAAATCTTGCTTAGTGCCCCCAAAAAGCTAGAAACGGCCCTGAGCCTCCTACTCATCTTTAAGTCAATTTGATTAACAGTTCATTACCTTGTGCCTGCTCTATGAATATGGGTTCTAGCTGCATTCATTCACTGAAGTGGAACACTATTCTGTATTGAAAAACCAGTGGAGCAGAAAGAGCACTTTGGAATTACTCTTCTTGAACTAACTCTTGTAATTCTCTCTCCCTCTCTGTCTTGTTTCTTCCCCTTAGCCTGGTTGCTTCTCAGTCCAGGCGGGAGAAGAGACAACAAACCCTTATAGTCTAAGAGCACGGTGACAGGAAACACGTTTCTGTGACTTCAATTGAAACAGGGAGCCAAAATGACCGCCTTGTAGCGTTCTCTGTGTATTGGGGCATTGAATGAGCCTCATCCCTCTGGAGAGCCGTATGAAACTGTCTAACTGTAGGAACTGCTGCATGCGACCGTTGCTGAGACCAGAGGCGATGTGATGCATAGTGTCCATGTATAATAGGAGAAAAACACTCATTAGTCAAAATGCTCTCCACAGAGTCAGAAATAATCAACAGTGGGGGCCATGTGACCGAGCCCACGGGGTAGCGCCACTGAAAATAGACAAAGGAATGCTTTATGGAGGACATAGAATAAGAGTTGCAACTGAAACTGGAGCTCCAACATTCATTAGGCGCTGTCTAGACTTGAGAGTTCATGAGCTTTTGTATTATGATCATGCAGTTCTGATCATGAAATTCCGAACACTTCATGCGTCTACACTTACATTTAAATGTGTCCGCCATGTCCGCATTGTGCCCGGATTCCCTTTTCCCACGCTATATTCAAATGCCAGTATGCATTCTGCAACGGTGGAATAAGCAAAACATGATAACACAACAACAACTTGATGGCAGTAGCTAACTAATGTAGCTAACTAGCCAGCTAACCTCTGTAGCAAGCCAGCAAGCTACCAAGCAAAGCTAAAGGGATTGCAAACAGGTTACCATGACGTAACTCTAGCCAAACAAAAAATATTTGTCTAAATATTAGTTAGCTGGCTAGCATTTATGAGGCCAGAAAACATGTTCCTCACACACTAGGAATGTATTTTCTCCAACATTATAATGAAAAGATGCCTCTCACTCCCAAAACACACATTTTCTGGACACTTGTGGGCGGACTCTATGTGCTTTCAGTAGCCTGATTGCATCCAGATTGAGGAGAAATCCGCACAATGCATCCCTACCCTTCTGAGGTGGTCAGCCAGATTTGAACAGAATCCGATCACAATCCGACTTTTATGCGTCTAGACCGGTCTTTTCAATACGATCTTCGTATTCTGATAGCAGAAGTTGCATGTAAGTGTCAAGTGTAGACACAGCTTTAGTGTTATGCTCCAACTGCTGTGTGTCTCTGAGAGGAAGATGCAAAGAATCCACTTTTGTCGTAAATTACACCTTTTCAGGGTCAGCACATATGCTGAATGTATAAGTATGATTCTAGGTCGTGTTTCTCAGGCTGTAAAAGTTCCTAGTTCCTAGTTATTCTAAAGTACATTTGTTTAACCTTTGTGATACAATTTAACCATGACTTTTGTGTTTATTGTTAAGGTTGCTATATTAGCAATACATTTCACAGACATGGTACAATGACGAAGAGGAGGATCTAGAGCTCCATTAGTTAGACAGGAGACTTACAGCCACTGTCAACCCAAAGGCAGCTGAAACTTACTTTTAGGGCATCGAGATAAAGCATTTTGTTGCCTTTAAAGTCTCAGACTGACAATTAATAAAGTGATTTAATATTAATTCACAAGCTGTTTAAATGAGGTCATGCACCTCCAATCTGAATCTTTAATTGTAAACAGGAAGTGGAAGACTGCCATCTTGAAATGATTAAATATATTTGTTGGATTTTACACAATGATTGAACGCTCCTTTGATAGTGGGTGAAAGATTATGAAATGAAAGAAAGAGTGGGTTTCAAAAGAAAGTGAGCTCCCACTTGAGGTGGATGATGTGTTGAGAGAGAAAAATAATCATTACATCTGGAGCAACAGAAGTCAGTGAGATAAAAGAGAAGCTGTCTCCTGGCTGTTTTTAAAATGGCAGGCCCATGAAAGCCTTGTCTCTCGAAAAAGACTGGGTACAAAACATGCACAATGACATGGACTTACTTGACAACAAACAAAACCTTGATTGTACGTTAACGAGCAGGAGACGGTTGAGTGTCAGCTACATGTCTATTTCAAGGCGGTGGAAAAGTGAAGGTGTTTTATATGTTTTTGATTTGGAAACTTGTGATTGATTGCAATGCCCAGTGGGGTTTCTAGGTTTATACTCAGAGTTAGGCAGCCAAACAACGTTCCTGTAATGCAGACATACACTGAGTGTACAAAACATTAGGAACATGACAGACTGACCAGGTGAATCCAGGTGAAAGCTATGATCCCTTATTGATGTCACTTGTTAAATCCACTTCAATCAGTTAATTAAAGAAGGATATTTTAGTCTTGACAATTGAGACATTTTTATTTTTTTATTTTTTTCACCTTTATTTAACCAGGTAGGCAAATTGAGAACACGTTCTCATTTACAATTGCGACCGGGCCAAGATAAAGCAAAGCAGTTCGACACATACAACAACACATAGTTACACATGGAGTAAAACAAACATACAGTCAATAATACAGTGAAAAATAAGTCTATATACAATGTGAGCAAGTGAGGTGAGATAAGGGAGGTGAAGGCAAACAAAATATATATATAAATAAATAAAAATATAAAAAAGGCCATGGTGGTGAAGTAAATACAATATAGCAAGTAAAAAAACACTGGAATGGTTGGTTTGCAGTGGAAGAAAGTGCAAAGTAGAGATAGAAATAATGGGGTGCAAAGGAGCAAAATAAATAAATAAATACAGTAGGTAAAGAGGTAGTTGTTTGGGCTAAATTATAGATGGGCTATGTACAGGTGCAGTAATCTATGAGCTGCTCTGACAGCTGGTGCTTAAAGCTAGTGAGGGAGATAAGTGTTTCCAGTTTCAGAGATTTTTGTAGTTCGTTCCAGTCATTGGCAGCAGAGAACTGGAAGGAGAGGCGGCCAAAGGAAGAATTGGTTTTGGGGGTGACCAGAGAGATATACCTGCTGGAGCGCGTGCTACAGGTAGGTGCTGCTATGGTGACCAGCGAGCTGAGATAAGGGGGGACTTTACCTAGCAGGGTTTTGTAGATGACCTGGAGCCAGTGGGTTTGGCGACGAGTATGAAGCGAGGGCCAGCCAACGAGAGTGTACAGGTCGCAGTGGTGGGTAGTATATGGGGCTTTGGTGACAAAACGGATGGCACTGTGATAGACTGCATCCAATTTATTGAGTAGGGTTTTGGAGGCTATTTTGTAAATGACATCACCGAAGTCGAGGATTGGTAGGATGGTCAGTTTTACAAGGGTATGTTTGGCAGCATGAGTGAAGGATGCTTTGTTGCGGAATAGGAAGCCAATTCTAGATTTAACTTTGGATTGGAGATGTTTGATGTGAGTCTGGAAGGAGAGTTTACAGTCTAACCAGACATGGATTGTGTATGTGAACCATTCAGAGGGTGAATGGGCAAGACAAAATATTTAAGTGCCTTTGAACGGGGTATGGTAGTAGGTACCAGGTGTACCGGTTTGAGTCTGTCAAGAACTGCAACGCTGCTGGGTTTTTCACACTCAACATATTCCTGTGTGTGTGTATCATGAATGGTCCACCACCCAAAGGACATCCAGCCAACTTGACACAACTGTGGGAAGCATTGGAGTCAACATTGGCCAGCATCCTTGTGGAACGCTTTCGACACCTTGTAGAGTCCATGCCTCGATGAATTGAGGCTGTTCTGAGGGCAAAAGGGGGTGCATCTCAATAGGAAAGTGTTCCTAAAGTTTTATACACTCTGCACAAATGAATGTTACATCATCATAAGGCCCGTACACATTCAAGTTTACAACTGATGTACAACGCATCTGGCACAGCGGTTGTGATCCAACAGAGTTTTTCTGCAGAAAAATTACTATACAAACATTTGAGACACCGCACAATAGTTATCAACATTTTTGTTCAGACTAACTCTCCAAACTCTCCATTACAAAATATCAGTTGTAGCACAACCATTGTGTCAGATGCATTGCACATCAGTTGAACAACCTGGGTGTGTACGGTGGCACAGTGTAGAACTCCTTTCAGTGCCATTTTATTATGTATAAAGTCCTGTTTCCTTGATACATGTGCATAAATGGGAAGTAGATTCATAAATGGACAGCAGTTCATCCCAGCATTGTATTGAAGGCCTACTTGTATGACTAAAATATATTCTAATAGCTATTCAAGTTGTCTGTGGGTTTTTTATCAGTTTCTGCTCATCTGTGACATTTGAATACATCAAAACTCACAAGTGGTCTGCTCTGGCTTGATCTCAGCTAGCTACTGGAACACGAGTGCCATTGAGAGGTGCTTCATTATACACAGTCTGCTCCATGAGCTTTAAAGCCTAATAATAAATAAATAACTTATTTGAAAAGCAGCGGCTGACCTGTTGAGTCAGTATTGTTTCATATTCCTACGAGTCAGTGTTCCATAATGAGGACTAATAACAAGCCAATACACAGACAAAAGAGTTATTAACAAGCTCTTCTGGCTGTAGAAATTATAATGGTGGAACAAAAGGTGAAATATCTGTCCTTTCTCACACCAGATGAGTTGCAAATGAAATTTAAGGACACAAATATAATACTTTTTGTTGTGAAAGATTTTATGAGAATATGCAAATTAGGCAATATCTAAGTTAATATTTGCATATTTGCACGTCACCCAAATAGCATTTTCTTTAAACTGGATGTCTAAATATTTGGTTTCATTTTGTTAAGACCCTCATTCACCAGACTTGTTCAGAGCAGAGTGTGGATAAATACTTATTTAATCTTTCTATCTGTAAAATACTAAAGACACTTACAGAAAATGCATTTTTGACAGATTTTTCCAAATAAAATGTTATCTAGAATAAAAAATGTACAATCTACAATTCCCTCTGGCCAAGTCTGGAGAATACAGTATATATAAGGAAAACCACACAACATTTTGTGAATGCAGATGCTTCTGAAGCGGAGAAATATAATTTGGCGTGTGGGAAGAGTGACATGCGGGAAATGGCAGTTAAAGTTAAAGTACACTGAATATAGACCACCAAACTCCTATTTAAACCCAATCACCATCTCTTCAAAGTAAGTTACTGAATATAGACCACCAAACGCCTATTTAAACCCAATCACCATCTCTTCAAAGTAAGTTACTGAATATAGACCACCAAACGCCTATTTAAACCCAATCACCATCTCTTCAAAGTAAGTTACTGAATATAGACCACCAAACGCCAAACGCCTATTTAAACCCAATCACCATCTCTTCAAAGTAAGTTACTGAATATAGACCACCAAACGCCAAACGCCTATTTAAACCCAATCACCATCTCTTCAAAGTAAGTTACTGAATATACACCACCAAACGCCAAACGCCTATTTAAACCCAATCACCATCTCTTCAAAGTAAGTTACTGAATATAGACCACCAAACGCCTATTTAAACCCAATCACCATCTCTTCAAAGTAAGTTACTGAATATAGACCACCAAACGCCAAACGCCTATTTAAACCCAATCACCATCTCTTCAAAGTAAGTTACTGAATATAGACCACCAAACGCCAAACGCCTATTTAAACCCAATCACCATCTCTTCAAAGTAAGTTACTGAATATAGACCACCAAATGCCAAACGCCTATTTAAACCCAATCACCATCTCTTCAAAGTAAGTTACTGAATATAGACCACCAAACGCCAAACGCCTATTTAAACCCAATCACCATCTCTTCAAAGTAAGTTACTGAATATAGACCACCAAACGCCTATTTAAACCCAATCACCATCTCTTCAAAGTAAGTTACTGAATATAGACCACCAAACGCCAAACGCCTATTTAAACCCAATCACCATCTCTTCAAAGTAAGTTACTGAATATAGACCACCAAACGCCAAACGCCTATTTAAACCCAATCACCATCTCTTCAAAGTAAGTTACTGAATATAGACCACCAAACGCCAAACGCCTATTTAAACCCAATCACCATCTCTTCAAAGTAAGTTACTGAATACAGTTCAGTTTGTAACACTCTCTATGAAATGTTTTTTTTTTAATGATGTATGATTAAATGTGGATTTATGACCATTTGAATCTGGTTCAAATTCATGACAATTTTATGGTGTTAGTAGGCTATGATAAACATAATAAAATACAAATGTACATCAAGTTTTTTACATTCTTATGTTTTCTTTTTGATATACTGAATATTACGGGACCAAAATACCTACAAATCTCAAAATTGATAAGTAGATGCAAAAATGTCATTTCAGCCTGTGGTGCCTCGCCTTAAACAGAAAAGTACTTGCAGTGTAGAGCTGTAGAACATTGTGGAACTTTCAATAAATACGTGAAAGAGATCAATGGAATGATTGTTGAGAGTTTTCCACTTAATAACTAAATAGATTAACTGCTGCTATCAAAGTCATTCCTCCTCCTGTCCTCCTCCTCTCTCCTCTTCCTCCTGTCCTTTTCCCCCTCCTCCTCTCCTCCTGTCCTCCTTACCTCCTCTCCTCCCATCCTTCTGCTTTTCCCCTTCCTGCTCCTCCTAAAGGCAGACTTGGATTCTTTTTTCAATAAGTGTCAAATTGCAATTGTACACACCATCAGACATGCAAGTTCTTTGAAATGTGTACGTACCATGTACAGTATGCGAGACCTTAGAAGGCTAAGCTTACATGTCTAAGCATGAAGCTCTTTAAAGAGGAAGTTTTAGATGGTTCCTCACCCTGAAAGAAGTCTATGGGCCAGCACAATACTGTAATACATGGCTTGGCTGTCTTTAAACGGCTACTACAAACGTTAGTTAACTTTAGCCACCACTAGATAACAACCACTGGAAGTGATAGGAGTATGTGTGTATGATTTTCCAAATAACATCAAACCTAATAGGGAGTTGATTTCAGTTGATTTGCCCATAAAATTGACAATTGCACACATGCCCCAATCACTCCAATTGATGTTTAGATAACGGTTTGTAGTGACTGTTCAGAAAAATTCGAGTCAGGGTTAGGATGGACTTGAAAGGGATTTCAGTAAAAACAAGCCACACAGTCAAGTGTGTCTGAACACACCATCCACAACCTGAAATGTTTTGATGAATGAACTATTCCTTATCTAATTCAAAATGCTCTTAACCTGTTAGGAGCAGCCAGTGATCGTTATCCCCACCTCCCAGCATCTAAAAATGAAATAGTATAGACACATGGTTAGTATTGACTTAGGAGTTCTCACATGTTGCAGAATCGGTGAACCTCAAAGTGCCTCTGAGAGGCCACACACATTATGTTACAAACCTGACTGGAAAATATTGGTTTCCCATTGTGTGGTGAACCAAAGCTAATTAACTTCAGAATAATTGCCATACTTATTCTGGAATGATGATTTATGGAGCGCTCTGCCAATAGATTACCGACAACAACCAAAAGTATTCCATTCATCAAGAGAATAACATAATTTACATAAGCTTCCATATTAACAGGCTGGTGTTAGTCAGCATACTGAGTGAAGGAAGGTCCATACCCGTCCGACATATCAGACAGCCTGAGAATGAACTGCAGGAGAGCGGAGAATAAGTTCAGCCAGGAGATGTTGAAGGTGAACAAATGTGCTGGTGCAGGGGCTGGTAATCATGGCAGAGCATCTGAGGAACACGACAGGCTCCAGAGTAAACCTGGTGACAAGCGCCATCCCCAGTTAGTCCCCATAGACAGCCTGCTAATTAACGCTAGCTCGTGTGTGTGTGTGTGTTTGTTCGTAATCTAACAGCCTATACATCCACAAATATCCTTTCAGATCTATACCTTCTCTCATGTACACTGCCATGACCCAAACACATGTATGCTCACACAATCTCCCCTGCACTCACTGACAAACACACAAAAGCCTCACACATCTGTCACTCTGGGATCTATCACCATCGGTCAGCCTTGACACTTTTGTTTACTGAGAGGAGACCTGAAACAAACCTGCCAGGATCCCAGGGAGGATTTTAACAGCCATCCATTAAAACCAGAAGTCTTCCAGAAGAGGGACACAGGCGATTAGCACGTCAGACGGTGCCCAGGCATGACTGTTGACACTGTCAGAAGAGAGATGCTCAGTGGTGGCGGGTGGCGTTCCCTCTGTGTGTGGTTAAAGCGGGCACGTTTCAGAAAGTCACATTGAGCGCTTGATGTAGGCAGTGACACGGCCAGCCTGCATCAAATATGGGTGACTTGAGGAAGGGCCTGGTGATGTGCTTGTCTGTTATCATTAGTGACTTGACTCTGGTGGCACCTTCTCCCCCATACAGAGGGAGAATGACGTCTGGCCTGTCTCTTTGAGCATCATTGTGTGTCTGTGATAAACACACAGCTAACATCAACACAACGAATCAACCTTGTCATTGACAGGAGGACCAAGCCCCGGGGCTTGTGTTTACATCCTTACAAACTCAAACTCAAAAACTACATGACCAAAAGAATGTGGACACCTTCCCATCAAACATCTCATTCTAAAATCATGGGCATTAAAATGGAGTTGGTCCCCCCTTTGCTGCTATAACAGCCTCCACTCTTCTGGGAAGGCTTTCCACTAGATGTTGGAACATTGCTGCAGGGACTTGCTTCCATTCAGCCACAAGAGCATTAGTGAGGTCGGGCACTGACGTTGGGCGATTAGGCCTGGCCTGCAGTTGTTTTTCCAATTCATCCCAAAACTGTTCGATGGGGTTGAGGTCAGAGCTCTGTGCAGGCCAGTCAAGTTCTTCCACACCGATCTCAATAAACCATCTCTGTATGGACCTCGTTTTGTGCATGGGGAAATTGTCATGCTGAAACAGGAAAGGGCTTTCTCTAAACTGTTGCCACAGATTTGGAAACACAGGATCGTCTAGAATGTCATTGTATGCTGTAGCGTTAAGATTTCCCTTCACTGGAACTAAGGGGCCTACCCAGAACCATGAAAAACAGCCGCATCCCATTATTCCTCCTCCACCAAACTTTACAGTTGGCACTATACACTGGGGCAGGTAGCATTCTCCTGTCATCCACCAAACCCAGATTTGTCTGTCGGACTGCCAGATGGTGAAGCGTGATTGATCACTCAAGAGAACACGTTTCCACTGCTCTAGAGTCCCATGGCGGCAAGCTTTACACCACTCCAGCCAACGCTTGGCATTAAGCACTGTGATCTTAGGCTTGTGTGTGGCAAAAAGAACCATGGCTAATGTCACCGCGGCAGTGTGGGGAGACTGGAGAGACAGTCTTGTGACGGTGGAGAGGTGACAATCTCCTCTCTCTCTCCCCTCTCTCTGAGCGGCCCATGGTTTATGAGGTGTGACAAGAGGCAGACTGGGTCAGTATTTTGGTCATTTTCAGCTACTAAGATCTGGGGCCGAATGGCATGAAGACATCCCAGGGTCTCAACAGCCATGCAGAGGGTAACTAGTCCGATCATGGGCATATTCTGGCTGCCAGTGTAGCCTCATGCACAAATCAACATGGGCAGGAATGTTGCTCAGGCTATTTTAGCCCCACACAATAGTCGTAAATTCAACCTGCTTGCTGTGGCATGTTGCAGAGTTAAGCTGTATCATACAGTCCATAATATACTGCTTCTCTGGCGAATGGCGATGATGGAGCTGGTCCAGGCTAGACGCACTGACTGGTTGCACAAGTCCCTGTTTGAAATGTGAGGTGGACTGTGTTTGGGAGTTTATTCAGGGAGTGTCTGAATAGTGTGGGTTGATATGTATAATGGCACAGTGATTGGGCAGTCTTGATGTGTCAATCATGGTTGAATTATAAATAGCCAATGAGATATTAAACACCAATAGTTCTGGGTAACTTTGTTATATACGATTCAGTCAATGTATGAGGCATAAGTGATTAAACGACAGCTCTATTGTCTTCCAGCAAAAACGAATTAAATTGATTGATAATCTTTATCTCTGGCGGTGGAATTTTGTGAAATTTTTCAGTAGTGTGTTATGGTAATCTACCTTTACCCCGTTTAATTAGTCCCGTTTGACTTGAGGGATCAGATTTCTTTGGGAAAGGGGAAGCTGAAATAAGAAGTAAGGAGCTCGCAGACCAGCTGACTGCATAGATTACACAGATGGCTCGTTGCTCTTGCCATAAAATATCTAATTGAAAATCTTGACTGTTGGTGAGTGTGACACCCTGAGACACAATGGAGCTGTTTGAAATTGGATTGCAGACTTCTAGCGCTTGCTTTGTCATGCAGGATTGGATTCCACTGAAAGGTACACGAAGGACTGTACTTAAATAACTCTCGAGGCAGTTGAACCAACAGCTTCATCAATGCATTTATAAGCTCTCTCCATTGGACCAGGCAGACACACTTTTATCACTATATTTTTATTTAACTAGGCAAGTAAGTTACGAACAAATTCTTACTTTCAATGACAGCCTAGGAACAGTGGGTTAACTGCCTTGTTCAGATGACAAATTTTGACCTTGTCAGCTCAGGGATTTGATCTTGCAACCTTTCGGTTACAAGTCCAATGCTCTAACCACTAGGCTACCTGCCACCCCATAATTTGACCAGAAAAGGGTACCCGTTGTCACACAGTGGTTGTTTCATTTTACATAAATGTTAAAACTAGTAAGGAATAATGATATTGATTACAATATTATAGTTTTAAAATGAAAGACAACAATTCACTAAAGTTGCTCATTTATCATCATCTGAGACCCTCTGGTATCCTGCGGCATTACAATAATGGTGCTTACAGTAGTACAGTACTCTGTGTCAAAACGACCTTTGTGCCTATCAGAATGAGCTGAAGTCCTTTAGGTATCAGTCATAGCACTACCCTGGATGCATTGAGACTAGAATTTTAATGTATTTTTTTCGACAGTTTTTTGTCTACCAGACAATGTCACTGTTGTTGTCCCCAGGTTCCCCTTGTGTTCAAAGGAACTCAGGCGGAGAGGGTTGAGCAGGTTGTTAACCTGAGAGCAGAGGTCGAAAAAGTCCATCTGAAGTCTGTCTGAGATGAAATGGAATGGAGTCAAATTAGATGGGTTGAGCAAATTCAGCACAAGAATGAACAAGACAATAGTTTTGGTGAGATTGCCTCTATGAGGTGTCACTAGAACTATTCCAAACTGTGAAACAAGGATCTTTGGAATAATTATATTGTTGCTGTTCACAGATTTGAAATGCAGATGACCATTACATGGAAGACTAGTTACTCAATAATTCATCATATATCTACCGCTGCAGAATGACTTAAGAAACAATAGCTGCATCTGAATTGGCAGCTCTCCCTATATACTGTAGTCAGATCAAATTCCTGAAACAGATAAATTGGTTGATATGGTTTATTATATTTTACAAGATCAGTAATGAGGCGGTTAAGTTGACTTTTATCTGTCTAAGAGAAACAAAATAATTAAAAGTGACATGCAATCATATTGCATATTTAGATATCACTAAAATAACTACAAGTAGCTCTTAGCCAACATGGTATCGTTAATGTCAAATAGTGATATTTAACCATTGTAGTTATGTCACCTGGATTGACATCACTTATGGTGAGATACTACTTTTGTCAGAATAAAATTGCGATAGACTGTTCAAAGGGAGACAGTTCGAAGGGAGACAGTTCATAGGATTCTATCTTGACAGTTAACATTGTGAAAGGGTTAAATCATAACAGCTATGGAAAAAAACACAGTTGACTATGTCTGCCCATAGACTTTTACTCTGCTCACCTCTTCGCCTCTGGACGTGACCTATAGCTATAGTCAATCTGCCCTGGGTCCCACCTTATCAATGCCCCTGTAATCCATTCCCAACTTCCCACAGAGGAATCTGAAGTGAAACTTCATTCAGTCAAAAACTAAATCACAGCTGCTGGCTCATACAGATTGGTCACTTCATCTCCCACATAGCGATCCTCAGCATCCATTTTCTTTCATTGTGTCATTAAATACAATCCACCCCATACCCATTGCTTTTCTCCCGAACATGTTTCTCTCATTAATCTTTTTACGAGATATGAGAAGAGAATATGAAATCTTATCAACTCCAGTGGTTTAGCATGCAGTATGTGGGTGTACTCTTTAATGTAGTGGTAACAACATCTAGTCAAATGGCTACCCAGACTATTCACATTGCCCTCCCCCCCCCCCCCCCCCCCTCTCCACACCACTGCCACTCTCTGTTGTCATCTATGCATAGTCACTTTAATTAACTCTACCTACATGTACATACTATCTCAACTAACCGGTGTCCCCGCACATTGACTCTGTACCGGCACCTCCATGTATATATTGTTATTTTTTACACCTCTTTAATTACTTGTTACTTTTAGCTCTTATTCTTATCTGTATTTTTTGAGACTGCACTGTCGGTTAGGGGCTCGTAAGTGGGCATTTCACTGTAAGGTCTACTACACCTGTTGTATTCGGCGCATGTGACTAATAAAATTTGATTTGAACTGTTAGCTAATTTATTTTGCCTTCACTCTCCCTTAGCTAATTTCCTTCACCCACGTTACTAGTATGTTTTATACTTCAATGTTCTTTATCACATCTATTCAAAATAACTCAAGTAATGTATCAATGTACTGTATGTCAATTTACTACGTTTCTTTTCATTTCTATTACTCATAGCGTGTGTTGGTGGATGAAATTACACATCCTGAGGCCAGCCAACTCTTAGAGAGGGGAGCTAATTACGGTAGCCTGTGATATAGTGTGTGCGGGTGTGTGCAGGCACACTCCTGTGTATGTTTGTGTGTGTGTGCGCGTGCAGTGCGTGTGTGTGAAACATTATCTCTCCACCATCTCCAAACAACACTTTTTGCTCATTATAATCATCCTGCCAAGCTGCCCAACTGAGCTCTCTTCAGATAAACAGGGTGGCGATTGGAGAGGGCTGTTCAAGCTCAATGTCTATGTCACAGAAGCCCACACTCGTATTCTGATGAAGACTTATGCAATGCAAATCATATTCAAATCAGCCCAATAGTTATTTCATGTTTGTCTCCCTTTGCGTTTCTATATTTTAATGTTTAATTCATTATCCTTTCATATTTGTCTAATCAAATCCTCTAAGTAAATGAATAAAAACATCCTCAGTGTCCTTGTCCTTCCTAGCGAGAGGAAAGGAATATAGCTATTCGTCAGTCGGAGAGATATTCCACTTGTATGATACAAGACAAATGTGCCGTTCACATGTTTAGCCCAGTATATGCTATGATTCACTGTCTTGCTTTGAATTCATCTTTCCCTCCAAATTTACGAGAGGAGACTGCATTTCTTTTTAGAAGTTTTCCAATTAAAACACAGGCACTACATTAAATATCGCCATCTATACATTTTTTCATGAATATGGAACGTATCATAATTTAGATAGAACATGCAATCTGTAAAATTAACTCTCCAAATGTGAGGCTATATTAGTGACGCTTTGTGTTTATATCATGGTGTTGGAGTTATGCTCGTTAAATTATGTCTGCAAAACAAGATTATACTGTTTTAGATAAGACTCCCTGTACAAAATCTTATCAAGTACAATCGTACAGATCCTGTCTGAGGTCCAGTGTTTTTTTTCACTGAGGGGCAGGCACATAGCTACTGTAAATGGAAGAATTTAACAGCTTTTGCATTTAAATGCACCAGACATCAAACAGCATGTTTTGAGAACGGTTTGTCTAGAATCCGGGCGCATCAAGGTCGTTACTTTTCACTGTAAAAACAACACAGACCACATGGAGTCTTTTTTACCACCACATTTTCATCAGAAATAGACAACTACTATACTTGTAAACACCTATTTACTTCACATTCTTCTTTTTATTAGACTTCACATTCAGCCCAGTGGAAATGACAGCTATACAGAGGGTACACAATTGAAGTTGAGAAGATTTCCTCCCTGAGGAAAATAATTCTAACTTATATTAACTTCCTAAAGTCTACTTGATTACCTTCAACCCCTGACTGACCTGGGAGAAATCATGTCTTTGATAGAGCTAGAATCCAACTCCGAGGGGAAGTTCTCAGTCACAGACACAACCAGTACAGGTACATCTATCTATCTCTATCTTGTCTGTCAAGTCCACCACATTACAGAGAGCTTAATCTCAGCTTTAGAGAGGTGATTTGGGCCAGGCCGGTGACCCATGTCTTCATTCGTTGGGCTGACTTCTTTACAGGCCCATTGTGCCCGGCACTTCCAATCAGTAAAACAGCTGTGTGGGACAATCCTATCTCTTGGTTGTTTGGGAGCCACTCCAGTGCAATTCATTTCCTGTTTGTGTTCACCTTGTTTCTTTCGTTCGATGGTAATTCCTATATACACTACTACATCCTTGTACCACTTGAAGACAGGATTGTGTAGAGGATATATTTGTGATATCCTTACATTACATGAATCCTCGTGTAGGTAACATTTTATTCCAAACCACATCCAACATACAATATATCTCTATATCAGGAAACAGAAATTGAAAAGATTGGCTTGCTTTCACATCCAGCTGTAGGTCATGATGAGATGTTACCAGATAAAAGAGACTGAGCAATCAGGGAGAAGGGCCTTGGTCAGGGAGGTGACCAAGAACCCGATGGTCACTCTGGCAGAGCTCCAGAGTTCCTCTGTGGAGATGGGAGAACCTCTCCAGAAGGACAACCATCTCTGCAGCACTCCACCATTCAAGCCTTTAGGGTAGAGTGGCCCGACGGAAGCCATTCCTCAGTAAAAGGTATATGACAGCCCGCTTGGAGTTTGCCAAAAGGCACCTAAAGGACTCTCAGACCATGAGAAACAAGATTCTCTGGCCTGATGAAACCAAGATTGAACTTGTTGGCCTGAATACCAAGCGTCAGGTCTGGAAGAAACGTGGCACCCTCCCCACTGTGAAGCATGGTGGTGGCAGAATCATGCTGTGGGGATCTTTTTCAGTGGCAAGGGCTGGGAGACTAGTCAGGCTCGAGGGACAGATGAACGGAGCAAAGTACAAAGAGATCCTTGATGAAAACCTGCTTCAGAGCGCTCAGGACCTCAGACTGGGGCGAAGGTTCACCTTCCAACAGGACAACGACCTAAGCACACAGCCAAGACAATGCAGGAGTGGCTTTGGGACAAGTCTCTGAAAATCCTTGAGTGGCCCAGCCAGAGCCCGGACTTGATCCTGATCGAACATCTCTGGAGAGACCTGAAAATAGCTGTGCAGCCCCCCATCTATCCTGACAGAGCTTGAAGAGAAGAATGGGTGAAACTCCCCAAATACAGGTGTGTCAAGCTTGTAGCGTCATACCCAAGAAGGCTCGAGGCTGTAATCGCTGCCAAAGGTGCTTCAACAAAGTTCCTGAGTAATGGGTCTGAATACTTATAAAAATGTGATTTTTTTTGTGTTTAATCAATTTGCAAAAACTTCTAAAACCTGATTTGCTTTGTCATTATGGGGTATTGTCTGTAGATTGATGAGGGGAAAAAACTATTGAATCAATTTTAGAATAAGGCTGTAATCTAATACTTTCCCGGATGCTCTGTATGTCTATGATGGTTAAATACTGAGTCTTCATCTGACTGACAGTAAATAATGGAAGGTCTTTGAGACATGGCTTTTATGTTAAGACTTTAAAAAGCTGGAATTATAAGCATTGTTATTGACTGATACAGACACAAGTCATTAACATACAATGAATCACTGCTCACAAAAACATACAATGACACTTTTTGTGGATCAAGATGACCAGTTCCAGGGGGTCTGGTTTCTGATTGAAACCTACCATTGAACAATATACTGTGGCACAGTCAGTGTAATTGTATTACTCTATATTGGTGCTGCAATGCATTGTGTACTGACAAATACCAGAAGTAATATCTTTTGATGACCAAAGTATAGAGTACGAAATACGAACCTTAAAAACCATTATGATTGAAATGAGTCTCCCTCTATGCATTTTGTTCTTCAAATACCAATGCTTTCTTTGGTATGTTGTTCACTGCTGTAGCCAACAGACATTATTTTCTTCATTTTTGTTTCTTTTTTTTGTCTGTTCAAAAATAAGTTGGATCTAAAGATGTAAGTCTGCCTTCTCAGTCTCTGTCTCTCTTGTTCCTCTGCCAGGGCTGAGTGTTCCTCTTCAGGCTGGGCTCCCTAGTTTCCATTTCTTGTTTTCTTTATTCGTATGCTTCTCCTGTTGGCCAGCCATGCATTTCCCTTCTTTGGTCTCATTCGCACATCTGCACAAATGAAATAAGATGAGGTAGAGAGTTTCAGTTCTCAGCTGCCAATTCCTGAGATGGAGTCATTTCCACAATCCCAGAATCCATTTCAAAACCTTTTAGTATTAGGTTTGTGATGTTCCACTGATAGAGAGCGATTGTATTGACAATAAAAGTTATAACATCATGTTAGCTATGCAATGTCAACAAAGTAAAGTGATATGACATAGTTTTTAAATGGTAACCATTCTTATTCCACAGTATATCTTTCAGGAACAGCTACATTTGCATGTGCAACATTTTTGACTGATCCAATGAACCATTGAATTGCTGCTCAAAATGTTGTTTCAAGACTGCCCAAATGTGCCTAATTGGTTTATTAATACGTTTTCAAGTTCATAACTGTGCACTCTCCTCAAACAATAGCATGGCATTCTTTCATTGTAATAGCTACTGTAAATTGGACAGTGCAGTTAGATTAACAATAATTTAAGCTTTCTACCAATATCAGATATGTCCTGGGAAATGTTCTTGTTACTTACAACCTCATGCTAATCACATTAGCCTACATTAGCACAACCGTCCCGCGGGGGACGGTTCCTGTAGAGCAGTGGTTCACAAACTTTTTCTGGTCCCGTACCCCTTCAAACATTCAACCTACAGCTGCGTACCCCCTCTAGCACCAGGGTCAGCGCACTCTCAAAGGTTGTTTTTTTGCCATCATTGTAAGCCTGCCACACACACACTATACGATACATTTATTAAACATAAGAATGAGCGTGGGTTTTTCTCACAACTCGGCTCGTGGGAAGTGATAAAGAGCTTTTATATGACCAGGTGTTACGGATACAAGTGTTCTGTGTGTATCCTGTGTGTATTTCTTTTCTCTCCTTCTCCCCTACTCACAGGTGACAATAATCATTCCCCAATCAGTCATCAATCAGTCGCTAATCGGAAGACACCTGCTCCTTTTCCCTTACCCAATCACAGTCCCTTTCCCTTGGTTTAAAACCCCTGTCAGTTGTTTTCTCAGTTGCTGAGCGCAATCTCTTTGTAACATGCCTTCTGTCTGTAGATCGCTTGTGTGTTTTGCAGCTACATGTCACTTTGTCCCCACCTGTGAGTATTGTTTTGGTTATGGTGTTTGAGTGTTTGTTTGATGGTGGGAAAAGGGGGTAACCAGACAAGTCGCCCTTGGGCTACACTACCCGTAGTTAAACATTGTTAAAAACACTAGTTAGAACTGGGCGGACCACCCCCTGTATTTTTGGTTAGTTAGCTGTTTGTGAAGTAGGCTAGTCTAGCTCAGGGGTGTTTTTGAATTATTATTCTTTCATTCCTTGGGTCCCGCTCAGCCCCTTTTCCTGCTCCCCCCCATTTACCGTGTGTTTATAAATAAACATTTAGTGTTTGACGGTAATTAAGTTGTCTGTGTTATTTGTTCTCACTGTTACGTTTTCACTACTATAATTTGCATGAGTTGTGTTACGGGTCCCATTACCATCCCCCCTAGACTGTCGGGCCAAAGGGATTCGTAACACCAGGGCACAAATAATAATATAATAATTAATAGTTTTGCTCTATATTTAGCCATCTTACATATAAAACCTTATTTGTTCATCAAAAGTTGTGAATAACTCACCACAGGTTAATGAGAAGGGTGTGCTTGAAAGGATGCACGTAACTCTGCAATGTTGGGTTGTATTGGAGAGAGTCTCAGTCTTTTTCCACACATAGTCTGTGTCTGTATTTAGTGTTCATGCTAGTGAGGGCCGAGAATCCACTCTCACATAGGTACGTGGTTGCAAAGGGCATTAGTGTCTTAGCAGCCCGATTTTCCAAGGCAGGATACTCTGAGCGCAGCCCAATCCAGAAATCTGTCAGTGGCTTCTGATTAAATTATATTTTCACTGAATCCCTTGTTGCAATTTCAATGAGGCTCTCTTGTTCAGATATTGGAAAGTGGACTGGAGGCAGGGCATGAAAGGGATAACGAATCCAGTTTGTCATCCATTTCGGGAAAGTACCTGTGTAATTGCGTACCCAACTCACTCAAGTGCTTCGCTATATCACATATATTATATTGCATTGTCCGTAAGCTTGAGTTCATTTGCACACAAAAAATCATACAATGATGGAAAAACCTGTGTTGTCCTTGTTATTGCAGACAGAGAAGAGCTCCAACTTCTTAATCATAGCCTCAATTTTGTCCCGCACATTGAATATAGTTGCAGAGAGTCCCAGTAATCCTAGATTCAGATCACTCAGGCGAGAAAAAACATCACCCAGATAGGCCATTAGTGTGAGAAACTCGTCATCATGCAAGCGGTCAGACGTGAAAATTATGGTCAGTAAAGAAAACGTTAAGTTCGTCTCCCAATTCAAAAAAATGTGTCAATACGTTGCCCCTTGATACTTCTGTATGTTGTAAAAGCGTTACATGGTCGCTGCCCATAACATTGCATAGTACAGAAAATACACAAGAGTTCAGGGGCCTTGCTTTAACAAAGTTAACCATTTTCACTGTAGTGTCCAAAACGTCTTTCAAGCTGTCAGGCATTCTCTTGGCAGCAACAGCCTCTAAGATGGATGCTGCAGTGTACCCAAGTGGCGTTGGGAGCAACTGCTTGCACGTGCGTTACCACTCCACTATGTCTCCCTGTCATGGCTTTTGCGCCATAAGTACAGATACCAACACATATTGACCACCAAAGTCCATTTGATGTCACAAAGCTGTCCAGTACTTTAAAAATATCCTGTCCTGTTGTCCTGGTTTCCAGTGGTTTGCAGAAGAGGATGTCTTCCTTAATTGACCCCACATAAACATAACGGACATATACCAGGAGCTGTGTCAGGCCCGCCACGTCTGTTGACTCATCCAGCTGTAATGCATAGAATTCACTGGCTTGTATGCAAATCAGTAATTGTTTCAAAACATCTCCTGCCATGTCACTGATGCGTCATGCAACAGTGTTTGATGAAGGCATTGTCTGTATAGTTTTTTTTGGCCTTTTCCCCCAGCATTGTCCAAGCCATATCCGCGGCAGCAGGAAGTCCTCCACAATAGTATGGGGCTTGCCTGTAGTGAGACATCTTGTGCATCTTGTGCGGAAGGCCGCCTGCAGAAATAATACTTGGATTGCTCCTTATAAACTCTGCAAAAGGCTCCGCCCCCAACAAGTAGAGCAGGGGGGACTGCGAGCATCCTTGTCTTGTGCCACGTCCCAAAGGGAATCTGTCAGTATTCAGACCATTTGTAGTCACCATGGCATTTGGATGAGAATATAGGGACTTAATCCATTTAATAAAGTTTTGGCCTATATTGAACTTTTCTAAGACTGAGAACAGAAAGTTCCACTCCATCCTGTCGAACGCCTTCTCCGCATCCAGTGAAGCCAACAGGACAGGGGTCTTCTGTGCGTTTACTTGATCAAAAATATTTTTAAAAGTTGGTGAATGTTATCAGAAGAGTACCTGTCTCAAATAAATCCAGTTTGGTCCGCTTTTATTATTTTGGGAAGAGGAGTGTTTAGTCTTTTGGCGAGCAATTTGGTCATTATTTTGTAGTCGAAATCCAACAAGCTTATGGGCCGGAATGACGAGCAGGATAGAGGGTCCTTGTCTTTTTTGAGCAACACTGTAATGCGAGCTGTGTACGTGTAACCGATGTGAAATGGCTAGCTAGTTAGCGGTGGTGCGCGCTAATAGCATTTCAATCGGTGACGTCACTCGCTCTGAGACCTTGAAGTAGTTGTTCCCCTTGCTCTGCAAGAGCCGCGGCTTTTGTGGCGCGATGGGTAACGATGCTTTGAGGGTGGCTGTTGTTGATGTGTGCAGAGGGTCCCTGGGGCGAGGAGAGGGACGGAAGCTATACTGTTACATACGTACAATCTGGGAAACCTCAGTTTTTGCAAAAATTATCCAGCATTGTCATGAAAATAAGGCTAAACTGGGGCCAAAAAGCTTTGTAGAACTCTCGGGGAAATTCATCTGGGCTTGTGGACTTGTTAGGTGGCATGGTGATAATTGCCTCTTGGACTGCCTCGGGAGTGAAGGGGGAGTTGAGATCTTCTTGGTTGGTCTCTAACGGTTTTGGTAGCGAGATCCCTCTAGGAAGGAATGGAGTTCTGCAGCTGTTTGTTTTCTCTCAGAAGTATATAATTTGCAGTAAAAATCATGAAAAGTTACATTTATATTTACATATGTGACCTCATCATCTGCTGTTCGGATGGCCATGATTGTACACTGACTGCTTTTAAAAAATCTGCTAGGCCGATTGCTATACGCATGGTATTTCTGTTAACTTTTTATGGCTGCAGGGGCAGTATTGAGTAGCTCTGATTAAGGGTGCCCATTTCAAACGGCCTCGTACTCAATTCTTGCTCGTACAATATGCATATTATTGTTATTATTGGATAGAAAACACTCTTCTATAGCCGTTTGAATTATGTCTCTGAGTGGAACAGAACTCATTCTACAGCACTTTTCCTGATAGGGAGTGAGATTTCAGAAATGTTGGCCTCTGGTCCCAGGTCAGTTTTAAAGTCCCTGTAAATCCTATGAGGATACAAACACTGCCCACGCCTTCCTCTAGATGTCAGTAAGTGGTGACAATTTGAATGGAGTCGATTGCGCAATCAGGGCCTGTATAAAACACCAAAGACCGGATGTACCGTTCTTTTGCTCCCTGTGCCTGACGCACGATGGACGTTGGACCTGCTTCTTTCCAAGCTGTTTAGCCAGTAATATATCGCCGGTCATGTTTTACTCGTTATAGGTGTTAAAAACATCATAGGGTAGTTAATTTAAACCGTTTTATAGCAATTTATATCGGTTTAGTGCGATTTTGAGGCATTTCTATGTGATGCACTTTGAAGCGCCGGGCACGTTTCGGGGTCCCGGTCGAACGTTAGTGGGCATTTCGACGGACAAGAGGACATCTTTCGACCAAAAGAAGATTAGACCCAAGAAAGGATACATTGCCCAAGATTCTGATGGAAGATCACCTCATAGTAAGAAATATTTAAGATGATAAATCGTTCTGTCAAAATGTTAAACGCATATTCCGCCATTTTGTTTGGTATAGCTTCGCTTGGCGAACCCTGTATTGCACAGTAAGGATAATTTTAGAAATGTAATTCAGCGATTGCATTAAGAACTAATTTGTCTTTCGATAGCTGTCCAACTTATATTTTTTTTGTCAAGTTTATGAATAGTTATCCATGAGATAAGATCACTGTGAAAGATGGCGCCTGACATTTTCAGGCTAGTTTTGCTAGTATTGTCATTGTATAACCACGTTTTTTTGTGGCTAAATATGCACATTTTCGAACAAACTCTATGTATGTTGTAATATGATGTTACAGGAGTGTCATCGGAAGAATTCTGAGAAGGTTAGTGAAAAAATTAATATATTTTGGCGATGATAACGATATCGCTCTCTTTGGCTTGAATCAATGCTCGGGTAACGTTTGCATATGTGGTTTGCTAATATAACGATTTATTGTGTTTTCGCTGTAAAACACTTAGAAAATCTGAAATATTGTCTGAATTCACAAGATCTGTGTCTTTCCATTGCTGTGAGCTGTGTATTTTTAAGAAATGTTTTATGATTAGTAATTAGGTAATACACGTTGCTCTCTGTATTTATTCTAGTCGAGTTGTGATGGTGGGTGCAATTGTAAACTATGATTTATACCTGAAATATGCACATTTTTCTAACAAAACCTATCCTATACAATAAATATGTTATCAGACTGTCATCTGATGAGGTTTTTTCTTGGTTAGTGGCTATCAATATCTTTATTTGGCCGAATTGGTGATAGCACCTGATGGAGTAAGAGTTAGAAAAGTGGTGTCTTTTGCTAACGTGGTTAGCTAATAGATTTACATATTTTGTCTTCCCTGTAAAACATTTTAAAAATCTGAAATGGTGGCTTTATTCACAAGATCTGTATCTTTCATTTGGTGTCTTGGACTTGTTAATGTGTGGAAGTTAAATATAAAAAAAAAATATTTTTTTGAATTTCGCGCCCTGCACTTTGAGCTGGATGTTGTCATAGGTGTACCGATATCGGGCTTGCAGCCATAAGAGGTTTAAGTAAAGAAAACGTTATTTTATTTGCTGAGTATAGTCCACGTTTAGTTTGGCTGCTTTAAGTTGACACCATGAGGCGCTCTCTGGGGATTGTTTATGTACTTTTTTTTGCATCGTTCCAGCTCCCTCAAGATTTAACCTGTGCTTCCATAGCTTTTTTCTTTGAGAAAGCATATGCAATTATAGATGACCTCTTGGTGTGGCTTTGGCAGCGTCCCACATTGTGGCCGGAGAAACAGGAGAGTCTTTGGTGTCTTGTATGTAGTTGTCTATCCATGTAGTAACCATTGTATGGAATGCTTTGTTTGATAACTTGGAGGTGTTGAATTTACAGTTCTTTGACCTTGGAAAGTTCGAAGTAGAGGTCGAAGTAGAGGTTGACAAAGGCGTGATCTGAAAGTGCTATGGGTCCGATTGTACAAGTGGCAGAATTTATGAAAATCTTTGTGAAAAATGTAATCTATACTAGAATAAGTTTTATGGACATTGTAGTAGTATGCATAGTCCATAGATGAGCTATTAGCCTCTCTCCAGATATCTGTCAGTCCCTTAGTAAGAGAGTTCAAAATCTTTGCCGATCTAGGGTTTGTGGTGGGGACTTGAGATGATTTGTCTAGGGTCGGGTTAAGGGTACAATTAAGATCTCCAGCCAGCACTCCAAAGGAAACACAATGCTCATTGAACAGGGTTATCATTTTCAACATGAAAGCAGGAGTATCAGTGATAGGGTCATATATATTTAAGATAGTAATTGGGGACCCATATACGGACCCAGTTATCAGAATAAGTCTCCACTCTGGATCAGATATGTTTTTGTCAATTATGAATGGAACATGCTTATGGATAAGTATGGCTGTGCATCTATTGTTTGATTTGAAAGATGAGAAATACACCTGTCCCACCCAAGCTCTGCAGAGTTTGGCATGTTCGGCATCACAGAGGTGTCTCTCTTGTAACAGCGCAATGTCTGCTTTTTCCTTTTTGAGAGAACATCGTATCTTTCCCCATTTTATTGCATGACCAAGCCCATGGCAGTTCCATGTCAGTAGATTTAAGGTACTAGTCATCGAACTCTAGTGCAAGTCATCTCTAGGTGGATAATAGTTACACCCCACATTAATGGTTATCTTGTTGTTGATGTCAGTCAAGGTATATTCCAGGGTTGTCACCTTGCCCTCTATCGCACTGAGCTGAGAGGTAATGACATCTAGTTTGATGTTGAGTTTTGCACGTTTGGATCTCAGCTCAGAAAAGATGTCTTCGACAGAGGACGAGGTTGGCAGTTGTTGGGCCTCGGGAAGGGACGGGTCCTCTTGCTCATGGCTAATGGCGCTAGTTTTTTCTGAAGCTACATGTTTCTTTGGAGGCTTTTTCCGCAGCTATCGCTTGAGTCTGGGTAAAAATGTCACATGTAATGTCGCCTTTTGTAACCGCCATGGCATTTCTGACTAAAGCTAATGGGGTTTAACTTGAAGTGGAGGAAAGATTAAGAATTGGAAATTACTTGTGCGGAGCTCTCAGTTCATGCGGCCATCTCGTTCAAGGGTCACGTGATCCCAGCAGCAATAAGATTTTTTTTTAAATCTGAACTGTCGATGCTATTCTTTGCGTGTATTAGCCAACAGGGAAGAAACCTATGGGCTTTACAATGGATAGCTGGCTAAACTCACAACTGGACAGGACTTATTCTTCTGTCCCTATTTTAACCTGATTCAAGCAGTACTTCTGATACAATTATTATCTATCATCCTCTCTAGATCAAGACAGGTTCAGGTTAACACTTTCACTCTCTCTTTCTCTTTCCGATGAGGTGCTGAAGCCCAATCTGGAGGAACCTAAAGTGTTCCAGTCCAGTGTCCAACCCCTGAGGACAGCGCTAGTCTCAATGCATCCTGGCAATGATGAATTACCTGTCCTAATGCATCCCACTCTCACAGTCAAATGCATCTCCAACTCTACAACCAACCCTAGGATCATGGCTTCACATAAATATAAATGTTTTCTGTTTCAAAAGCTTTGTCTAATGGCGATGTTAAACGTAATTAGCTCAAAAGGGTTTGAAAAGCAGGGGAAGGAGGGTTTTGACAAAGCTTGGCTATAGGCTACAGACACAGTGCTAGCTACTGTGAAATGACTAGAGAAAAACATGCTGCACATTGCACATGACATTGCTATGGTAAAATATATGGCTGCCTTTACGCTAGAATGTAGGAATTTAGACTTGAAGAACCTTGACTACAGAGAAATGCCTAGAGAAAAACATGCTACACATGGCATTTCTATGGTTTTACACTGAGGACCTACTGTTGCTTTTGACAAGAGGTTTAGTGTTAAAAGTCACACCCATGAATCTTATGTTTATGTTCCTCTTTCCTCTTACACTGCATGCACACCTCTTTGAGCAGTGTGCATATGC
Organism: Salvelinus namaycush; assembly: GCF_016432855.1. Lineage (NCBI taxonomy): Eukaryota > Metazoa > Chordata > Actinopteri > Salmoniformes > Salmonidae > Salvelinus > Salvelinus namaycush. The sequence continues at coordinate 33,234,336 of NC_052329.1, read as the reverse complement.
TCTCTCAATCAGATACAAAGTCGACTAATGAATTGTTAATGAAGGTATATATGCCAGGCCAGGCATCATTTACAAGACGTGTTCTTTGAATCTATATTCTACCTCAAAGAGAAACGTGGCATTTCTTTGGTCATGTATCTTGCATCTTCTTGGCAATATACAGAATTCATAATACATGACATATTCTTAGATCCTTGTTTGATATGTGGTTAAAACTGTACTGTCTTATCACCTTGTCATGGTAAACTGGAGTTCTTATGAATCACAAAACCTTCCTGTACGTTCCTACCAAATGTTCCTGTACCTCTCAGCACTAACAGACAGAGTTTTTCCATAAATGTGGTAACAACTCCCCTGTCCTCCAACCGTAAGCAGTGAGTTTAGCAGTACTTTGGTTAAATTACTTTCTCTCTAATGACCGGCTTTCCACATCAACTCAGACCGCCACTGTAGCTCAGTGGAAAAGAGCAGATGATTTATTTAGATAAGGTACATTGTGCTTCTCCATACTGTCTTATTTCCACAGCAAACACCCTCTGTGTCTTGGAACCACAGTGAATTGGTTACATTTGTGTATGTTCAGTCACAGCAGAATAACTGTCACTGTCTAAATGTCCCACATCTTCCTGGCTCCAACTGAATTTACAAGCAAACTCTAAATATTGTGTGTATTTAGAATGTACGTCCTTGAGAGTGTATTTCTAAACTTTGAAGTATTTACTGTATGTCAGAACTGAACTGTTTTTGACTTCGCTCATCTCAAAGCAACCCCTGAGGGATTCAAGAGTAAGAATTCAATTTTTGTCATTTAGCAGACGCTTTTATCCAGAGCGACTTATAGGAGAAATTAAGGTTAAATGCCTTGCTTAATGGCGCATCGTCAGATTTTTCCCTTAGTCGGCTCTGAGATTCAAACCAGAGACTTTTCGGTCACTGGCCCAACGCTCTTAACCACAAGGCTGCTGCGCTACTGGGGAGGGCCAGTTTGATGGTTTGAGATATGGATTATTGACCAGATGTCAGAGAATTTATAAGTGAACTTTTGTGAAATGTTGAAAATGAAGCCGAGATCCTCTAGGACTACTATTCCTCCCTAAGACCTCATGAGAGGAAAACTTTGCAACATTTGAGCATTGATCATTCAAATCACATGCGCCGAATACAACAGGTGTAGACCTTACAGTGAAACGCTTATTTACAAGCCCTTAACCAACAATGCAGTTCAAGAAATATATTTACTAAATAAGCTAAAGTAAAAAAATGTAAAGTAGCACAATAAAACTACATAACAATAACGAGGCTATATACATGGGGTACCGGTACTGAGTCAATGTGTCGGGGTACAGCTTAGTCGAGGTAGTTTGTACATGTAGGTTGGGGTAAAATGATTCCCTCTGTATTTGTTTCAATTGGATAACTGGATGGATTGTAATTTCCTACGGGTACTGTATGTAACAACACACTAATGTATCACACTACTATTGGGTACTACAGAACAATATGGATGCCCTGGTCCCTGGGTGCCACTAGCCTGATCCCAGATCTGTTTGTGCTATTATATCAACTCTTTGTCATGCCAAACATGGGTACCAGTCTGATAGCACAAACAGATATGGGACCGGGCTAATGGCACCCACAGTATCTATATTGTTCAGTAGTACCTAACATTAGTGTGATACATTTGGTGTTGCTGTGTACAGCATCCAAACTTAGTATGACAAGGAGTGGCAATGAGTGGCATGGTGTCACAAACAAACAGGTACCCAGGCTCGGGTGCCATTTCATGTCAATTCTAACCTAAATCGTTGTTTCCTTCAGTATAATTTCATAGCAAGCTGTGTAGTTTGTCAATCAAAGCATCCCAATTCATTATGAATATGACACATTTGTGACAACAATATTGAAAGTGAATTGGAGACGGCCCACTAGCATCGACAAATATAATACTGTATAAGGTAAAGTGGGAGTTGAGACACTATATAGAGATTGGCAGAGGACAATCTAAATTAGGAATGAATTTAGCTCCAGGCCAAAGGGTTTTTTAATAAAACATACACATTAGAATTGGAAATACCGTCAGATATTCACCAAACTGAATTGGGATTAGATGCTCCTGTGAGTCTGTCTCATTTCTTTGTGGTCACCTTAGTCTTTTGATTGAAAACAGCGTTCAGAGGCTTTCAGGGGTAAGTATTGTGCTGTATGTGTCATGGCTAAATGTTGTTAATATTCTAATTGTGATCCATAACCTGTCAGAAAGAGTGTTCTGACATGATGGTAATTGGGGGGAACATTTAGTAATGTAGATTTGGACAGAATAACTGGATAGAATCATTTGTTGGCCAATTGAATTAATTAATTGATGCTTTTCATTAATTTAGAGTTCATAAAAATGTAGCTGTAGGCTCAAAACATAAGTGTTGTCCAGAAATAGCTTCAACACACACACACACACACACACACATTACTCGAAGATTAATGTGTGGGGCGGCCAACCTGAAAGATCTCAGAGAAGCATAGTCAGTGAAAAAGTCTTCAAATAAATGGTCTTTAAGAAAAAAGCCCTTAATCCTCTTTTGAGTGTTCCTTTGAGTAGACTCACTATGGCCATCAAATTCTAATCTGTACCTTTGAAGCCAGTTCCACTGCTTTTTTAAATTCTTCCCCTCTAAATCAGGGATTTAGACCTGGGACACCAGGTGTGTACAATTAATTATTAGGTAGAACAGAAAACAAGCAGTACTCTGAACCTGCAGGGTAAGATTTGAGTACCCCTGCACTATGAGTGGTCTCCCACAATTCCAAGCACTTTGTTCACACACCCTCAAATAGTTGCCACTCAAATTGCATTCACGTGTTAGTCACACTGAGTCTGCCTGTACTGTTGTGAATGAAAGAAATATGGAGGGACAAAAAAGTTCATAATTGAATTGGGCTTCAGCCATGAAAATTGCAAACCATGATAGGAATATCCGTAGACTCTTTAGGATTTTGTGTCCGACAATTTCAGATGGAGCAAATGCTTTTTCAATGGCAGTCATCCATTGCCGGATGAATGACAATGGGATGATTTCCAACAAAAAAACACAAATGGGTTGTCTTTTGACGGATGCAGCTACACTTGTCCATCTGTGTTTATAAAGCTAGGTGTGTCCACGGCCTTAGGGGTAATTGTGGTAGGGGATGGCAAATATTGTCCTGCATTTTTGAGATTGTCCCCATCATGGCAGATTATTTTTAGTTCTCAAGGTTTGGGTATTTCGATGACAGTTTTCAAAATCAGCTTTCTTCCAAACAACAATACATCCGATATTTAAAAAAATGTGACAGTCGCTTTTTAAAACAGGCACTATATTAGCCCAAGATGTACTCTTAAGGACCTTACCGTTACTTCTGAATCCTTAAGAGTCTATTGACGCACCTGTGTGTGACTCTAAGTAACATAATATAAAAATCCCCATCAAAATGTTTAACTAGAGATATCTGGGTTTTTGCATGGGCTGCGTCTCAATCCAGCTTATCCACCTATGTCAGCCTTCTGCATCTGTGGTGGAAGGTGCTGAGCTACAGTGGTGTTTGTCAGACTATGAGACATCCTGAAAATTGTTCTTCTCATGAAAAGGTCTGTAGCGTCCGAACGGTTTGGCCTGAAGTCGGTAACGCTGATGTGCCAACTTTTGTCTGTAGCGTCCGAACAAACAAAAATGTCTGCACTGTGGAAAGGAGAGACTCTCACGAACAGGATGGTGTTCTGCATTTTGCTCTACGACCCTCACAAATGTCATGGTACTCGTCTGAAGGTAACCCATACAAACAAATGGAAGTATGGAGGTAGTTTTGTGCCAACAAAAATAAGTGTCCCAAACGAGATATGTACTGTATTTCCTGAGCTTTCTTATATTTCCTAGTTATAGCATAGACACCTTATCCCTTCTGATTTATTTTTTCACTTTCTTTTTTTGCCATTTATTTAAAAAAAAAATCTATGCGTTTCTATGGGCTATAGTAGCCCTAAACAGCTTAGACGTTTATCTGCACACAGATAACACTCATTCGCATGAGAAACTAACACACTATTTCACACATTTCACATTTTGTCACAAGCAAGCTGTGGTGACCTCATGGTTGTTCACTGCGATCTGCACGTCTTCAATTAAATATCCCAATGAAAGGACAAAGTCATCGAGATAGCCTACACATGAGAGGTTTTGTTGAAATAAATAATTTGTACTGACAACTGAGAACATTATGACAACTGACTGCAGTCCCTGGCCAGTTGCTCTTACAGTACATGCTGCTCGTATATACATTCTAATGGAATGGTGTCTAAACTGCAGGGATCTCATTGATTACTATATCAGACAGTAACTGAAATCCTATTCAGCCTTGAATGGGAATTGTGTACACACAATGGTTCTCTAGCAGAACATTTCATCATGAAGCGTGTGGTTCACGTGGTGGTGTATAATAGGTGGAGAACAAGGGTAATTCAATATTCAATAAGTTGTGTTATACATCACACCCAGACATCCTCATGAGCCACTTTTGTTTTTCTTTTCAATTATTGAAGCTGTAATGTCTTTGGCATTCATACTTAACAAATTACTAAGATCTGAGCATAATTCAATTCAGCAACACCAGTCATGTAGCTCACCAGGGCTTACAAGAGGAGACTGAGCTTTAGAAGCAGGAATACAATGGCATGTTCAGGCAGCATCTGCTTTCATTGCTATCACAATCAAATCTAGTAAGATTCAGTAAGAAAAAACAATGCTTTATCACAAAAAAGACAGGGTAGCCACACTGAATGAATTTGCAGGATTTGTCTGTATTAGCCTTGGTATCAGTCGTGGACATGTAAAACGGTAGATGAGAGGACAGTGTTGGCAGTAGAGAGAGAGAGGAACAGAGTGTCTTTACAAACAGCCCGCCCTCACCTTGCCTGCAGGCTGAATGTAGCTCTCTTACCAAATGTCACTATTAGTATTCATTAGTATACACCATAGATTTCCGTGCTGCTATCTTCCTTTCCTGTCCTTTCCTGCCAAGCCTCACCTCTGGTAGGGACACACCTCATGCGGTACAGAGGACCTTTGTCATTGGTTTACAGAGGGTAGCCAAAGGTTGCACCACTCTTGAGGACTGCTGTGTGGCTGTGGAGTTGTTGAAGGGTTCACAGTAGGTAGCTAGATATCTCTTTCAACTAGCATGGGTTCTGGGACTTAATTTAGGAAATAATTATATTGTTATCACAGATTGCATATAACATGAAATGAGAGAATCAATCTGGATTAAGTTGCTGAAATAACTGTAATTGTGTGCATTTGTCCTGATTTTTCTATTGGTTTTATAGTAACCTATGCATCAGAGAGATCTGAAGGTTATGGCTGGAGTAGCTACAGGGGTGTTCGGAGGGAATATAGATAATGGAAGCATGTACATGGATATAGACAGTGAGACACACAGTCATTAGAATATGTCAGATGTGAAATAAATGGTTCAGAATGCTATTCTATATGACAGGCATGCATGTGTTGATCCATAAAGCGTTGCTGAAATACCAATTTAATTGCACAATAAACACAGTTGGAAAATAGGCCGGCCGGTTACTCCCCCGTGCAGCATGGGTCCGTATCGTCATCAATAATCAGATGTCCAACTGGTGTTTTTCTAGGTACTTGCTTATCCACTAGGTGGCAGTGACGACCAGGAGAGGCAGGTGCTGAAGCGCACAGCTATTCATGATTACAAAAAGGATGCGTTTAGCGCTCGAGCACTTGAGTTGTAGTTTTAGTGCTCTGCAGCATTAGGACATAGCGTTTGTGCTATACGCCCTTTGAGCATAATATCTACCAAAAAACGATACTGCCTGCTCACGAAATTATTGCAAGAGAGGAAAGGTTTGGAGCTGACTAGGACAACATGAATTCCTTCTGGATATACACAATTTGGATACCAGGGTTCTTTTTCTTCTTTGGATTTCAAGGTACGGGTTGTATTCTAGTTCATTTTTAATATAATTGTGTTGCTTTTGTGTTGCTTTAGATTACCAGTCACAATCCTCTTCTCAGTTTGGAGTTACAGAAGAATTCTTTGTATGTACCTACGCCTGCTGAGCCGCTGCTTTTGCAGCTTTGATCGGCTGGCTACCTCCGGTGTCTTCTACGACTTATTATTTATCCCCTGTATTTATTACGTTATTCCTTGCCTATTTATTGCTCTTAGATTAGTGTACCGATGGTTTTGCATCTTTGATCGGCTGGCTACCTCTGGTGTCTTCTACGACTTATTTATCCCCTATATTTATGACGTCCATCCTTGCCTATCCATTGCTCTTCGATTGACACAACTACTCTATTTACGCACACGTAGAGAAGTAGGCTTCACTTACACACACGCAGATGAGAATATATTGCAAAGTACTTGAAGATGACACCAACACGATTCAAAGTGAGGGGGGGGGGGGGATACATTCAGTGGCGAGAGTTCATAGGAAATTGCTAAAGCCACCAGTTATTAAATTATTTCTGAAGTGACTTGTCTGTGATGTCCCTGCCGAGTTTGAATCATGTTGCTATATTTTTCTGTGCCCCCCTTTGTGGTTATAGAACTGATGACACTCATCATGTCTGGCTGATTTTAGTAGATTTTGAAGATGATGGCTTCATCTGTCACTGTAGCCTACTGAACTTTCTACTTTGTGGGGAGAGCTCACTGTAGGATCAGACAGGTAACATGCTTGGCTGAAGTTCCTTATGCCTGATGCCCTCATGGCAGCATCCCACTACTAACACTAATGTAGCAAATTTGAGGGTTGGCCTGCACAGGATTTGAACCCACTGCCTTTTGTCTCTCAGTCCAACTCCTTTTGTATGCTTTTGCCAAGAGGTTCAGTGTTCTTTTGGGTGTTCCTGATGATGACCATGTATCCAAAGACCCCTGTGTGCAGACTAGTTCTAATTTGGTAAATGATTTCCATTGTGACATGACTATTGAAGTAGTTTGTTAATTGTCTGATTCTAAAGGAGTTGTGTGTGCAGTTACGGTGAGCTGTGAAATCCAGCACAGTAGTCAATAAACAACTCAATGTGGCTTAATTAGGAAATGGCTTTGAATGAAACCCCAACCTCCGGGTCAACAACACTAGGGGCTTCCAGCTCTAACTTATGAAATGTCTCAAATATTCTATGAAATGCAATGCATGATTCAGCCTTATCATGACAGCAGCATGTATGTTATAGACAACTGCCAGGGGATGTCGTATGGGGTCTTCCTAATATACACTAGCAGGGCTTTTTATTTAGGAGCCACAGTACACCTAGAAAAATGTAAGATTCTAGCTTTAATATCTCAAATATGTTTCATTGTGCTCCTACATTTGTGTGCGGCTCCATTTTTCAACTTGTAAAAGTCAGGAGAGCCCCTCCTAGGTCTGTTTACATGGAACCACAGCAGGAGAGACACAGCAGCATTTTCACTTTGATCTCCAACAGAACCCTGTATGCTTAACCAGTCTGGCCATGTCTCACGCCTAGGGGCGGTGTCACAGGTTGGTGGCCTCGACCATGTCTGGTCCTCCTCGCTGGCCCACTTTTCCTCTTCATCTATCTTTAAATTACCCTTCATGTTGTATTAACATAATGCTCATCTGTTAAATGAATTGGTGTAGGCAAGTCAACATGCTGCTCTAAATGCCCACTGTTAATTTCTCTGTGGAGATGGAGCCTCTTCTGAGTGCAGTACAGCCAACACGGTTAACTGGTAATGAAACTGCACCATAGATCACTATTGAAGTCAGGAGAAAGTAAAGTTTTTAGTATGGCTGCTTCATATTGCACATGTACTGTATAGTATCTTCATAGAGCACATGTACTGTATGTTTTCCTTATAGAGCACATGTACTGTATTTGCTCCTTATAGAGCACATGTACTGTATTTTCTCCTTATAGAGCACATGTACTCTATTTTCTCTTCATATTGCACATGTACTGTATTTTCTCTTCATATTGCACATGTACTGTATAGTATCTTCATAGAGGACATGTACTGTATGTTTTCCTTATAGAGCACATGTACTGTATTTTCTCCTTATAGAGCACATGTACTGTATTTTCTCTTCATAGAGCACATGTACTGTAGTTGTTCTTCATAGAGCACATGTACTGTATTTTCTCTTCATAGAGCACATGCACTGTATTTTCTCTTCATAGATCACATGTACTGTATTTGCTCCTTATAGATCACATGTACTGTTTGGGGCTTTCATAGCACATACTATCCAGTAGTGGATTGTTCCCTTACATACTGTATGTTGAAAAAAAGACATGACTTTGCAGTTGAAAAAAAGAGGAAGAAAACAGCAGTTTGGCCTTGTGCCATGCATTTTCTTTCTTTGTTTTTTGGTTCGTCCTTTTCTGATGGGAAGTATTAGGAACCTTGAGGTACAGATTTGTTTAATGGTGTTGATGCTGTTCATCTTTTCTGAGGAAAAATTGCTTTTGTCAATTATTCCAAGATGGCATAGCAGAAATGGTGTTGGATAGCTGTGGATATAATTTAATTTATTTCTTATTTTTCCAGTAATACAAATAATTGCCTTTCATGTGGTGATCAATTCACACTAGGTTCCTGGGAGGAAAACGATTGTGAAATATGCTTATTCTAAGGAAAATAGTGACATCGCCTCGAAACAAGAGAACACTCCTTAAATAAAGTCAGAGTATGCTAGATTCTGTAATCTGGAATGGCTTCTGGGATTAACCCCAACACAGCGTTGGATGGAGAACTCAGAAACATTACCCCATACCCATTAAATAAACCTTCAGAATGTCAGGCGCACAGGGAATACACACACATTCAGAAATGAATTGGAAAGAGAGAGTTAAACAGTCCGAATAATTAATGAAATCAGAAGATTTGTGTTGATGCTCTCTCTCGCCTGGCCTTTCACTGGAGTCTGTGTTGAGCTCTCTTTGGGGACTTGGGATTTTCCTCCTCACGAGAGACCACAGACTCCCCCTATTGAAACAGATCCAACTGAATTGACCTGTGTGTTTTTTGGAGGTCTTCCTAAATTCCAACCATGTCTCTCTGTGGTTGGTTGTAGGCAGGAAGTGGTGGGGTTCATCTGAGGTGATATGGGCTGGGGAAGGATGTAAATACTGTACTGTGGCCACAGGGAGAGAGAGAGGGAGGGAGGGAGAGAGGGAAGCAGAGACAGGGCTGAGTTGGGTCTGGAATAAAACACAATAGAGCGGAATCGCAGTAATAAACTGTTATACTTTATACTCCCCCTGCGCCACCTCGCTTACGACTTCTTTAATGTCCGCAACACTCCACTTCTCAGAGCCCCATCCCAGGAAAATTGCAATTATCTCTGTGTTCCCTGTACAAGTCTTCTGGTGCCTGTGATCCTCTGGTACTTTGGGGTGAAACACGGATCGCTAACCGTAAACGTGGTGTCTGTTGGTAAGGCTTCTCTCCTCATCCCTTCAGGTCAATGTGCTCAGTGTGGTTGTTGTTGGTTTTCCAGAGCACATGCTTGCCTCTATAAGAATATTTTGAAGATAAATACACAACGCAGAGGACGAGAGTACTAAAAACTAAATAGAGTACTAATGGTCAATAGGGAATTGTCAATGTAAATAGTTGGTCTTCAGTTCAACAGCTGTTTAGATTCTGTGGAATGTCACTCCTGAACTCAGAGCTACGTGTGCCACGTTTATATTGAGTCTGGAGCAGGATACTTGTTATTTGGCCATTGGCCCAGTTGTTCTGCAAGGACATCTGATTGGTTAACCCCAGGCTAGGGTGGGGGGTTATAAAACTGCATCCTGTTTCTTTGTTCTGTGGAGAAAATCTGAGGGCAGGGAGAATGAACATCAACCATCTACCTCCCAGCATAACATCTATGATTTGTCATTTTCAAATAAATCTATTTTTCTCTCCCTGATTTGCTTTTGGGTTTGTGTTATTGAAGAATAACATCAACTGCTAACACCTCCATTGAGCACTTTGGAAATGAAAACTGCTGTATACTGTCTTAGGATATATGCCCCCAGACCTTTGTAATATATGACAGGGTTGACTGCATTTAGTACTGTTACTAACACATTTTATTGTTAGCACTTTGCATTTATCTGACATTTCTTTCACAAGGCAAAAGCATGCGTGGCGGACGCAGTGGCGACATGATTTAGCAGAGGGCTTTTATAAACTCCACGAGTCCATCTTCTGGCAGTTCGCCCATTTCTTTGTTGTTGATTCAAGTGATGCATTTCTAATCAACATCCATACAAAATCCCTTTCTAAGTGTAAACTCTTTTAATTTAATTTCAGTATCATCATAACCAATAATCTTTCAGGAAGACCAGCTGTATCTCTACTCTACGGAGTACTCCTACTCCAATCAGAATCACTATAACTATCAGGCAGGTTGGAATCCACATACTTTATTCTCTTACCAGGCAAACTGACGTATGTATCACGGCTGAAGTTGGAGAATAGAGAAGCTGTACGAATGTGTAGAGGGAAGACAAAATACTGTAAACCCCTATGCAAAAATCAAATCAATTTATCTTCATAATTCAGCAGATCTATACTGTACTGCTCATGTTTATAGAAAGTCTTCTAATAACTATATGAAGATAAAATGAGGAGACTCTTATTAGTATTCCTCTGCCTTCCAGACCCTGACATTATGTTATCTCTGTTTCTGAATCTCATCTTGAAGTCCAACTTCAGAGGTTTTACTTCCTTTCATAGTGATGCAAATCCAGGGTCGTCTTCTTGCTTGTATAGAAGTAGTGTACCACTGTTGTAATGAAGCAAGCTGTACTCCTTCTGTGCCAGTCTTGAACAAGCCCGTCTGATCATGATTGCTTAACCTCTATAACCGGCCTACTCAGCCACCCGTCTGCATTTTTCATCAACCCAATGCTAAGTGCAGTTGTTTCCCAGCTGTTTGCTGTCTGTCTGGATTAGGATGTTGTTGGTGTGTGTTACATGCACACAGGCACTTTAGGTTTTATCAGGGGAAAGGACATACAGTGGGGCAAAAAAGTATTTAGTCAGCCACCAATTGTGCAAGTTCTCCCACTTAAAAAGATGAGAGGCCTGTAATTTTCATCATAGGTACACTTCAACTATGACAGACAAAATGAGGAAAATAAATCCAGAAAATCACATTGTAGGATTTTTTATGAATTTATTTGCAAATTATGGTGGAAAATAAGTATTTGGTCAATAACAAAAGTTTCTCAATACTTTGTTATATACCCTTTGTTGGCAATGACAGAGGTCAAACGTTTTCTGTAAGTCTTCACAAGGTTTTCACACACTGTTGCTGGTATTTTGGCCCATTCCTCCATGCAGAGCTCCTCTAGAGCAGTGATGTTTTGGGGCTGTTGCTGGGCAACATGGACTTTCAACTCCCTCCAAAGATTTTCTATGGGGTTGAGATCTGGAGACTGGCTAGGCCACTCCAGGAACTTGAAATGCTTCTTACGAAGCCACTCCTTCGTTGCCCGTGCGGTGTGTTTGGGATCATTGTCATGCTGAAAGACCCAGCCACGTTTCATCTTCAATGCCCTTGCTGATGGAAGGAGGTTTTCACTCAAAATCTCACGATACATGGCCCCATTCATTCTTTCCTTTACACGGATCAGTCGTCCTGGTCCCTTTGCAGAAAAACAGCCCCAAAGCATGATGTTTCCACCCTCATGCTTCACAGTAGGTATGGTGTTCTTTGGATGCAACTCAGCATTCTTTTCCTCCAAACACGACGAGTTGAGTTTTTACCAAAAAGTTATATTTTGGTTTCATCTGACCATATGACATTTTCCCAATCTTCTTCTGGATCATCCAAATGCTCTCTAGCAAACTTCAGACGGGCCTGGACATGTACTGGCTTAAGCAGGGGGACACGTCTGGCACTGCAGGATTTGAGTCCCTGGCGGCGTAGTGTGTTACTGATGGTAGGCTTTGTTACTTTGGTCCAAGCTCTCTGCAGGTCATTCACTAGGTCCCCCCGTGTGGTTCTGGGATTTTTGCTCACCGTTCTTGTGATCATTTTGACCCCACGGGGTGAGATCTTGCGTGGAACCCCAGATCGAGGGAGATTATCAGTGGTCTTGTATGTCTTCCATTTCCTAATAATAGCTCCCACAGTTTATTTCTTCAAACCAAGCTGCTTACCTATTGCAGATTCAGTCTTCCCAGCCTGGTGCAGGTCTACAATTTTGTTTCTGGTGTCCTTTGACAGCTCTTTGGTCTTGGCCATAGTGGAGTTAAGAGTGTGACTGTTTGAGGTTGTGGACAGGTGTCTTTTATACTGATAACAAGTTCAAACAGGTGCCATTAATACAGGTAACGAGTGGAGGACAGAGGAGCCTCTTAAAGAAGAAGTTACAGGTCTGTGAGAGCCAGAAATCTTGCTTGTTTGTAGGTGACCAAATACTTATTTTCCACCATAATTTGCAAATAAATTCATTAAAAATCCTACAATGTGATTTTCTGGATTTTTTCCCCTCATTTTGTCTGTCATAGTTGAAGTGTACCTATGATGAAAATTACAGGCCTCTCATCTTTTTAAGTGGGAGAACTTGCACAATTGGTGGCTGACTAAATACTTTTTTGCCCCACTGTATGTGACTTGTTTCAGGAAACTAGGCGTATGTCACAAGTCACGACTTCACAGGAGAGGCGTTTGAAGGTTTATTTAAATGTTTTTATCAACAGTTTTTTTGGGGGCAGAAATGCCTTGAACATTTGAACTTTCATGTGCCTTACGAATAAAGTTGTTAAATTATGAGCCTGGTTGGTTTAGCCACAGAAAAGAACAGGAACTTTTCCGCTAGCCATGATTGGCTGAGATAATGAATGGGCTGGACATGCCGAGATGAGTTTCAGATTGGTCTGCCGTGGAGCTTCTGTCTATAAAATTAGTTGCTCGTTATGAGTAGATAATCCTTTCTACTGCAGTTTTTTCTATATAAATAACGTTAGCCATGGAGAACTGAAAATGTGTTGCTACTGCTCTCAATAATATTGCTGTCCTGAATTTATTAGGCGTGATCAACAAAGGTCAGTGGGAAAAAGTTGTGAAGGACTTCTTTCAGGGGGACGATCGTACCATGCTGACTCTCTCTGACTCTGAAAAATGAATGAGACGATGTGAACCAGAGTGACTTGAGACAACGGCCAAGCAAGCTGCACAAACAAAACGGAAACGACACAGGACGTCTTGTTTAATGAAAGGGGTTGCAGTCTGCCGTGAAGCGTTCATCCATGTATACGGGTAAGAGTCTAGCTACTGTTTCAGATATTATACGTTTCTAATTTTGTCAGAAAGTTGTTTTCATTGCAAGTTAAAGTGTACTGTTAGCTAGCTGGCGTCAGATGGCTGGCTCGCTAGCTGACATTACTTGTATGATCTGTGGAGTAACATTGTCTCAGAAACCCATTTGCATTGCTAGTTGTAGCCTAATGTTAGCTAGCTAACTAGCTACCATTGAACCTATTTGGTTAACTTTAGCTAGCTATTGCAATCGGGTTGTATTGCTAGTACTCTATGGATTGGGATTATGGTTCATTGTTTAGCTAGCTAGCTATATGTCTAAACAAAAGACTCCACTTCTCCAGATGATTACATGACCCATCAAGTTAACCAGGTGTGTCTGACGGTGATTACGGCTATCTATTGTATAATAATGCTAAAATATTTGTATCTGGAATTTGCGTTTCAGCATCAGTAGAACACGCCATGCATTACAGCTCCTTTATACTGATTAAGGACATACACTACCGTTCAAAAGTTTGGGGTCACTTAGAAATGTCCTTGTTTTTGAAAGAAAAGCAATTTTTTGGTCCATTAAAATAACATCAAATTGATCAGAAATACAGTGTAGACATTGTTAATGTTGTAAATGACTATTGTTGCTTGAAACAGCTGGTTTGTTATGGTATATCTACGTAGGCATACAGAGGCCCATTATCAGCAACCATCACTCCTGTGTTCCAATGGCACGTTGTGTTAGCTAATCCAAGTTTATCATTTTAAAAGGCTAATTGATCATTAGAATACCCTTTTGCAATTATGTTAGCACAGCTGAAAACTGTTGGTCAATTAAAGAAGCAATAAAACTGGCCTTCTTTAGACTAGTTGAGTATCTGGAGCATCAGCACTTGTGCGTTCGATTACAGGCTCAAAATGGCCAGAAACAAAGACATTTCTTCTGAAACTCATCAGTCTATGCTTGTTCTGAGAAATTAAGGCTATTCCATGTGAGAAATTGCCAAGAAACTGAATATCTCGTACAACGCTGTGTACTACTCCCTTCACAGAACAGTGCAAACTGGTTCTAACCAGAAGAGAAAGAGGAGTAGGAGGCCCCGGTGCACAACTGAGCAAGAGGAATAGGATATTAGAGTGTCTAGTTTGAGAAACAGACGCCTCAAAAGTCCTCAACTGGCAGCTTCATTAAATAGTACCCACAAAACATCAGTCTCAACGTCAACAGTGAAGAGGCGACTCCGATATGCTGGCCTTCTAGGTGCACTATCCTTCCGACCCTATGCAGCCAGGTCCCATCTACTTTTTAACTCGTCGCAAGTCGGGCTTGTTTGGTGTCTGCTGTGAAGGAATACCACAACAAGTCAACTACTTGATTGATGAAGGCATGTCATCCAGCAAAGGCAGGAGCGCATTCCTCAACTACATGCACCATTTCTTCACCAACTACGGAGTTGGGGAAACATGTGTGGACCTGAGTTGTGATAACTGCAGTGGCCAAAACAAGAACATGTTTGTGCTCTGGTATTGTGCCTGATGGACCATGCACAAGCTCCACCACAATCTGGACCTTCATTTCCTGATCACAGGCCACACCAAGTTTGCCCCCGACTGGTGCTTCGACCTCATCAAGCCTCGCTTCAGAAAGACCAGAGTGAACACTTTGTCTGAGATTGCAGGGTTTGTGAAGGACAGCACTGTGACAGGGGTCAACATCCCACAGCTGGTTGGACTGGAGGATGGTACGGTGCTGGTGGAAAGCTATGGCTGGCAACAACACCTGACTCTGTACTTCAGGCTGCTGCCACAGGTCAAGCAGTACCAGCACTTCAGGTGAATATAATTTCCATTGCATTGTATGAAGTTATTCTTCTTATCTAAACTTGGGAGGTGAATTGATGTTATGCAAGGTTGTAATGTATTCTCATTTTTTTTGGTTATTTCCTGTTTTAGAGCTTCGATGCTCTGGAGCCTGTTGTTGTTGTCTCCAAGGAGCGTTCGGACTCAGCTGCTGCGCAACACTGAAATCCTTCCTCCCATAGATGGTCTGCCTGTACAAGCACCACCTGGACTGGACACAGCTAGACAAACATATCTTTTTGAGAAGATCAGGGAATATTGCGACAAAGAGGCTATGGACATCACATGCCCTGCACCAAAGTCAATGGCAGGACAGGAACAGGCTCTCCGAATATAGATTCCCTTGCCCTGTGTCTGCTTTTATCCAATGTAAAAAAACACAATTTCAAATTTTGCTACATAAGACCGAATCAAGGCGGTCAGTCACATATTTAGGGACATACAGTATGTTTCTGTTTGGTACCTGGACTAATACGTACCTAGCCGTTGTTTTCCCAGTCCTCTATACGTAATTATGTGCTTGAGTGACTCCAGAATAGGCTCGGAAACATTATAATATTGTTATTATTATTATTATTATTCTCTCTCGATTATACAAAATGTCTCAAGAAATGTTAGGATGTGGTGAACCTTGAAGGAAAGCAATTTGTCTCATGTTCCCTTTAATATCCACCTCCATCCTTCTCCTCTGGAATCCAGACCCTTCCCTGTTTTCCCAAAGCTCCGTAATTAAGATTGACTTTATAATTGTGAATGGATCTGTTTCAGACCACGATTTCCCTCGTAATAGACTATAAGAAACAACCATTGACTGACAGATAGTGCTGTCTTGGTGAGGGTTCTGTTTCACAATATTTAGACTCTGAGCTTTGGAGAGTTGTTATAAACCTACAGCTTTTAGTTTTAGTTCTATTTCCAGTCTTTCCACCAGCCAGACAACTACTTGATTGGTTTGACATGCGTGCAACATGGAGGGTTTTCTATTTTATTGTTTATCTGGATGCCGAACCTATCCTCCAGAGATTTGAGATTTAATATGAGGAAATTTCACTTTGTAATTTTAATTAGTACATTTTTTGCTTTTGAGTTCAGTCGTAGGAAAACTGGTTGTAAACTCTGTTTTCCTCGAACATGATCTTGTTTCCAGTCCGATAATGAATCAACAAATCCCAATGCACTAATGGAATGCGATGACTATTGCGCAGAGAAAAGTGGGACACACAATGACTGCCATTGTAAAGGTACCTGGGCTGTGGTAAGCTGCTCCACACATTGAAGTGAGACATTAAAAATGGATCACTGATAAAGAAGTCATGTGACGGCTAAACGTCAGTACCTGTATACATCCAATCACAGAATAAAGTCTGAGTTAAGAAGATATTTATCTCTGCCTGCTTTTTGAGTGTGCCAACTTGTTTACCAGGAAGTAGTCCTTTTTGTGACGTTTTTCTTGGGTAAGCTCTATCACTGGATGATTTTCATTGTTGTTGAGCACCCCTTCTATTTCCCTTGTTTGTTGAAGCTCAGAGGCCTACCTGGACTATAAGAAATGTACAGTAACACACAGAGGAAGATAATTATGTTTGCCAAAATACCTCTAGGTACTACACAGCACCTGTAATGGCATTTCATTCCGATCATACATTTATTTTGCTCAGGTGATGATTGATACTGTATCAATTAATGTAATGTAATGACGTTATTTTTCATGGTAATTTATCATCCCGTGATCCCTTTGTGATGTCCGCTAATTAACTGAAAATAAATCATTGAATATGTTAAGGAGTGAAAAGAATAGCTGTTTTAGATGTACAGTACGTGTTTGTGTTTACCAATCATACATCAACAGGAATATCTATATATATCTAGAAGGTATGACTTTAGATGTCTTCAGTCTTCCAAACAAGGTAGTTTATCAAAGTAGCACAATATGAGGTAACCTGACAACAGAGCAGTATGTCTGAGAAGGATCAAGAATCTGTGAGATTTTTAACTGTATAACAAGTGCATAAACACATCTTGTAGAGTACTATTATTGGAGCGCTGAAGGACAGATATTCTTCTTCTGACAAGAATTATGGGGTGTTCATCTCTCTTTCTTATTCAGTATGCTGACACGGTGACCCTTTTAATAAGAACTGCAACGCCAGTCTGTGTCATTGCGTTTGGCAGTCTGTTCTTAATTTCTTCATTATGACAGCCACTAGTAACACATTCAAGATGTATTATATTTCCCAGGCATGACTGCTACTGGCCTGCTCCTGCTCATTCCTACAGGGAGCTTGGAGTGGGAGCAGAGAGCTGGCAGCAGCAACACGGGAGGAATCCTTAATTGGTTTGTGAGGAAATTCTGGGTGAGCTTGGATGACATCGTGCCCAGCATTCCTCCTTCAGGAGCTGAAATGAGCCTGAGAAAGGAAAAGAGAGACTTGAAAAAGGCATTTGGAACCACATGCGAAATAAAGAAGTAGCCCAGTTTTTCTTCTTCCTCCCCCAGTTATCACAGCAATCTTAATTAGGCTTCCACCCCATGTAGGGTCAGCTGTTACATTCGCTTTCCCTTTCATCCTGTATTTTTGCCACTGCTTTGCAGTGCCTCAATGAGCTATGTGCATCTACTAAGAGAGAACACCTTTGGCGGCTTGAATACTCCAAGCTCCCGTTCTCAAAATATACAAGCATCTTACCCCAGAGTGGTTGGTGGGGGTTTATTACTAGAGGCACTGACTTTGAAAATCAATTGAAGCCTAGTACTTGTGTTGACAGTATGAAATAAGCATTAAGATTTTAAATATGCTTGCTTCTAAAAGCATTATTAGCCTTCAAGTCCTTGCCTCCTCCTTTTGTTTTCTCAATTTTGAAAGGAATTGAGGAACAAGATCGGAAGCATTGGAAGCAAGGATTTGACAGCTAGTAACGTTTTCAGACAACCATAGTTTCTCCTATGATGTGCTTGGCTTTTACCATGAGCCCTTATGTTTGGGTAAAAGACAAGCATTGTGCATTAGCGGTCATTCATTTGAGCACCAGCCTTGACATTGTTTTTTGTTTGTCAGTCAAAGCATGTATCTACCATTATTAAAAGGGTAAATTCATACCACATAACACAAAGCATTTTCTAAAGACTCGTCTTGTCTTGTCTTTGTTATGTATACTGTATGTCCAGAGAAATAGCATGATTAAATGTGATAAAAAAGACAATCTATCTTTCCCACATCTACCACTGTCCTCTCGCTGGTCAAGCTTGCTTTGGTGATCAAACATGTCTTGTTGATATTGTTTTAAATGAGATTTGCATTTTCGCAGACACCCCTTACATTTCCAGAAATAATAAACAAATGTGTCACCATGAGCCAGCACGAATTCAGTCTTGAATAATTTACTGACTTGTTTATTGGAAACTCTCAATAGCAACCCTGGGCTTTGAATTGTTAATCAACATGAGAATCGGAGACTAATGCGACTCCATCATGATCTTTAATTAGGATTTTGTCACTTTTAGCAGCCAAATTAGCATCATGTTTTCCCGGGAAGCATTCATTTGACTGTAGAGATTTGAAATTGGTAGATTATCAGATGATGAATATGCCGCAAGCAGCGATGACAGTGAACCAGTCGATCTGCTTTAATATGAAGGCCAGCATCCCGGAGTCGCCTCTTCACTGTTGACGTTGAGACTGGTGTTTTGCGGGTACTATTTAATGAAGCTGCCAGTTGAGGACTTGTGAGGCGTCTGTTTCTCAAACTAGACACTCTAATGTACCTGTCCTCTTGCTCAGTTGTGCACCAGGGGCCTCCCACTCCTCTTTCTCTTCTGGTTAGAGCCAGTTTGCTCTGTTCTGTGAAGGGAGTAGTACACAGCATAGCCTTAATTTCTCAGAACAAGAATAGATTGATGCGTTTCAGAAGAAAGGTCTTTGTTTCTGGCCATTTTGAGCCTGTAATCGAACCCACAAATGCTGATGCTCCAGATACTCAACTAGTCTAAAGAAGGCCAGTTTTATTGCTTCGTTAATCAGCACAACAGTTTTCAGCTGTGCTAACATAACTGCAGAAGGGTTTTCTAAATCAAAAACAAGGACATTTCTAAGTGACCCCAAACTTTTGAACGGTAGTGTATATTTGGTCGTGATCTTTGCAAAATAACTATTGTAGATGAAGCATTTGTTAGCTTGTTTGCTAACGCTCATTGATATAGGCTGTAGCAAAAGCTAGATAAAGAGACATTTTACTGGTTGAAGTTGAAGGGTTTTGCATTTGATTTGCGATCATGACACAAACATTATATTAAGCACATTCATAGGAGTCTTAAAATCTCATTCTAATAAGCAACATGTAAAAAGCCCCCCACCAACTTGTGAGCATCGCCCTCGTGCATCAATGTTTGCAAACACAGAAAGGGGCCTATTGCAGGGCTATTTGGTTTAGACTTGCTCTCTCTCTCACACACATTTGTTGATTTGGAGTGAGTGTTTATGAACTCCTCCTAGTGTGGCATCCTGGTGCATCCAAAATCAAATCAAAATCTTGGAGAGGATATCAATGACGAAAGGTGTTCCGTAGCGTGTGTCCATCGCATTGACGAGAGCCACACTGGCTTTATGCAAAACGGGAAAGACTACATTCTTGGTGGGTAAAGTGGCCGACCACGCTCTGGGAGGGCGGATTGGGGGAAGGAAGTGAGGGGACTTTACCAGGCATCGATCACACACACAGCCAAGTGAGACCCCAGAAACAGAAGGCATCTCAATCTGTGGGATGGTGTGTTTGTTTACTTTTATTGCGCAAATGTCCTTGGCTCATTCCGGTGCTCGGGGTCCCCTGTAGTGCTGGCATTCTATTGTGTGAAAGCAAAGCAGTAGAGAGCAGAGTCCCTTTCACCAGGAGACACAAAACACTGTGGCAAAGCTGCACTGCTTTGTCCTTGAACTCCTGGAGTAACTCTTGACACGTTGGCTCGGGTCGGTCCGACTAGGGAGAGGGCGGACCTATGGATGGAGCTTTGTTTATGTTTGGGTCTATGTATAAAAAAAAGTGGGACCACAAATAAACTCTTTGCAGTGGCTTGTACAAGCTAAATCAACGACACATGGTGGATTCTTAAAGTATTCAGACCCCTTGACTTTTTTCACATTTTGTTACTTTACAGCCTTATTCTAAAATTGATTAAATCGGTTTTTTGTCTCATCAATCTACACACAATACCCCATAATGACAAAGCAAAAACAGGTTTTTAGAATATTTGCAAAGTTATTAAAAGTAAAAAAAATGAAATGTTAATGTGATAAGTATTCAAACCCTTTACTCAGTACTTTGTTGAAGCACCTTTGGCAACGATTACAGCCTCGAGTCTTATTGGGTATGAAGCTGCAAGCTTGGCACACCTGTACTTGGTGAGTTTCTCCCATTCTTCTCTGCAGATCCTCTCAAGCTCTGTCAGGTTGGATGGGGAGCGTCACTGCACAACAATTTTCAGGTCTCGCCAGAGATGTTTGATCAAGTCCGGGCTCTGACTGGGCCACTCAAGGACATTCAGAGACTTGTCCTGAAGCCACTCCTGCCTTGTCTTGCCCCAGTATTGTCTTGCCCCAGCCCCAGTCTGAGGTCCTGAGTGTTCTGGAGCAGGTTTTCATCAAGGATTTCTCTGTACTTTGCACCGTTCATATTTCCCTCGATCCTGACTAGTCTCCCAGTCCCTGCCGCTGAAAAACATCCCACAGCATGATGCTGCCACCACTATGCTTCACAATAGGGATGGTGCCAGGTTTCCTCCAGGTTTCCTCTAGACGTAATGCTTGGCATTGAGGCCAAAGACTTCAATTTTGGTTTCATCAGACCAGAGAATCTTGTTTCTCATGGCTGTCTTGTGCCTTTTACTGAGGTGTGGCTTCTGTCTGGCCACTCTACCATAAAGGCAGAGATGGTTGTCAACTGTCAACTGTAGGACCTTTACATAGACAGGTGTCGTGACGTGACTATCATTAATCTGATGACTGTTATTTATCAAATTAATTAACTACGTTTTAATTGTTACTCGATTAATCATGTAACAATTAACTAATTAGGAATTTGAGGCATCACAGGAAAAGTTGATTAACGAGTTACTATGTCCTGACTCTAAAGATATATATATATTTCTTCCATCAATAAGTCACTTATTAACCTGTTTGGGGTGCAGCCCGACACCGGTACACTTATGACAACATCCAGCTCAAGTGCAGGGCGCGAAATTCAAAAGATATTTTTTTTAAATATTTAACTTTCACACATTAACAAGTCCAAGACACCAGATGAAAGGTACACATCTTGTGAATCAAGCCAACATGTCCGATTTTTAAAATGTTTTACAGGGAAGACACAATATGTAAATCTATTAGCTAACCACGTTAGCAAAAGACACCACTATTCTTACTCCATCAGTTTTTTACTCCATCAGTAGCTATCACAAATTCGACCAAATAAAGATATAAATAGCCACTAACCAAGAAACAACTTCATCAGATGACAGTCTGATAACATATTTATTGTATAGCATATGTTTTGTTCGAAAAATTTGCATATTTCAGGTATAAATCATAGTTTACATTTCAGCTACAATCAGAAATTGCACCGAAAGCAGCCATAATATTTACAGACACCAACGTCAAATACCTAATTACTCATCATAAAACATTTCTGAAAAATACATAGTGTACAGCAATTGAAAGACAGGCATCTTGTGATTCCAGACAATATTTCCGATTTATTAAATGTTTTACAGCGAAAACAAAATGTAGCGTTATATTAGCGTAGCCACAA
This sequence comes from Salvelinus namaycush, assembly GCF_016432855.1. Classification (NCBI taxonomy): domain Eukaryota; kingdom Metazoa; phylum Chordata; class Actinopteri; order Salmoniformes; family Salmonidae; genus Salvelinus; species Salvelinus namaycush. The sequence continues at coordinate 33,212,387 of NC_052329.1, read as the reverse complement.
TAGCCAGAAACACTTGGGCGCCCACGACCAGTTCACATGCACGACAGATATTAGAAATAGCATCATAAAATGTTTCTTACTTTTGGTGATCTTCCGTCAGAATGTTGGACAAGGTGTCCTTTGTCCAGAACAGTCGTTGTTTTGATCTGGAACGGCAAATATCCCTCTTCATTTAGCATGGGCACTTGCCAAGTGGCACGGATCACTCCAACGTCAACAAAGTCAGAGAACGGAACACGGCAAAACTCCCGAAAAAATTTCAATAATCTGATTAAACTATATTGAAAAAACATACGTTACGATGATATGGTCACATGTATCAAATAAAATCTAAGACGGAGATGTTAGTCGTCCATAACGACAGCTAAACAGAAGGCAAATTCATGTCCTCTTTCGCGCGCTCCAGAAACAGGAAATGGACGGTCACGTCAAACAAAGAGCTTTAATTCCACCTCAGACCAAGATAAACACGATTTTTTTTCTCTCACCGCCTCTTGACAACCAGGGGAAGGTGTATGAAGTGTATGTAGACTCTTACGTATCACGCCCATGTATAGGCATGAAGTTGAACAGAGCATCGATTTCTGACATTCCACTTCCTGGTCAGGAAGTGTGCTGCAGAATGACTTCTGTTTCACTCAGAGAAATAATACAAACGGTTTTAGAAACTAGAGAGTGTTTTCTATCCAATAGTAATAATAATATGCATATTGTACGAGCAAGAATTGAGTACGAGGCCGTTTGAAATGGGCACGATTTAACTGGCTACTCAATACTGCCCCTTGCAGCCATAACAGGTTAATCATTACCTCATCAGTCTCATTCTGAACGTCGCATATTCCCTGATATCTGCAAGAACCCTAACCTTATTGATGAATCAGCAATACGCAAATTGGCTTAATTATTGATTTACTAACTAAATAATAAAACAGAATACATAAACACACACACGGTATAGGTTATTGATTAGATGTAATACAATGTTAAAACTTGATGTAAGGCTCTGTGACCTCTGGTGGACAACCAATGTGCTTAGTTGTAGAGCTTCTCTGGCAGTGAACTATTTCTTAGAATAGGTACTTCAGATGTACCAATGGTTGTCTGAGATGGGATGTCCTCCTTCCCCCCTCGTGTCTTTAGTCAAAGTTGTAGGACCCCTTTTAGCTGCAGACTCTGAATGTTCTGGTCTAGTCTTTATCTTCTTCACTCATCTTGAGTTTCTAACCATTTCAACGTGTAGCCACCGCTCCTTGCTTTCTGGTCTGGTAGTTTCAACCATTCGTAATGTCCGGCTCACCGTATGTCTACTTGGTCTAATTTCGTTACCAAGGCTTTTATCCTAGGGTAAAAAGGGGGCATTCCATCACGCCGACACAATCTCTGTGCTCACTTTGGCATGGTTACTGACTGGGCACAAGTTTATATGAAAACAATTATCTCATTTAGAAGGCTAAAATCACATTGGTATCTTCATAAAAGTATTTTCATGTTTAATCATATATTTTATACAACATTTAGATGTAAAGTTGATACATTGAATGCATACACTTTCAGAGTTACTTTGTTATAGCATTCTTAATGACATCACAAAATAATAAACAATATGACATGATTATTCTTTAGATCCCCACCGACCATTCTTAACATTTGGATGTCAATAATAATGTTCCGAAGTTTTGTGGTAAAGAGTCTGTGGAACAAAGAGGTTTCAGTCTTCCCATACTAGAGAGCCAGAGGGAGAGTTTCTGCAAACTATTTATGACCGGCTGTTAACTTCTTCTGGCTGCAAGCCCTAAGTCGGGATCAATATGACAACAGCCACTTCAAGTGCAGGGCGCGAAATTCAAAATATATTTTTTTGAAATATTTAACTTTCACACATTAACAAGTCCAATACAGCAAATGAAAGGTACACATCTTGTGAATCCAGCCAACATGTCCGATTTTTAAAATGTTTTACAGCGAAAACAGCACGTATATTTATGTTAGCTCACCACCAAATACAAAAAAGCACTAACATTTTTCACAGCACAGGTAGCATGCACAAAGCCAACCTAACTAACCAAGAACCAACCAAACTAACCAACAAACAACTTCATCAGATGACAGTCTTATAACATGTTATTCAATAAATCTATGTTTTGTTCGAAAAATGTGCATATTTCAGGTATAAATCATAGTTTACATTGCAGCTACAATCAGAAATTGCACCGAAAGCTGCCAGAATAATTACAGACACCAACGTCAAATACCTAAATACTCATCATAAAACATTTCTGAAAAATCGATGGTGTACAGCAAATTAAAGACAAACATCTTGTGAATCCAGCCAATATTTCCAATTGTTTAAGTGTTTTACAGCGAAAACACAATATAGCATTATATTAGCTTACTACAATAGCCTACCACACTACCGCATTCATTCATCAAGGCACGTTAGCGATAGCAATAGGCACGTTAGCGATAGCGAATAAACCAGCAAGATATATAATTTTTGACTAACCTTGATAAGCTTCATCAGATGACAGTCCTATAACATCAGGTTATACATACACTTATGTTTTGTTCGAAAATGTGCATATTTAGAGCTGAAATCAGTGGTTATACATTGTGCTAACGTTGTGCTAACGTAGCATCTTTTTCCCACAACGTCTGGATATTTTTCTGACACTTTTTCTGACACACATATTCTGACCAAATTACTATTCATAAACATAACTAAAAAAGACATGTTGTATAGGAAATGATAGATACACTAGTTCTTAATGCAATCGCCGTGTTAGAAATCTAAAAATAACTTCATTACGATATGCAGTTTACGTTATGGCGAGAGAGTACCCAAAACCTGGCCGCAAACGACTAGTTCACATGTACGACAGATATATGAAATAACATCATAAAATGGGTCCTACTTTTGATGATCTTTCATCAGAATGTTGTACAAGGGGTCCTTTGTCGGGAACAATCGTTGTTTGGATTTAGAATGTCCTCTTCTCCAGTCAATTAGCACGGAAAGCTAGCAAAGTGGCGCTAAGCTCTCCTTCCTGAACAAAGGCACACAACGCAACACGCCTAACGTCCCGAAAAAATTTCAATAATCTAATGAAACTATATTGAAAAAACATACTTTACGATGATATTGTCACATGTATCAAATAAAATCAAAGCCGGAGATATTAGTCGTCTATAACGACAGCTGTACAGAAGGCAAATCCAGGTCCCTTCGCGCGCTCTCCAGAAAACAGGAAACTGGTGACACGTCATGCCAAGAGCTATTATGCGACGCCAGATCAAGTTACACACTCCATTTCTTCTCTCACTCCTTGTCGACATCTAGTGGAAGACGTATGAAGTGCATCTAAACTAATAAATATCAAGGACTTTAATAGGCAGCCCCTAGAAGAGAGCATCGATTTCAGATTTTCTACTTCCTGTCAGGAAGTTTGCTGCAAAATGAGTTCTGTTTTACTCACAGATATAATTCAAACGGTTTTAGAAACTAGAGAGTGTTTTCTATCCAATAGTAATAATAATATGCATATTGTACGAGCAAGAATTGAGTACGAGGCCGTTTGAAATGGGCACCTTTTATCCGGCTACTCAATACTGCCCCTGCAGCCCAAACAGGTTAAGTCATAAAACCGGCCCAACTCCCACCTCTCCTCTCCTGTGGGAGCGAGGGGGGGGGGGGGGTCAAGGGCGAATTTCCTCTTTCATAATCACTTGTCAGTGTCTCGCACTGAAGACCTAGATAATATCCAGCAGTAAGAACACGGTGCCTATTGCTATAACTAACGAGAACAACCACAGGGTTATAATGATTCACATGTTTTTGGCTTCTACAACAGCGACAGTGGTTTGTTACAGACTTAATAGTATTCCAATGCTTTTAGGAGGGCCTCGCTGGCCGCACCTGCTTCGTATCTTTGTCGTGTTGGCTTGTATATGATTTGTATTTACAGTCCAAAGCACATATTGTGGGGCCAATGGCCTTTTAGCTTCCGAAGTGGATGTCTTTAATAATTGTTCTATTGTTCACTTGACCGTTGTCACATTGCTGTCCTGGCGCGATGAATCTGTAAAAGTTGCGGAGCACAGACGATTTGTGCTGCTAGGCAGCTCTCTAGAATGTCTGGACGGGCTGATAGCAGGGTATGAAATACATTTTGGCCCATCCAGCTGTACTTTGCATCTGAATACATGCTAGAGCCGGTGTTGCTTCCCTGGGGTGGGTATTGTGGGGTTCTGTATTGTTGATTTGTAAACTGCTACTCTATAGTGAATGTTCCTGTATCAAGTGCCTAAATGTCACACTGTCTTTGAGTGTCATTGTACTAAGGAAAAATCAGTAATTGGGATTTTCCAATTACCTATGCAGAGGATAGTGTATAATATGTGCTTCAGTCCCAGGCATGTTTGAGGTAGACAGGAGCATCTGTTGATGCCAAGGAGGAGACTTTGAAAAGAGACACAGAGAGGAGACTTTTCACTGTGACAGACAGTGGGGTATGGGCCTCCGCTGGGATTGGGGCTCAGGCATTAACCCCCTGTCTCCCTCCCATCCATTGAGGCTGCACACACACGCGTACACACACAGCTTAATTGTTAGGCCTTCTGTCAGTAGAGACGAGGGTCCGATCGATGAGAGCGAGGCAATGATGTGCTGTCAGATAATATACGGGTGTGTTAGCCAGCCTCCTGCAAGACTGCGTGTCACATCATAACAGATGCACGCTGTCAAAGTGCTTAATGATGCCTGCTTTTCCCATGTCGTTGCATCACGCCGCGGTCTTAATGTGCTGTAAATGCACCTGACAACAAACTGCCAAACTCTGTTGATTTGGATCTGGGGGTTAGTTGTCACAAACCCCCCCTGACACAATGACTTCCTTCACAGCAAACTATGTACATTTAAGTAATTATGGATTTACCCTTGTGCCAATAATATCAAGCAAAAGTGTAGTATTTAATCTAATATTGAAAAGGATTAGAATATAGGCTACTATATAGTTATTTTTTTTTATCACTTTCCCAAAGCTTAATCAATACACATAAACAAAAGCTTGTTTTCAGATCTTTGCTGTTTGCTCATGAATTCCATTTGACAGTAGCTAGAAAACACTTGGTCAACAAACTGGCTGCATTGATACTGATCATTTCTTGCAATGTTTATTATACACTGCTCAAAAAAATAAAGGGAACACTAAAATAACACATCCTAGATCTGAATGAATGAAATATTCTTATTAAATACTTTTTTCTTTACATAGTTGAATGTGCTGACAACAAAATCACACAAAAATTATCAATGGAAATCAAATTTATCAACCCATGGAGGTCTGGATTTGGAGTCACACTCAAAATTAAAGTGAAAAACCACACTACAGGCTGATCCAACTTTGATGTAATGTCCTTAAAACAAGTCAAAATGAGGCTCAGTAGTGTGTGTGGCCTCCACGTGCCTGTATGACCTCCCTACAACGCCTGGGCATGCTCCTGATGAGGTGGCGGATGGTCTCCTGAGGGATCTCCTCCCAGACCTGGACTAAAGCATCCGCCAACTCCTGGACAGTCTGTGGTGCAACGTGGCGTTGGTGGATGGAGCGAGACATGATGTCCCAGATGTGCTCAATTGGATTCAGGTCTGGGGAACGGGCGGGCCAGTCCATAGCATCAATGCCTTCCTCTTGCAGGAACTGCTGACACACTCCAGCCAAATGAGGTCTAGCATTGTCTTGCATTAGGAGGAACCCAGGGCCAACCGCACCAGCATATGGTCTCACAAGGGGTCTGAGGATCTCATCTCGGTACCTAATGGCAGTCAGGCTAGCTCTGGCGAGCACATGGAGGGCTGTGCGGCCCCCCAAAGAAATGCCACCCCACACCATGACTGACCCACCGCCAAACCGGTCATGCTGGAGGATGTTGCAGGCAGCAGAACGTTCTCCACGGCGTCTCCAGACTCTGTCACGTCTGTCACGTGCTCAGTGTGAACCTGCTTTCATCTGTGAAGAGCACAGGGAGCCAGTGGCGAATTTGCCAATCTTGGTGTTCTCTGGCAAATGCCAAACGTCCTGCACGGTGTTGGGCTGTAAGCACAACCCCCATCTGTGGACGTCGGGCCCTCATACCACCCTCATGGAGTCTGTTTCTGACCGTTTGAGCAGACACATGCACATTTGTGGCCTGCTGGAGGTCATTTTGCAGGGCTCTGGCAGTGCTTCTCCTGCTCCTCCTTGCACAAAGGCGGAGGTAGCGGTCCTGCTGCTGGGTTGTTGCCCTCCTACGGCCTCCTCCATGTCTCCTGATGTACTGGCCTGTCTCCTGGTAGCGCCTCCATGCTCTGGACACTACGCTGACAGACACAGCAAACCTTCTTGTCACAGCTCGCATTGATGTGCCATCCTGGATGAGCTGCACTACCTGAGCCACTTGTGTGGATTGTAGACTCCGTCTCATGCTACCACTAGAGTGAAAGCACCGCCAGCATTCAAAAGTGACCAAAACATCAGCCAGGAAGCATAGGAACTGAGAAGTGGTCTGTGGTCACCACCTGCAGAACCACTCCTTTATTGGGGGTGTCTTGCTAATTGCCTATAATTTCCACCTGTTGTCTATTCCATTTGCACAACAGCATGTGAAATGTATTGTCAATCAGTGTTGCTTCCTAAGTGGACAGTTTGATTTCACAGAAGTGTGATTGACTTGGAGTTACATTGTGTTGTTTAAGTGTTCCCTTTATTTTTTTGAGCAGTGTATATTTTTACCCCTTTTTCTTCCCAATTGGTAGTTAGTCTTGTATCATCGTTGCAACTCCCATACAGACTCGGGAGGTCAAGAGCTGTGCATCCTCCGAAACACAACCCAGCCAAGCCGCAATGCCCACTTAAACCAATATGTCAGAGGAAACACCGTGCAACCGTGTCAGCATGCACTGTGCCCGCCACAGAGTCGCTAATGCATGATGGGACAAGGCCATCCCTGCCGTGAAAACCCTCCCCTAACCCAGACGATGCTGGGCCAATTGTGCGCCGCCCAATGGGTCGCCCGGTCGCGGCCGGCTGCGACAGAGCCTAGACTCGAACCCAGAATCTCTAGTGGTACAGCTAGCACTGTGATGCAGTGCCTTAGACCACTGCGCCACTCGGGAGGCCATATTTCTTTGCAATGTTAAAAGCTTACGGGAACTGCAGAGAGAAAATCTCAGACATTTCAAGTGGCATTACATTTCATTGAAGTTGTTGGCTGGGTGGCTCTCTGGCACTTTCAATGTCACATTCTTCATGTGGCTCCAAATATAGTAAGGATTATATTTCAATGAGACACACAATTCTGGTCACTGGTCTTTTTAAAAGGCTTTAGGGAAAACACATGATTGTCTCAAGCTTAGCAGGCAGTTGGTTATATCATTAACCACTAATATAGTCACCTTAGCTGACATATTAATGATGTTTACTCACGGTAAAATGTCCTATAGAAATGGTCCTCTGTAGCTCAGTTGGTAGAGCAGCATTTCTCAAACTCGGTCCTCGGGACCCCAAGGGGTGAACGTTTTGGTTTTTGCCCTAGCACTACACAGCTGATTCAAATAATCAAAGCTTGATGATGAGTTGGTTATGTGAATCAGCTGTGTAGTGCTAGGGCAAAAACCAAAACGTTCACCCCTTGGGGTCCCGAGGACCGAGCTTGGAAAACACTGTGGTAGAGGATGGTGCTTGCAACCCAAGGATAGTGGGTTCGATTCCCAGGACCACCCATATGTAAAAATATGCATGCATGACTGTAAATCGCTTTGGATGAAAGCGTCTGCTAAATGGCATATATTATTATATAAGACACTTAGTGACATTTTACCTACATTAAATGTTGCTGTGTAATTACTGTATCACCGCCACTGGTATATTGGAGGGTAAACACCTTTATTCACCGCGAACAGAGAACCAGCGTTTTCCCACTTAATTTTCACCACACATCACTGATCTCTACATGTTCTGTTTTTTTTCTCTCAATGAGATGAACACGGTCTGAGATCAAAAGTGAACGGCAATGGATGTCTGCAAATAAACATCAAGATAATCAAGACACTATTTTAAGGCAGACAAAGTTCCTTTTTAGATGAAAAACTAGTTGTTTGTTCCTAAAAGTTTCACAGGGTTAGTGGTGCTCTTCAGAGGTAATGACTACACACAAACAGACGGTAATGACAACAGATAAACAGACATTAAAGTGATGCTCTTAACTGACTCACAGTGCTATTGAATTGGGGATTTTCATCATGGGACTGTGGCAGATGCCAAACTGTGGGGATGATGTGAAGGGGTGATAACAAAAGCATTTAATAACACTTAAATTACACCTTCATTAGCTTTTCAAAAGCCCTCAGATTTCTTCTTCTGATATGAGCACTCTAGATGAGAAAGTGACAATGTTGTTTGAATCCTTTTTTTGTTGTTAAATATACAGATTGGAGATGTTTGAAACCATTAAACCATGCTCAGAGGAGACAAGGTAAAGTTGGTAGACCTACATGCATTCCTAGATTAAAAAGTGGCACTGCTTCATCTTATAGTAAAATGCAAGTGTCTTCTATCTACAGTACAGTGCTTTTTGTGTGAGATCTGTTCAGATATTCCCCCTGGTTTATCAGAATGTAGTCTCAGATACACACAGGCACAGAGGAGCAGACAAACTGCCTGATATTGCTGCTGTTTGTTCATTATCACAGCCCTGTAACCTTGAGTTAAGCTGTGTAAACTCCAGTGGCTGTCAGTGCCGTTTAAGATGAGGGAGGACAAAAAAAAAAAATCATGAGCATGGCCTTTTTTTTAATTTCACCATAATGGATGACTGCCACTCATATTCCATTCACCCAGTTCAATGTAACAGCAATAGGTTTAGGCTACAAAATTATTGCTATACCCATCAACCTAGCCTATGAAGGAAAGTTTACAACGTAGGTGCATGCAGGTCGAGAGAAAAATTTGACGTGACAGTGACATATTCAATATCGCCTTGCACACACTTGCCTGCATCTAGCTGATATAGGGTGTAATCATTAGTCCAATAGTTGCAAATGAGAGTTTCTATTGGAAAATTTTGTTCTATTTGCATCCGTTTAAAAAACGTTTTTCCACAGAATGGGCGGAATGATTACACCTCAGATCACACGTAAACACAGTTCACTTTCATAGCAGCCACGTGTGTATTCCTTCTCGCATCAATGCGCTCTCCTCTCACCATTTCCCTTCGCTTGTGGACTTCAATGCACATCACATCTGTATACGACCAGGCAAAAAAAAACTTTCCAAGCCAAACCACATCATAACCACTACGCACAGCCTACATCGTTGTCACCATATTAGCTAAAGTAACGTCAGAGTCAACATAGCTAAGATAACGCCTTAGTAAACCTGCAACACTCATGCAGTAATGTTAGTGTACAGTCAGTAAGCAGTTTAGCACATGCCCCGGTGGTGATAAATGAGTTAAACCAAAAGCTTACCTTGACTTGAAAGTCATAACCCGCTAGCTAACATCCCTATATTTGGGCAGGGTGTTTGAGTAGGCTAAACTAGCTAGCTGCATTTGCTAGCTAAGTGAAACTGAAAAAAAATAACAATCTCTCTCTTGCTTCTCCATTTTGGAAGAAATTAATTTGTTTGTATTGAAGTCAATGTACCCAGAGGAGGACAGAAGTTAGCTGTCTTCTGGCTACACCATGGTGCTACCCTATAGAGTGCTGTTGAGGCTACTATTGCAAAATAGGGTGTTTTAATCAATTATTTGGTGATGTGATTATATTTAGTTTTATCTAAAAAGGATAACTTTTTAAATGTTTAAAAAAAATGTTTTTATGAAATTTACTGCGGAGGATGCTCCTCCCCTTCCTCCTCTGAGGAGCCTCCATTGGTAAACTCCCTTGGATATTAAAACAGGGGGATGATGTCGATATACTGTATACAGACGCAAACAAAGATATGCCTCTGTAAAAAATGCAGCACTGAGCAGAGGTGAAGAACTTGAAATTACAAAAACATCCTGCTCTGTAAATAATACACAGTGACAGTACTGAATACTGCTGAACTGCGGTTTTCGGAGAAGAATACTGTTGTCGATATGGCTTAAATAATGACTGGTAATTATTACAATATCAATACATTTGACATATTCATGTTATATTTATCTAATCCCCTACTTCTTGGCTGACAGGTATCATTGGTTCTCAATAGCATTATGTAACATCACATTGTCAAGTTGAACGGTGGGCCACTCCTGTTAAATGTCTTTGTCTCCGGGAGAGTGGTTCATTTGAATAATATGCCCATGGTGAAATGAAGATGTTAGGGAATGGAAGTGTTTTGCTGTTGAAATGGAGTATGGTAAATCAATATGGTGGAGTAGTTGAGGTGTGGGTGGGCGTATGCCTCTTCATACAGATCCTCATTCTCTATCCCCAGCTAACTAGCTTAGCGCACAACCTGTAACAGCTGATTGCATTTCAGGAAGTGCTAAATTGCAGGGAGATCCAATAGCTCCAATCAACTGGCTGAAAGAGCCCGCCACACAGTGGCATACTGTGTCAGAGCTCTCTGTTGCTGTCAATTAACTGATATTGTGTGGAGGACATATCAAGTGGGTTTGTTATATCAAAACTTGTTGGAGTTTTGTGAGACATAGAAAACACTCTATAGTACTAATACAGTATACAAATACACATAGTATAGTCCACATCATAAAATAGTATGATTTGCTATAGATATATTGACTGTAATAAAGTGTTTCCTCAGCTGCAAATGGTATCAGTTGTTTGTCTATATTCTTGTCTTCGTAAGTGAGAGTGAGCACTTCCTTTCTTCCTTTAAGTGTGTGTGTGTGTGTGTCTGTGAGATTGCAGCCACTGTCACCATTAGTATAAGAAATTCATGACAGTAAATTTGGATGCTGTCTGGATGCTTCCTGAGGCGGCCATTTCCTCAATTTCAAATGTAACGTCCTGTAAACACAACATTGTCCACAGAGAGAACCCCAAATGTGACTTGTTTCAGGAAACTACTTCACAGAAGCGGCATTTGAATGTAAACTTTACATTTTGATTTTTTTTAATGTTTTGGGCGAGAAATGCCTTCTGGAACATGTAAACTTTCATGTGCCTTAATAAACAACTTGTATTCCATCTGTAAATATGAATAAAATTGTTAAATTACGAGCCTAGTTGTTCTAGCCACGGAAAAAGCCAGAAACCTTCCCGCAAGCCATGATTGGCTGAGATAATTAGTGTGCTTGACATGCTGAGAGTTGAGTTCGGATTGGTCTGACATGTAGTGCGCTTTTGTCTATAATATGAGCTGGTCAGAATGTGTAAGTAATCCTTTCTAACACAGCTTTTTTGAAAGATATCACATAGTAGAAGTGCATAAGTGTTGCTCTCCACTTTCTGGAGGACTGAGTTTTGATATCAGTGGAATTAGAGTGTGACAGCTGAGGAGATGGAGAAAATTCTGCCGTTTGATTGCAAATATGTAGACAGAGTCGAAAAGAGAACACACAGAAGGTTGTGTATAAAACACCTGTCTACGGATTACATCTTCAAACTAAGGGCAACCATGGCATCCGTGACAGAGAGGGAGAAGATATTACACGTTTCTAATTCTGTCAGAAAGTCATTTTCATTTCAAGTTAAAGTGTACTGTTAGCTGGCTGGCTAGGTAGCTAACATTATGTGTATGATCTGTGTAGTAATATTATTCGTATCTCAGAGCCATTTGCATTGCTAGTTTTAGCCTGTTAGCTACCAGCAGATTCATGCAGTAACGTTATGAGTTGGGATTATGGGTCATTGTTTAGCTAGCTAGCTAGCTAGCTGCAAGTCTAAACAAAAGACACCACTATGCAAGTGACTATTTCAATAGAATGTTTATGATGTCACTGCAACAACTGTCGGTAGATGTACAGTAGCTGGTCAATTCGAATAACTGAAGAAGTTACGAACCCTCAACACGCGTTGAATATAGCCGGTGTCAGTAAACGTTAGCAAAAAAAGCGAATTAAATTTAAGGCAGCAGCACAGTTGCCGTCACTAACGCTCTAGATAACATTAAAACAGCCTAACTAGCTCTGCGAGGGCAAGTAAAATGGTCAGAGTGAGCTGTTCTCTCATTTGTGTCTGGAAGTAGCTAGCAAGCTAGCCAACTTTAGCCAGTTAGCTTGGGTGCTTGACTGCAAGGTCAGAATGCTCTGATCAACCATACTCCTCAGCCAGAGCATCCAGTGTGCTCTGAGAGCGAAAGGCTCTGAATTTATGAACGGACAATCTGACAACGCACACTCTGGCACTCCAGATTTAATTTACGATCACACAACCATAGTATAAGACAGCCTTTAGTCTTGAAATATTTGGTTGTTTAAAACTTCTTAGGGCTGCAATCCCGTTAACGGGATCGATATGACAACAGCCAGTGAAAGTGCAGGGCGCCAAATTCAAACAGAAATCTCATAATTAAAATTCCTCAAGCATACAAGTATTTCACACCATTTTAAAGATACACTTCTTGTTAATCCCACCACAGTGTCCGATTTCAAAAAGGCTTTACAGGGAAAGCACCACAAATGATTATGTTAGGTCACCGCAAAATCACAGAAAAACACTGCCATTTTTCCAGCCAAAGACAGGAGTCACAAAAAGCAGAAATGGAGATACGTTTAACCTGATGAGGACAGAGGGCGCTGTTGTCACTTTGGGGGAAAAACATGCCCAATTTAAACGGCCTCGTACTCAATTCTTGCTCGTACAATATGCATATTATTATTACTATTGGATAGAAAACACTCTCTAGTTTCTAAAACCGTTTGAATTTTGTCTGTGAGTAAAACAGAACTCATTTGGCAGCACACTTTCTGACCAGGAAGTGGAAAATCTGAAAATTATGCTCTGTTCAAGGGCCTGCCTATAAATGGGCATGACACGTATGAGTATACATGCACATCATACACCTTCCCCTAGATGTCAAGAGGAAGTGAGAGAAGAAATGAAGTGTTTATCTTGGTCTGAGGTGGAATATATCCTCTTGGCACGACGAGTCATCCATTTCCTGTTTTCTGGAAAGCGCGCAGGTGGACCTGGAATTGCCTTCTGAAAAGCCGTCGTTATAGGCGACTACTATCTCCGGCTTTGATTTTATTTGATACATGTCACAATATCATCGTAAAGTATGTTTTTTCAATATAGTTTTATTAGATTTTTGAAATTTATTCGGGACGTTAGGCGTGTTGCGTTGTGTGCCTTTGTTCAGAAAGGAGAGCTTCGCGCCACTTGGCCAGTGTGCTTGCTAATTCAAGAGGGAAAAACGATGTTCTAAATCCAAACAACGACTGTTCTGGACAAAGGACCCCTTCTCCAACATTCTGATGGAAGATCACCAAAAGTAAGAAACATTTTTTGATGCTATTTCATCTATCTGTCGAACTGTATACTAGTAGTTTTGCGCCCAGGTTTTGGCCACTCTCTCGCTATAACATAAGCCTTATGTCGTAATGAAGATATTTTTAGAATTCTAACACTGCGATTGCATTAAGAACTAATGGATCTATCATTTCCTATACAACATGTATTTTTTTGTAATGTTTATGAATAGCTATTTGGTCAGAATAGGTGAGAGTCTAATAGAAATATCCGCACATTCTGGGAAAAGGAAGCTACGTTAGCATAATGGATAACCACTGATTTCAGCTCTAAATATGCACATTTTCGAACAAAACACAAGTGTATGTATAACCTGATGTTATAAGACTGTCATCTGAGGAAGGTTTATGAAGGTTAGTGAAAATTAATATATTTTGCTGGTTTATTCGCTAACGCTAACGTGCCTATTGCTATCGCTAACGTGCCTTGATGAATGAATGCGGTTGTGTGGTAGGCTATTGTAGTAAGCTAATATAATGCTATATTGTGTTTTCGCTGTAAAACACTTAAAAAATCTGAAATATTGGCTGGATTCACAAGATGCTTGTCTTTCATTTGCTGTACACGATGCATTTTTCAGAAATGTTTTATGATGAGTATTTAGGTATTCCACGTTGGTCTCTATAATTACTCTGGCTGCTTCGGTGCTATTTTTGACGGTAGCTGTGATGGTAGCTGCAATGTAAAACTGATTTATACCTCAAATATGCACATTTTTCGAACAAAACATAGATTTATTGTATAACATGTTATAAGACTGTCATCTGATGAAGTTGTTTCTTGGTTAGTTTGGTTGGTTCTTGGTTAGTTAGGTTGGCTTTGTGCATGCTACCTGTGCTGTGAAAAATGTCTGTCCTTCTTTGTATTTGGTGGTGAGCTAACATAAATATACGTGCTGTTTTCGCTGTAAAACATTTTAAAAATCGGACATGTTGGCTGGATTCACAAGATGTGTACCTTTCATTTGCTGTATTGAACTTGTTAATGTGTGAAAGTTAAATATTTCTAAAAAATATATTTTGAATTTCGCGCTCTGCCTTTTCAGTGGAATGTGGGAGGAGTTCCGCTGGCGGAACGCCAGAGTCAGACAGGTTAATCACTAACCTTTGATGATCTTCATCAGATGACACTCATAGGGCTTCATGTTACACAATGCATATATGTTTTGTTTGATTAAGTTCATATTTATATCCAAAAACCTCAGTTTACATTGGCGCCATGTTCAGAAATGCCTCCAAAATATCCGGAGAAATTGCAGAGAGCCACATCAAATAACATAAATACACATCATAAACTTGATGAAAGATACATGTTTTACATAGAATTAAAGATAAACTTGTTCTTAATGCAACTGCTGTGTCAGATTTCAAAAAAGCTTTACGGCAAAAGCACAATATTCAAAAATCTGAGAACAGCGTTCAGCCACAAAAGGAAGCCATACAGTTACCCGCCAAATTGCAAATTGTGGATTCAACAAAAGTCATAAATAGCATTATAAATCTTCACTTACCTTTGCTAATCTTCGTCGGAATGCACTCGCAGGACTCCCACTTCCACAAGAAATGTTTGTTTTGTTCGGTAATGTTCATAATTTATGTCCAAATAGCTACTTTTGTTAGCGCGTTTGGTAAACAAATCCAAAGTCACGAAGCGCATTCACTAAAAGCAGACGAAATAACAAAAAGTTCCGTAACAGTCAGTAGAAACATGTCAAACGATGTATTGAATCAATCTTTAGGATGTTTTTAACATATATCTTCAATAATGTTCCAACCGGAGAATTCCATTGTCTTCAGAAGTGCGATGGAACAGAGCTCCCTCTCATGTGAACGCGCATGGTCAGAGCATGGTCAGCTCATGGCAGACCTTAATCATTCCCCTCTCCTTCGGCCCCACTTCACAGTAGAAGCATCAGACAAGGTTCTAAAGACTGTTGACATCTATTGGAAGCCGTAGAAAGTGCACACTGACCCATATCCCACTGTGTATTCGATAGGCGATGAGTTGAAAACCTAAAAACCTCAGATTTCCCACTTCCTGGTTGGATTTTTTTCTCAGGTTTTTGCCTGCCATATGAGTTCTGTTATACTCACAGACATCATTCAAACAGTTTTAGAAACGTTAGAGTGTTTTCTATCCAATACTAATAATAATATGCATATATTAGCAACTGGGACATGTTGCTACGATCTATTGATGCCTCTGGGCACCTCTGGGCCCTTTTCATCCAAGCTACTCAATACTGCCCCTGCAGCCATAAGAAGTTAATACATAGCCTCACATGTGTATCCTTAAAGAAATGGGTGGGGCTTAAGCTTAAGAGGGTGTGAACGATGCTGAATGGGTGTAGACAAAGAAGAGCTCTCCAGTAGGTATCAAAACATTCAAGGGCCATTTTCTCAAAAGTGATTTTATCAACTTTCAAAGCAGAATTACTTTCCCATTGTTGCTCAACTGTAGTGTATGATATACCATTTTCTAGCTCTGAGTCTACTTTTATCCAATGTAAAAAACACCATTTAAATTTTTGCTACTTAAGATCGAGCCGGTCGGTCACAAATTCATTTAGACAAATCCAAATAGAGCTCTTATATGACTATAGAGATTGTAAAACATTTTAGTTTTATTAAACAGTACTACCCACAAATAGATAGGTCCAGGAGTTTAGTTTCATGCAAGACTTGATAAGACCAGGAGCTTACTGAATGTAGGACCTGACTAGGAACATTTGATACTTGGGGTCTAGAGTTTTTCCTGGTCTGACCACTTACTCGGGAAAAACCTTTGGCCCAAACTATTTGTAATATCAAGATGTTGAATTACGAGTGGAGATACGTAGCGTTGTACCCTTCTGACTCTGTGGCAGTCCTACAAATTGGAATCCGTGCCATTGTTGCTCAGGTATCTATAGTAACACTGGCATCAACACCATTGATACTGACTATCCTAATATTGTAGCCAGCAAAGGTCTGTTTAGTCATTAGTCATGTTTAGTGCTGGATTTCCATCACTGGTTTAATGTAGGATGCTGAGGGATAAAAGGAGCTTTGTAGGAATCTGTATGTGTAGGAGTGAGATGACCTGATGTGCCCTGTGGAATCAGGCTTGGGTGTAGCTTGGTCTGTCGGTAAGATATCACAAAAGATTTGTTTAATTGTCCGTGTCTCAACCTTTTAAACTTGACTAAGCTCTGTGTCAGCTCCTCTGTGGAATAAGTTTGCACTGTGTGCTCACTTCATACTTTCCTATGACTAAATTATGAAAAGATGAGATCTTTCAAGTTAATTTGTTGTTTAGTCAGAGTAATTTAGCAGAGCAATATGAGGGCCTGATTATTTTACTCAGAAAATTGCCTTTTGTCTTGGATAGATTCAAAATACGAGCTGCATGTAATGGAAGATCATAAGAGTAGAACATTACAGTATAGATTAAACCACTTTTAAAATGTTTTTTTTAGCACTCAGCCTAAGGAAGTGCCATCCCACTTCTGACACCAGTGCAATGCCCCTTGTGGGTCTTTAGCCTGGGTCCTCCAGACCGTAGGCAAGAATTAGCCCCAGATTGTGATTGTGCAGTTACAAATTGTAGGTTTAGACCACCCATCACATTGTTTTTATTGCAAATTGTTTTACCTCACCACTGGGTGCTTGTAGATTCTACCTCTCACATTAAACCAGTCACATTAGGGTCATAAAGGACCTTTAATGATACAGGAGCAAGGGCCTACTTTTCTCTGCACTACCATCAGAAATAGTGAGTGTGCATGTGGAACTCACACACTTAAAGACGAGGTGACAATATTCTCCTCGACTTGCAGTATAGTATGTGTGTGTCTGTACGTGTATGTGTGTTTGTGGCTGTGTACATGCTTGTGTATGTGTTTCCTCGGGCCAGACTATATTTCTGCTCCACTAACACCTGTGCTGAGTCTCAAACTGTACAGTGCTGGAAGGCAGGACTCCTGACATGGCAGGCCTGATTGCCTTTCTACCCCATCGATCCTCTATTTCTCCTCTCTCGCCATCTCCTACTACATGGTGCTGGGGGAATTAATCGGCCACTATGATACTGTTTGGTTAGAGCCCCAAAGTGTGGCTGTAAGTCCTGCACCGTGACAAATGACTTCCTGAGGATCCTGTTGTTATGTTACGTATCAGCAGACTCAGTTCACAAACACTTTCATCCCACCGCCAGTCTGTCTGTCTGATCACACTGTGACTTGGTGTTGCACCTGAGTGTGTGACGCAACAGAGCTGCAGGGTCAGAGGTTGTACCCGTGGTGACACAGTACTACTGTGACCTCACAATGACCTTTCTGTCATGCCCTAATGCCAGGCTTGTCAACTAGTATTACCATGCTACTGTGACTCAGTGATATTGAATTGAATTTGAAGACATTTATTAGATTGGAAAGATTATGTTTTCCAGACTGTTTGCCAAACTGATGATCAAACCGAGCCAATATGAGCTGAGCTGTACTGGGCTGGCCTAGTGGTTACGCTTCCACCATACTTGCTGGAAGGATACTATTAGAAGAAAATATCCAAGCCAGCACAGTATGGTTCGGGTCGGCCCTATAGTGTGAATCAGTCATAGTTTTTCTGCTGTGGAGGTGGAACTCAACCTTGGTTCGTCCTCAAGAGGCTAATAGAAGAAATGTTCTTAGATCATATTACCAGGCTAGAAAACATCTTGTCCTCATTGCCAGTATGCTTCAGCTAGGTTTTCATATTTGTGGCTGTGGCAGCGTATGGTCTCTTGAGAGAAGAGTCAATTAACCTGATAGCTGACAACTTAAGGTTTATTTTTTAATAACAAAGACAGTGTGTCATGGACCACATTGAAAGGTTCTCAAATTGAAGTGACTGTATATTTTTTCATTTGTCAAAGAGGTTGTGTTTATTTACTTGCTGTTTATTTACTTATGTATTGACTTGAATTGGAATTGATTCATTGATATCCATTTAGAATGTCATTATTTCACTTGAAAGTTCATAAAGGAAATGTACAATTTTACCCCCTTATTATGTTATTATGTTCAGAGGATAAAGGATTTATGTACAGCTCAGCAAGAAGCCTGAGCGTCACTTGACTTCACTAATGTTTCCGATTCAGTGGTATCGGTTCTGACGTATGTTTGGTATCGGTTCTGACGTGTGTTTGGCTGCGTTTCACAGGGTCATTCCTATGTCCTGGTGATTTCTGGAGTAAGGCTCTGATTAAAAGGGATAGGAATCTTTCACTGAGGCGTGTTCGAGGGTGCAACACGCCACTTAGTTAAGCTACTGATAAACTTGATCGTTTGTTGTGTTTCCGGGTTAAAGTGATTTAAATAGTTTTTTGGATTTTGTATTGGCAGAGCATATGCCCTTACCTCGGGCTTACGTTTGAATAAATTATGATTTTTTTTCAGCTGGATATTTAATATAGCAATTAGGGTGAGTACCTTGCTCCTATGCACAACAGCAGGGTCCCACCTGAGCCTGAGATCAGCAGCCGTCTGATCACACATCTTCACACCACTGCTGGCATGACACACTCACACACACTCACAAGCAAATCAACTGGAAAATGAAAGCTTCTCCAAAACAGCTATGCAACTCCAGTAATGTTGCACATTTTCAGTTCACCTCATACTCACCTTTGAGGGTGAGTGACTCACACAACCCACTGTAATTGCTTTTTTTTATGACAATTCAATTGTCTCTATCCTTGTTTTCTGGTGTTACCAATACTCAATGAACCGGACAAAGGATATCTTGAACCACTGTTAAATGTAATCAAGGCTCAAGGGGATATACTGCTGTTATGACAACAGTAATTTCTTTGTTTCCAAAAGGATGCTAATGAATTTCACAGGACTCATGCTAATGATTTAGCAGGGAAATGGTGCTAACAGCAGTCGAGACAGTTAACACCCACCTGGGAAAAGCAGCATATCCATTGGAGCTGATCGTCTACATTTCCAGATAATTTGTTTTGGGTAATATTAGTCACATTGGTACTTTTCTTATATTTTACATTTTAGGATTTAATCCTTCACAGTCCACTGAGAACATGAGGAAAGTTTTAATTTCCCAATTTCTAAAAAGGTAAATTGCCTCTGCATTGGAATACTCTCAGATCGGGTTGACAAAAATTCAGGTAACTGCCATAATTAATGGAAACCCCAACATAAAGTGTCTTAGTAGAGCGTTGGGCCAACACAAGTTGGCTTAACAGCCTTAATGTGTCTTGCCATAGATTCTACAAGTGTCCTGAACTCCATGGGAAATTCCATCATTTGGTGTTTTGTTGGTGTAGCAAAACGCTGTATGATGCGCCACTCTAGAATCTCCCGTAAGTGTTCAATTGGGTTGAGATCTGGTGACAGACACACACACACACACACACACACACACACACACACACACACACACACACACACACACACACACACACACACACACACACACACACACACACACACACACACACACTTTAAAGCCGCTATGCTCCTTTGAGACCCTTCGTTTAAAGTCACTGAGATCTCGTCATTCTGGTCATGTTAGAGCTAGGTGATATAACCTAAAAATCCTATCTCGTTTTTTTCCCCCGAACTTATGGGCGATTCACAACATCTCATTTTTTTTAAATGTTTTCTCTAAATAAGCTTTGTTGTACAATTTAAAGGTAAAATACACGGTATTTCAAACAGTCAGCAACAATCTAATGAATTCAGGGCTTGTGAAGTTTTACCTAGGATAAATATTTTTTGATTTCACCTTTATTTAACCAGGTAGGCCAGATGAGAACCAGTTCTCATTTACAACTGCGACCTGGCCAAGATAAAGCAAAGCAGTGCGACACAAACAACACAGAGTTACACATGGAGTAAACAAACGTACAGTCAATAACACAATAGAAAAGTCTATATACAGTGTGTGCAAATTAAGTAAGATTAGGGAGGTAAGGCAATAAATGTGCAAGTAGAGATACTGGGGTGCAAAGGAGAAAAATAAAAGAAAAACAATATGGGGATGAGGTAGTTGGAGGGCTAATTACAGATGGGCTATGTACAGGTGCTATGATCTGTAAGCTGCTCTGACAGCTGATGCTTAGTTAGTGAGGGAGATATGAGTCTCCAAATATAAGCCTTCCACAACCATAAGACCCGCTAATGTAATCATTTAATTATTTTATCAAACTAGTTTAACCTGCTTTTTTGCAAAACACATAAAGCAGGGCAGGGTGTCAACAACACTCCTTGACCACAAACAAAAACTATAACCTTGTGAAAATGTTGCTCCTCTCATTTAGATTGCAAGCCATGCTCTAAAGACTTGTCACAGAAGATGTCCTCTCAGAATAGGAAATGCTTTGTGACAGACAGCTATGGATTAACGTGTGTTCCGCAGGTGGCCTGGCTATATGTTCTATGGCAGGGAGATGAGTCGGCGACTTAGCGACCACTGTCCACGATACTAAAGCTAGCTAGCCCCTACTGATTCACACCAGCCTCATGGCAGACCATGTTTCTGTGTGTGGACATGTTTTACAATAGCCCTATGACAATGTCTAATCCTGTCACATTTCCTTTCATTTACACCATGTGAACACATGTGAATGTTCCATAGTCCTGTGTGTGGACATGTTTAACACCTTTCCTCTCATTCATGGTGTTAACATTGTCTATGTTCCACAGTCATGTCAGTCCAGGTTCATAAGGGTGGTCAGGCATTCTACAGGGTTGTGTTACTGCCTGCTTACACATAAACTCACTCACTCTACCAATGAACCAAGGTCATCTGGCTGGATGGCCACACTCCTGACTGTGGTTATGTCTATCGATTGTCAGGGTATTAGCTTTACTAATGTAGACTAGGAGGTGTACAGAATTCATATTAGGAAATGTTCACCCTTCACCTGTTCAGGATCAATGAGTGTTCCTAATATGGATTCAGTACAGCTGAGAATCTTAGTAGTGTGAGAATGAGCAAGTATTTTGGCTTCTCCACTCCCATATGGGTAGTCGTTCTCTGACTGTGTATAATGTAAAGTAATACCTCACGCCGATCACTTCTGACACTAGACGAGACATATAGCTGATCCATTGCCAAAATGATATTCCAGAGCAACAGGTCTAATGCACTACATTAGGTTTGTAGATAGAGGTCGACCGATTTATCGGAATGGCCGATTTAATTAGGGCCAATTTCAAGTTTTCATAACAATCGGAAATCAATATTTTTGGACACCGATTTGGCCTATTTTTTATTTATTTTTTTACACCTTTATTTAATCTTTATTTAACTAGGCAAGTCAGTTAAGAACACATTCTTATTTTCAATGACGGTCTAGGAACGGTGGGTTAACTGCCTCGTTCAGGGGCAGAACGACAGATTTTTACCTTGTCAGCTCGGGAGATTCAATCTTGCAACCTTACAGTTAACTAGTCCAATGCTCTAACCACCTGATTACATTGCACTCCACGAGGATTATGCCTGTTACGCGAATGCAGTAAGCCGAGGTAAGTTGCTAGCTAGCATTAAACTTATCTTATAAAAAACAATCAATCAATCAATCATAACCACTAGTTAACTACACATGGTTGATGATATTACTAGTTTATCTAGCGTGTCCTGTGTTGCATATAATCGATGGGGTGCGTATCGTTGGTCCAATGTGTACCTAACCATAAACATCAATGCGTTTCTTAAAATCAATACACAGAAGTATATATTTTTAAACCTGCATATTTAACTAAAAGAAATCCAGGTTAGCAGGCAATATTAACCAGGTGAAATTGTGTCACTTCTCTTGCGTTCATTGCACGCAGAGTCAGTGTATATGCAACAGTTTGGGCCGCCTAATTTGCCAGAATTTTACGTAATTATGACATAACATTGAAGGTTGTGCAATGTAACAGGAATATTTAGACTTATGGATGCCACCCGTTAGATAAAATACGGAACGGTTCCATATTTCACTCAAAGAATAAACGTTTTGTTTTCGAGATGATAGTTTCCGGATTCGACCATATTAATGACCTAAGTCTATGATTTGATAGAGCAGTCTGACTGAGCGGTGGTAGGCAGCAGCACGCTCGTAAGCATTCATTCAAACAGCACTTTCGTGCGTTTTGTCAGCAGCTCTTTGTTGTACTTCAAGCCTATCAACTCCCGAGATTAGGCTGGTGTAACCGATGTGAAATGGCTAGCTAGTTAGCGGGGTGCGCGCTAATAGCGTTTCAAACGTCACTCGCTCTGAGACTTGGAGTGGTTGTTCCCCTTGCTCTGCATGCTTCGAGGGTGGCTGTTGTCGATGTGTTCCTGGTTTGAGCCCAGGTAGGAGCGAGGAGAGGGACAGAAGCTATACTGTTACACTGGCAATACTAAAGTGCCTATAAGAACATCCAATAGTCAAAGGTTAATGAAATACAAATGGTATAGAGAGAAATAGTCCTATAATTCCTATAATAACTACAACCTAAAACTTCTTACCTGGGAATATTGAAGACTCATGTTAAAAGGAACCACCAGCTTTCATATGTTCTCATGTTCTGAGCAAGGAACTTAAACGTTAGCTTTCTTACATGACACATATTGCACTTTTACTTTCTTCTCCAACACTTTGTTTTTGCATTATTTAAACCAAATTGAACATGTTTCATTATTTATTTGAGGCTAAATTTATTTTATCGATGTATTATATTAAGTTAAAATAAGTGTTCATTCAGTATTGTTGTAATTGTCATTATTACAAATAAATAAATAAATAAAAAAATCGGCCGATTAATTGGTATCGGCGTTTTGGTCCTCCAATAAATCGGTATCGGCATTGAAAAATCATAATCGGTCGACCTCTATTTGTAGATCTACATTATTTTTGTAGATATTTTATGCAGTGGCTGTGTGAGAGGTGAAATCCTCCTACAGCACACATCTGCCACATTAAATGCCATTTTAATCAGTCAGTCAGTCACACTCACCAACCGCCCAGCCTCTCACTGCTAATAACTAAATGTTATGGAGCTCTACTGAACCACCCCAGCCTATTCTGTAGTGTAACCCACAGTTCAGCTGTGGATGCATTTTGAATGAAGGATTTTCTAAATGGACTGCTGGATGTGAATATTCCATGGGTGAGTTGGGTGGCCTGGATCTCTGTTTAGTCTGAACCACAGAAAAACATTAGGCCCAAGCCTGAGCAAATGACTGATCAGGATTACAGTAATACCTGTGTGCCTGGAGCTAAATGCATCTACAGTCTAGTCTATCAATCACTATGAACACCTATTTATAAAGCATTTATCATACTGTAACTGGTTGAAATCGTCTGCAGTACTTGATTCTTTCTCTCACAACAGCATTGTTAATGCCTATCAGGGGAAAGTTCAGATGAAAAAGCAGAATGATTTTCTTTGTTCATTTCCCATCTCAGTTTTTCTACCAGAGGTGCTGCCTCAGATATGAAACAAATTAGTTCATATCATAACAACTTGGGAAAGCATTTCTGTTATATAGATTTATTTTATTGAACCTTTATTTAACTAGGCAAGTAGGTTAAGAACGAGTTCTTATTTACAATGACGGCCTACACCGGCCAAACCGGGACGGCGCTGGGCCAATTTGAACCAGGGTGTCTGTAGTGACGCCTCTAGCACTGAGATGCCGAGCCTTAGACCGCTGCTGCACTCGGGAGCACATGAGAAAGTTATAGCCATTTTATAATCCAGACATGAAAATAAGTTCTCCCAGTCAAGGCTGACATTAAACCAGCCGATTGAACCACTGTCATACCCCCTCCTCCATCTATAAAGATAAATCTCACTCATCTATTTGTGGAGATTGAAGTGTGGGCTAGGCCTTGTGAACGCTGTGTGGTTGGAATGGTGTTTTTTACATTGGATAAAAGTAGAGACTCGGAGCTAGAAATGGTATATACATCAAATCAAATCGTATTTGTCACATGCACTGAATACAACAGGTGTAGACCTTACAGTGAAATGCTTACTTACAAGCCCTTAACCAACAATGCAGTTTTTAGAAAATATCAACAACAACAAAAAGTAAGATATAAGAAAAACTAATTGTTAAAGAGCAGCAATAAATAACAACAGCGGGGCTATATACAGGGGGTACTGGTGTCGAGGTAATTGAGGTAATATATACATGTAGGTAGAGTTATTAAAGTGACTATGCATAGATAGTAACAGAGAGTAGCAGCAGCATAGACGAGGGGGGGGGGGGGGGGCAATGCAAATAGTCTGGGTAGCCATTTGATTAGCTGTTCACGAGTCTTATGGCTTGGGGGTAGAAGCTGTTTAGAAGCCTCTTGGAGCTCCGGTACTGCTTGCTGTGCAGTAGCAGAGAGAACAGTCTATGACTAGGGTGGCTGGAGTCTTTGACAACTTTTTGGGCCTTCCTCTGACAACGCCTGGTATAGAGGTCCTGGATGGCAGGAAGCTTGGCCCCGGTGATGTACTGAGCCGTACGCACTACCCTTTGTAGTGCCTTGCAGTCGGAGGTCGAGCAGTTGCCATACCAGGCAGTGATGCAACCCATCAGGATGCTCTTAATGTTGCAGCTGTAAAACCTTTTAAGGATCTGAGGACCCATGCTAAATCATTTCAGTCTCCTGAGGTGGAATAGGTTTTGTCGTGCCCTCTTTACGACTGTCTTGGTGTGCTTGGAACATATTAGATTCTTGGTGATGTGGACGCCAAGGAACTTGAAGCTCTCAATTTGCTCCACTACAGCCCCATCAATGAGAATGGGGGCGTGCTTTGTCCTCCTTTTCCTGTAGTCCACAATCATGTCCTTTGTCTTGATCACGTTGAGGGAGAGGTTGTTGTCGTTGCACCACACGGTCAAGTCTTTGACCTTCTTACTATAGGCTGTCTCATCGTTGTTGGTGAGCAGGCCTACCACTGTTGTGTCATCAACAAACTTAATGATGATGTTGGAGTCGTGCCTGGCCATGCAGTCATGAGTGAACAGGGAGTACAGGAGGGGACTGAGCACGCACCCCTGAGGGGCCCCCGTGTTGAGGATCAGCGTGGTGGATGTGTTGTTACCTACCCTCACCACCTAGGGGCGGCCCATCAGGAAGTCCAAGATCCAGTTGCAGAGGGAGGTATTTAGTCCCAGGGTCCTTAGCTTAGTGATGAGCGCTGAACTGTAGTCAATGAATAGCATTCTCACATAGGTGTTCCTTTTGTCCAGGTGGGAAAGGGCAGTGTGGAGTGCAATAGGAAGTGCATCATCTGTTGGTGCTGTATGCAAATTGGAGTGGGTTTCTGGGATAATGGTGTTGATGTGAGCCATGACCAGCCTTTCAAAGCATTTCATGGCTACAGACGTGAGTGCTACGGGTTGGTAGTCATTTAGGCAGGTTACCTTAGTGTTCTTGGGCACAGGGACTATGGTGGTCTGCTTGAAACATGTTTGTATTACAGACTCAGACAGGGAGAGGTTGGAAATGTCAGTGAAGACACTTGCCAGCGTATGCCGTCTGGCCCTGCGGCCTTGTGAATGTTGACCTGTTTAAAGGTCTTGCTCACATCGGCTGCGTAGAGCGTGATCACACAGTTATCTGGAACAACTGATGCTCTCATGCATGTTTCAGTGTTACTTGCATCGAAGCGTGCATTGAAGTTATTTAGCTCGTCTGGTAGGCTCGTGTCACTGGGCAGCTCGCAGCTGTGCTTCCCTTTGTAGTCTGTAATAGTTTGCAAGCCCTGCCATATCCGAGGAGCATCAGAGCCGTTGTAGTATGAGTCCATCTTAGTCCTGTATTGATGCTTTGCCTGTTTGATGGTTCGTCGGAGGGCGTAGAGGGATTTATTATAAGCTTTCGGGTTAGAGTCCCGCTCCTTGAATGCAGCAGCTCTACCCTTTAACTCAGTGCGAATGTTGCCTGTAATCCATGGCTTCTGGTTGGGGTATGTACGTACAGTCACTGTGGGGACGATGTCCTCAATGCACTTATTGATAAAGCCAGTGACTGTACGGTGTACTCCTCAATGCCATCGGAAGAATCTCGGAACATATTCCAGTCTGTTCTTGATTCTTTCTCTCACAACAGCATTGTTAATGCCTAATACATATAATACACTACAGTCGAGGAACAATGGGAAAGTAATTCTGCTTTGAAAGTTGATAAACTTGTAACCTCACCTTTGAGAAAATGGAATGTTTTGGTAAACCTACTAGAGAGCTCTTCTTTGTCTACACTCATTCAGCATTGTTCACACACTCTTAAGCCTTAGCCCCACCCAGCTCTTTAAGGATTCACATGTGAGGCCATGTACTTAACAACCAAAGATTTCAAGACTAAACGCTGGTTTATACAACGGGTGTGTTCATAAATTCAATCTGGAGTGATAGAGTGCGGTCAGAGCGTTGTCAGATTGCCCTTTTGTAATTTCAGAGCCTTTCGATCTCGGAGCGTTCAGAGCGCACACTGGACGCTCTGGCTGAGGAGTAGGGTTGATCCAAGTGTTGTGACCTAACAACCACCCAAGCTAACTGGCTAACATTGGCTAGCTACTTCCAGACACAAATGAGAGAACAGCTCACTCTGAACATTTTACTTGTCCTAGCAGAGCTGGTTAGGCTATTTTTAAGTTATCCAGAGTGTTGGTAGCTGCAACTGTGCCGCTGGCAACGTTTACTGACACCGGCCATATTCAACGGGTGTTGAGGGTTCGTAAATTTGTAAATTATTCTGCGCTCTGGTACTCTCAGACGAGAGTGCCCTGAAATCAGAGTAGATAGCCAGAGGGAATTTAACAGCTATGTCTATGTAACAGGGTTGGTTATGTTTCCACTTGCCTCTAAAGAAATGTGTATTTGATGTTCAAGCATTCTTATTGGTTAGTTCAACTCTGATGACAATAAGGGGTGTTGTGATTGGCCCCACTTGCAGATAGGGGGAGATCGCGAACGTCAGGTCTTCCCAGTATGAAAATGTGATGCAAGGGGTAGGTCACGTTCTGAATACTGTTTTCTATTTTCTATTTTACAATGTGTACAAGTTTGCTGTACGTTACTGATTTTATACATGTGTGGGTATATGGTACCTGTTAGGGATTGAGGGGCTTTCTGGGATGTGCTTTGGCATATGATTGCTGTAAATAATTATGTTAGCTAGCATACACCGATGTCATGGTCACATAAGCCACGGCTAACACAGTTGTCTTCATGCTACAGATTTTGTCATCGACAGCCATCAACACTGTTAAGCCCTGCACAACTAACGTGCTGTTTCCCATTTAACAACAGGTATTTACACATGTTATATTTTGTATTGTATTTTTGTATTTTGTTCGCCCAGTATGAAAATGTGATGCAAGGGATTTTGTCATCGACAGCCATCAACACTGTTAAGCCCTGCACAACTAACGTGCTGTTTCCCATTTAACAACAGCAGCAGAAATAAATGATGCTCAACTGGGACCACTGGCCGAAGTGATTTATTATGAGAAAACACAACGCATGGAGAGTACACTATACATCTGTTACACTGGTGCCGTGACTCGTCTTCTTGTCTTCGCCGGACGTCACGTGGAGGGATCGGAGACCCGGCTTCAAGAAGTACTGTGGTTGCTGATACACGCCTAAGGCCTAGGTTTTGCATTCTGCGCAAGTGGAGTTCTCAGGGAGCTCCTGGTAGCATGAGTGAGTGGGGAATATAATATACTGTTTATTAGTTGTATGTGTTGATGTTATGATTATTTAGTGATGTAATTGTGCTGTTACGCTAGTGACCTTCGTAAGCCAATTAACGTGAGGGTGATGCCATTTTCTACCACACGGTGGCGACAACTATTAAGGCGTTTCTTGTTACTTTTCTGTGTTGATTCTTGGTCTTGTTAGACAACTACTACTGAACTTTTATTTTGAGTGCATTATGTTCAAGCTGATTTTATAGAAGTGTTCATATTGATTGTGATAATTTTCATATTTTTTGGGGGGGACTTAATATTTACAACAACAACAAAAAAAAAAACAAAAAAAAAATCTTAAATTTATTTTAAAAATGGAAAGTTTTGGGAGAGGTAGGGGAGTTTTCATGTTTAACCCTTCACTGCCAGTGGGTAGGGGGGCAGCTATTTCTCCAGTTACTTCCACACCTCTGGCCAGGCCAACTACGCAGGCAAGTGTGCACCTTCCACATGATTTAGAGCTACCTCAACTCAGTGCATTCGAGCCAGTTTCACCTAATCCTAGGAAGGAGGATGTGTCTATGGATTTCCTGGCGGATATTGTTAAGCAGATAGGTTACTCCATAGGTGAAAATATTGCCTCTTGTTTGGAATCAAAGGCTATGGGAGATGGGGTGGGACAGAAGGTTGATTATGTTGGTGGTACCAAGGTTGGGGCCAGCTCTAGTCTAAATGTAGTGGTGAAAAATGATGTCAGGGAACCAGTGTGTTTCAGGGGGGATGGTTCAGAGGAATGCACAGTGCATGAGTGGGAGGAGACCATGTTAGTGTACATGCAGAAGAAGGGCTATGGTGGGCAGGAGAGGTCAGATTAAGTTTTGGGTAAGCTGAAAGGGCGGGCACGTGACGTGGTAAGAGTAAGCCTACGCAGTAACCCAGTTGACTTAAGCCAGGGCCCTAGACCGGTTTTTGACATTCTGAAGCATCACTTTAGCGACACAATCAACTCTGACATGGCCCTAGCTGATGTTTATTCTACGTTGCCAATGGAAGGTGAGACTCCGTTTGATTACTGGATCAGACTGAACAGAGCCATAGAGGTGGCAGAGGACTGTTTGAAGAGGCAGAACAAGGAGCTAGACAATCCATCACGTGTTCTGACTGTCATGTTCATCAAGCACTGTCCGAACCCAGAGCTGTCATTGATATTCATGTGCAAACCATTGCATGAGTGGACGGCTGCGGAGGTCCATGGCAGGCTGGAGGAGTACCAGAGGAAGTGTAAGGCTCCAAGTCCCTTGCGGCCGGCCCCACTGGTCACCACACTGACGCAGGAAGTAAGTAGGCCAGTGTCGGCTGTTGCAAACTGTCCGGACCCCTTGCAGCAGCCCACAAATGGCTCATCCGAGGCATTGGATCGAGTGATGGCCATGCTTGAACGGGTCTTGGAGCAGAGGCCTCAGCAACCTGTAGGCGGCTATAATAACCGTTTCCAGAGGAGGCCCAGAAGGGAGAACCCGCCTTTGCAATGCAAAGTGTGTGGGGATGCGAATCACAGCACAATGGATCATTGTTATTCTAACCACCTATGCTTCCTCTGTTATGCAGCTGGGCACACACGTCGGGAATGTCCTCGCACTTCATCGGTAACTCCCGTCGCTCCATCAAACAGCAACACGACACAGCGGCAGGAAAACTAGCTGGCCCGCACTGGGTGGGGGGAAGTGCTGGGCCTTGTGAGGTGCCCCAATTCGATAGTGTTGTAGATTTAGAGTCAATATATTCAAGTGTTTGTG
This sequence comes from Salvelinus namaycush, assembly GCF_016432855.1. Taxonomy (NCBI): domain Eukaryota; kingdom Metazoa; phylum Chordata; class Actinopteri; order Salmoniformes; family Salmonidae; genus Salvelinus; species Salvelinus namaycush. Next base: position 33,182,482 of record NC_052329.1, on the reverse strand, counting down.
ATGAAGTCAAGTCGAACGAAAAAGTCATTATGCAAAATACACAGAGAGTGCTCCACAACGATGAACTCTTCTATACTAGTGTGTTACTGGGGGATGCTATAGAGGTGAGCGCTATGATTGACAGCGGTTCTATGGCATGCACATTGAGCTCTACAGTGGTGCCACGCCTTGAGAAAGCAGGTGTGCTCAAGAGTGGCTCCCTCAGTCCGACTGAAGTGGTGTTGGTTGGCTGCGGGGGGTTGAAGACCAAGCCTGTAGGTGTGTGTGAATTGAATCTGTCTGTGTATGGCAGCAGTGTCTCTGTCCCTGTTCTAGTAGTGGATGGCCAACGTGATGAGCTCATCCTAGGCAGCAACGTGATAAAACACCTCATCAGGGAGCTGAAGACGACCGGTGACTTCTGGGAGAAGATGTCATCATCTGAACACAATGGAGATGACAAACTGTTCCGTCTGCTGGCTAATGTAGAGAGATGGAAAGGGACAGAAGTGCCGGAAAGAGTGGGCACAGTAAGGCTGAAGCGGGCGGTCACATTGGAGCCCATGCAGGAACATTTAGTCTGGGGCCGGTTGTGTACGCCTCAAAATGTATCTGCGGGCAGTGCTGTCGTTATTGAGCCTACGAGGGCACGCTCAAGACCGAAAAACATTCTAGTGGGGAGAACAGTAGCGACATTGTGGAGCGATGGCTGGGTCCCTGTCAAAGTTATCAATCCCTCACCAAAGCCAGTAACAGTGAGACGCAATGCCAAGATAGCGGATGTTTTTCCTTGCATGGCATTAGAGGACTTTGACACTGACTACATAGATGGGCCCACTGTTGAACCGGTCCCCCTGGTGCAGCAGGTACACAAAATGGATGCCAATCAAGACTTTGACAATGGTAGTGGAGATAGCTTGACTGTTGACAGTGCCGTAAAACCGCACAGAGTGACAAGTGAGGTGTTGCACGAGTTAGGTCTAGGTGACATTGACATTGAGTCCACTCAGTTGTCGCAACAGTGTAAGGCCCGGCTAGTTCAGCTAATAGCCCGCTACGAGTGTATCTTCTCCCGGAACAAACTAGATTGCGGGAAGGCTACTGGATATGTCCATCGCATCAGACTCAGTGACACTAAGCCTTTTAGGCTACCTTACCGTAGGCTCTCCCCTAACCATTATGACAAGCTCAGGCAGGCCTTGGATGAGATGGAAGAGCGAGAGATAATCAGGAAATCCAGCAGTGAGTATGCCTCCCCGCTCGTGCTGGTCTGGAAGAAGTCTGGCGATCTGAGACTGTGTACAGACTTCCGATGGCTCAATGCTCGCACCGTAAAGGATGCTCACCCTCTACCTCACCAAGCTGATGCTCTGGCGGCCCTGGGTGGCAATGCCTTCTTCTCTACAATGGATTTGACCTCAGGCTACTACAATGTGGAGGTGCATGAAGACGACAAGAAGTTTACAGCCTTCACTTCTCCTTTTGGGTTATATGAATATAACCGTCTTCCACAAGGACTGTGCAACAGCCCAGCTACATTCATGGGGATGATGTTGAGCATTTTTGGGGATCAAAATTTTTCTAGCCTTCTATGCTACCTGGACGATGTGCTGGTTTTTGCCCCGACTGAAGAACTTGGATTGCAACGCTTGGAGTCAGTTTTTGAGCGTCTCAAGGCCCATAATCTGAAATTGGCTCCAAAGAAATGCCATTTCATGAAGAGGTCAGTGCGGTTCTTGGGGCATGTCATCAGTGAAGGAGGTGTGGCCACAGACCCGGAAAAAGTGAAGGCTATTGCAGGGATGACAGAGAAGGATTTCATGGAGGATAACACGGACGTGCCCTCCCAGGGGAAGATTCGGTCCTTTCTCGGAATGATAGTCTATTACCAGCAGTTCATTGAGGGGTGCTCCACCATCGCTAAGCCGCTGCATGGGCTGACAACTGGGACGAAGGCACCACGCCATGGGAAAGGAAAGAGGAAAAGAAGAATAAATAGGAAACTCACAGCAGCAGACTGGACTGGTGAGTGCAAACAGGCCTTTAGTCAGTTGAAACAAGCTCTCCTCGATCAGGTCATGCTAGCCCACCCTGATTTTAGTAGACCTTTCTTGCTGTCTGTAGACGCATCTAGTAATGGATTAGGTGCTGTCCTCTCCCAAGTGCCAGAGGATGGGTCTGCAGCCAGGCCCGTAGCATTCGCTAGCAAATCTCTTACTTATGCACAGTCAAAGTATCCTGCCCATAGGTTAGAGTTTTTTGCTTTACGCTGGGCAGTCTGTGAGAAGTTTAGTCATTGGCTAAGGGGCAAGCCTTTTACTGTATGGACAGACAACAACCCATTAACATACATCCTGTCCAAGCCCAAATTGGACGCCTGTGAACAGAGATGGGTTGCTAAACTCGCTCCATTCGAGTTTGACATAAAGTACATCCCCGGTCCCAAAAATGTCATTGCTGATGCACTCAGTAGACAGCCATTTGTGCAGCCGAGCGCTCTCCACCGCATCACAAGGGTTCCATACAAGGCCTTGCTGGAAGAAGCTGCGGGAGTACATGCTGAGAAGGTGCAAGATGTGTTCCGCTGGTCGAACCACCCATTCGACCTCGAAAGCTGCTCACCGTCAATTGAGGCAGATGCCTGTGAAATTGTCATGGACTGCCAAACTACCTCCTATCCTTCTCCTGGTTCTCTGTCAAAGGAAGCGGTGTCAGCAATCCTGAGGTCGCAAGAGGAGGCTGGTCTACAGAACTGTGCGCTGCTACTGCCTCAGCTCACTCAGTCACTGGTGCCATCTGAGATGTCAGATGTGAGAGTGCTGTCCCGTGACGACCTGATATCAAAGCAGCGCCAGGATGATGCACTCGCCAGAGTTGTCTTCTACGTGGACAGGGGCCGTAGACCTTCTAGGAGGGAACGTGGCCATGAACCAATCGAGGCTCTGCGGATTCTGAAGACCTGGGAGAAGCTCACTCTGAAAATGGGTGTACTATATCGCGTTACCAAAAGTTTGCTGTCAAAGAGGAAGACGTACCAGTATGTAGTACCCACCTCAATGAGGGCGACAGTTTTGAAGGGTGTCCACGATGAAGCCGGTCATCAGGGGCAACAGCGGACGTTGTACTTGACGAGACAGAGGTTCTTCTGGCATGGTCTGGAGTCGGATGTGAGAGAGTATGTCAAGACCTGCAAGAGGTGTGTGTTCAGTAAGGCCCCCGAGCCAGAGGCCAGAGCTCCACTGGAGAACATCATCACAACTGAGCCCCTCGAGTTGGTGTGTGTGGACTTCTGGTCTGCTGAAGACTCCAACAACAAGTCCTTGGATGTTCTGGTCGTCACTGATCATTTTACTAAGATGGCCCATGCCTTCTTGTGTCCGAACCAATCAGCTAAAGCAGTGGCCCTTCAGCTGTGGAACAACATCTTCTGTGTGTATGGTTTTCCTCGTCGTATCCATTCCGACCAAGGGGCCAACTTTGAAAGTAAATTGATTGCTGAGTTGTTGAGTGCTGCAGGAGTCCAGAAGTCGCACACAACTCCCTACCATCCGATGGGGAACGGGGGAGTCGAAAGGTTCAATAGAACGCTGGGAAACATGATCAGGGCTTTACCTACGAGAGCGAAGCACAGGTGGCCCCAGAAGCTGAAGTCGTTGACCTTCGCCTACAACTGTACAGTCCATGAAACCACGGGCCACGCCCCTTTCCAGTTGATGTTTGGGAGAACCCCACGTCTGCCTGTCGACATGATGTTTGGTACGGTGCTACAAGACTCAAATGTTGTAGACTATGATGAGTACGTCAAGTCCCTGACGAGAGACCTGAGGGAGGCCATGGAGACTGTACAGTTGTCGGCAACCAAACAGCTGAAGAGGCATGCGGGCCTCTACAACAGGAAGATCAGAGGAGCTCCAGTGGAGGTCGGTGATCGGGTGCTGCTGGCGAATAAGGGTGAACGTGGAAAGAGGAAGCTGGCGGATCGCTGGGAGAACAACCTCTATATTGTTACGGAGAAGAATAGTGACATCCACATCTTCAAGATACAGAACATGTCGACTGGCCAGGAGAAAACGGTCCACCGTAATCTGATAATGCCTGTAAACTTCTTGCCTCTCCCTGACACTGCCTTAGAGACACCTAATACGGGAGACCGTGAGGATCCGAGTGAGGAGATGGAGGACTCATCCATGAATGATATACCAGAAATGGACATCGGTGAGAGGACTAGTGTGTGGGTATCAGAACAGACCTCGGAGGAAACACAGTCGGAGCCCTCTGAAAAAGAGACCCCAGATGTGCTGGAAGATGGGCCACTGGCGAGGGACCCTCAGAACTCACCACATTCTGAGGGTGCCACTGGTGGCACAAGCATGTCAGCGCTAACCTTTGGAGAAGAAATGTCCGAACCCTCTGAGGAAGAAAGACATTCTGAAGATGCCACTGGTGGCACAAGTTCCAGCAACAGTCACAGAACCCTTGACCTTGACTACCCATCGACTGTGGACAGTGACCCACCAATGGTGGTTGTAGTTGAACAGGTTAAACGTAATGATAACTCTGTTAGGACTGTCAGGTCAGGGGCTGGTCGAGTTAGGAAACGCCCAGTGAGACTCATTGAGACTATGCAGACACAGAGGGTTTTTCATACAGAATTCATTAGAGTACCTGTGTGGGTGTAGGATTAGAATCCAAGTCTGTAGCCACAATTTTTTTTTTTACTTTTAACGTTCAAGAGACCCTATAGAGGTAATGGGTCAGGGGTCATGTAGGCCAAGGTTTTTCTGTCTGAGGTTCTTATTGTCACTGAGTGTACTGAACATGTAACAGGCATGTTTTCCTACGGGGTCTTTGAATTCCCCTAATTCTCTTTAGAGAATAGTCTTTGCACTGGAATATTTGGTGACATATGTATTGCAAGGTATTGCATACCTCATTTAGTTTCTTTGTAGTATGCAAGTGTAATTCAGCAGGGGAGAATGTAACAGGGTTGGTTATGTTTCCACTTGCCTCTAAAGAATGTGTATTTGATGTTCAAGCATTCTTATTGGTTAGTTCAACTCTGATGACAATAAGGGGTGTTGTGATTGGCCCCACTTGCAGATAGGGGGAGATCGCGAACGTCAGGTCTTCCCAGTATGAAAATGTGATGCAAGGGGTAGGTCACGTTCTGAATACTGTTTTCTATTTTCTATTTTACAATGTGTACAAGTTTGCTGTACGTTACTGATTTTATACATGTGTGGGTATATGGTACCTGTTAGGGATTGAGGGGCTTTCTGGGATGTGCTTTGGCATATGATTGCTGTAAATAATTATGTTAGCTAGCATACACCGATGTCATGGTCACATAAGCCACGGCTAACACAGTTGTCTTCATGCTACAGATTTTGTCATCGACAGCCATCAACACTGTTAAGCCCTGCACAACTAACGTGCTGTTTCCCATTTAACAACAGCAGCAGAAATAAATGATGCTCAACTGGGACCACTGGCCGAAGTGATTTATTATGAGAAAACACAACGCATGGAGAGTACACTATACATCTGTTACATCTATCGACAGTTGTCGCAGTGACATCATAAACATTCTATTGAAATGGTTATTTTCATAGTGGAGTCTTTTGTTTAAACATGTAGCTAGCTAGCTAAACAATAAACCATAAATTAGGCTATAATTAGGAATGCAAATGGCTCTGATGAATAATATTACGACACAGATCATACAAGTAACGTTAGCTAGCTAGCTAGCAGTACACTGTAACTTGAAATGAAAATGACTTTCTGACAAAATTAGAAACATTTCATATCTGAAAATGTAGCTAGCTAGACTATCTTACCCGTATACATGGACGTTTCTCCCTCTGTGTCACGGATGCCATGGTTGCCCTTAGTTTGAAGATGTAATCCGGAGACAGGTGTTTTATACAGCAGTCTTCTGTGTTCTCTTTTCGACTCCCTCTGCATATTTGCAATCAAACGGCAGAATTTTCTCCATCTCTCCTTAGGTATCGTACTCTAATTCCACTGATTTCAAACCTCAGTCCTCCAAAATGTGGAGAGCAACACTTTTGCAGTTCTACTACAGTACGTGATCTATAAAAGAAAAATCTGTGTTAGACAGGATTACCTACACCTACTGACCAGCTCATATTATAAGCCCGCTACATGGGAGACCAATCCGAACACATCTCTGGACATGTCCGGTCCACCCAATCATGGCTCGCAGGAAAGTTGCTGGCTTTTTCCGTGGCTAAACCAATTAGCCTCGTAATTTAACACTTTTATTCGTATTTACAGATGGCATACACGTTTGTTATTAATAACCTCTTAAGGATCGTACCCTTTTTTTCAATTTTCGCCTAAAATGGCATAACCAAATCTAACTGCCTGTAGCTCAGGACCTGAAGCAAGGATATGCATGTTCTTGATACCATTTGAAAGGAAACACTTTGAAGTTTGTGGAAATGTGAAATTATTGTAAGAGAATATAACACATTAGATCTGGTAAAAGATAATACAAACAAAAAAACTTGAGTTTATAAAAAAATATAACATATTTGAAATGCAAGATAAAGGCCATACTTTCAGATAGGAGTCTAGTTGTAATTTAGATTTGCCACCAGATGGCAGCAGTTTGTGTGCAACGTTTCAGACTGATCCATTGAATAATTACATTACTGCACAATATGTTGTATCAAGTCTGCCAGGAGTTTGCCCAAATGTGCTGAATTGGTCAGTTGATAAATTTTCAAGTACATAACTATAGAGAACATACACAAATCCTATGGTAATAACACATTTAAGTTTATACACTCCCAGGAATGTCATACATGATGGATCATTAGCCTATACACTAACTTTCACACATCTAGATGGCCGGTTGGGGTGTGTGTGGAGCCAGAGACAGCAGTGGGGTCAAACTGTAGACCCCAGTTCCTACATTTGAACATAAAAATTGATTTTATCAAACAAAACTATGCTACATTTTATCTCTGGGACCCTCAGGAAGACGAATCAGAGCAAGATTACTGAATGTAAGTACATTATTTACCTTCAGAGATGAATGTATCAAACCAGTTGCCGTGATAAGTGTTTTGTTGTTGTGCACTCTACTGAAACAATAGCACAGTATTTTTTCACTGTAATAGCTACTGTTAATTGGACACTGCAGTTAGATTAACAGGAATTTAAGCTTTCTGCCCATGTCTATGTCCCGGGAAGTTGGCTGTTGTATACAACGCCATTCTAGTCACATTAGCGCATGTTAGCAACAACCTCCTGTGAAGTAGTGATGCACAACATACGACTAGTTTCCTGAAACGAGTCACATATAAATACAAGCTTAGGTCACTCCAATGTTATCGTCTATAAAATAAAAGCCTCAGGTTAAAAAGTGAAACCACATTTATAGGCTTTAGGTGAAAATACAAATGTCTATGTATTGCTGTGATAAAACTACATGTTAGGGGTAAATGAATCAATCACTCTTTCGTAATGGCAGCCGGTTTGTTTTCAACTATTTTAGAGTTTTGAAAAGCTGTAGTGTAACCTTCCTGGGACTTTGCTTGTTGGCTGAGTTTAAGAGCAACACATTCCAGAGTGAAGTTTCCACCACAAACAGTCTGAGGGGAGATGTTCCCACAAGGCCTAGTACAGAGGGCTGTTTGAGAATAGCCAAGAGGCAACATGACTGCAGGCTGGTGTCAGGTTCAGAAAGCACAGCTCTGTGTCATCACTCCATTTCTCTTATAAGGTCACCTAGGAACTCCACTGCATCTTACTAACAGACTAAAACAATGCCTGGTGGGAGATTGATGGTTATTGTCAGCTGCATGGGAAAGAAAAGTAGGTATTTGCTTTAGAGTTCAATCCGTTTATGTAATTTGCATTGTCGGCATCATTTAATGTCACCACATGTAATTAGCCCTCTCTTAAAGTAATGTCCATAATTTGTCAGTTGAATTGGTATCCATGTGCACTGACATGATTAACCCACATTTGCATATTGGCAGAACTTGTTGTCCATACCGCGCACCATGCGTATGCTCCAGGTGTTTCTTGAGTCCAAAGTCATTTGCTCGGTTCTTACTTTCTGCTCAACGTCCATAACGTCTCCAACATTTATTATGTAGATTTCAGTTTAGTCCCCATATGCCGCGCCCATGCTTCCTCTGCCCGTAATATGTTGAAACATTTGAATCCTAAGGAATTTGACCTTCAACAGATTGTGATGCATAATGCATGGCTGAACAACAGAGAAGACATTTAAACAGCTCCAGGTAGACATAAACTGAGAGACCCTGAGTCACACACTCACAAAACAACTGCATTTTTAAGCCAAAAGGCCCCAGTATTTTTACTCACTGTTCAATGACCTTTACGAGAGCGACTCCAGGCCGAATTGAGTAATACGTGCAATATGTATCTCTTGATATGTGTGATATTTTGAGGAACACATCATAACCAAATTATAAGAGGAAACCATTATATTTTTGACCAAAAAAAACAGCATAAGTCAAACACCAAATTGTGCTTTAGTCCCCATCCTTTGTTTTCATGATGGTTACTCTCCCAACTTAGAGTGCAGTACTTTGCCTTAAATGGATGGATTACAAGGGTTTTGGTACCATGGTGAACTGTTAATGCTTTTCAGGACGTTTTAATGATATGAACCAACTTTTGAGATCTGTATTTTATTCTCATTTTAAATCATTTATATACATCAAATATATTTTGAGAACAATTTCCAGTGTCAATAATTCATTCTATTCTGTATTTTTATTTGCTGAAAGGGACGTTGATTACTTTATTAAAATAAGAGCAAATCATTTTAACTTTTCAATTAAGATTTTAATCTAAAATAAGAAACAGTAAAATAATGAACATTTAAGTATTTAAATATTGCACAGATATGATCGTGTCAAATGTAGGCTGCTAAATGGTCTAAATTACACATAGAAAATATAAATAAAATGTATTAAAGATATTGATTTGTTTTACTCCCCTTGCATGGAAGCAGATTCCTGTCAAAACAAATAAAATAATTGAAATAGAATGACTTACTGAAATGCATATTGAAGGGAAATATAAATGCATGAGTGGTGGATCAGGGTCCACCGGTATTGTAAGCCTAAACAGGAACTGTGATGCATCCGAGGCCTAACTTTATTAGAACACACATTTCCATGACCAGAGGAAAATGTTACTGTGAAAATTAGTTATCCAAGTAAGCCCTTTCAGCATGCCCATGCTGTTTTAAGATGATTGCACAGGAACAAATATACTATTTTCTTAGTAGATTCACATTAGTATTCTTCCACAAACAATTCTGCAAAGATTTGACGCCTGTGTTTTCAGCCTTTAGTATCTCTGAGGCATATACCTTTTACTGTATTTGTTGGTCTGACGATGTAACCTGACGATGTTAACTAATGGAGTCCATTTAGGAAGCAAGTCCTAAAATGGACACCTTATGGTAATTCCATTAATACTTGCAAGGTCAGCACAGAGCTGAAACCTATACAAATTACTGTAAATGTGAGGAAAAGGTCTTTATTGACTCATAAAAGGCTACTCTTTACTGCTCCTTCAGAGTTCATTGCCGTTTTCAAAAACCATTCACTTATCCATTTGTATAGTAAGAGCTTTTAGATGTAATTAGGCATCGCTAGTGAAACGCAACCCTAAAAAACAGACAGATCAATTCTAGACATATGTTATAGCTGCTGTTCTGTAAATGGCAGCAGTCACTTAATGCATAGTTATGTAAACATTTATAAATACATGCATAAATGATCAATAGACATGTCGTGTTTTTTCAGGAAGCCCTGACATCTGTAGCACACAGGACTAATGGGATGCGTGGCAGGTACAGCATCGTGGGGGATAAACACCCATTAAAGGATGTGGGTAATAATTAGCGTTGTGGAGGCCGGCCTGACTAAAAGCGGGGAACTCTGCCTAAATGATGATTTGTTGTGGAAAAAGTCTAATTTGCGTCAGTATTTAGATGTGCTGCAGTTGGCTGCCTGCGCCTACGAGCTGCTTTTAAAGGCGCATAATGACTCTGTTAGGAGAGATGATGAGGGGGGCTGCAGCGGTGCAGTATGGGGCCTGGTCGGCCCACACAAGCCAGGCTCCTTCTGATGGGCACTGATCTTGAAGAGGTGAGGAGTGAGGACAACCATTGCTACTCCCCTACATTGATGACACACATGGGCACACACACACACACACAGTTTGTAGTAGTAGGCTCATTTACATGTTAGTTATTTTTTTCTCTGTCTGTGATAGATATTTCAGAGAATGTCACTCTCGTGATTCACATCAACGGCACCCAACAGCCTCCTCTCTGGTTTCTTTGATCTGTCAGGATCTCGTAGTAAATCTGGAAAGGTTGCTTGTCTGGTAATTTTGGTGACACTCTGTAAATTACATCTGAAGATTAAATCTCTTGCTTGTTGTTGTCAAAGGCGTTTGGACCAGCGTGTGTTACAGAATTCTAATTTCTAACAATATCGTATGCCTACCTGGAGCCATAGATACCCCTTTGAATCCTTGTATACCACCTAAATATAACAACACATGTTTTCATAGCAACGACTGTCGCCCCCGGACATATTTTACTCAGCACATGGGTAGATTCATTGTTCAGCCCAGTCCTTTGTTCGTGGCCTGTGCAGCAAGCAGCTAATGCAGTAAACCTGATAACTCACCCATTGATTCCTATCTCATCAGTTGGTGATGGAGGCTGATGTAATTGTGTGGAGTCCCTCTTTAACTGCATTTACTTTTGAAGTGCAGTAAGCAGTGTTTAAGGCAGTGATAGATTACATTTTCGCAGTTTCATGCGGTTTTCAGATGTTGTGTTGTTCCCTCTCTCTCTCAGTTTCCTCTGTAGAGAATATAATAGAGGATGTGAGTAAGCTTCACATTTCAAATCATCCTAATGGCTCATAATGGCTGATAGAGCTGTGGCCTGGCGTTTTTAAAGCTAAACAAAGAGACAGGCTTATACTAGCAGTGGTGGGCCGTCAGGGCCAGCAAGGCCTTCTCTGCTGGCCTAAACATCATCATAATAAAAAAATAAAAATTAAAATATATTTTCCCACAAATATGTATTAAATTATTCCCCAGAGTAAGTTATACTCTTCATTTCATAGCTTTCCTCTTGGTTGCACTGCTTCCAGCCCCAGGTTGAGATTTGGAGGGCTGGTCTTTATGTTAGATCTTTTATCCAATCATATTCAGCCATCATGTGTTGCCAGGGGTCTAAAATCTGCCCTCAGGCCTTCAGAATCAACAGTGCGGGCGCTTGTAGCTTATAGTGAATGGAAATGAAAATTTAGTGTCAACCAATCAGCTTTAGAGTTGGCTATTGTACGCCTGCTGACTGGCTCCAGTGTTACACAGGAGCCAGCTAGCAGGCGTAGTGCGTGCACGTCTTTTGATTGGATTACCAATATTGAGAGGCAGGTCCTATGGGCAGGTCTATGCAGATCTAGGAAACTGAATTTGATAAACAAATTAATTTGCGTACTACTAAGCTGTTTTTTCAACCCACAATGGCGGAAGGAGGAGAAGATATCGATTTGGTCGAGGATATAATTATAACGCCATTCTCAAGACGAACTTTTCAAGAAAAGTTAGACATTGTAAGGAGAGGTTGCCCGACGCCGACCAACAGCGCTATCAATGGCTCACAGGCTCCGAGAAGCACTGCAAACTGTACTGCTGAGAATGCCTATTATTTGCAAGTGATCGGTTTGGTGTTTGGAGCCACACTGGCTTTGCAAACTTGAGTTGTCTAACCAAGGCAGCAACGAGACACCAAAGTACGGCTGGGCACTTACAAGCAATGGTGCTTTTGAAAACTTTTGGGGACACCGGAGTGGATCTACAGCTCAACGAACAAACGCGCAGGGCAACGGAGCTGCACAATGAAAAGGTGAAGGGAAATATTGAAAAGACTCATTGATTGTGTCATGTTTTTGGGTAAACACTGTTTACCCAAAAATGTCAATTTGTCAATTTCAAGGTGACGCAACCCCTGGTTATACTGCGTTTCTGTCTAAATGTATAGTGTCTAGAGCCATGGCATCATAATTATGGTAATAAGAGGTGGATTAATTCGGGTGGGACTGTGTAGTACCTCACTGAAGGCCCAGGCCCCAGGCCCACGGCACGCCACTGTATACTAGGCTCATTGAATAGTGCTGGTGTGACAATAGGTATGGGTGGCCTCATAGCTACAGTGCTGACACATGCCTGGTATTATTAAAGCCAAGGCGAGTGCTGGAATATTTTGCTTACGGAGTCTGGTGCCCATAAGTCATTTGGTGAATTTGTTGTTAGAATAACTTGTCTGTATACTTGAAGTATAATATTTGATGGTCCATTGTCATTTTCAGATCACATTTCTGCTTTTGAACTATGTATAACTGTCAAAGATTAACATAATCTCAATACCGAGATTTGCCTTGGCTTGAATTGCATAAACATTTAAAAATGAAACTGGAAAAGAGAAAAAAGTTCATTTTTGCAGAGTCTCGATAGGATAGGGTATTATCTTGAAATATCCTTGTATTTTCCCCACTGTCATTGGAGCCTGGGGGAGCTGGTGACAATGAGGAAGAAGGCCTGCATGTCAGGCCTACATTTACCTATACTATAGTGAAAATCTGCCACTTACCTAGGTTTTGTATATGATCCAACATGTTGGGGAGGAGTAGACTTGCACTCAAGCTGCTTCACACAGAACACACACACTCATCCCCATCCCTACTCCACACACACACATCTGCCCCCTCCCTCTCCTCCTCTTGTTTCTGCTATCTAGAATAATTGGGGAACACTTGTGAATGGGAAAGCAGATAAACATTGTTGTTCAATGCTGGCTAATTACTAGTGTGACCTCAAGGCAGAACCCTGGGTTGCATTCCACTCTCATTCCTTCTCAAATTGGCATTGTAGGCCTATTGTCTGAATATTGCTTTTCTTTAGGAGAAAATACAGTCAAAATTAGAATATGTGTTAGCCTCCATTGCAGAGCATATTGTTGTTAGCCAGGGGAAAGGTTCTGCTCCTTCGTCGATGGATAATACAGTGAAACTTTCCATTTCTGGGTCTGTACTGTGTCTTGTTACGCTACAGCTATCCATTTGTACAGTAATTGACTCGCTCTCAGTCACTCACTCACCGTTCGTAAGTCCTCATGCTTGTGTGCACGCACATAGACAGGCGTCAAGTTTTTGATAGGTTGATCACACTCTCTTACCCCAGCAGGACTGATGTGCCCATGGGGTTCTACTTGTTTCTACTGAAGTTACAGTATGTAATGCTATGAACTATGTAAGTTCAATGAGAATTGGTTCAATAGTGTTCAGTATAGGGCTCGCATCACAACATGCCATAACTAATTCCAGTATATGTATTCAAAACATTAAAACAAATTTCTCATTGCATTTAACAACTGATATTTCTAACGGTTCCTCAACTGCCTCCGGAGGTGGTCATCCGCAGCCAATCACGATCAGACACTTGAACAGACTGACCTTCATCCGATCACAGGAAGCGATTTGATATTTGTCATTTTACTGGTGTAGACGGGGTCAGATGGTTTCCCTTTCTATTCAGTCCTGTATTGCGGTGATACAGACCTGTGAGCTTCTGTACAAAAGGCTTCATCAGTAGCTGCTGGCCCAGTGCTCCTCGCATTGACAGGGGAAGTCAGTAACGTCAGAGGAGTCAAGCAAACTCTGAAGTTAACATGATTACTGGTGACATGGTTAGTAAGGCTGAAGTGTTTTCGGCCTCTTTTCTCCTGTAAGTGCATCTCCAGTGCTTCTTCCTGGAAGGCCTCGTCCAGTTTGTATAGGTTTTGAAATGATATCTTTGACTTGGTGTGTTCAGGAATTAACAGAGTTATCATCGATTCACATGTGAGGTTTTTATGTCATTGACACAATATTTTTGTATTGAATTGTACATACTGTAGGTGTCACAAATATACTGTAGGTGTCACTTTAATAGAGACATTCATCAGTTGTGGCTTCATGGGCTTCAATTTCGCATACATATTAGCCTGCTATTTCATTTACAGGAGCTATATTTTTACTACTGTTATGAAAAGTGAAAATAAGTCGCCATGTAATTACTCCAGAAATTGGCCATGCCAAATGTGATACCAGAGCAGACATTTTCCCTAAAAAGCTGTCAAACAAAGATTTTGCTAGCTTCTATGGCACCTTTCAGTGCTATAGTGCAGGCTTCCTAATTTATTTTGGCAGGGAACTCCGTCGTTTGGTTCGTTCCACTTATCAACCTACAATGTGTGAAATCTTTATCTGAATCTTTGTGTGTGTTTTGTTTTAGAAGTGTTGAACACTTTTCAAAATATAGGAAAGATGTGATGACTGGATGCTTGGAAAAAGCTTTCACACACGTGTGTGGAGAGGATTACAGCCGTGGCGGTCAATGCCATTTAAGATGAGGGAGGATGATATTTTTTTGTTGTTGAGCGTGCCCTTGTTTCTATTACATTATTGTCATTCATATTCCATTCATATACCCATCATGAGGGGGCTACAAGCTAGCCTATGAATGAACGTTTACAATGTAGGTGCACACCGGTCGAGAGAGAAATTTGAGGTGACAGACAGTGACACATTCAGTACTGCCTTGCACACTCTTGCCTGCATCTAGCTGATATAGGGTGTAATCATTAGTCCAACAGTTGCAAACTAGAGTTTCTATAGGACAAATTCAGGTATGTTTATTCCCTTTTCGTTCCGTTTGCTTTCTTTTAAAAAACGTCTTTCAACAGAGTCAGTGGAATGAATAGACACCTGATCACACGCAAACACAGTTCACTTTCATAGCAGCCATGTACAAACAGCATGATCACTTTGCTAGTTGTAATTCATTTTCGCATCAACACACTCTCTTCCTCGCTCACCTTTTCCCTTCGCTTGTGGACTTCAGTGCACAACACATCAGCTGTCTGTGACCAGGGTAAAAACCTTTCCAAGCCAAACCTTCATATCATAATCACAAACCGCTACACACAGCCTACATTGTTGTCAACATATTATCTAACGTCATAGTCAACACTTGGAAGAGTTCCAGTGTTGGATAGCCATAGCCAGCTAGCTAACATACCATCGCTCTCTGTTTTAGCCAGGTGTTTCAGTTGGCTTAACTAGCTAGCTAAGTAAGTGAACGTTTTACCAAATATAGCTAGCTCTCTCTCTCCCTCTCTCTCTTGCTTCTCCTTCATTTTTAATGAAATGTATTTGTTCAAAACTGTTCAACTATTGTCTTTCTATTCGTGTCAACTACTCACCACAATTTAGCTAGATGTAGCTTATGCTTTCAGTACTAGATTTATTCTCTGATCCTTTGATTGGGTTGGACAAAATGTCAGCTCACGATGCAAGAGTTCTGATAGGTTGGAGAACATCCTCGGGAAGTTGTCATAATTACTGTGTAAGTCTATGGAAGGGGATGAGAACCATGAGCCTCCTAGGTTTTGTATTGAAGTCAATGTACCCAGAGGATGATGGAAACTAGCTGTCCTCTGGCTCCACAATGGAGCCAAAGGACAGCTAGACCTTATTTGCAAAACAGTGTGTTTTGATCATTTCTTTTGTGACAATAATATATTTAGTTTCGTTTTATAAAAAATATAGCTGTTTTAATGTTTCACTATTTTTTTGTTAATGAAATTCACTGAGGAGGATGGTCCTCCCCTTCCTCTCCAGTGATGTATAGCTTTGTCTTTTCCCTCTGCAACAGCCATGTGTTGCGCTTCCTTATACAGTGTATATTAGGGATGACCTCAACATGTTATAATTCGATTAGTTTTACTCTGATTCAAATCCCTTTTTGCTGACTCATGTCTTCACATAATATTTTCGCATGGAGAACATCTCTATCAACATTCCAGAGAGTGCCAAGGAAGCGCAAAACATGTCTGTTGCAGAGGGAAAAGACAAAGCCATACTGTAAGAACTAGTTTTGATCAGTCAAAATGTAGATTTTTTGAAATCATATCATGCTAAGTTGTTGGCTCACCATTTTAAGAAGAGAGATCAAAGAGAGAACAAAGAGAGAACAAGCCATTGTCCGACTAGCGCTAGCTAATGTTAGCAATCATGGCTACTTGGCAACGAAAAATATATTTTGGAGCAGAATAGTTTAATATTTGTTTTGAAATGACGAATCTGATTCCAATCTTACAATGTTGATTGGGGGACAGCGTACGATGTTACTCACTCTGACATATGCCTGTTTACTCTTGGTACATCCAGCATGCATACAGATGTTTTTAAAGGTGCCTAACCATAATTACTTTTCTCATTACACTTTATTAAGCAGTGGGTATACTTTCCCAGCATTTTAACCTACCTGCAGCTGTTTGTCGCTGAGTGTTAATATTTCATATGACAAAATTTGATCCACCGTTTTTAATTAGCTTCCAATAGTCTTTTGCAGAGGATATAATGATCTGGTTATTAATTAGTTCGCTATATGTTTATTTATAATTGATTAAATTAGCTGCTAATGAATGACTGGGCATACAACAAATTAAAATAATAATAATTTTTCATATCTCTGAATTACTCTCCATTCATTGTACCAGGTGAAATACAAGAGCCTTTTATGAATAATAATTTGGGTACACAACTTATTTTTTCTTTTTGGCAGCTGTTACAGCAGCTTTTGTTTCCGAGGCCACTGAGACGGTACAGCAGGATGTCAATCTCTAGTGACACTCTGAAGGTGACCATATTCCAGAAAAGTGCCAAATCTCCACATGACCAAAAACAAACTCTTTAGCTGAATTTGTATTCTGTCAGTGTGAGTTTAAACCATTATACAGTATGTTGAAATGAAATGAACAATCGGAAATGCATATTATGAAGAAATCCTGGCAGGAAACAAAATGTACTGTTTATAAAGCACAGTACGCATTCCTGATTGTCCATGTCATTTCAACACTGAAGAAATCTTGGCAGGAAAATACATACTGTTATTAAAATAGCAGTGTGGGTTTGAACTGTTTTCATTGTAAAGTTTATCTGCTGTCACGTTCGTCATAAGGAGTAGACCAAGATGCAGCGTGGTATGTTTCCATCCTTTATTTTGGAATAGAAAACTTCAAAGCACAAAACAACAAAACTAACAAACAAAATGTGAAGCTATAATAATGCTCACACGCAACTATACATAGACAAGATCCCACAAAGCACAATGGGGAAATGGCTACCTAAATATGATCCCCAATCAGAGACAACGATAAATAGCTGCCTCTGATTGTGAACCACACCAGGACAACATAGACATACAATTCCCCTAGATAACCCACCCTTAAATCACAACCCGACCTAACCAACATAGAGAATAAACAGCTCTCTATGGTCAGGGCGTGACAGTACCCCCCACCCCCCCCAAAGGTCCGGACTCCGACCGCAAAACCTGACTCAATAGGAGAGGGTCCGGGTGGGCATCTACCGTCGGGGGCGGCTCCGGTGCAGGGCGAAGTACCCACTCCGCTCGTGGACACGTCATCGGAGGAACCAGAACGTGGCTCGTCGCCGGAAGAACCGGACCGTGGGTCGTCGCCAGAGGAACCGGACCGTGGGTCGTCGCCGGAGGAACCGGACCGTAGATCGTCGCCGGAGGAACCGGACCGTAGATCGTCGCCGGAGGCTCTGGACTGAGTACCCTCGCCGGAGGCTCCGGACTGGGAACCCCCGCCGGAGGCTCCAGACCGCATACTGTCGCAGGAGGCTCCGGACCGCATACTGTCGCAGGAGGCTCCGGACCGCATACTGTCGCAGGAGGCTCCGGACCGCATACCGTCGCAGGAGGCTCCGGACCGCATACCGTCGCAGGAGGCTCCGGACCGCATACCGTCGCAGGAGGCTCCGGACCGCATACCGTCGCAGGAGCCTCCGGAACGCATACCGTCGCAGGAGGCTCCGGACCGCATACCGTCGCAGGAGGCTCCGGACCGCATACCGTCGTAGGAGATTCCCGGACCGTGGACCGTCGCTGGAAGCTCCGGACTGGGACCTGTCGCCGGAAGCTATGGACTGGGACCTGTCGCCGGAAGCTCTGGACTGGGACCTGTCGCCGGAAGCTCTGGACTGGGAACTGTCGCCGGAAGCTCTGGACTGGGAACTGTCGCCGGAAGCTCTGGACTGGGAACTGTCGCCAGAAGCTCTGGACTGTGGAGGCACACTGGAGGCCTGATGCGTGGGACTGGTACAGGTGGCACTGGGCTGATGACACGCACCTCAGGGCGAGTGCGGGGAGGAGGCACAGGACGTACTGGACTGTGGAGGTGCACTGGAGGCCTAGAGCGTAGAGCTGGCACAACCCGTCCTGGCTGGATGCTCACTTTAGCCCGGCAAGTGCGGGGCACTGGCACAGGACGCACTGGGCTGTGAAGGCGCACTGGCGACACAGTGCGTAGAGCCGGCGCAGGATATCCTGGACCGAGGATGCGTACTGGAGACCAGGAGCGCTGAGCCGGGCACAACCCGTCCTGGCTGGATGCTCACTTTAGCCCGGCAAGTGCGGGGCGCTGGCACAGGACGCACTGGGCTGTGAAGGCGCACTGGCGACACAGTGCGTAGAGCCGGCGCAGGATATCCTGGACCGAGGAGGCGTACTGGAGACCAGGAGCGCTGAGCCGGGCACAACCCGTCCTGGCTGGATGCTCACTTTCGCACGGAAAGTGCGAGGAGCTGGCACAGAACGCACCGGGATGTGGATGCGCACTGGAGACACATTGCGTATCTCCGCAAAACATGGTGCCTGACTGGTCCCACGCTCCTCACGGCGACTGTCTTGCTCCAGACACCAAACCATCCACCCTACCTCATCACTCCCCTCAACTATCTCACAATACTCCTCGCTCAGTCTATCCCAATATTCCTCTTCGCTCTCAACCGTGAAGCACGAGGGGTGGCAGCATCATGTTGTGGGGGTGCTTTGCTGCAGGAGGGACTGGTGCACTTCACAAAACAGATGGCATCATGTGGGAGGAAAATGTGGTGGATATATTGAAGCAACATCTCAAGACATCAGTCAGGAAGTCAAAGCTTGGTCGCAAATGGGTCTTCCAAATGGACAATGACCCCAAGCATACTTCCAAAGTTGTTGCAAAATGGCTTAAGGACAACAAAGTCAAGGTATTGGAGTGGCCATCACAAAGCCCTGACCTCGATCCTATAGAAAATTTGTGGGCAGAACTGAAAAAGCGTGTGCGAGCAAGGAGGCCTACAAACCTGACTCAGTTACACCAGCTCTGTCAGGAGGAATGGGCCAAAATTCACCCAACTGATTGTGGGAACCTTGTGGAAGGCTACCCGAAACGTTTGACCCAAGTTAAACAATTTAAAGTCAATGTTATTAAATATTAATTGAGTGTATGTAAACTTCTGACCCAAAGCTGAAATAAATCATTATTTCTTCTGTTATTCTGACATTTCACACTCTTAAAATAAAGTGGTGATCCTAACTGAACTTAACCTGTTGAGGACAGAGGGCGCTGTTTTCACTTTGGGGGAAAATCGTGCCCAATTTAAACGGCCTCGTACTCAATTCTTGCTCGTACAATATGCATATTATTATTACTATTGGATAGAAAACACTCTCTAGTTTCTAAAACCGTTTGAATTATATCTGTGAGTAAAACAGAACTCATTTTGCAGCAAACTTCCTGACAGGAAGTGGAAAATCTGAAATCGATGCTCTGTTCTAGGGCCTGTATATAAATGTCCTTCATATATATCAGTATACATGCACTTCATACGTCTTCCACTAGATGTCGACAGGCAGTGAGAGAAGAAATGGAGTGTATAACTTGATCTGGGGTCGAATAAAAGCTCTTTGTATGACGTGTCACCAGTTTCCTGTTTTCTGGAGCGTGCGCGAAGGGACCTGGTATTGCCTTCTGAAAGGCTGTCGTTATAGACGACTAATATCTCCGGCTTTGATTTTATTTGATAAATGTGACAATATCATCGTAAAGTATGTTTTTTCAATATAGTTTTATTAGATTATTGAAATTTATTCGGGACGTTAGGCGTGTTGCGTTGTGTGCCTTTGTTCAGGAAGGAGAGCTTCGCGCTACTTTGCTAGCTTTCCGTGCTAATTGACTGGAGAAGAGGACTAAAACCAAACAACGATTGTTCTGGACAAAGGACCCCTTGTACAACATTCTGATGGAAGATCATCAAAAGTAGGACCCATTTTATGATGCTATTTCATATATCTGTCGAACATGTTGTACTAGTAGTTTGCGCCCAGATTTTGGGCACGCTCTCGCTATAACTAAGCTGGATGTCGTAATGAAGTTATTTTTAGAATTCTAACACGGCGATTGCATTAAGAACTAGTGTATCTATCATTTCCTATACAACATGTATTTTCTAGTAACGTTTATGAATAGTTATTTGGTCAGAATAGTTGAGTGTCATAAAAATATCCGCACATTCTGGGAAAAAGATGCTACGTTAGCATAATGGATAACCACTGATTTCAGCTCTAAATATGCACATTTTCGAACAAAACATAAGTGTATGTATAACCTGATGTTATAGGACTGTCATCTGATGAGGGTTTATGATGGTTAGTGAAAATTAATATATTTTGCTGGTTTATTCCCTATCGCTAACGTGCCTATTGCTATCGCTAACGTACCTTGATGAATGAATGCGGTAGTGTGGTAGGCTATTGTAGTAAGCTAATATAATGCTATATTGTGTTTTCGCTGTAAAACACTTAAAAAATCGGAAATATTGGCTGGATTCACAAGATGTTTGTCTTTAATTTGCTGTACACCATCGATTTTTCAGAAATGTTTTATGATGAGTATTTAGGTATTTGACGTTGGTGTCTGTAATTACTCTGGCTGCTTCAGTGCTATTTCTGACGGTAGCTGTGATGGTAGCTGCAATGTAAAACTGATTTATACCTCAAATATGCACATTTTTCGAACAAAACATAGATTTATTGTATAACATGTTATAAGACTGTCATCTGATGAAGTTGTTTCTTGGTTAGTTTGGTTGGTTCTTGGTTAGTTAGGTTGGCTTTGTGCATGCTACCTGTGCTGTGAAAAATGTCTGTCCTTTTTTGTATTTGGTGGTGAGCTAACATAAATATTTTAAAAATCGGACATGTTGACTGGATTCACAAGATGTGTATCTTTCATTTGCTGTATTGGACTTGTTAATGTGTGAAAGTTAAATATTTCTCAAAAATATTTTTTGAATTTCGCGCTCTGCCTTTTCAGTGGAATGTGGGAGGAGTTCCGCTAGCGGAACCCTGGTGCCAGACAGGTTAAACAGGGAATATTTACTAGGATTACATGTCAGGAATTGTGAAAAACTGAGTTTAAATGCATTTGGCTAAGATCTATGTAAACTTCCGACTTCAACTGTATTTATATAATTACTATTATGTTTTATATATAAATATATATATTGCTCTTTATTATTTCTCGCAAACCCTACCACCCCTCCCCTAATTGGAGTAAACGAAAAAATTACAACATTTAGGCTTCTACTTCCAGCTTATACATACTATATACATTTTACGGACACAATCAATTTTACAATCATTATATTTTGTTTGTTTTTAGTCCTGGTCTTCCTCTATTTCTGATGTCCATCCAGTTTGATCCAGTTCTATTTGACATATTTTTAACTTAGCTATTTCACAAAAGTTCTGAACCTATATACATTTTACAGACATAGTATATTGTTGTTATTAGTCCCGCCCTTCAGCTCCATTCAACCCCTTCCATCTATCTCTTAACACCATCCATATTGGATTTCTATTTTCCATACATTTTTCAACTGTGCTGTGATGCTTCACACAAGTTCTGAATCTTTCTATTCTACAGATCGTAAATTAAAGATACATTTTTTTGCTACAAGTATTATTATCTTATTGATCGATTGACTATGACTTGTCAAATCACCCAGTAGTGCTATCTGCAGCGTAAGCTGCAGGTAAATGTTTCAAATCTTCAGCCATTCCTGGAACTGTGACCAAAAACGAGCTACATATGGACAGTGCCAAAATAGTTGATCTAATGACTGCCTCCTCGCAGCAAAATCTGCAGAGCTGGGAAGGTTGTATCCCCCATATATATAACATTCTATTGGCTGCATTAGTTTTGTATAATAGTTTTGAATCCGGCATCATTTTGCGTGTCAATTCATAAACCAACATTTGCTAACTAACATTAAGCATTAACTTGCAATAAAAACAGTTTTCTGACCAAATGTGAAACTTATATCTGAAAATGTAGCTAGAATGTAAATAGCCTGTATACATGGATGAACGCTTCACGGCAGACTGGAACCATTTAACTCTGTTTTGTTTGTAGCTACATCATGTTTGGCCAGCTTTGTTTTACGTCTCTCCAGTTCACACTGACCGTGGCGTGTGCAGAAAGTAGCCCATCACTTTTTCTAATCGATCTGTCGATTGCGCCTGCTAAAGTCAGGGCATCAATGTTGTTGAGAAAAGTAGCAAAACTAACATTATATCTTCAAAAATGGCACCGTAGAAAGGACTGTCAACACATACTGAACAGCTCACGTTATAGACAGAAGCATACTACATGGCAGACCAATCCAAACTCCCGGCATGTCCAGCCAATCCCTTATCTCAGCCAATCATGGCTAGCAGGAAGTTTCCTGTCTTTTTCCATGGCTAATCCCAGATCCCAGGCTGTGCCTCATGGTTCTCCTGGCCGAGTTTCTTGAAACGTGTCACATTTCTACATTGATGTGTTCTCCTAGCTCCACAACACGTTGTGAGTAACGATGAGTCATGAACAGCAGTAGCTGTGGCCCAGTTCCTGGAAAGTAGAACCTGTCTTCTAACCATCTTGGCCCAACCACTAGCTGTGTTCTAGTGGTAAGCAAGGACATACTTGGATGCTGGGAACTTGGCATTAAGAGAGTGGGGTGATTAAGCTGAATGTGAGACACTGAACAAGTTGGTCGTCCAAAACTGCCTTTGTTCCTCACAGTATGTCCCTGCTGGGTTGGAGACAGGCACACAAACAGACTGCTTGTCATTCCCTAGATCTACAGCCGGTACATTTGTGTAGCAGAGGAGACTTGAGGTATTAAAACTAAATGGCTCAGAGAGAATGTGTCTGCTGCCACAGAATGTCTGTTGTCTCCTTGACGAACAGATTAACAAAAAGAGATGCGTGTGCAAGTATTGAACTGGGAACATTTTCACGCTGGGAGAAATTTTACAGCATGATGTCACAATCAGAACGATTGGGAACTATTTCACACTGGATTTTTACATGACAGCCTGCAGTATTCTCTGGACCTATAGCCAATCAGGTGTCAGACCTGAGCTTTTTCAACAAGTCTAGGCTGTGAAGCCTTTTATTCCTCCTACACAGTAACCTCAGCAGAAGATAGACATCGACTGAGTCATGGCACCAATGTAACTAACTGGGTAACCTATAGGTCTTGTGTTATACATGGCTAGTGTTGAAATTGCTATTGTTGATACTGTTTTGACGACTAGAAAAGTCCGTTCAAAGCACCATATTATTGTGATGGCACAATAATTAGATGGATTAGGGAAAGCATCAAGTAGAATATGTTCATCAATCCACTAGTTCTCTATTTATTTTATTATTGTCATCTATAATGAATTAACCCAATTTGGATAACATAATGCACTGACAGCTCTGCATAGATCAGTCTTTTGTGCTGCCTTTCACAGGCAAACGATTCAATACAGTCTACAAATGTCATCAGTGAACATCTTGGCCATGTTCTGTTATAATCTCCACCCGGCACAGCCAGAAGAGGACTGGCTACCCCTCATAGCCAGGTTCCTCTCTAGGTTCCTAGGTTCTGGCCTTTCTAGGGAGTTTTTCCTAGCCACCGTGCTTCTACGCCTGCATTGCTTGCTCTTTGGGGTTTTAGGCTGGGTTTCTGTACAGCACTTTGTGACATCAGCTGATGTAAGAAGGTCTTTATAAATACATTTTATTGACCATTAAATAATTTTGGAGCATAATGGCTGCTGGAGCCATATAGGCTTCTTCATCTATTGCCAGGGCTTGGGGCATAATAAAGTTGTTGTTTTTTCCACGAGGAAGCTGCAAAAGGACCAGGAAGTGCCTGTGGAGACTGTGATGTCATTACAGAGTGACAGGCAGGCTTCTTTTGAATGGTGATATAAGGGACCACTGGGCCTGTCCCCAAATGTCCCCAATGCCACCATCTGGCCCCAGGTCTATGTGACAGATGGAGTGACAGATGTCTCTCAGCAGCTCACAGGTGACGGCTAGAAGCCTAATGGGCTCCTCTCCTCCATCCTCCACACAACCTCATTCTGCCGGGGAACACAGTCATAGCAATTCAAGGACATGTTGTGCTGTGCACCACGTGTCATTGCCACGGGTAGGGATTAGGGAATGTGTCTAAGACGCATCGTTATTACCATGCATTCAGTCTGTATTCGCCCAAGGCAGTGCTTTGATTCGATATTGGCCGCAGTGGTTTGAATGAGAGCAGATTTTGGATTTGCCTGATCTTTTTCCATTGAATTGTGAGGTAATAAGATTATTTCCCAATTTGGATAACATAATGCACTGACAGCTCTGCATTGATCAGTCTTTTGTGCTGCCTTCCACAGGCAAACGATTCAATAGAGTCTACAAATGTTCACAAAGTGCATAAAACACAAAACCCAATCCCAATGGAAATGAGATGGCTGATTGGCCACTCAGACTGACCGGAATGCTATCACTGTTAGATAACTAATAACTGAACATGTCTGCCCCTCTGTCTTTTCCGTTCCCCTCTTCAACGAGTAATGACACATTCTGATTAGGCGCCATAAACGATTAAACAAAAAAAGGCGATTCTTTTCACCGCATAAAATGGTGCAATTTGTTATTTGTGAAAAAAGGAAGATCAGCTTGTGTTAATAAAGTCCCGATTTATTATTGTTACTCATTACCATTGGATATATGTAATCGTGAGCTCATTAATGTCCCATCAAATTACACAACACGGCTAAATCCTCCACATGGAAAAGGAGAGCAGCTCATAAGAGCAGCGCTTTAATTTGATTGTAATGGTTTTAATTGAGAGAATATTAATAACCCCCTTCTACCTCTCGCTGCATCGGGAGGCCAAATTAGAAGTTGTGCTCTTGTTGGAGGAAGTCAAATCTGAGTGATTAATTGTTGCAGGCAGTGCTGATGTGCAGGGAGAGAACGGTGCCTGCCTGAGACCCATAGCTAATTTACAAGACTTGAGAAACACAACTGCTCCCATAGTCTCGCAATCTGCTGGCTGGGGCTGGGAGGCAGAAGACAATCGTTTGTGACAAGCTGTCTTTGGCTTGCAACTGTTTTTTCAGGAAAACGTGGGTTGAATCTACACATGTACATCTGCTTGACGCTCCTGAAGTTAGATGGTTAATTCACCAACTTGGAGATGTCGGAGCTAGGGCTGCTTAAAGTTCCGGGATTCTTCCTATGGCATTGAGGAGTACACAACATCAGTCATTGGCTTCGTCAATAAGTGCATCGATGAAGTCGACCCCACAGTGACCGTACGTACATACCCCAACCAGAAGTAATGGATTACAGGCAACATTCGCACTGAGTTAAAGGCAAGAGCTGCCGCTTTCTAACCCGGAAGCTTATAAGAAATCCCGCTATGCCCTCCGACGAACTAGCAAACAGGCAAAGTGTCAATACAAGACTAAGATAGAATCATACTACACCGGCTCCGACGCTTGTCGGATGTGGCAGGGCTTGCAAACCATTACAGACTACAAAGGGAAGCACAGCCGAGAGCTTCCCAGTGACACAAGCCGACCCGACGAGCTAAATTACTTCTATGCTCATTTCGAGGCAAATAACACTGAAACATGCATGAGAGCACCAGCTGTTCCGGACGACTGTGTGATGACGCGCTTCATAGCCGATGTGAGTAAGACCTTTAAAGGTCAACATTCAGGCTGGTCTTGGCTCACAACACCATTATCCCAGAAACTCAAGACCCACTCCAATTTGCACACTGCCCTAACAGATCCACAGATGATGCAATCTCTATTGCACTCCACACTGCCCTTTCCCACCTGGACAAAATAAACACCTATGTGAGAATGATATTCATAGACTACAGCTCAGTTCAACACCATAGTGCCCTCAAAGCTCTTCAATAAGCTAAGGACCCTGGGACTAAACACCTCCCTCTGCAACTGGATCCTTGAATTCCTGACGGGCCGCCCCCCAGGTGGTAAGGGTAGGTAACATCACATTTGCCACCCTGATCCTCAACACAGGGGCCCCTCAGGGGTGCGTGCTCAGTCTCCTCCATAACTCCCTGTTCACTCATGACTGCACGACCAGGAACGTCTCCAGCACCATCATTAAGTTTGCCGATGACACAACAGTGGAAGGCCTGATCACCGACAACAATGAGACATCAGAGATCAGAGACCTGGCCGTGTGGTGCCAGGACAAGAACCTCTCCCTCAACGTGATCAAGACAAAGGAGATGATTGTGGACTACAGGAAAAGGAGGATCGAGCACGCCCCCATTCTCCTCGATGGGGCTGTTGTGGAGCAGGTTGAGAACTTCAAGTTCCTTGGTGTCCACATCACCAACAAACTAACATGGTCCAAGCACACCAAGACAGTCATGAAGAAGGCACGACAAAACCTATTCCCCCTCAGAAGACTGAAAATATTTGGCATGGGTCCTCAGATCCTCAAAAAGGTTTTACAGCTGCACCTTCGAGAGCATCCTAACTGGTTGCATCACTGCCTGGTATGGAAACTGCTCGACCTCCGACCGCAAGGCACTACAGAGGGTAGTGCGTACGGCCCAGTACATCACCGGGGCCAAGCCTCTTGCCAACCAGAATTTCTATAACAGGCGGTGTCAGAGGAAGGCCCCAAAAATTGTCAATGACTCCAGCCACTCTAGTCATAGACTGGTCTCTCTGCTACCGCACGGCAAGCAGTACCGGAGCGCCAAGTCTAGGTCCAAGAAGCTTCTAAACAGCTTCTACCCCCAAGCCATAAGACTCCTGAACAGCTAATCAAATGGCTATCCAAACTATTTGCATTGCCCCCCCTCTTTTACTCCGCTACTACTCTCTGTTATTATGGATGCATAGTCACTTTAATAACTCTATCTACATGTACATATTACCTCAATTACCTCGACTAACCTGTGCCCCCACACATTGACTCTGTACCGGTACCCCCTGTATATAGTCTTGCTATTGTTATTTTACTGCTGCTCTTTAACTACTTGTTGCTTTTATTTCTTGTTCTTATTCTTATTCTTTTAACTGCATTGTTGGTTAGGGGCTTGTAAGTAAGCATTTCACTGTAAGGTCTACACCTGTTGTATTCGGCGCATGTGACTAACATTTGATTTGATTTAAAGACGCTAACAGTGTTTGTCTTTCAAAAGTGTCTAGCGTTGACTGCTAATGTATTAGGTGTTGCAATACAACTTTTGAAAGACATAAATCTCAAACTGCATTCATGAGTGTTGTGTAAGGTTAACTCTAGGATGGTACTAATGTGTAGCCTATATTTAGTGTGTATATTTTGGGATTGCCAAATTAATCGTAACCCGAGAAATCTCAATCTACAGTGCATTCTGAAAGTATTCAGACCCATTGACTTGTTCCACATTGTTACATTACAGCCTTATTAAAAAATGGATAAACAATTTCCCTCATCAGTCTACATACAATACCCCATAATGACAAAGCGTTAACAGGTTTAGACATTTTTGCAAATGCATATTTTTTTTTAAACAGAAATACCTTATTTACATAAGTATTCAGACCCTTTGCTATGAGAGACTCGAAACTGAGCTCAGGCGCATCTTGTTTCCATTGATCATCCTTGAAATGTTTCTACAACTTGATTGGAGTCCACCTGTGGTAAATTCAGTTGATTGGACATGATTTGGAACGGCACACACCTGTCTATATAAGGTCCCACAGTTGACAGTGCATGTCAGAGCAAAAACCAAGCCATGAGGTCGAAGGTATTGTCTGTAAAGCTCCGAGACAGGATTATGTAGAGACACAGATCTGGGGAGGGGTACCAAAACATTTCTGCAGCATTTAAGGTCACCAAGAACACAGTGGCCTCATCATTCTTAAATGGAAGAAGTTTTGAACCACCAAGACTCTTCCTAGAGCTGGCCACCCAGCTAAACTGAGCAATCGGGGGAGAAGGGCCTTGGTCAGATTGTGCTGGACTGTGCCCCTGGTTATCCGTAAATAAAATAAAAAAACAAGAAAATGGTTCCGTCTGGTTTGCTTAATATAAGGAATTTGAAATGACTTATATTTTACTTGTGATACTTAAGTATATTTTAGCTATTACATTTACTTTTGATACTTAAGTATATTTAAAACCAAATACTTTTAGACTTTTAATCAAGTAGTATATTACAGGGTGACTTACCTTAATAGAAAATGACTTAAGTGAATCTTTACTTTTACTCAAGTATGACAATTGAGTACTTTTTCCACCACTGCTTTGCAGCACTCCACCAATCAGGCCTTTATGGTAGAGTGGCCAGACGGAAGCCACTCCTCAAAAAATGCACATGACAGCCTGCTTGGAGTTTGCCAACAGGCGCCTAAATGACTCGGACCATGTGAAACAAGATTCTCTGGTCTGATGAAACCAAGATTAAACTCTTTGGCCTGAATGCCAAGTATCATGTCTGGAGGAAACCTGGCACCATCCCTATGGTTAAGCATGGTGCTGGCAGTATCATGCTGTTGGGATGTTTTTCAGTGGCAGGGACTGGGAGACTAGTCAGTCTTCATGGAAAGATGAACAGAGCAAGGCACAGAGAGATCTTTGATGGAAACCTGCTCCAGAGCACTTAGGACCTCAATCTGGGACGAAGGTTCACCTACCAACAGGACAAAACCCCTAAGTACACAGCCGAGACAATGCAGGAGTGGCTTCAGGACAAGTCTCTGAATGTCCTTGAGTGGCCAAGCCAGAGCCCAGACTTGAACCCGATCGAACATCTCTGGAGAGACCTGAAAATAGCTGTGCAGTGACGCTCTCCATCCAACCTGACAGAGTTTGAGAGGATCTGCAGAGAAGAAGCTTGTAGCGTCATACCCAAGAAGACTCGAGGCTGTAATTGCTGCCAAAGGTGTTTCAATAAAGTACTGATTAAAAGGTCTGAATACTTATGTATACACACCTACTCATTCAAGGGTTTTTCTTTATTCTTACTATTTTCTACATTGTATAATAATAGTGAAGACATCAAAACTATGAAATTACACATATGGAATTATGTAGTAACCAAAAAAGTGTTAAACAAATCAAAATATATTTAATATTTTAGATTCTTCAAAGTAGCCACCCTTCGTCTTGATGATAGCTTTGGACACTCTTGGCATTCTCTCAACCAGCTTCACCTGGAATGCTTTTCCAACAGTCTTGAATGAGTTATGCTGAGCACTTGTTGGCTGCTTTTCCTTCACTCTGCGGTCCAACTCATCCCAAACCATCTCAATTGGGTTGAGGTTGGGTGATTGTGGAGGCCAGGTCATCTGATGCAGCACTGCATCCCTCTCCTTCTTGGTCCAATAGCCCTTACACAGCCTCGAGGTGTGTTGGGTCTTTGTCCTATTGAAAAACAGATGATAGCCTCACTAAGCGCAAACCAGATGGGATGGCGTATCGCTGCAAAATGCTGTTGTAGCCATGTTGGTTACGTGTGCCTTGAATTCTAAATATATTACTGACAGTGTCACCAGCAAAGCACTATCACACCTCCTCCTCCATGCTTCACGATGGGAACCACACATGCGGAGATCATCCGTTCATCTACTCTGCGTCTCACAAAGACACGGTGGTTGGAACCAAAAATTTGGACTCATCAGACTGAAAGACAGATCTCCACCGGTCTAATGTCCATTGCTCATGTTTCTTGGACCCAGCAAGTCTCTTCTTATTATCGGTGTCCTTTAGTAGTGGTCTCTTTGCAGCAATTCAACCGCGAAGGCCTGATTTCACACAGTCTCCTCTGAACAGTTGCTGTTGAGATGTCTGTTACTTTCATTTATTTGGGCTGCAATTTCTGAGGTTGGTAACTCCAATGAACCTATCCTTTGCCTCAGAGGGGTATTCCTTTCCTGTGGTGGTCCCCATGAGAGCCAGTTTCATCATAGCGTTTGATGGTTTTTGCGACTGCGCTTGAAATTTCTTGAAAAGTTCCATATTGACTGACCTTCATATCTTTAAGTAATGATGGACTGTCATTTCTCTTTGCTTATTTGAGCTGTTCTTGCCATAGTATGGACTTGGTATTTTATCAAAGAGGGCTATCTTCTGTATTTCACCCCTACCTTGTCACAACACACCTGATTGGCTCAAATGCATTAGGAAGGAAAGAAATTCCACAAATTAACTCTTAACAAGGCGCACCTGAGTAATGGTGGCTACTTTGAAGAATCTAGATTTGTTTCACACTTTTTTTGGTTACTACATGATTCCATATGTGTTTTTAATAGTTTTGATGTCTTCACCATTATCCTGCAATGCAGAAAAGAAAAAATTAAGAAAAACTCTGGAATGAGTAGGCGTGTCCAAACTTTTGACTGGTACTGTATGTAAATAAGGTATTTCTGTTTTTATTTTGAATACATTTGCAAACATGTGTCATTGGTTATTGTGTATAGATTGATGACATAAAAAAAAAAAATCTATTTTAGAATAAGGCGTAACGTAACAAAATTTGGAAAAAGTCTAAGGGTCTGAATAGTTTCCGAAGGCGCTATATGTATCTTCATTTGCATTGATAAGGGAAGAATCTGTATTTTAATGTACTTCCACGGCCTCTCAAATGTAATTGTAGCGTTTTATTTTCTCTTGAAATGATTGCCCTTATTAAAAAGAAATGAGTTGATGTGATTAAAGTTGTCTGGCTTGTAAAGAAGTCGTGTTATTCACCAGCTCCAGAGCCAGGTGGTTTTGAATTTAAGGCTAAATTGTTCCCACACCGATTATTGGTGCGGAACTTAAACCATGCATTTTCTCATATGACAATTGCTCAGTTTTACATTATCATCACACCAGCATGCTCTTAATTAGTTTCATAAAGAAAGGTGGAGACGTAATCTCTCATTGCAGTGCTTGTTAGCCCTTTTCTAACAGAACAGTTTAGATTGACCAAAGATGTCTTTTATAATTGGAAACCCTAGAAGAGCATTATTACCTACTTTACCATGTATGGCTAAAGCAACACTTATTTCTATGCTTGTTTTCATGGGTTTCTAACTTTTGTTAGACTAAAGTAATTGACCCTAATTAAATCACTATTTTAGTTTACATGCACTGCGTCATTACTGTTGGGATAGCATTTGCCAATGTGGGGAATAAAGAAATGAAACACTGTTTGCAACAATTATAAGCGCCTCATGCAAACATCTTGTAGACGTTCCCAATCAATACGCTCGATAGAGGTCATTTGTATTTAAAGTGCAATCATTGTAACACTAGGGACAGATATTTTTGCACCACTGATTTCAAACTACAGCTCTGCTACTCTTGAACAAGGTTTCAGAAACACTTGTCATTAGTAATCCTTTACATGTTCAAACACATGCTGAACTGAATGAAGAGTTGCACTCTTCACTTAAAAGGCCAGAGTGCATTTTGGTTTACAGTACATTTGCAGTTTAATGATTTAATACAATGAAACCTTTTTCCGTATAGTATCATAAACCAAAACCAAAACTCTATTTGTAGATGAGAAAGACACATATGTCCTTCAGTTTCAATAAACACAAAGATCTTATACAGTATAGGCTGTCCATGGTCCATTGAAAAAGGCCTGAGAAACGAAGATGGCCTCTGGCTCTAGTGAGCAAACTAT
Source organism: Salvelinus namaycush (assembly GCF_016432855.1). NCBI lineage: Eukaryota > Metazoa > Chordata > Actinopteri > Salmoniformes > Salmonidae > Salvelinus > Salvelinus namaycush. The sequence goes on along the minus strand of NC_052329.1, from coordinate 33,150,536 downwards.
GAAAGGAAAAAGAAAATCAAACTGTCTGGTAACACAGAAAATACATTAGTTGTATAGTTTCTAGTCCTTTTATAACATCAACTCATGCAAATGTATTCGTATTGTGAGTCAGTCGAGGTATGGTAAATGGCCATCTGACTAGCGAGGATAGCTCTTTGGCTCTTCAGATGGGGATATGGTTGAAATTGCCTCAGGGAAATATTTCTGTGTAGATGTGCCAGAAAGCTACTCTACCATAAAGAGACATGATGGAAGAATATATTCAGTCATTATGCCTCCTCTGTGCATGTTCTGTTCAAATGCATTCACATAATGGTTCCTACAAAAACATATTCATGTAATGTATTTGTTTATGACACACCCAGCGTTCTCAAATATACAGTGCATTCGGAAAGTATTCAGACCCCTTGACTTTTTCCAAATTTTGTTACGTTACAGCCTTATTCAAAAATTGATTAAATAGATTTCAATACCCCATAATGAAAAAGCAAAAACTGGTTTTTAGATTTTTTTGCAAATGTATTAAAAATAAAAAAACGGAAATATTACAAGTATTCAGACCCTTTACTCAGTACTTTGTTGAAGCACCTTTGGCAGCGATTACAGCCTTGAGTTTTCTTGGGTAGGACGCTACAAGCTTGGCACACCTTTATTTTGGGAGTTTCTCCCATTCTTCTCTGCAGATCCTCTCAAGCTCTGTAAAGTTGGATGGGGAGCTTTGCTGCACAGCTATTTTCAGGTCTCTCCAGAGATGTTCGATCGGGTTCAAGTCTGGGCTCTGGCCATTCAAAGACATGTCCCAAAGCCACTACTGCATTGTCTTGGCTGTGTGCTAAGCATCATTGTCCTGTTGGTAGGTGAACCTTCGCCCCAGTCTGAGGTCCTGAGTGCTTCATCAAAGATCTCGATGTACTTTGCTATGTTCATCTTTCCCTCGATCCTGACTAGTCTCCAAGTCCCTGCCACTAAAAAACATCCCCACAACATGATGCTGCCACCACCATGCTTCGCCGTGGGGATGGTGCCAGGTTTCCTCCAGACGTGACGCTTGGCATTCAGGCTGAACAGCTCAATCTATGTTTCATCAGACCAGGGAATCTTCGTCTGAGAGTATATTATTTGCCTTTCGGCAACTCCAAGCGGGCTATCATTGGCTTTTTACTGAGGAGTGGCTTCCGTCTGGCCACTCTACCATAAATGCCTGATTGGTGAAGTTCTGCAGAGATGGTTGTCCTTCTGGAAGGTTCTCCCATCTCCAAAGAAGAACTCTGGAGCTCTGTCAGAGTGACCATTGGTTTATTGGTCACCTCCCTGACCAAAGCCCTTCTCATCCTATTGCTCAGTTTGGCCGGGCGGCCAGCTCTAGGAAGAGTCTTGGTGGTTCCAAACCTCTTCCAATTAAGATTGATGGAGGCCACTGTATTCTTGGGGACCTTCAATGCTGCAGAAATGTTTTTGTACCCTTCCCCAGATCTGTGCTTCGACACAATCCTGTCTCGGAGCTCTACGAACAATTCCTTCGACCTCGTGGCTTGGTTTTTCCTCTGACACGCACTGTCAACTGTGGGACCTTATATAGACAGGTGTGTGCCTTTACAAATCATGTCCAATCAATTGAATTTACCACAGGTATTTGTTTTTTTAATACATTTTAGAATAAGGCTGCAATGTAACAAAATGTGGAAAAAGTTGAGGGTTCTGAATACTTTTCGAATGCACTGTAAAACAGTAGCCCACTATTCCAATCACATTCATGCTCACTCAAGGTCAGTTTGTTGTTGTACATTCAATTAGAATTTTAAAGCGTAATAAATAAATAAATAATTTGTTTCTGACATTTGATAAAAAACACAGTTGCTACTGTAAGGCAGTCTATTTTATATCCAAGCAAGTAGTAATTCAATTAAACCCGTTTCTATGTACTAGAGCTGGACGATATGGACAACATTTTCCCTGCTCTACTATGTACCCATTCTGAAGTGCATTTCAGTCCATCATTTCTGTCTCAGACTTTTCTGTTGAGGTCAAACTTCTTTCAACCCACACGTCTAGTTCTGACAAACAGTGTCTCTCTCCCCTCACACACACACACACACAGTGGACGGCCCCTGCCCCTCACGCCTTGGCACTGAATGTTTCTTCCCTTCCCACCAGTTGACCTCCTGGCAACATGTCCTGTCTCATAGCTGTCGGATTTGTCATCCCAGAGGACACGTTATTTCGTTAAACTCTTGTCTTCTTTTCCCTGTCACAGTCAGTTGAGTAAGCAAAGGGTGATTCATAAAAAAACAGATAGCCACTCGAGCCCAGATGGGAGTTGTTCCCTCACTCATGGAAAATGATTGTTGCCAAATTGATCTGGATTAAAGCAGGAATTACACAAGGCGTTTGCTTACATTTGTGCATTCAGGGCCTGCTAAAATAATTGGGTTCTTTCTAATACACATGAATTGGAGCTAAAGTACTCAGCCTGGCTTCTAAGATTCAAATTGGTTAACTTCTGCAAAAATATACTTGCAACGAGATCACTCTGATGTCAACATGACTTTTTCTACGTGATCAGTACTTCAAAGAACAGAAGGTGATTAAGTTAGAGAAACAAGTGCTTAAAGCAATCCCATTGTTGAGGTTTTAAAGAGATACAGCCCTACTGTATTAATAACTGAAGTAGTGGGTGAGAATACACTCTGTGTTTAGAAGAATGCATGTATGAAAGGACGACATTTGCCTCATTATGTTTGCGACACAGAGCAATTAGCAGCGGTGGTGAGAATAGTGTAGGCCCTCTCAGGCAGGGAGTCTGTATAGCTTTCTCTTTGAAAACCTGTATGAGAGCTCAGAGATCATCTTATTGTGCTCAGCTCAGAAAACCCACAGGATCAGTCTGGAAAACATATTGCGCATTAAATGTTTTTTTTAGATGAGAATGTTTCTAAATAATTGTGGTCTGTGTTCTGCAGTCTATATTGATTTTCATATTTTACAGGGAAACATTTTTTTTTAAATAAATGTTTGTTTCTGTTTTGATTTTTTGCATTTCTTAGATCAAATGGGACCTCAGTAGCCTGAAGCTAAGTTGAAGAGGAGTGATGTAGCTTAGACACAGTGTTATGAAATGCTTTTTTGAAAGGGACTTGTCATTCTCTAGCCATGTGCTGTACTGAGACAAACACCTACCGACTAGAGATGCAAACAGAAGAGCAAAATGAACAGTCGTTTGTAGCTTGGCATTTGCACTCCAGAGGTGTCTATAGTACGGACATGACGTCAACAAACAACCCATTGCCTTTCCTAATGTACCTTATTCCTCTGTAAGACTTTTACAGAGAGGACTTGTCAGTATCCATAATCAGTTCTTGGAACCAGCCCATGACATCACTCCTCAATATATGATTTATTCTACTGTGTATTATATTGTATTTGTTACAATACTATGTTTAAAATGGAAATCTAGGCTGTGAGGACACAGACCAAGCTGATCAGGAATAGAACTACAGTCAAAACCCCTCCACACTTGCCATACAAAATAGTGGCATACTGGAGTGCACTTTCTTCTTTATAGTGCACCGGTCTCTATGGCAGCAGCTGTGTAGTTTGGAGCCGATCTATGGCAACTTTTTCCTAATTACGAGCAGAAGGAGGATCTGCTGTTCTCGGCTTTCAAACAGCTCTAGTGTTAAGAAAAATGTTTCTTTCAGATCCGTTGAACTGGATATTAGAGCATTTTCAATCACCTTTGAGATGTTATTGTTCATGTGAAATTACACATAATGGTGTTGTGATCAATATCTCTGCACCTTGACTGCACTACTGCTCTGTACTAAAGTAGACCACTGACCATTAAGGCTTATAGTTGTGTGGAGTGGCTTGTCACAAATGCTTGTTGCCACAGTTGCCTGAAAGAGACCTAGTGCAATTAGGGTATAGCCTGTAGAGTATTGTCAATGTTATCATTATTATGCACCATACTTCAGGAATACAGAAACACAGAGGGGTCAATATTGTTATTTTAGTCCACTTTACTTTACTTCAGAAGATACCTTTTGAAAGCCTCTGTTTCTCCTCACTTCCTGCACTTGACCATCTGCTCAGGAGGGAAAATGTCACGATGGCAGGACCAGCAGGGGAGATGCCAGACGGACTTTGTGTTTCTGTGTTCTCTGTCAGGTCTGTACAGCAGGGGAGATGCCAGACGGACTTTGTGTTTCTGTGTTCTCTGTCAGGTCTGTATAGCAGGGGAGCCGTAACAGACAACCTCATATTTACTACAGCAACATACAACTCTCATCTTTGTCAGATTCTGCCAGCTGATTGTTTTTCCGATGTAGAAGTAAAGAATGTGTGTATGGACGACTGGACTAGTTTTCTTAATAATGAAAACAACAACACATTGTCCCTGAAGTGATGTGTGTTTTAATTAAGGAATTCCCCCATGACAAATACGACTTGAAATAGTTTTCCTAACGGCAGTGGTGCTATTTTCATAGCTTTGGTGCCAGTTTATTCCTGCTTTGTGGATGAACCATTGTCTCAATAACTGATGGAACTTTGTCTCATAATAAGTCTAATATTCCGTTGAGACTGTTGACATGAGGACTAGTTCCAGTCTGTCAGGCAAGGCAACGGTGTTCACTCCAGAAACAGTAGGGCATCCAGATTTATAATACATGTTACCCAACCTCTCCTAGTATAGTATGGTAGGGCCTATAGTCTGTCCATAATGAAAGTATCCAGTATCTGACTAATCTTGCATAAGAAAAGCAATTTGGTTTATTTCAATAAGACATGGGTGGACATACAGTATGTTACCCCAGATCTAGTCCTCCTCTCCTCTACAAGGGCAGTCATGCTCTAAGTCAGTGGTTCCCATCCAGAGGTACTTGGCCTATCCACAGCCGGTACTTGAAAAGACTCAGGAGTCCACAGGGTTACTGGTAAAATGCACATGAGGGGGTACTTCAGGTGTACTCCGGGCAGAGAAAAATTCAGTTGGTGGTACAGTAACCAAAAAAGGTTGTGAACCACTGCTCTAAGTAAACTTGGGACGGCCACTGCTGCTTCCTGAAGTTAAGAGTGATGTTTTAGGGCTGTTATAGTTAAATGATGGAATGCTCTATTCCACCCAGTTCCATCTGAATATCAATTAGCTGAAGTTCAATGAATAACGCAGAGGGGTGTTTTTTCATCTCAATAGGTTACGTAAGGATTCATCTAGGCGGGTTCACTGAACTTTCATGATGGTGCATTGGTTTCATACTGCTCTCTCACACACCAAACATGCCAATATCCATTTCTATGAATGTTTATAATAACAGGTTGGGATGCTACATAATGCTAATGGACAATATTCAATTGCAGGGGAATAATTGTCATACTTTGTTGTGTTAGAGTTGTTTAATTATCGGTATTATAATTGCTGTTTGATGAAAAGCCACTCGGTGGGGCTACTGCAGGAAGCGCTTCACAGCGTTTGTGATTGATCATTCCGCCCAATGGAATAAAAGCCGGAGTTGGTATTTGGGATTGCTGATGGTAAGTTTGTGGGGAGAATCAAATCAGATTTATTTGTCACATGCGCTGAATACAACAGGTAGTTATAGTGAAATGCTTACTTACAAGCCCTGAACCAACAATGCAGTTTTAAGAAAATACCCCCCAAAAAAGGAAAAGATAAGAATTACAAATATTTAAAGAGCAGCAGTAAATAACAATAGCGGGGCTATATACAGGGGGTACCGGTACAGAGTCAATGTGCGGGAGCACCGGTGTCGAGGTAATTGAGGTAATATGTACATATAGGTAGAGTTATTAAAGTGACTATGCATTGATAATAACAGAGTAGCAGCAGCGTAGAAGGGGGGAGGTAACCATTTTATTAGCTGTTCAGGAGGCTTATTGCTTGGGGTAGAAGCTGTTTAGAAGCCTCTTGGACCTAGACTTGGCGCTCCGATACCACTTGCTGTGCGGTAGCAGAGAGAACAGTCTATGACTAGGGTGGCTGGAAGCTTGGCTCCGGTGATGTATTGGGCCGTAAGCACCACCCCCTCTAGTGCCTTGCGGTCGGAGGCCGAGCAGTTGCCATAACAGGCAGTGATGCAACCCGTCAGGATGCTCTCGATGGTGCAGCTGTAACACTTTTTGAGGATCTGAGGACCCATGCCATGTCTCCTGAGGGGAAATAGGTTTTGTCGTGCCCTCTTCACGACTGTCTTGGTGTGCTTGGAGAAGCCCCTGAATCAGTGTGGAGAGAGAAGGTTAGTCTGAAATGGCACCCTAGTCCTGCTTTTTATCAGGGGCCATAAGGGTCTGGTCAAAATGAAGACAGGCCAGGTCACAAACACACAACGTCGTAGCCTCGAAAAAACAAAAAGTGATCTAGCAAGCTGCTGCAAGCCAGCAAGCTGCTGCAAGCCAACAAGCACTGTGTGGGATTTATCATGTTTAATGAATCCAAACAAATGAGCAAGTCCTAACTTGAGAACTGCATGTGTAATAAGAATAAAATAGTTTTTGCATAAATCAGGCGTTGATCTCGTGTTAGGATTGTGCTCAGTTTGCTGTGGATTTAGAGGGAGATAAAGTGGAGAGAAATTTAACAAGACCACCATCTGGATATCAACATGAGGGAACTATTAGCTCTGGTACAGGAGAGTGCCTTATCCATCACTGCCATACGCAGTAGCTTCATCTCTACACTGCCTGGAACTGACTCTGTGCTTCTAATCAATAGTCCTCCTCCTAATGATGGATACTCCATCACAGCGCTCCCGGACGCTTCATAGATTCACATATTACCTGTCGGTCCACGACCTGCCACTCACCTGTCCATTTTACTGACTGCTGACTCACAGCTCCCTATCTCTCCTTGGAATTGAAGGAGATCTTCCAGTGGAGTTTGTGCGAGTGTGGTGGGGGGCTCTTCTATATGTTTGGAGATTTAAAATGACAGGTGTACTGAAAAGTCTTTTTGCATAGGCAGGATCTGATTTCACTGTTTCTTCTATTCCAGTAGTTCTTCTCCCTTAGTTGTTTTCTTTTGTAACGCCAGTTCCCTCATGTTGATATCCAGATGGTGGTCTTGTCTTGTTAAATTTCCCTCCACTTTATCACCCTCTAAATCCACAGCACACTGAGCACAATCCTAACACGAGATCAACGTCTGATTTATGCAAAGTTCTAATTACACATGCAGTTCTCAAGTTAGGACTTGGCCATTGTTTGGATTCATTAAACATGATGAATCCCACACATTGCTTGTTGGCTTGCAGCAGCTTGCTAGATCTCTTTTTGTTTTAGTTTTTTCGAGGCCACGACGTTGGGTGTTTGTGACCTGGCCTGTTTCCTTACATAACCTGTTTGTGCTCTGAGCTCTGCCTTACTGTGCTGAGTTTATAGAAATAGCACACACAGTATTCACTAATTACTGTATGTCTGAAACACACTTCCATCACATCATCATGACCATGTAATTACATTTGACCTTTGAACTATCTTTGAACAGGAAAGGAGTTTGCATCATACTCATCCATGGTGGTGAATGGAGAGGCAGGATGTGTTGAGGTGCCCCTCTCTTCCTCAGTGGTTCACTCCATCAGTCGTATTGATATCAAGGATTGATAAGACTGCTTCAAAACTTGCTTTCCTTGTCCTTCCAAGTACATGAGAAGGACTGTATGTCCTGTCCTGAAATTCAAATGTGTCCTTGTGTGCTAATTTATTTCTGGAACACACTTCTTGATCACATGACCAAGTCCACCCATATGGCAAGGGACTTCCTAATATGGATGATGTATACCCACCAAGCTGGCTAAGACTTCCTAATATGGATGATGTATACCCACCAAGCTGGCTAAGACTTCCTAATATGGATGTCGTATACCCACCAAGCTGGCTAAGACATCCTAATATGGATGTAGTATACCCACCAAGCTGGCTAAGACTTCCTAATATGGATGTTGTATACCCACCAAGCTGGCTAAGACTTCCTAATATGGATGGTGTATACCCACCAAGCTGGCTAAGACTTCCTAATATGGATGTTGTATACCCACCAAGCTGGCTAAGACATCCTAATATGGATGGTGTATACCCACCAAGCTGGCTAAGACTTCCTAATATGGATGTTCTATACACACCAAGCTGGCTATGACTTCCTAATATGGATGTTCTATACACACCAAGCTGGCTAAGACTTCCTAATATGGATGTTGTATACCCACCAAGCTGGCTAAGACTTCCTAATATGGATGTTCTATACACACCAAGCTGGCTAAGACTTCCTAATATGGATGTTGTAAACCCACCAAGCTAGCTAAGACTTCCTAATATGGATGTTGTATACCCACCAAGCTGGCTAAGACTTCCTAATATGGATGTTCTATACACACCAAGCTGGCTAAGACTTCCTAATATGGATGTTCTATACACACCAAGCTGGCTAAGACTTCCTAATATGGATGTTGTATACCCACCAAGCTGGCTAAGACTTCCTAATATGGATGTTGTAAACCCACCAAGCTGGCTAAAACTTCCTAATCTGGATGCTGTATACCCACCAAGCTGGCTAAGACTTCCTAATATGGATGTTCTATACACACTAAGCTGGCTAACAGAAGGTAGTTTTGTGTTTTGATAGTGTGTATTGTCTCCAGAAAGGAATGCCACACACGGGCGATCAAAGTTCCTCTTCTCACTAACGAACCACCTTGTAGAAGGGGTTTGCTCTGCTTTGTAGGGCAAGAATAATAGTGTTTGACATAGTGTCTTCCACTGGCTGCTGTGTCTTCTTTGGTCAGGTGATGCACTTCACAGGAGTTTGTGTTGCTGGAAATAATGTCCCGATTTGAGCTGCAATGACAAAGCCATTAAGCTTGCCTGACACAGAACACCTACACTGGGGCTTCGTCTCTGGGAATAGCGGGCTGAAATTAGCATAGTGAATTAATTTAAAATACAGCTTTAGCCCGTCTCCTCACTCCAAACCTCCAACTTTCTTTCTTTAATAAATCACCTGATTACTAAATTAGCATGGACCACAAATCCTTACAGGATGATGATTAATCATGGCATTGTTTTCACCCTGATTCTTTCATTTAGGTATACCTTAGCTATATATTTAAGCAGTTTTGTGCATATCCATATGCTTGAATAACCTCCAAGGTAAACAGAAGTTAATTGCAGTGTGTATAATGTGAGGTACATACTGTATATCGACTATACTATACCTTAGCCTAATACCTCATGGATACCACATTATGTGTTTGTAATGCTAGTATTAGTATTACTGGTAAGGAATGACCAGTAAGAAGTCTTAATCTCCTTTTAGTTATCCATTATTCAAATGTGTGTGTCTGCTATTTAGGTATCGGCATGCAGTATAGGAGTGAGTCAGTGTTTTTGTATGTTGTTTAGAATGTACTGTTTGAGTTTAGCACCAAATGAAAGGGCGTCCAATGAGATTATGAGGGGCGGCAGGTAGCCTAGAGCGTTGGGCCAGTAACCGAAAGGTTGCTGGATCAAATCCCTGAGCTGACGAGGTAAAAATCTGTCGTCCTGCCCCTGAACAAGGCAGTTAACCCACTGGTCCCCTGTAGGCCGTCATTGTAAATAAGAAAGTGTTCTTAACTAACTTGCCTAGTTAAATAAAAAAAACATCAGACCGTGGAGACTTGATTAGCTTCTGTAACTCTCTCTCACAGGTATAGTAATCAGAACACTGTCTCCCCCCACTAGTGCAATTATATAATTAACATGTACTTTTTGCCCATTTGGATTTTGGCAATGACATTTCTGTACCTGCTATGATATACTGTGTGTTTGTTCATCTTGCAGCACCACTGCAGTATTTTATTTCATCCACTGTAGAATTTGAATCCTAAGAAGAACATTAGCGTTTCATTTTGAAATATGTTGTTTTTGATGTGAAACTGATAATGAGCACTTTGCAATGCGGATGATCACAATGTTCTTCGTTTTTTATCAAATACGTGTTTGTAACACAATATTGTCTTTATTTTGATTATTTGTGTTTATTTCTCCCCCTTTCTTCTTAATTACTGTTACTTTGTTATTAGCATTCCTTTGGAAAAGGTTGATTTGCATAAAACAGTGGGTGGATGGCAACCCCTATCATTGTTCAGCCCAACCTTCCACATACTCAAATTAATTAGAAAATTGCCCCTAACAAGAACGTTTGCCAGAGCCAAACTGTAACAGAACGCATTGTCTGCTTCAAAACAGAGCTTTTCTTGAAACTATATACAGTTACTACCTGTTCTATCTCTATAAAGCATTAAACACACTGAGAATCTCACTGCTGATAGGTACAGTGCCTATAGAAAGTGTACACCCCATAGAAAATTGTTAAAATGAAGAACAATTATTGAAACTGAAATATCATAAAAGTCTCCACCCCCTGACTAAATACTTAGTAGAAGCACCTTTGGCAGCCATTACAGCTGTGAATCATTTTCATTAAGATTCTACCAACTTTGCACAACATATCCATAGTTTTTGTCAAAATTGCTCAGGCTCAGTACATTTGGTTGGGGATCATTAATGGACAGCGATATTTAGGACTGAGACTAGACCACTCAGGAACACTGAAGACCTCTTGGAAAGCCATGCTGGTGTGTCTTTTGCAAACAAAATGTGTGTAATTGTCCTGCCAAAAAGAAAACCCAGGGTTAGGTTTTCAGATGACTGTGGGATTTGCCTGGGATTTTCTCCTTTCATATTTATTTTGATCCTAACAAACTCCCCAGTCCCTGTCGGTGACAAGCATACCCATAACATGATGCTGCCACCACAATGCATTGCATTCACTTCGTGCTACTGGCCTGTATGAAAGTGAAAAGAAATGAGCCTGTGTTTAAAAAAAACACTCCAAATCATTAATTCTGTTTGCAACAACGCTGGTAAGTAATACTGCAAGACAACACCACAAATAAATTAACTTTTTGGCCTAAATTAAAGACCACAGGGTTGGGTCGAATCCAATACAGCACAACACAGAGTTAAACCCTCTGTATTTTCATGTATTGTGGTGGCAACATCATGTTATTGGTATACTTGTCATCAGACGATATTAGCTGTGTGTTTTGTTTACGGGAACTCAAGGCAAATTAGCCAAAGGGTTAATGTTGGTCAGATGTCTCACATTCTCTTGAGGTCTGTGACCTCATCCATAGATACATTTTTTACCAGGACAGTTCACTGTTTGTCGCATGCCAGCTTGTCTTGCTTAGCTTTTTTTGTTCATAAGATACAGTACAATGGTTCTTTCTTTAAAAGTTTTGAGCTTATGCCTCGACCGTTTGTGGTAGATGGTGGTAAATTGCGTCATTCTGTCATTGCACCACACTATCACAAGGGGGAGTTAGAACGCTGATCTATCGGTAGTCTAAACTGTGGCATAAATTAACTATCTTTACAGAAATTAATGGAGGTGTGAATGTTTCAGTCCGAGAGTCCTGCATCAGGCAAAAGCAAAAAATAGCTGTCAGTGGTCCTGGAGTTTGAGAGAGAACTTGGGTAAATACAATGGCAATTACACTTGACATGTGAACTGACGATTTTAAGAAATTAGGCACGGTGGGCTTTTGGTTTATCTTCCTCTAAAAACAGAAAGGAATCATTCTAAATAACAAACTGTCTTTATTTACCACAGTGTGAAAGTGTGATAGCTCCTCTATATAAAGTGAGTTTCTGAAACACGGAGTCTTTCTTTGCTGATGTGAAGAAGAAACTGAATGAAATGCCAAGAGTGTGCAAAGCTGTCATCAAGGCAAAGGGTGGGTACTTTGAAAAATCTCAAATATAAAATATATTTTGATTTGTTTAACACTTTTTTAATTACTACATGTGTTATTTCATAGTTGATGTCTTCACTATTATTCTACAATGTAGAAAATTGTAAAAAATAAAGAAAAACCCTGGAATGAGTTGGTGTCCAAACTTTTGACTGTGTATTTATTTTTAGAATACAGTTCTCGGTTTACAGTAGTGATGGATAGCTAGAGGCATTTTGAAAACATGTTTTCAAACACTTGTTTTCCGCAAGTGTAGCAGGCTGTGAACTGAGCAAACAACGTTTCCACTCCGAGAATGTGAATGGTAAATGTCTGTAATTAATACATTAATTCAATACATTGGACTACAAAAAAAGCCTTCCACCCTTGATGTATTGGTTAGCCTACAATTAGGGTGTGGAAATTTTAGGAATATTTTGCTCTTCACTCGCAGTCACTTAGTAGCCTACTGTCACGACTTCCGCAGAAGTCGGTTCCTCTCCTTGTTCGGGCGGCGTTCGGCGGTCGACGTCACCGGTTTTCTAGCCATCGCCGATCCACCTTTCATTTTTCCATTTGTCTTGTCTTGTTTTTCTACACACCTGGTTTCAATTCCCTCAGTATTAGACGTGTATATAACCCTCTGTTCCCCCCATGTCTGTGTGTGGAATTGTTTGTTGTTTTGTGTATGTGCACGCTAGACTGGTTTGCGTCAACCCATATTGTGTTTGGTGTTCTTAGTGCCGTGTTTTTTGTTCGCCGAAATAAAAGTCCCCTTTGGCTACCCAACTTCTGTTCTCCTGCGCCTGACTCCCTTACAGCCAGTTACGCATACCTAACACCTACAGCCTACTCCCGACTGGTCACGTTCTACAGTGTCATATTTTCCGAACGGAAACCCTAAGGCCTACATAGACTACTGTAAAACGCATTTTTGTTTTTCTTGAAATAGAAACACCATAATATTAATCTAATTAATTAAGCAACATTTCTAAAAATCTATCCCATATAGTCTGTTCTAACAAAAAAGCGTCTGAAGGTCTCTAGTACAGCCAGTAGCGCATTAGCTGACATGTTGTGTTCTATTCATTGTTTAATTATTCAAGGCTCCCTTTGTTATTTAGTTTTATAACTAAAATGCTTGACTGTATTTAAAGACATGGATGATTTGTATGCTGTGTGATGATGTAACCGATGTGAAATGGCTAGCTAGTTAGCGGGGTGCGCGCTAATAGTGTTTCAATCGGTGACGTCACTCGCTCTGAGACATTGAAGTAGTTGTTCCCCTTGCTCTGCAAGGGCCGCGGCTTCTGTGGAGCGATGGGTAACGATGCTTCGAGGGTGGCTGTTGTCGATGTGTGCAGAGGGTCCCTGGTTCGAGCCCAGGTAGGGGAGAGGAGAGGGACGGAAGCTAAACTGTTACAATGACATGCACAAATGAATGAATGATTGATTGATATACTGTATATTGAAGTAGGCCTTTATGCCAAAAAGTAAGTTATGCTAAAACAGCTACAGTAAAAAATGCCTTTTTGTTTTTCTTGGAATAGAAACTCCATAGTATTAAAAATGAATTAAGCTACATTTCTAAAAATAAACCCCATATAGTCTGTTCAAACAAAAAAAGGTTTTAAAGTCTCTAGTACAGCCAATAATAAAAACAGTCAAATCCATTCTTGAATTCAATCGCTTTAGCCGACATGTTGCGGTTTATTCATTGTTTAATTATTCAATGCTCCCTTTGTTATTTCGTTTTATAACTGAAATGCTTGACTGTATTTAAAGACATGGATGACTTGTATGCTTTGCCAATAGGTAAGTTACGCTAAAACAGCTACAGTACACAGGACTCTTAGGCCTACAGCTCCATGTCATTTCGATAACTTAGCTTCTCTGCCCTCTGGTGGTTAAACTAGCACTAACTAACATTAATGGCAACAATGGCTGACAGTTAAATAACATGCCATAGAATTCTGCGGCACCCCGCAATCCGTGCTGCAGTACGCCACATCTTTTAAAGGAAGAACCACTGTACATGAGGTCATACGCTTCCAGGGTATTTTCTTGTCTGTGTCTTGCTGCCATTGAAGGTAAGGTCATGAACCGATTGAATTGATTTGTTGTGCAAGAGTGAACGTCTTGTAGGATGGGAGTGAACATGACACTGCTGTCTATGGAATTTCTCATGCCAAGTTCTCTTACCTCTCCTCTGTTGCCAAGATGAACTTCATGTCATCCCACTTACTCAATTATTGTTTTCAATGTTTAAGATATGCAAATAAATTCCACCATTATAATCCAATTATATTTATGTCACTGATGGATTATCAACACATGTCACTGGGTGCACTTTGAGATATTAATTTGTGTAATCCTAAAACGAAATTAAGCTTTTTTCAAACTTGATCTCATTACAAAGAGGAAGTGAAATGAAAAGTAGTAGGAAAAGGAAAAGCGCTGGGTTAATTTCTCTGTTTTGTCTCCAGATAGTCTTTGTATGGCAACTGGCAATGGGGTTTTGTCCTATGCATGGAGGACCTCAAAGTTATTTTTTTAACACCACACATCCAAAGGACCTCCACAAATGCTATCTCTCCCCTATCCGTCTCGATCCATTTCGAACCTAACTAATTACCACAAGGGTTTCTCATCTTTCTTTTCTCATTTAAACAAGTTGGCTTATGAATGTCAATCAGAATGAAGGAGAAAAGCCTTGACAAATGAGGGACAACATGATTGTGAGGCTGAAGGAAGTAATGAAGGTGTGCATTCATCTATCATCTGAGATAAGCTGCAGAGAGACACAATAACAAATTTAACTCCGAACCTGGTGATGGAGTTGTCTAATTTCGTAGGCACATAAATTACCAGGCAGGGGACTTTCACTTTGGAAACAAGAGTTATGCTAATACCTCACATGGTCTGCTTTGAGTCCAGCGCGGCAGCATATTGACGATCCCAATACACTTTCCACTGGTGTGGGTTTTTAAAATGAAAGCAGTAGGAGCCCTGGATTTATTCAGACTATTGCTAATACTGCTACCTGTAATGCCGTATAGGATAAGATGAAATAAACATGATTGGCCCTGTGGACAAAATTGTCCTGTAGGCCTACATACAAGGCTGCTACAGTATATCAAAAATGATAAATACCTTCAATTTACATTTGACTCACTACATGTGTACTGCATAGACACTTCAGTACAGTCTGTGAATCAGGAGCTTGTTGATATATTTTTTCATTTTCACATTAATATGTTTGATCGATAGAGGCACAGAATAATGTGTGTATCTGTTCAACAAGCTGCTATTTGGAAGCCGTAGTTGCCTAAGGGCAGAAGCTAGTTTTCAGAGTCAAGTGCTCAGAATTGGAGGGGTATGCAACTGTATATATACATTTTGGGGGAATAGCCTGAAAAGTTGCCCGTATCAAAGCTGTTTCACATCTAACATTTCCTGGCAGTTTGTATCAGATGGGCAATTTGAGATCTTAACTCAACTGAAGATGCCAAGCCAAACCAAACATTGCATCATGTTTACCGTCTCTGCAAGTACATTGGAAAGGGTCCAGCAAGTTGTTTACATCTGAACAGAGATCGCTCAAGGCAGGTCATAACTATTGAAGTCAGTGCAACAGGTCTACAAGTTTTTCAGGAACCAGTGTAATGATGACTTTTCCATAGCGTTGAGACAGGACAGTATGTAAATATGGTCCCGTGTGGCTCAGTTGGTAGAGCATGGCGCTTGCAACGCCAGGGTTGTGGGTTCAATTCCCACGGGGGGACCAGGGTTCAATTCCCACGGGGGGACCAGGATGAATATGTATGAACTTTCCGATTTGTAAGTCGCTCTGGATAAGAGCGTCTGCTAAATGACTTAAATGTAAAATGTAAATGTAAATATTCAGACATCTGGTAAATAGGGCACCAGGCATCAGGGTCATGGCCTTATCTATACTTGATTGACACATTTTTATCAGTGTCCAATAAACTTCACAGTCATCAGCATGTCAACTGAATTGCAACATTTTCAGTGACAGCTGTCGTATCTGCTGATATGTTACTGGGATTCATGTTGGTGAATGCTTTAATTGAGTCTCTGAGTTCATTTTGGGGGAAATACATCTGCAATCTCTTATGGTGTTTCTTTATCTCCTAGTGTTTTCTCTTATTTGTGTCACTTATACGATTTACACACAGGCAAAGCAAATTGCAGCTTGATGTGGTTAATTTCCACCAAGATGCAACTCAGGTAGCCTACTTTTGGTGTGCATTGTAATGGTTGGATATGTCACACTTGATGTTTTTTTTGTTTGTATTTTTCCTCCAATTTCGATCTCATTGCCTGCAACTCCTGAATGGGCTCGGGAGAGGCAAAGGGGAAGTCATGCGTCCATCGAAACATGACCCACCTAGCCGCGCACCTAATCTAAGGTTCGGACCCTTTTTTTCAATTTTTGCCTAAAATGACATACCCAAATCTAACACCCGCCAGCTTAACCCAGAAGCCAGCTGCCATGTCGGAGGAAACACTGTTCAACTGGCGACTGGGGTCAGCCTGCAGGCACCCGGCACGCCACAAGGAATCGCTAGAGAGCAATGAGCCAAGTAAAGCCCCTCCGGCCAAACCCTCCCCTAACCCAGACAACTTTGGGCCAATTGTGCGCTGTCTTTTGGGATGCCTATGGGACTTAAAAAGGCTTCTAAAGTTTGTAATTGTCACTGGTGTAGAGAGGAGTAGGCAGTCACAGGTTAAGAACTACAGAATTTTTTAAAGTACCATAGATCAAAGCGGGACAAAACCCAAACACTGTTGTGCTCAAAATATATCTTCATAAACATAAAGGCACACGGCGACGCCGAAGTGCAAAATATAAAGCACTCAGGAAATAGTAGGATAGATTCCTCTCAGGAAATAGTAGGATAGAAACAAGCAACATTTACAATGACCGACAAAGACAAATGGCAGAGGGAGTAAATATACAGTGATAGAGTGGGGATTGGAACCAGGTGTGTGTAATGATGACGAGACAAGTCCGGGGATGATGAGTGAAGGGCGTGTGCCAGCAGTAGGTTCGACAGCAGCTACAAGGCCGGCGACACCCCACGCCTGAACTGGACAGGAGGGGGAGCCAAAGCGAAAGCTGGTGTGACAGTAATTTCCTCTTAACACTTTGATTTGCCGTAACAAAAATTGTATGAACCCCTACAAAAATGTCCATTAATTATAATCCACATACTAATTCACATTTCCTGTTGCTGCAGAATAATTTTCCTGCTGTTGCAAACTGGCTCAAATTAAAATCCTGCATCTGTAGTTGTGTGCAACCTCCACAGGGCTTTTTCTCCCTCTTCATTAGTTTTCCCCACATGAATTGTGGATTAGAGTGGAGTTGGGCGGACACAGGGGCTGAGGCCCAGACTACAGTTGTGGATACTCTCCTATGGCATGATGAAGAGCCTGTATGGTAAACAGATTACAATAGTCCTATAATGGGCCTGTGCTAATCTCTAGGGGGTAGATGAGTTGTAGTTCCAGCATCAGGCCTGCATGGAAAAACCATGACAAAAGAACATTTGTGCAGAAGACGACCACACATACAAAATGATTCATAAAGTGCAGTAATTATAGAAGGATCGATAGTGGTGGAATGAATGGTTGTATTTTTTGAAACTGCACTGTTGGTTAGGGGCTCATAACTAAACGTTTCACTGTATTCGGCGCATGTGACTAATAACATTTGATTTGATTTTTGATTTAATAAAGCCAGTAAAAATAGGGCATTTGCCTGTTGGCAGCACACATTTCATCTAGCATATGCAATACTTTGGTAGACATATTTCAAGGCAATGGGGCTGATGGCAAGAAAATAAGGTTTATTCGAGCATTCCGTAAAAATGTGTATCATTAGTCCACGGGCAATGCAGAGTAGCATGGAAAATATATTTTTTTAAATCAAGAATTTAAAAAATGCTGTTAGTCAACACAACATCCAGGACTGTTACCAAATTACCAACCTCTCCTGCCTGCAGTCAATGAGCCTGCTTTTAATAGCATTGGTGAAGTTGCAAATAATTTATTCACCAACACATTTATTAGAGTCCCCAAACAGGCATGCGTGAATCAGCAATTATTTAGTTTCCATTTGTCCAACTGATTGTGCTGTCAACACATCTGCAAAATCCTTTCACTGTTGGGACATCAGTGACGACACATTAACATAACAGATTTGTTTGGCTCCATGTTTCCTTGACTGCCTCATTTCCTCGGGTTCTGGATGAGGCGGCTTCCTTTTGTGTGAGCCTTGAGGTTATTTACTCTTGTGAAATACAAGTCAACCCTTTTAGACAGCCCTCCTGGCTATGGGAGTGTAATCAATAAGGCTATTACACCAGAAAAGTGTACAACATTATTAAATTCTCCTGCTCTCTCTGTGTTCTCTCTGGGCCACAAAGCTTTATGTATGGGCTCTGTCCCCTTGCCTTTTCTCCAAATCATGAACTACACACTACCCAGACTCCCGAATGAACACATCCTGGGTGAACGCTGTTTTGCTCAGCAACTCACTGAGAAGTACAAATGTGTCAGCTGCCAAACTCGGTCGCATGGGTGACTGAGCGGGCACCATTCTAGTTGTGCAGTCATGTAAGCCATGTTGTCTTTGGTCCCATGACCCCATTCAGCCAGGAAACACGCAGATGAACATCTTTACCAATGCAGGTGTTGATTCCTTTTGACATCCTATCAAGCTGGCGGATGGATGTATTTGTCTCCACAATTGCAGATCTTGTCCCAGATTACCCTATTCCTTAATTTTTGCTGTGTGTCCTTTATTGTTATTGCAGAAATGAATGTCTCAGAAATATAGGGATTCACAGGGTTTTGTGCGCCACTAAATGTCAAAATGGTTTATAAAGAATAGTGTCAAAATCAATGCCGCTAATGTGATCATTAATCTCCCAATACTCTGAGGGCATCAATGTAACACAGATAGAAATGTCAGGGCAACCCTGATCACAGGCAGACAGATCATATAAATCATATCATACATTTATGATTTCATCTTTAAAATCTACTCAGTACTGGTATGCATTTGGGGAGTTTTTACCATTCTATATGATATCTGTAGACTCAGACTGAACAGCATACCTCCCAACCTTATTAACTAGCCCTGCATTTTCAAATATACAACAATCTGAAGTGTTTGTTGACCTGTATAACAAGCCAAACCATTAGTGTCTGTCAATCAGCACTGTAGTGTCTTAAGACTTCAGCATGGCCCTGTCCTTCCTGCTGCTTGGACATCCTGCGTGTGTCAGTGGCCATACCAGTAAAACATATCTGGACTACCACCGAGCATAACCAGAATACTAATGAACCCTGAAAACAGCAGGTCTACAATATTGTACAAGTGTTGCATTAATGGCATCCCTGTACATTGTTTTCTGGTTTACATTTTAGTCATTTAGCAGACGCTCTTATCCTTTTTCTCATTTTTCCAGACAAATAGTTAAGACATGCTGTAGTGCAGTAAGCAATAATCATAGCTTGTGTTGTGTATCATTGAATTATGCTTGACATACTGCAGAGAAGTGATTATTTATCTCAGAGCATTAGTAGCATATACCAGGGAAGGTTCCTCGGGAGGGCTGGCAGAGTCAATCTAGAATATCCAAGTCAGTGTGTTTTCACATCTGCATTAATAAGAGGTAACCATGCTGCTCTACGTCTTCCTTTGTATACAGTACACAAATCCTGGCCTGCTAAGTACTCCCACCTCTCTGTGAAGGCAGTTCTGATTTAATGAGACTGGTTCTGTGGTTTGGATAATGGAACTAGGGTAATCTACAGTTACAGTCTAACTCTATTTTTTTAAATTAAGTTTTCTTATTTATGCAAACTACTAGGCATCATGAACTTATAGATGTACCTTGATGTTGTATCTGGTTTGCTCCTACAGACAGTGAGATGCGTGGACTTGGCTTGCTGTAAAAAGCAGGCAGATGTTAGAATGGGCAAAACGAGTAACCTAAGTGACTTTGGGCGTGGTAAGATTGTCGGGGCCAGGCACACCGGTTCCGGTATTTTAGAAACGGCCGCCCCCCTGGGCTTTTCAAGCACGACACTGTCTAGGGTTTACCGAGAAGCAGTCCTGTGGGAGAAAACAGCTCGTTAATGAGAGAGATCGAAGGAGAATGGCAAGAATCGTGCAAGCTAACAGACTGGCCACAAACGACTGTTCAGTACAACAGGGGTGTGAAGAACTGCATCTCAGAACGCACAACTCGTCGGTCCTTGTCACAGATGGTGTCACGCCCTGACCTGAGATATCTCTGTTTTCTTTATATTTTGGTTAGGTCAGGGTGTGACTAGGGTGGATACGCTAGTTTTGTATTGTCTAGGGGTTTTGTATTGTCTAGGGTTTTTGTATGTCTAGGGTTTTGTAGGTCTATGGTGGCCTGATATGGTTCCCAATCAGAGGCAGCTGTTTATCGTTGTCTCTGATTGGGGATCATATTTAGGTAGCCATTTCCCTTTGGTGTTTGTGGGTTCTTATTCTATGTTTAGTTGCCTGTCTGCACTATTCATATAGCTTGACGTTTCGTTGGTTTTGTTGTTTTGTTAGTTTGTTCAGTGTTCTTTCTTTAATAAAAGAAGAATGTACGCATACCACGCATATACATTTTTCATTAAAGGGATACTTGGGATTTTGGTCCGATCTTTATGACGAACGTGACAGATGGGCTATTGCAGCAGACGACTACACCAGGTTTCTCTCCTATCAGCTAAAAACAAGAAGAAGCGACTCCAGTGGGCACTCGATCACCGACACTGGATAATTGAGTGGAAAAACATTGCCTTGTCCGACGAATCCCGGTTCCTGTTGCGTCATGTTGATGGCAGAGTCAGGATTTGGCGTAAGCAACATTAGTCCAGGGCTCCATCCTGCCTGGTGTCAATTGTACACGCTGGTGGTGGAGGTGTAATGGTGTGGGTTTACAACAGGGGTGTCAAACTCATTTCACGGAGGGCTGAGTGTCTGCGGGTTTTTAGTTTTTTCCTTTCAATTAAGACCTAGACAACCAGATGAGGGGAGTGCCTTACTAATTAGTGATCTTAATTCATCAATCAAACCCGCCGACACTCGGCCCTCCATGGAATGAGTTTGACACGTGCTTTACAGCTACTCTCCAGGGGAATGTAAGGTGATTCAGGTACATTTTTCATTAAAGGGATACTTTGGATTTTGGCAATGAGGCCCTTTATCTACTTCCCTAGAGTCAGATGAACTCATGGATACCATTTTTATGTCTCTGCATCCAGTATGAAGGAAGTTAGAGGTAGTTTTGCGAGCCAATGGTAACTAGTGTTCGCGCAATGACTGGAAGTCTATGGTATCTACTAGCATACTAGCAGTTACCATAGACTTCCAATCATTGTGCTAACGCTAGTTAGCAACTTTCTTTAAACTGCACGCATAGACATCCTGAAGTATCCCTTTAAGCCTCTCAAGGTTGACAAATTCTAAGCCTTTTGAAATGCTCCTCTGCTTTTGTGTTGATCTTTTTCTAACACATGGCATGTCCTGTTTTCCCAATATAACCTCCGGGCGAGTTGTTTTCTAAACTCTCTGTGTTGCTTCACTTCTCTTATCGTCTTGCAAACAATAGATTGTTTTTTAGGTGTGAGTTCTTTGTAGACAGATATGCAGAATGGCTTTTACTGATGGATAAGGTTGTTCATCTAATGTAGACGGAACCAAACAATTCACACGACTTGAAGCAGTAGATTGGCTTACTTTTTGAGCCGCAGGAGTTTATCCAAGTGCATCCATATGTAAACAAAGAGCATGCAGAAATCATTAGAGCCACCAGAGATAAGTCGGTGTTCAAAACAGTCAAGTTTTCAAATAACAAAAGCCATGATGGTATCTTACCTTGAAGTGGAATGTGTCTTTGGATATCTTTCACAGTGGGGATCAATGGTTTGGAAAACAAAGGAGAGGGAGAAATGCAGGAGTGTGAAAACTTTATTGGTTTCCCTGGTCAATCATATGGCATATGAGAAACACATTTGTTGCATGGAGCGTTTAGTCGTTTTGACGAGCCATGGAATAATTGTCCCCCAGCAGGCCTCGTAAGAGCTTTCCCCATCTCCACATTTCGTATTTTTCTCAATCTGACTGTAAATAGTGCCTGCCCACTCAATACACAATAGTCTCTCCGGCTCAGCTGCGGTGATCTGGCATTTACAGAGAGAAAGGAAGCCTGTGTCCATGGATTCCCAGCTTTGTCACTGATCCCTGGACCGACGCACTGAGGAGGCCCTCTTAGAACAATAAATAGAAATGTATAATGATGAAAAGGGAATGGAGATGGACCGTTCTCTCTTCTCTGTGGCTGCCTGGGCTACTTTAGCTCAGGAACTGGAGATATCTCTGAGATTGGCTGCATTGCTCTGTCATGTTTGGCGAAACGTTCAACAGGGTCTTCTTCTGCCAGAGTCTTACCATAGCCAGCAGACAGGGTAGGGATGTTGGTTTAGACTTGACCCCACACACTTGTCAAGTCAGCTCTTTTGGCTTTGACAAGGGATGCTGGGATTCTGAAGCATACTTAGGTCACGTTGGCGTTAAGACTGATTCCATTTTGAACTTTGTTGGACATTAAATGGTTCAGTCATAAATCATTTGAATTTAACTGGATTATTCAAATAGTTAGTCAGGCCGACACATTCACGCCAGCCCAGAACCTCAGAATCCGGCTTCTTCACCTGCAGCATCATCTGAGACCAACCACATGGACAGCTGATGAAACTGTGGGGTTGCACAACCAAAGAATTTCTGCACAAACTGTCAGAAACCGTCTCAGGGAAGCTCATCTGCATGCTGGTCGTCCTCACCAGGGTCAGATCAAGTTGTATTTCTCACATGCGCCGAATACAACAGGTGTAGACCTTACTTACAATGCTGTTCAAGAAATAGAGTTTAAAAAATATTTACTAAATAAACTGAAGTAGCATTTTTTATAAAAAGTAGCACAATAAAATAACAATAACGAGGCTATATACAGGTGGTACTGGTACCGAGTCAATGTTCGAGGGTACAGGTTAGTCGAGGTAATTTCTATGCATAGATAATAAACAGTGAGTAGCAGCAGTGTAAAAACAAAGGGGGGGGGGGGTCAATGTAAATAGCCCGGGTAATTGTTCAGCAGTCTTATGGCTTGGGGAGAGAAGCTGTTAAGGAGCCTTTGGGACCTAGACTTGCCGTGGGTAGCAGAGAGAACAATGTATGACTTGGGTGACGAGTCTGACAATTCTTTGGGCCATCCTCTGACAGGCAGGAAGCTTGGCCCCAGTGACGCACTGGGTCATACGCACTATTCTCTGTAGTGCCTTACGGTTGGATGCCAAGCAGTTGCCTTACCAGGCCGTGATGGAACCGGTCAGGATGCTCTCAAGGGTGCAGCTGTAGACATTTTTGAGGATCTAGGGACCCATGTCAAATCTTTTCAGTCTCCTTAGGGGGAAAAGGTGTTGTCAAGCCCTCTTCACGACCGTCTTGTTGTGTTTGGACCTCCTTTTCCTGTAGTCCACAATCAGCTCCATGTTGAGGGAGAAGTTGTTGTCCTGCCACCAAACTGCCAGGTCTGTGACCTGCCTATACGCTGTCTCATCATTGTCGGTGATCAGGCCTACCACTGTTGTCGTCAGCAAACTTAACGGCCCAGTACAGCACCAGGACCAAGCTTCCTACCATCCAGGACCTCTATACCAGGCGTTGTCAGAGGAAGGCCTTAAAAATTGTCAGACTGTTCTCTCTGCTACCGCATGGCAAGCTGTACCAGAGTGCCAAGTCTAGGTCCAAGAGGCTTCTAAACAGCTTCTACCCCCAAGCCATACGACTCCTGAACAGCTAATCAAATGGCTACCCAGACTATTTACATTGCCCCCCCCCCCCCCTTCTACACTGCTGCTACTCTCTGTTATTATCTATGCATAGTCACTTTAATAATTGTACCTACATGTACATATTACCTAATTTACCTCAACTAACCTGGACCCTGCACATTGACTCTGTACCTGTATATAGCCCCGCTATTGTTATTTACTGTTGCTCTTTAATTATTTGTAAGTAAGGGCTTGTAAGTAAGCATTTCACTGTTGTATTCGACACATGTGTCAAATACAATTTTATTTGAGTCTTGTTTGGCCACGCAGTCGTGGGTGAACAGTGAGTACACGAGGGGACTAAGCACGCACTCTTGAGGAACCCCCGTGTTGAGGATCAGCGTGTTGTTGCTTACCCTTACCACCTGGGGGGCGGCCCATCAGGAAGTCCAGGATCCAGTGGCAGAGGAAGGTGTTTAGTTGCAGGGTCCTTAGCTTAGTGATGAGCTTTGTGGGCACTATGGTGTTGAACGCTGAGCTGTAGTCAATCAACAGCATTCTCACATAGGTGTTCCTTTTGTTCAGGTGGGAAAGGAAAGTATGGAGTGCGATTGATATTGTGTCATCTGTGGATCTGTTGGGGAGGTATGCAAATTAGAGTGAGTCTAGGGTTTCTCGGATTATGGTGTTGATGTGAGCCATGAGCAGCCTTTCAGTGCATGGCTACCGACATGAGGTCGGTAGTCATTTAGACAAGTTACATTCGCTTTCTTGGGCACAGGGACTATGGTGGTCTGCTTGAAACATGTTGGTATTACAGACTCGGTGAAGACACTTGCCAATTGTCCGCACATGCTCTGAGTACACGTCCTGGTAATCCGTCTGGCCCCGTGGCCTTGTGAAAGTTGACCTGTTTAAATGTCTTGCTCACATCTGCCACGGAGAGCGTGATCACACAGTTGTCAGGAACAGCTGGTGCTCTCATGCATGCTTCAGTGTTGCTTGCCTCAAATCGAACATAAAATGCATTTAACTCATCTGGTAGCCTCGTGTCACTGGGCAGCTCGCGGCTGTGTTTCCCTTTGTAGTCTGTAATAGTTTGCAAGCACTGCTTCATCCGACGAGTATCAGAGATGGTGTATTAGGATTCAATCTTAGTCCTGTATTGAGGCTTTGCCTGTTTGATGGTTCGTCTGAAGGCATAGCAGGATTTTTTATAAGCACCCGGATTAGTGTCCCGCTCCTTGAAAGTGGCAGCTCATGCCTTTAGCTCAGTGCGGATGTTGCCTGTAATACATGGCTTCTGCTTGGGATATGGACGTACGGTCACTGTGGGGACGACTTGGTCAATGCTCTTATTGATGAAGCCAGTGACTGAGATGGTATACTCCTCAATGCCATTGGAAGAATCCTGGAACATATTCCAATCTGTGCTAGCAAAACAGTCCTGTGTGTAGCATTCGACCATCTGACCACTTCCGTATTGAGCTAGTCACTGGTACTTCCTGCTTTAGTTTTAGCTTGAAGGAATTAGGAGGATAGAATATGGTGAGATTTGCCAATGGAGGGCAAGGGAGAGCTTTGTATGCATGTCTGTGTGTGGAGTAAATGTGGTCTAGAGTTTATTTTCCTCTGGTTGCACATGTGAGTTTAAGTTTGCCTGCATTAAAGTCCCCTGCCACTAGGAGCGCCACTTCTGGATGAGTATTTTCTTGTTTGTTTATGGCCTTATACAGCTCGTTGAGTGCGGTCTTAGTGCCAGCATCGGTTTGTGATTGTAAATAGACGGCTACGAAAAATATATATGAAAACTCTCTTGGTAGATAGTGTGGTCTACAATTTATCATGATGTACTCTACCTTAAGGCAATACCTCGAGAGGGGGGGCACCATGACCGAGTTTCGGAATCCCTGCTCTAGGATACCACTTCACAATTAATACATTCTAATCCTGTTTCGATAATTAAATGGATTGTGTGAGATTCTGTATCTGCATGCAATATGAACGATGTTATAGGTAGTTTTGCAAGCCAATGCTAACTAGCGTTAGCGCAATGTCTGGAAGTCTACAGGTGCCGCTAGCATACCTCTGACTTCCTTCATACTGCACGCCGAGACATAAAAATGGGATCCATGGTTCATCTGACTCTGGGAAACGGAATTGACAGAATTTCACACCTGTTAATTATTAGGATTTCGATAATCAGATGGATTATTTAGCACAAGTTGACTAATCAACAAATTTTACTAGATATGATCATTTGATTTTGACTAGTTTTGTGTAACAGGAACGAACTGATACGTGAGAGAAACATCTGTAGACACTGTCTGGTTTTAAATCCACTGCCTCCACTGGATAGTGTGGGGTCATCTTATGTCATACTTTGGAGGACCATGGGGACTTCTTTTGACACATTGTAGCAGCCCCTGCTCAAACTTACAGTACCTGTACATCACAAGTCCTTATACTGTCTATGTCCTTTAATAGTCCATTTATTAATAAGAGTTGCATGTTAATGCCTCTGTGAATTGTGGTTCCAGCATGTTCTACTACGGCAGTTATCGCAGTTGCAGCAATCAAAAGTAACACTTCAAACTTTTGAATGTAGCATAAAAGAAGGGATCGTATGCATAGCTTCAACTGTTCTAGCATTTAAGAGATGAATACTGTATATCTGAAATGCATTTCTCATGAGTCATGTTTCTCATTGAATGTATTTGATCAGCAAAGGCGTATGCAATGCCATGCAGGTTGTTTCATGTCTTCCATCTCATGGGAGTATTTCTATTTGCTGGTAAATAGTGTGCATTAACCTGAAGGAAAATGAATAGTGTTTTGGGCCCGGTAAACAAATATTGTTTCCTCCATCTGTCCTAGCCTTCCAAAGACAAGAAATCACTAGCCTGCTGCACTTTTGTAAATTGCTTGCTCCATCTGCAGACCCATTTCCCTATGACAATCAATCAGACCAGTCAGCTCGCCCTATTTACACCAATAGTTAACTAGAAATGTAAAAACAAGTTAGAGCGAATGCAGGGAAGTGAACGTCTGAGATCTGTCTGTCAAATAACCTAGCTGTCTGCCTCGTAATTTCACAGTAATTGAATGTCATTGTTTTGAACAGTTCTCCTCTGATAATCGTTAGTCCTTTTGAAATACTCTCTTCTCAGTAGAGAATTTCCATTTAAAAGCTCTGCATCACCGTCTGTGATAAACCGTATTTTTAGTATTAGATTATGTCCATGAATAGGCTCACTCTATGGATGTACACATTGATTCAGCCACCTTGACTCTACCCAATCAATACATCAATCTCAATATACAGTACCAGTCAAAAGTTTGGACACACCTACTCATTCAAGGGTTTTTCTTAATTTTTGCTATTTTCTACATTGTAGAATAATAGTGAAGACATCAAAACTATTAAATAACACATATGGAATTATGTAGTAACCAATTTTTTTTAAACAAATCAAAATATATATAATATTTGAGATTCTTCAAAGTAGCCACCTTTTGCCTTCATTACAGCTTTGCATACTCTTGGCAGTCTCTCGATCAGCTTCACCTGGAATGCTTTTCCAACAGTCTTGAAGGAGTTCCCACATATGCTGAGCACTTGTTTGCTGCTTTTCCTTTACACTGCGGTCCAACTCATCCCAAACCATCTCAATTGGGTTGAGGTTGGGTGATTGTGGAGGCCAGGTTATCTGATGCAGCACTCCATTTCTCTCCTTGGTCAAATAGCCCTTACACAACCTGGAGGAGTGTTTTTGGTCATTGACTTGTTGAAAAACAAATCATAATCCCACTAAGCGCAAACCAGATGAGATGTCGTATCACTGCAGAATGCTGTGTTAGCCATGCTGGTTAAGTGTGCCTTGAACTCTAAATATCACACTGACAGTGTCACCAGCAAAGCAACCCCACACCATCACCACCTCCTCCATGCTTCATAGTGGGAACCACACATTTGGAGATCATCCGTTCAGCTACTCTGCGTCTCACAAATACACAGCGGTTGGAACCAAAAATCTCAAATTTGCACTCATCGGATCAAAGGACAAATAGGGCTATCTTCTGTATACTACCTTGTCACAACACTACTGATTGGCTCAAACACATTAAGAAGGAAAGAAATTCCACAAATTAACTTATAACAAGGCACACATGTTAATTGAAATGCATTCCAGGTGACTACCTCATGAAGCTGGTTTAGAGAATGCCAACAGTGTGCAAAGCTGTCATCAAAGCAAAGAGTTGCTACTTTGAAGAATCTCAAATAATAAATATATTTTGATTTGTTGAATCCTTTTTTTTGCTTACTACATGATTCCATATGTGTTATTTCATAGTTCTGATGTCTTCAGTATTATTCTACAATGTAGAAAATAGTAAGAATAAGGAATGAGTAGGTGTGTCCAAACTTTTGACTGGTACTGTACATGTAGAGAGGGCTACATCAGAAACTGGAATATTTTAACTGATGATAATTGTTATGATGACTATCTGCCTGAAACACTCAGCAACACGTATGCATTGTTTTCCTCCATAAACTTGCCTCTATTTTCACCAACATCAGGTATTCAGCACTGCAGTAATCTCCTCTTATTTTGTAATGTCTTGAATTTGTTCTAAGATAGATTGAACTGTTTCTGTGAACACTCAAGCATAATGATCAGCCAGTTTGACCTCCGATTCTATGCTGTTATAATCTAGTTGTTGGCATACAGTATGCTCACTCAAAATCGCCTGCCCAATGAAATTAAATACAAATTTCAAGCAAAAGTGCACCATGCCAAACCACTTATTTACTGACTTACTTCCATCAGATCAAAGGAAAACGTTACATTCAGTATCACCATTTCAAAACAGGAAAATATATATTCCTTCCTATCGATTTATAATGTCCGAAATGTTTCAGATAGTCTCAAATTGGTATATCCACTGATTGTACAAAACATTAAGAACACCTGCTATTTCCATGACATAGACTGACCAGGTGAATCCAGGTGAAAGCTATGATCCCTTATTGATGTCGCCTGTTAAATCCTCTTCAATAAATGTTGATGAAGGGTAGGAGACAGGTTAAATAAGGTTTTTTAAGCCTTGAGACAATTGAAACATGGATTGTGTATGTGTGCCATTCAGAGGGAAAATGGGCAAGACAAAATATTTAAGTGCCTCTGAACAGTGTATGGTAGTAGGTGCCAGTCGCACCGGTTTGAGTGTGTCAAGAACTTCCACAGGCAACAGTTTGCCATGTGTATCAAGAAGGTATGTATGAATGTATTAAGTTTCCGACACTTTGTAGAATGTCCTAAAGCATTCAGGCTGTTCTGGAGCAAAGGGGGGTCCGACCCGTTGAGTGTATATGGTGTGAGTGTACAAACCATTATGAACACCTTCCTAATATTGAGATGCATAACCTTTTTTCAGCACAGCCTCAATTTGTTGGGGAATGGACTATACAAGATGTCGAATGAATTCCACAGGGATGCTGGCCCATGTTGACTCCAATGCTTCCCACAGTTGTGTCAAGTTGGCTGGATGTCCTTTGTGTGGTGGACCATTCTAGATACTCATGGGAAACTGTTGAGTGTGAAAAATCCAGCAGCTTTTCCGTTCTTGACACAAACCAGTGCGCCTGGCATCAACTACCATATGCCATTCAAAGGCACTTACAGTTGAAATCAGAAGTTTACATACACCTTAGCCAAATACATTTAAACTCAGTTTTTCACAATTCCTGACATTTAATCCAAGTAAAAATTCCCTGTTTTAGGTCAGTTAGGATCACCACTTCATTTTAAGAATGTGAAATGTCAGAATAATAGTAGAGAGAATGATTTATTTCAGCTTTTATTTCTTTCATCACATTCCCAGTGGGTCAGAAGTTTACATACACTATATTATGATGTGGTAGCATTGCCTTTAAATTGTTTAATTAACTTGGTTCAAACGTTCCGGGTAGCTTTCCACAAGCTTCCCACAATAAGTTGGGTGAATTTTGGCCCATTCCTCCTGACGAGCTGGTGTAACTGAGTCAGGTTTACAGACCTCTTTGCTCGCACACGCTTTTTCAGTTCTGCCCACACATTTTCTATAGGATTGAGGTCAGGGCTTTGTGATGGCACTCCAATACCTTGACTTTGTTGTCCTTAAGCCATTTTGCCACAACTTTGGAAGTATACTTGGGGTCATTGTCCATTTGGAAGACCCATTTGCGACCAAGCTTTAACTTCCTGACTGATGTCTTGAGATGTTGCTTCAATATATCCACATCATTTTCCTCCCTCATGATGCCATATATTTTGTGAAGTGCACCAGTCCCTCCTGCAGCAAAGCACCCCCACAAATTGATGCTGCCACCGCCGTGCTTCACGGCTGGGATGGTGTTCTTCGGCTTGCAAGCATTCCCCTTTTCCTCCAAACATAACGATGGTCATTATGGCCAAACAGTTCTATTTTTGTTTCATCAGACCAGAGGACATTTCTCCAAAAAGTACGATCTTTGTCCCATGTGCAGTTGCAAACCGTAGTCTGGCTTTTTTATGGCGGTTTTGGAGCAGTGGCTTCTTCCTTGCTGAGCGGCCTTTCAGGTTATGTCAATATAGGACTCGTTTTACTGTGGATATAGATACTTTTGTACCTATTTCCTCCAGCATCTTCACAAGGTCCTTTGCTGTTGTTATGGGATTGATTTGCACTTTTCGCACCAAAGTGCGTTCATCTCTAGGAGACAGAACGTGTCTCCTTCCTGAGCGGTATGACGGCTGCGTGGTCCCATGGTGTTTATACTTGCGTACTATTGTTTGTACAGATGAACGTGGTACCTTCAGCCGTTTGTAAATTGCTCCCAAGGATGAACAAGACTTGTGGAGATCTAGAAAAAAATCTGAGATCTTGGCTGGTTTCTTTAGATTTTCCCATGATGTCAATCAAAGAGGCACTGAGTTTGAAGGTAGGCCTTGAAATACATCCACAGGTACACCTCCAATTGACTCAAATGATGGCAATTAGCCTATCAGAAGCTTCTAAAGCCATGACATAATTTTCTGGAATTTTCCAAGCTGTTTAAAGGCACAGTCAAAGGCACAGTGTATGTAAACTTCTGACCCACTGGAATTGTGATACAGTGAAATAATCTGTCTGGAAACAATTGTTGTAAAAATTATTTGTGTCATGCACAAAGTAAATGTCCTAACTGACTTGCCAAAACTATAGTTTGTTAACAAGACATTTGTGGAGTGGTTGAAAAACGAGTTTTAATGACTCCAACCTAAGTGTATATAAACTTCCGACTTCAACTGTAAATATTTTGTCTTGCCCATTCACCTTCTGAATGACACAAATATACACGATCCACGTCTCAATTCACTAAAGGCTTAAAAATTCTTCTTTAACATATATCTCCTCCCCTTCATCTAAACTGACTAAACAAGTGAAATCAACAAGAGATTATAGATTTCACCTGAATTCACCTGGTCCGTCGGCTGTTTGTTCTCTTGGGTATACTGAATACGACACCGTGCTACATCACTCTCTCATAAATATTTTTCAATCAGGCATTATCATTTGTAGCATGGTCCCGGAGATACATAATAAACGACTCTGCTTTTGTTTGAGTACATTTATTGTGTTTTCTGATATCAAACTTTAAATTGCTGTGGAACTGTTTTCCTGGTGTGGTAGCTGGATAATAATCCACCAAATGCATCGTTTCCAGGTTGTCAGTTTGGTGGTCTTATAGAAAATCACAGATCTTAATGGAATAATAAAGTGTGAAACACAAATCGAACATTTCAAATAGAAGGGTTTGTTCTGCCTCTCAATTTGCATTTGATTTACCGAGACTTAGTTATATATTCCTGTCAGGAGAAAGAGATCTGTAGCCATGTTGTGAAAATAATGCCGTTGGGATATAGTCACTCCACTCAATTTGTTCCCGGCTACCTCATTTACATTTGGCTCCCCATGATTTGAGTAGAGAGCCGGGTTTTAATGCATTTCACTGACAGGCTAAAAAAACAGGAGCTTGAACATGAAGAGGAAGACGTTGCCACAAAACAAATATATTAATCAGCACACACTTTGAGGTGGAGCTGGCATTTTGGCGGCGGATCAGTCTCTCTGTGTTGATTCTCTTTTACATTAGTTCAGGTTTCGGAGGTGTTTCAGACATCCCAGGTCACTGTGTCTGTTACTATTAGCAATCAGTACGTCAACCCTCTTTCTGACAATGGATAATGGAATATGGAAGGGATGGGGGAGAAAAAATGTCCAGGATACCTGCCAGCCAAAGTAATTTGAAATCCAAATGAAGGTCCAAAATAAAGATGCCTTCTGGAAACCATTGATTTCTGCCTAAGATTGTAAAATAATCAATGCTGGGTTTGAATAATGGAATGGCTTGAAATGGATAGGAGGCGCTCCAGCTCTCTTACAAATGTACCTAGATTATGTCGCTCACATATAGAGGCACTCTCTCCTCAAAGGACTCTGCATACATTTTGGAGGAGAGCTTGGTCAATTGCTTGGGTTTAGAGCCTTGTGTATATCTGAACATACATTATTTGGGTTTGAAAGAGGCAATTATTTTATGCTTCCCTTCCTGTTATATTGTGGTTGTTTGGTTTGTATTTTTCATCTCCCTCTGTCTGGTGTATCATCCCTCCACATTTCTATTAGATGTTGGGTAGAATTTTGAACAGTATGTGTTCTTCAAACCTACATGGTCATGTTATACATGTGCGTATGTATAATTTGCATGTTGTTAAACACTTTGGACGTTGTCCTCTGTAAGAGCTGCTTGAGGCCAAGGTTCCCAGAAACGTATTGCTTTTAATGGATTACATTCTGGGCTTTTAGCATTATTCTTGAGATAAAGCTGTTCAATACAGGCACATCTAATCTAAATTAGAATAACAGCGTTTATTCCTGAATCAATTTGTGGAAAGGTTTACGGCCTCAACTCCTCTTGGGCTCTCAGGAATTATTAAGCCCCTCCATGCTGCTGCTTACATGCAACGCTAAATTGGGGACTATAAATTCATATGGGCTCACTACATTGACAAAAGCATTTTGTAATTGACTGATACCTTTGCTCTGCAGTGGCACCATTGTGTGTATCGGGTGTATTGGGCTGACTTTATATTGGGCTGACTGATTTCAGGTTGTAAGGTTGAGATTTTTTGGAGTGTTGGCAATATCGATGAAATATGATTTTTTTTTTTTCTGTGTTTTCTCAACGTGCTTGACAAACAGCTATTGAGAACCACTGTGACATGTATTCTTTAACTTTCACTGAAGCAATGAATGTTAAAGTTGAATTCAATGCCTCAATGTCACACTGTTTTGTAAGTGTTTGAACTTGAAATATAGGTTTTGTTGGTCGCTGAATATACATACTTTATTTACGAAATGTGTATGCAAGTAAATATATCTTTTTGGAGAAACAAAATGTGTAGATATGTTTTTCTTTTAATAATCTTTTTAATATTTACTCAGTGAATTGCCTTTTAAGGGCACATAACTACTAAATGTACCATGTTATTTTCTTGTATATTCTACTTTAATAAAAACTGTTTGTAGCATTATGATGTATTTTAACATGTTCAACTGAAACACAGATTTCAGGTTGATGTTCAGATTACAGTGCACTTTTTCCACATTTGTTACGTTACAGCCTTATTCTAAAATTGTTTAAATAGTTTTTCTTCCCTCATCAGTCTACACACAATATCCCATAATGACAAAGCAAAAACATGTGTTTAAAAACATAAATATCACATTTACATAAGTATTCAGAACCTTTTACTCAGTACTTTGTTGAAGCACCTTTGGCAGCGATTACAGCCTCAAGTCTTTTTGGGTATGACGCTACAAGCTTGGCACATCTGTATTTGGGGAGTTTCTCCCATTCTTCTCTGCAGATCCTCTCAAGCTCTGTCAGGTTGGATGGGGAGCGTCGCTGCACAGAAATGTTCAGGTCTCTCCAGAGATGATTGATCAAGTCCTGGCTCTGGCTGGGCCACTCAAGGACATTCAGAGACTTGTCCCGAAGCCACTCCTGCATTGACTTGGCTGTGTGCTTAGGGTCGTTGTCCTGTTGGAAGGTGGACCTTCACCCCAGTCTCAGGTCCTGAGTGCTCTGGAGCAGGTTTTCATCAATAATTTCTCTGTACTTTGCGCCGTTCATCTTTCCCTCGATCCTGACTAGCCTCCCAGTCCCTGCCCCTGAAATTTCCCCACAGCATGATGCTGCCACCACCATGCTTCACCGTAGGGATGGTGCCAGTTTCCTCTGGATGTGACGCTTGGCATTCAGCCAACGAGTTCAATCTTGGTTTCATCAGACCAGAGAATCTTTAGGTGCCTTTTGGCAAACTCCAAGCGGGCTGTCATGTACCTTTTACTGAGAAGTGCCTTCCATCTGGCCACTCTACTATAAAGGCCTGATTGGTGGAGTGCTGTAGAGATGGTTGTCCTTCCGGAAGGGTCTACCATCTCCACAGAGGAACTCTGGAGTTCTGTCAGAGTGACCATCGGGTTCTTGGTAACCTCCCTGACCAAGGCCTTTCTCCCCCGATTGCTCAGTTTGGCCGGACTTCAAGCTCTAGGTTGAGTCTTAGTGGTTCCAAACAAATTTTAATAATGATGGAGGCCACTGTATTCTTAGGGACCTTCAATGCTGCAGACATATTTTGGTACCCTTCCCCAGATCGTTGCCTCAACACAATCCTGTCTCAGCGCTCTACAGACAGTTCCTTCGACCTCACGGCCTGGTTTTTGCTCTGACATGCACTGTCAACTGTGGGACCTCATGTTCAATCAATTGAATTTACCACAGGTGGACTCCAAGTTGTAGAAGAATCTCAAAAACAATTCTGAAAACCTGTTTTCACTTATTCATTATGGGGTATTGTGTGTAGATTGAGGAGGAAATGATTTTATTTAATACATTTTTGAATAAGGCTGTAACGTAACAATGTGGAAAAAATCAAGGGGTCAGAACACTTTCTGAATGCACTGTAAATCCTTGTTTAAAGGTTTTAGTACTTATGTACATTTACAGTTCCTAGTGTTTCACATTGTAAATTAATGCATCGCCTCCAGTGTATCTATAGAGTGACAAGCTGAAAGATTTACTTGTTTCAGTGCAGCATAATTTATGTTTGTCTACCTTTTTCTTGTTCTAGGTAAGTGGGAGAGCTCTTTAAACCTGTGTGTATGCCAGAGGGGAATGGAGGCACGTGATCCTCCTGGGTGTTCAGGGTCTTCAGAAGAGACACAGTAAGACAACAGCTCCTTGCTGTACTCAGCACTCAGCACTCCATGACATTCCTGCTCTTTGATTTCTG
Organism: Salvelinus namaycush; assembly: GCF_016432855.1. NCBI lineage: Eukaryota > Metazoa > Chordata > Actinopteri > Salmoniformes > Salmonidae > Salvelinus > Salvelinus namaycush. Next base: position 33,115,492 of record NC_052329.1, on the reverse strand, counting down.
CTTCTCTGTAATGTGTACCTCACACAAAGAGGAACATGTTCTTTACATTTTTGCATTTCAAGCTGTTTAATTAGGACTTTGAGTCACATTGGAATGATTAGGGAAAATCTAACATGCTATTCATAGTCATGTTTGATGGGGGTACTAGGGGCAGACACCTAGTTTGAGATCCTATTATTTGGAGATTGATGATATTATACCTTTGATGATAGATAGGGATAACATTACCTAAAGTGCATATACAGTACTATAGTTACTCGTGCATAGTATGCATATTATCACTCTGAACTTGTAATTAACTTGAACCAGAAACTTTTACTTTAAACTAGGAACTTTTATTTTGGTCAATGTCCAAGTAATACTCAAGATGATTTTGTGCAGAGGGGCACCTTTCCTTATCTTCTTCTGGCTGCAAGCCCGACGTCGGTACACTTATGACAACAGCCAGCTCAAGTGCAGGGCGCGAAATTCAAAATATATTTTTTTTAAATATTTAACTTTCACACATTAACAAGTCCAATACAGCATATGAAAGGTACACATCTTGTGAATCCAGCCAACATGTCCGATTTTTTAAATGTTTTACAGGGAAGACACAATATGTAAATCTATTAGCTAACCACGTTAGCAAAAGACACCATTTTTTTTACTCCATCAGTTTTTTACTCCATCAGTAGCTATCACAAATTCGACCAAATAAAGATATAAATAGCCACTAACCAAGAAACAACTTCATCAGATGACAGTCTGATAACATATTTATTGTATAGCATATGTTTTGTTAGAAAAATGTGCATATTTCAGGTATAAATCATAGTTTACATTGCAGCTACAGTCAGAAATTGCACCGAAAGCAGCCATAATAATTACAGGCACCAACGTCAAATACCTAATTACTCATCATAAAACATTTCTGAAAAATACATAGTGTACAGCAAATGAAAGACAGGCATCTTGTGATTCCAGCCAATATTTCCGATTTATTAAGTGTTTTACAGCGAAAAAAAAATGTAGCGTTATATTAGCTTAGCACAATAGCCAGAAACACTTGGGTGCCGGCGACTACGACAGATATATGAAATAACATCATAAAATGGGTCTTACTTTTGCTGATCTTTCATCGGAATGTTGGACAAGGTGTCCTTTGTCCAGAACAGTCGTTGTTTGGATTCAGAACGGCAACTTTCCCTCTTCATTTAGCAAGCGCGCTAGCCGGGTGGCACGACACTCTCCATGTCAACAAACGGAAGAGAACGGAACACGGCAAAACTCCCGAAAAAATTTCAATAATCTGATGAAACTATATTGAAAAAACATACTTTACGATGATATGGTGACATGTATCAAATAAAATCAAAGCCGGAGATTGTAGTCGCCTATAACGGCAGCTAAACAAAAGGCAACCCCACTGTCCAGCTCGCGCTCTTCAGAGTACCGAAAATGGGGGACACGTCATTCCAAGATGATGTGTTCCATCTCAGACCAAGATAATCACCTCATTTCTTCTCTCACAGCCTCTTGACACCCAGAGGAAGGTGTATGACGTGCATGTATACTAATAGGTCTTGTGCCCATTTATAGGCAGGAAGAAGAACAGAGCATCGATTTCAGACTTTCCACTTCCTGGTCAGGAAATGTGCTGCAGAATGAGTTCTGTTTCACTCAGATAAATAATTCAAACGGTTTTAGAAACTAGATAGTGTTTTCTATCCAATAGTAATAATAATATGCATATTGTACGAGCAAGAATTGAGTACGAGGCCGTTTGAAATGGACACCTTTTATCTGGCTACTCAATACTGCCCCTTGCAGCCCAAACAGGTTATTCTAGCCTCTGTGGTGGTGATAGTATGCACTGGAGCCCAGAGGATTGCTCACTTTTTGTAAGTAGACCTTCTTTAGCGGGATTGCCATGGGCGTCAGACGTCAGGGGTTTGTGTTAAATAAAATGGTTCTAGGCCTTGTCTTTGACTCAGGTGTCCGCTTCTATTATGTCACCCGTACAAAGATGTAGGATGTGTGGCTCAGGACGATGAGGCTGGCCACTTTTCCCCAGGAATATTTGCTAAAGGCAGGTGACACATGGACGTGTGCTAGCCTCTGAGGCACAACAGTGACAGATTGAAGGTAGAGGATGTGACTGAAATGTCAGTTCTGAGATGAAGACATGCCTCTTGTGACCGAGAAAGGAAACAGTTGTGAAATGGTGCCTGTATGTATTCATTGTAATTTAGGCTTCACCAATATATAGCCAACAACAGTCGTAAAGCTGACATAGGCTATAACTAATACCGTAAGTCAGCCAAAGTACCATACAGCGCCTGCAGAAAGTATTCACACCCCTTGGATTTTTCCACATTTTGTTGTGTTACACCCTGAATTTAAAATGGATTAAATTTAGATTTTATGTCACTGGCCTCAACACAATAACCCATCATCTCAAAGTGGAATTGTTATTTTATTGCATTTTTTACAAATTAATTAAAGATGAAAAGCTGAAGTGTCCTTAGTCAGTAAGTATTCAACACTTTGTTATGGCAAGCATAAATAAGTATAGGAGTAAAAATGTGTTTAACGAGTCATAATAAGTTGCATGGACTCACTTTGTTTGCAATAATAGTGTATAACATGATTTTTGAATGACTACCTCGTCTCTGTACCCCACACATACAATTATCTGTAAGGTCCCTCAGTCGAGCAGTCAATTTCAAACACAGATTCAACCACAAAGATCAGGGAGGTTTTCCAATGCCTCGCAAAGAAGGGCACCTATTGGTAAATGGGTAAAAAAAAGAAAAAGCAGACATTGAATATCTCTTTGAGCACTATTAATTACACCTCAGATGGTGTATCAATACACCCAGTCACTGCAAAGATACAGGCATCCTTCCTAACTCAGTTGCCGGAGAGTAAGGAAACCCGTCAGGGATTTCACCATGAGGCCAATAAAACAGTTACAGAGTTTAATGGCTGTGATAGGAGAAAACTGAGGATGGATCAACAACATTATAGTTACTCCACAATACTAACCTAAATGAACGAGTGAAAATAAGGAAGCCTGTACAGAATATAAATATTCCAAAACATGCATCCTGTTTGCAATAAAGTAAAGCTGCAAAAAATGTGGCAAAGAAATGATCTTTTATGTCCTAAATACAAAGCATTATGTTTGGGGCAAATCCAACACAACACATCACTGGTTACCATTCTTCATATTTCCAAGCATGGTGCAGGCTACTTCATGTTTTTGGTATGCTTGTCATTGGCAAGGACTAGGATAAAAAAGTACCGGCAAAATCCTAGAGGAAAACCTGGTTCAGTCTGCTTTCCAACACACTAGAAGATGGATTCACCTTTCAGCAGTTCAATAACCTAAAACACAAGGCCAAATATACACTGGTGTTGCTTACCAAAACGAATTTGAATGTTCCTGAGTGGCCTAATTACAATATTGACTTAAATTGGTTTGAATATCTATGACAAGACTCGAAAATGGCTGTCTAGCAATGATCAAAAACCAACTGGACAGAGCTTGAACATTTTTTAAATGAATAATGTGCAAATATATCCATTTTAATCTCACTTTGTAACACAACAAACTGTGGACAAAGTTAATGGGTGTGAATAATTTCTGATGGCCCTGTATAAATGCAATGGTTAAATGTCACTTTTGACATATTCTAATGACACCATGTTGCACCACGTAAAGATTACACTAAAACTGTAATGCAATGATGCCTCTGTATGGCCTGTTGTGATGTGGTGTTGTGATGTGGTGTTGTCTGTTGAAACAATCCATGTATTTTGTTTAACCCGCTCCCATGAAGCTGGACCAATTACTATACCTCATTAAATCCTTTAGAAATGACTTAAGCATAAAGCATTAATAAACAAACTGGTACCATGTGACCATCTATCAAAAATAATACATTATTGATTTGTTTCATATTCATAAGGATGATGACTATATTTATCACTTTGATCAAAGTTAACTTAAAGTGGTTTTGTCAGGTCAACTGTGGTGGGATGGTCAAGTTATCGTTCCCTTGAGGTGACATCTTCTGTTTACAAAATGTTTTTTTCTCCAAAACCAATGCAATTTCACATAGACGTCAGGGTAATTTATATGAAACAATTTTGGAGGAATACAGCAGTTTGCAGTTGCATTATGTGCATTACATTCATCCAATGATCCAATGTACCAATTTCACATAGTTGTATGCAGATCTAAAGTAAATAATTGCTACCATCTCATGGACTTTATTGCTAAAAAGTCCATGCTGCAAGTATTACACTATGCCTATTTTGTCCACGTCAGCGCAGTGGCATGGATGAAGGACTAGATACTTATTCCTCTAAGGTTTTCCTGGCTGGTGTGTTATGGCTCCATGGTTCCCTGTGGCTAGAGTCTCTGAGCCTACTCCTTTTCTTTCTTTCATTCTTTCAAAACTGTGCATGTTAGAGTGGCCTTTTATTGTCACCAGCACAAGGTGCACCTGTGTAATGATCATGCTGTTTAATCAGCTTCTTGGTATGCCACAACTGTCAAGTGGATAGATTATCTTGTGGCAAAGGAGCAACCAATGTGTGCACCAATTTTGAGAGAAATACACTTTTTGTGCATATGGAATATTTCTGTGATCTTTTACATGTTGCGTTTATATTTTTGTTCAGTATATGCAGTGTGTTGATTAGGTAATGTCAACATGCCCCTGGTTTCCTCCCTGACTAAGTCTGTGTGTTGCAGTCTGCTGTGTGGGAGCTAGCCATCTCATCACACAGTGTGACTGTAAGCCTTGCAGGTGCACATCAATCTTGGCTTACTGCAGAGCTGGTCCTACTAATCATCCTCTCTCCCTGTGCCTGGTATGACAGTGGGTTATGTGCTGCTGGTGCTAGTCTCCCCCACTCTAGGCTCCCTGACTGGGACTGAGACAGCTGTAGTGTACCACCTGAATCAGATATGAACCAGCCATACCCATCTGTCACTAGCAGCCCCAGCCCTCCCCTACACCACCTGGGGGATTGAGAAGACTAGACAGGGTCCTTTGTTCTCTGGAGGGTTGCCCCACTCAGGCTCTATCTGCAGCACTCTATGACCTGGCTCACCCAATCATATCATGGGTCTGAGAGGCAGCCCGGCAGCAATCCTCCCCGGGCCGTAGTTAGCTATAATCCCATGCTGGACAATGGAGCAAGTATTTTACGAAGACTTTCGTGGTCCTCTGTCAGCCATGTCAGGGCAATCAGAGCATGTCTCTCCTCTGTTATCAGCTATGGAGAAGGTGACCAGGTGGATGGTGGACTCAGTGGCTGTAAAACAAGCTCCACAACAGTAAATGTGTGTTTGGGCCAGACTTTGATAACCCCTCTGAAAGAGAAAATACAACCCTTTTGGTGTGAGTAAACAGTTTTCTGAGCAAGGTGGCCACTATAACCTTGTTTAAGCTGGTTTTGCTGATGTGTTTTTATGTTTGATTAATACTGGAATACCGACTCCTGCTATTTTTTTCGTGTTATCTGTAACTTATTTTGTACAGAATGTTTCTGCCACCGTCTTTTATGTATGTTATCCATGTCGTCGTTCAGCCACGACTCTGTGAAAGATATTACAGTTTTTAATGTCCCGTTGGTAGGATAGACTTGATCGGAGCTCATCCAGTTTATTATCCAATGATTGCACGTTGGCTAACAGGACTGACGGTAGAGGCGGATTACCCACTCACTGTCGGATCCTTACAAGGCACCCCGACCTACGTCCCTGATATTTCTGTCTCTTCTTCATGGGAATGACAGGGATTTGGGCCTTGTCCGGTGTCTGAAGCAAATCCTTAAAGTCCAACTTGTTAAAGAAAATCTTTGTCCAGTATGAGGTGAGTAATCGCTGTCCTGATATCCAGAAGCTCTTTTCGGTCAGCTGGCTGGGTTTTCAGTGCATCGGCAATATAGAACAGCTGCCTTCAGTAAGACAAGGGGTGGCGGTCTGTGTCTATTTGTAAATAACAGCTGGTGCACGAAATCTAATATTAAGGACGTCTCGAGGTTTTGCTCGCCTGAAGTAGAGTATCTCATGATAAGCTGTAGACCATACTGTTTACCAAGAGAGTTTGCATCTATATTTTTTGTAGCTGTCTATTTACCACCAATAACCAATGCTGGCAATAAGACCGTACTCAATGAGCTGTAAAAGGCCGTAAGCAAACAAGAAAATGCGCATCCAGAGGTGGCCCTCCTAGTGGCTGGGGACTTTATGCAGGGAAACTTAAATCTTTTACCTAATTTTCTACCAGCATGTCACGTGTAACCAGAGGGGAAAAAAAACTCTAGACCACCTTTACTTCACACACAGAGACGCGTACCAAGTTCTCACACGCCCTGCATTTGGCAAATCTGACCATAATTCTATCCTTCTGATTCATGCTTACAAGCTAAAACTAAAGCAGGAAGTACTAGTGGCTTGCTCAGTACGGAAGTGGTCAAATGATGCAGATGCTAAGCTACAGGACTGTTTTGCAAGCACACACTGGAATATGTTCCAGGATTCTTCCGATGGCATTGAGGAGTACACCACATCAGTTACTGGCTTCATCAATAAGTGCATCGATGACGTCGTCCCTGTAGTGACCGTACGTACATACCCCAACCAGAAGCCATGGATTACAGGCAACATCCGCACTGAGATAAAGGCATGAGTTGCCGCTTTCAAGGAGAGGGACTCTAACCCGGACGCTTTACGAAATCCCGCTATGCACTCTGATGAACCATCAAACAGGCAAAGCGTCAATACAGGACTAAGATTGAATCGTACTACACCGGCTCCGACGCTCGTTGGATGTGGCAGAGCAACATTGAAGCATGCAGGAGAGCACCAGATGTTCTGGACAACTGTGTGATCACACACTCCGTAGCCAATGTGAGTAAAACTTTTAAACAGGTCAACATTCACAAGCAGACGGATGCTCGGCCTTTGACTGCAAGGCACTACTGAGGGTAGTGTGTACAGCCCTGTACATCACTGGGGCCAACCTTCCTGCCATCCAGGACCTCTATACCAGGCGGTTTCAGAGGAAGGCCCTAACATTTGCCAAAGACTCCAGCCACCCTAGTCATAGACTGTTCTCTCTGCTACCGCATGGTAAGCGGTACCGGAGCGCCACTAAGTCTTGGTCCAAAAGGCTTCTTAACAGCTTCTACCCCCAAACCATAAGACTCCTGAACAGCTAATCAAATGGCTACCCGGACTATTTGCATAAACACTCACTGTTTATGATCTATGCATAGTCACTATACCCATAACTACATGTACAAATTACGTCGACTAACCTGTACCTTGGTGCATTGACTCGTTACCAGTACTCCCTGGATATCCTTATTGTTATTTTATTGTGTTAATTTTTATTACATTTTTTAATTTAGTTTATTTAGTAAATACTTTCTTAACCCTATTTCTTGAACTGCATTGTTGGTTAAGGGCTTGTAAGTAAGAATGTTGTATGCGACGCATGTTACAAATTTGATTTGATTTGATTAGACCAGAGAACAATCCATGCCCCAAAGCCAAAGAAATGTTGTTTCAAGGTGAACTGCTATGTCTATAGCGATTGCTATTCCAAGGTTGATTGTTTTACTTTCTCTAAAGACACGTTGCTTTGTGCGTGTCCTTATCGCTAATTAAATGGATCCCAAGCAACACTGGGTAATTCAATATTTTAAAATGTTATTCCCTGTCAGGTCTACAGAGACACAGAGAGAGAGCTTTGGGCAGTAGTCCTCATTAAAAATATCAACAGGAAGGGACATGCTACATGATGTTCAAATCAAACCAGGGGTTCAGGGACAAAGCCATGGGAATACATCTATCATGTAATTGATTATTTTGTTTAGATTACTCCTTATTATATTCACCTCAAATATGTTGAGATTTTGGTCAAAATGTTATAAACTGGACAAAACTGTACTGCTGAAAATCTACTTCGATTGATACTTGGCCTTGCTTTATTTAAAAGCTTTTTCAATAAATTACCAACTCAGCAAATGATATATGCACTATACACTAACTTACTTATGAGAGGTATCCGTTGGATGGCTACCTCAGGATAGATCACTGATGCTGTATTGCAATCGGGTGCAGAAATCAGTGGGCCTTTTACTGTTGTCTGGACCTTGTTGAATATTCATGAGGGTGAGGCAGTCATCCTCACTGAGCACTAGTATGAATATTCACGAGGGGCATTTTCCACTGTTTAAAATGAAACAATTACATCTTTGAAAATGGGTAACAAATGCATTTTGTAAAGTAGAACTCAGGTCCCCATGTATCATATTTGGCAACCGATGCCAATTCTTTATGTAAATGAATGCGCTTTGGTTTAGCTTTTTATGGCTGTACTTTTGGTTTTGAGAGCATTTTATGGATTTTAAACATCACAACATTGAAAATCACACATGATGCTAACATGAAATCAACTCATGTTTTCCAAACTACTGTAGCCTGACTACTTAACTATGTGCCACAGTACATTACCAGTGTGTTTGATATTCAGCATTCATAGTTATCCATACTGTTGAAAGGTCAGTGTTACTACTGAAATTGCATGGTGCCATGAATGTGAATTCAACAAATATTGCAGTTATAGTCGAAGAAAATAACAAATCCCTCTCCCTACACAGTAAAGAGGTTAAGGTTTCCAGCAGAGTAGTTGTCCCATTCTTCTCACCTACCTACTGAGGTCATATATTTGGTGATGTATGAATAATCTTTGCACCGGTAAGGGCCTTGGCAGACCGATGGGTTTTCAGTGTCAATGTGGGCAAACACTTCACAATGTAAACTAATGTACTCTTCTGTACTTGCTGCAGGTCAAAGCGACTGCAACACGTTCACCATCGCGCTAATGAGCATAAGGCCGATTCCACGCCAGCAAGGAAAGGGAAATGAAAATATTTTTGATATCTCAGATTGTTCTGGCAATTCTCACATATACACATTTGACATGCTTGATGTTCAACATTCTTAATTGGTATCACAAATGTATTTTGTTTTTAAATCATGATGAAAGTGGCCATTTTAGGCCCTTTTGAGACCTATATGCCTCCTGTAAGACCTTATGATCCGTGAACCGTACATGATACAGACAACATCTTGGTGCCATTATACTCATTATATTGTGCTCTAACATATGGAGTATGTCTGGATTCGGAAATACAAATGTTCACATTAGTTTATTCAACATTAGAAATATTTATATGAATATCTCAAAACGATCCTTTTTGATTTAGCTTATTTTTCGACATTGGTTGAAACAATATACTCTTTAAACACATCACATTGCCAGAGTGGCTCTCTGGTACTTTGAATGATATGGCCCATTTTATACATAGAAATTGACATATTAACCAACCAGAGCCCTCACCTGCAGAGGGAGTTCCCTTTCAAATCAAATGTTCCATTCACTGTGTTGGTAGTTCCTACACATCACCTTCTATATTCAAACGAAACAGGCTTTTTATTGGATTAGTTTATGAGCAAATGGGCAGCATCATGCTCATTTCACTCCTCTAGAATGCAAATGTTGTCTTCCTAGTAGGACTATGAAAAAATGTGGTGTGGACATGTGTGCGCATCCGTTTCAGCTTGTTTCGGGAGTCGAGCAAGAGTCAACTCCAAACCACAGGAGTCAGAGTCGACTCTAACAATCCTGGAGTGTGCACCCACTAGCTAGGAGTGACTGATGGTTTGGCTAGCTAAACTAGCAAGTATGTTACCACGGCAACCACTGTAGCTCTCAAGTAAACTTGCTAGCTACTTCAGTGGATGTTGAACACATTTCTACCGGCAAATGTGTTAAATTATACCATGGTATAAAAGGGATAATCAACTCGGGGCTATATGCGTTCTCTTGAAAATAGTACAACTCTGTGGAATGTCAGTTGCCTTCCGCTAGCGCGTCGTTGAACACACCTTCGACGTTGTTTATTATTTTCCATATAACGCATAGCCCCTCATTGATTATAACTTACATAAAGCATTACAAAGCCATATGTGCTCAGTTCTAGTACGATTTTAAGCAGAATATGTCTTTATGCTTCATTTTTAAGAAAATCTTGAGCAGTGAATGTTTGCTATTAAACAGACAATGTGTGCGCTGTTGCTAACAACAGTTGGACAGTTGGAGTCGTCAGACCAGGTAGTCCTCAAGCATGGTCCTAGGGCTCAGGTCCTCCTGGAGTAAGGTGACCAGATTTCTGAAATGAAAACCGGGGACATATATAATTAAAATAGCCAATGTTATATTATCTATGAAATAAAAAATGGGGACAATTCCGGTTTCATGTATTTAGTCTAACAGGCACACTGTGATAGAGAAAACAACTATATTACAGAAACACTACAGACAAGACAGAACTGTCTGATCTGAACAGCCATTCAGTGGTCCTGGTAGAATAAGAGCAGAAGAGAACATGAGCAAAATTGAAAAAACAGACAATAGTATATGTGAAATACTTAACATAATAAAGAAATAAGATGCTGATGAGATTGGTAACTACATAATATACTTATACCAACCTAATCTGTATATTTCTCAGAAGAATGTATCTTCTTCAGGATTGCTCTGTCTTTGGCCAGCTTATCCATGAACTCCTGGCAGGGGAGGTTGAAGTTTATCTTCACAATAAGCATGGTCTTGATGGTAGGAACAGTGGACCTATTTCTTGCTGCTGTCCATAGATCATTAATTTGGGAGAACACTCTCTCGACTGGTGCATTACTTCCAGGTAAGCACATGACAACAGACGCTAATCTAGCCAGGTTAGTGTGTGGGATGTCATTCTGGCAGTGCTCCTCCTTGCACAAAGGCGGAGGTAGCGGTCCTGCTGCTGGGTTGTTGCCCTCCTACGGCCTCCTCCACGTCTCCTGATGTACTGGCCTGTCTCCTGGTAGCGCCTCCATGCTCTGGACACTACGCTGACAGACACAGCAAACCTTCGTGCCACAGCTCGCATTGATGTGCCATCCTGGATGAGCTGCACTACCTGAGCCACTTGTGTGGGTTGTAGACTCCGTCTCATGCTACCACTAGAGTGAAAGCACCGCCAGCATTCAAAAGTGACCAAAACATCAGCCAGGAAGCATAGGAACTGAGAAGTGGTCTGTGGTCACCACCTGCAGAACCACTCCTTTATTGGGGGTGTCTTGCTAATTGCCTATAATTTCCACCTTTTGTCTATTCCATTTGCACAACAGCATGTGAAATTTATTGTCAATCAGTGTTGCTTCCTAAGTGGACAGTTTGATTTCACAGAAGTGTGATTGACTTGGAGTTACATTGTGTTGTTTAAGTGTTCCCTTTATTTTTTTGAGCAGTGTATTTTCACACTACTTATTATAATGCCAAACCATTAAAATTGTAATCTACAAAAATATTCTCAGAATTAATTGTGCATTCATTTAATATAATCATATTTTCAAAATAGCCCGTCCACTGCATGTTTACATGTGAAAGTTTTTTGACCTAGCTACCATAACAGTAGCTAGCTAACTTAGTCTACATAGCTAACGTTAGCTAGCATAACCTATTTAAAACCTTATAGAGCAGATCATCTATCTATATAATAAATTGTGACATAACATCACTAGCTAGTATCTCAAACGATTGTAACTTACCTGGCTTGAAAAGACGTTTGTGTTAATGTTGTGGATTGACTTGATACTTGCTAGCTTCTGGCCGAGTTTTCCACAGCAGTTTTCTCTAAAACTAGCGCGAGCAAGTAGTTAGAAGAAGAGTGAATGAAGCTGCTATAGCGAGCAGCCCCCTCTGCTGGACAAAACAAGCACAACGCGATTGAGACGTCAACCGGTAGGCTCTGCTGCCCGATCTTTCTTGCCAAGTAAAATATTTCACTTTGCGGTCTGTTTTTAACGCACGGACAGCTCCAGCCAGGGACAGGCCACCAAAAACGGGGACTGTCCCCGGAAAACGGGGACGTCTGGTCACCCTATCCTGGAGGGGAGAGAGAGAAAGATGGGAGAATTAGAGGGAACATACGAAAGATCACACAGAACACCAGATAAGACAGGATAATTCCACCAGATAAGACAGACTGACCTTAGCCCCCCGGCACATAGACTATTGCAGCATAGGAACTGGAGACTGAGATATGGGGGATGGGGGGACACTGTGGTCCCGTCTGACGATACATCCCCCACACGCCCAGATGGATATCAACAGACCACCAACTAACTACCCTGAGACAAGGCAAAGTATAGCCCATGAAGATCTCCCCCACCACACAAGCCCGAAGGCATACAAACCCAGACAGGGAGATCACGTCAGTGACTCAACCCACTCAAGTCGAGGTAAGTGAAAAAAGCCTGGCAAGACGTGATGCACTCCTTGGGACGGCATGGGAGATCACTAGCAAGCTAGTGACTCAGCCTCCGTGACAGGGTCAGAGGCAGAGAATCCCAGTGGAGAGAGGGGAGCCGACCCGGCAGAGACAGAAAATGTGGTTCGTCACTCCAGTGCCTTGCCGTTTACCTTCGCGCTCCTGGGTCAGACTACACTCAATCGTAAGACCTACTGAAGAGATGAGTCTTTAGTAAAGATTTAAAGGTTGATGAGTGACTTATCTTTTCTTATCCTATTTTCTGATTGCTGATTTTATTATTTTTGGCCCATTATTTAGTATTTTATCCGTGGTTTGTGTCATTTGAATACCACAACACCCCAATGTTAGGTGGCAATAGCCCACAAAAAGAGAATAATACAACAATGAAAACAGCTTGGAGGGGCCTCAATTCATTTTCATGTTGCTACCTAAGTCTGTAGAAAACGTATATGTAATCTATTTTCCATTTACAGTACCAGTCAAAAGTTTGGACACACCTACTCATTCAAGGGTTTTTCTTTATTTTTACTATTTTCTACATTGTAGAATAATAGTGAAGACATTAAAACTATGAAAAAACACACATGTAATCATGTAGTAACCAAAAAAGTGTTTAACAAAGATACATATTTTAGATTTTAGATTCTTCAAAGTAGCCACCCTTTGCCTTGATGACAGCTTTGCACACTCTTGGCATTCTCTCAACCAGCTTCACTTGGAATGCTTTTCCAACAGTCTTGAAGGAGTTCCCACATATGTTGAGCACTTATTGGCTGCTTTTCCTTTACTCTGCGGTCCAACTCATCCCAAACCATCTCAATTGGGTTGAAGTTGGGTGATTGTGGAGGCCATGTCATCTGATGCAACACTCCATCACTCTCCTTCTTCGTCAAATAGCCCTTACACAGCCTGGAGGTATGTTGGGTCATTGTCCTGTTTAAAAACAAATGATAGTTCCACTAAGCGCAAACCAGATGGGATGGCGTATCGCTGCAGAATGTTGTGTTAGCCATGCTGATTTAGTGTGCCTTGAATTCCTAATATATCACCTACAGTTTCATCAGCAAAACACCCCCGCACCATTGCTCCTGTTTCTTGGCCCAATCAAGTCTCTTCTTCATATTGGTGTCCTTATGTATTGGTTTATTTGCAACAATTTGACCATGAAGGCCTGATTCACGCAGTCACCTCTGAACAGTTGATGTTGAGCTCTGTGAAGTATTTATTTGGGCTGCAATTTCTGAGGCTGGTAACTCTAAGGAACTTATCCTCTGCATCAGAGGTAACTCTGGGTCTTGTTTTCCTGTGGCGGTCCTAATGAGAGCCAGTTTCATCATAGCGCTTGATGCTTTTTGCGACTGCACTTGAAGAAACTTTCAAAGCTCTTGACATTTTCGGGATTGACTGACCTTCATGTCTTAAAGTAATGATGGACTGTCGTTTCTCTTTGCTTATTTGAGCTGTTCTTGCCATAATATGGACTTGGTCTTTTACCAAATAGGGCTATCTTCTGTATACCACCCCTACCTTGTCACAGCACAACTGATTGGCTGAAACACATTAAGAAGGAAAGAAATTCCACAAATGAACTTTTAACAAGGCACACCTGTTAATTGAAATGCATTCCAGGTGACTACCTCATGGAGCTGGTTGAGAGAATGCCAAGAGTTTGCAAAGCTGTCATCAAGGCAAATTGTGGCTACTTTGAAGAATCTCAAATATGAAATATATTTTGATTTTGTTTAACTTCTTACGGATCATTGGGACCATAGCGTCCCACATCAACAACATCCGGTGAAATTGCAGAGCGCGAAATTCAAATGACATAAATCGTAATATTAAACATTCATGAAAATACAAGTGTTATACATCAGTTAAAAGCTTATCTTCTTGTTAATCCAGCCGCTTTGTTAGATTTCCAAAAGGCTTTACGGCGAAAGCACACCATGCGATTATCTGTGGACAGCGCCCTGCACACAATAGCATTACATACATTTCCAACCAGAGGTTCACGAAAGTCAGAAATAGCGATAGAATAAATCACTTACCTTTGAAGATCTTCATCTGGTTGCAATCACAAGGGTCCCAGCTACATAACAAATGGTCCTTTTGTTCGATAAGTCCTTCTTTATATCCCAAAAAAGTCTGTTTCATTGGCGTGCTTGACTCAGTAATCCACCGGTTTCCCTCGTTCAAAAATGCATACAAATGAATCCCGTAAGTTACCAATAAACTTCTTCCAAACATATCAAACAACGTTCCAAATCAATCCTCAGGTACCCTAATATGTAAATAAACAATCACATTTAAGACGGAGAATACCGGAGACCATTACCAGGGATAAATAACGAAGTGCACGCCCTCACCGGAACGCGCAACATACACTACAGCCAAAATGGGAGCCACTTAGAAAAACTACAAATTCTAGCTCATTTTTCTAAAAACAAGCTTGAAACACTTTCTAGTGGAAGCCCTAGGAACTGCAATATGGGAGGTCTTCGTTTTATATTCCCATTCCCAGCCATTGTAATCAGTGGTGAACTGGGAAAAAAAATCTGTATGGATTGTCCTCAGGTTTTCACCTGCCATATCAGTTCTGTTATACTCACAGACATTATTTTAACAGTTTTGGATACTTTAGAGTGTTTCCTATCCAATACTACCATTACATGCATATCCTAGCTTCTGGGCCTGAGTAACAGGTAGTTTACTTTGGGCACCTCATTCATCCAAACTTCCGAATACTGCCCCCTAGCCCGAAGAAGTTAACACTTTTTTGGTTACTGCATGATTCCATGTGTTATTTCATAGTTTTGATGTCTCCACTATTATCCTACAATGTAGAAAATAGTAAAAAAATAAAGAAAAACCCTTTGAATGAGTAGGTGTGTCCAAACTTTTGACTGGTACTGTAACTTGTGACTTGTGATTTGTAACAAACTGAGGACACAGGCTTACTCAGAAAGAATGCTACCTGGAGTGTGTTTTGGGCCCGTTGACCCCTGCATACAGAACTGTGGGCCACATAAACACTTAATTAGGGCCTCCAACTGGAGCTGTGTGTTGTGCGGAACCAGGGAGTTAGGCAGGAAGGAAGCACACAATGTCAAAGGGCACAGTGTTGCTTTGAAAAATGAATAAAGGTGGGTCATTACCACAGCTCCCAAGAGGACTCAGTGGAGGATAAGTGCAGAAAAATAATAAAAACACTTTTCATATTGTGTCTGAGCGATACAGTCTAATTACTGGGTGACATTTATATACTGTTAGACTGAGGAGATATATTTGACATGATTATGTGACATGTTACCATCCTTCTCATGTGACATCAATAAACCAGACTGTTTTATATATTTCAATTGCTGTGTTTATTGTCCTTGTCAGTTTATGCAGTCATGGCCAAAAGTTTTGAGAATGACACAAATATTAATTTTCACAAAGTCTGCTGCCTCAGTTTGTATGATGGAAATTTGCATATACTCCAGAATGTTATGAAGAGTGATCAGATGAATCGCAATTAATTGCGAAGTTCCTCTTTGCCATACAAATGAACTGAATCCCCAAAATACATTTCCACTGCATTTCAGCCCTGCCACAAAAGGACCAGCTGACATCATGTCAGTGATTCTCTCGTTAACACAGGTGTGAGTGTTGACGAGGACAAGGCTGGAGATCACTCTGTCATGCTGATTGAGTTCGAATAACAGACTGGAAGCTTCAAAAGGAGGGTGGTGCTTGGAATCATTGTTTTTCCTCTGTCAATCATGGTTACCTGCAAGGAAACACGTGCCGTCGTCATTGCTTTGCACAAAAAGGGCTTCACAGGCAAGCATATTGCTGCCAGTAAGATTGCACCTAAATCAACCATTTATTGGATCATCAAGAACTTCAAGGAGAGCGGTTGAATTGTTGTGAAGAAGGCTTCAGGGTGCCCAAGAAAGTCCAGCAAGCGCCAGGACCGTCTCCTAAAGTTGATTCAGCTGCGGGATCGGGGAACCACCAGTACAGAGCTTGCTCAGGAATGTCAGCAGGCAGGTGTGAGTGCATCTGCACGCACAGTGAGGCGAAGACCTTTGGAGGATGGCCTGGTGTCAAGAAGGGCAGCAAAGAAGCCACTTCTCTCCAGGAAAAACATCAGGGACAGACTGATATTCTGCAACAGGTACAGGGATTGGACTGCTGAGGACTGAGGTAAAGTCATTTTCTCTGATGAATCCCCTTTTGGATTGGGGCATCCGGAAAAAAGCTTGTCCGGAGAAGACAAGGTGAGCGCTACCATAAGTCCTGTGTCATGCCAACAGTAAACCATTCATGTGTGGGGTTGCTTCTCAGCCAAGGGAGTGGGCTCAGTAACTATTTTGCCTAAGAACACAGCCATGAATAAAGAATGATACCAACACATCCTCCGAGAGCAACTTCTCCCAACCATTCAGGAACAGTTTGGTGACGAACAATGCCTTTTCCAGCATGATGGAGCACCTTGCCATAAGGCAAAAGTGATAACTAAGTGGCTCGGGGATTAAAACATTGATATTTTGGGTCCATGGCCAGGAAACTCCCCAGACCTTAAACCCATTGCGAACTTGTGGTCCATCCTCAAGAGGCGGGTGGACAAACAAAAACCCACAAATTCTGACAAACTCCAAGCATTGATTATGCAAGAATGGGCTGCCATCAGTCAGGATATGGCCTAGAAGTTAATTGACAGCATGCCAGGGCGGATTGCAGAGGTCTTGAAAAAGAAGGGTCAACACTGCAAATATTGACTCTTTGCATCAACTTCATGTAAATGTCAATAAAAGCCTTTGACACTTATGAAATGCTTGTAATTATTATTCAGTATTCCATAGTAACATCTGACAAAAATATCTAAAGACACTGAAGCAGCAATCTTTGTGGAAATTAATATTTGTGTCATTCTCAAAACTTTTGGCCACGTCTGTGGCATGTAACAGAAAGATGAGTTGTTCTGAATGCTAAGGCCTTTGGCATATGAGTTTATTTGATTATGTTGTCATGTACCACATGAGTAGTCTGAGTAGTCTACCGTTAGCCGACTAGACTATACCGTCTTAGAAGCATCATATACAGTTGAAGACGGAGGTTTACATACACTTAGGTTGGATTCATTAAAACTCATTTTTCAACCACTCCACAAATGTCTTGTTAACAAACTATAGTTTTGGCAAGTCGGTTAGGACATCTACTTTGTGAATGACACAAGTCATTTTTCCAACAATAGCTTACAGACAGATTATTTCACTTATAATTCACTGTATCACAATTCCAGTGGGTCAGAAGATTACATACACTAAATTGACTGTGCCTTTAAACAGCTTGGAAAATTCCAGAAAATGATGTCATGGCTTTAGAAGCTTCTGATAGGCTAATTGACATAGTCAATTGGAGGTGTCCCTGTGGATGTATTTCAAGGCCTACCTTCAAACTCTGTGCCTCTTTGCTTGACATCATGGGAAAATTAAAAGAAATCAGCCAAGACCTCAGACATTTTTTCTAGATCTCCACAAGTCTGGTTCATCCTTGGGAGTAATTTCCAAGCGGCTGAAGGTACCACGTTCATCTGTACAAACAATAGTACGCAAGTATAAAAACCATGGACCACGCAGCCGTCATACCGCTCAGGAAGGAGACGCGTTCTGTCTCCTAGAGATGAACGTACTTTGCTGCAAAGTATGCAAATCAATCCCAGAACAACAGCAAAGGACCTTGTGAAGTTGCTGGAGGAAACAGGTACAAAGGTATCTATATCCACAGTAAAACGAGTCCTATATCGACATAACCTGAAAGGCCGCTCAGCAAGGAAGAAGCCACTGCTCCAAAACCGCCATAAAAAAGCCAGACTACGGTTTGCAACTACACATGGGGACAAAGATCGTACTTTTTGGAGAAATGTCCTCTGGTCTGATGAAACAAAAATAGAGCTGTTTAGCCATAATGACCATTGTTATGTTTGGAAGAAGAAGGGGGACGCTTGCAAACCGAAGAACACAATCCCAACAGTGAAGCACGGCGGTGGCAGCATTATGTTGTGGGGGGTGCTTTGCTGCAGGAGGGACTGGTGCACTTCAGAAAACAGATGGCATTATGAGGGAGGAAAATTATGTGGATATATTGAAGCAACATCTCAAGACATCAGTCAGGAAGTTAAGCTTGGTTGCAAATGGGTCTTCCAAATGGACAATGACCCCAAGCATTCTTCCAAAGTTGTGGCAAAATAGCTTAGGACAACAAAGTCAATGTATTGGAGTGGCGATCACAAAGCCCTGACCTCAATCATATAGAAAATTTGTGGGCAGGACTGAAAAAGCTTGTGCGAGCAAGGAGGCCTACAAACCTGACTCAGTTACACGAGCTCGTCAGGAGGAATGGGCCAAAATTCACCCTTATTGTGGGAAGCTTGTGTGGAAGGCTACCCAAAACGTTTGACCCAAGTTAAACAATTTAAAGGCAATGCTACCAAATGCTAATTGAGTGTATGTAAACTTCTGACCCACTGGGAATGTGAGGAAAGAAATAAAAGCTGAAATAAATAATTCTCTCTACTATTATTCTGGCATTTCACATTCTTAAAATAAAGTGGTGATCCTAACTGACGTATGACAGGGAATTTTTACTAGGATTAAATGTCAGGAATTGTGAAAAACTGAGTTTAAATGTATTTGGCTAAGGTGTATGTAAACTTTCAACTTCAACTGTAAGTACATACCATAGGTTATCTGGGTCCCTGAAAAAAGTCCTGAATATGTAAATCCGTGATTGGATCCAAATCCACCTTGATACTTTTACATCTTACAATCTCACAAGTCTTACAAGCTCACAATTCTTTTTATTCACTATTGCACTTGACTGCTTGTTGAACCCACTTCTACAAGGTGTTGCACTTACTGTGACCACACTGGCCTATACATCATCAAATGGTGACTGTGACTTCAATTCAACTTGAACTTAAAAAGCCAACTTGAAATAATATATACAGTACTAGTCTGTCACGCCCTGGCCATAGAGAGGTTATTATTCTCTATTTTGGTTAGGCCAGGGTGTGACTAGGGTGGGCATTCTAGTTTCTTTATTTCTATGTTGGTGTGGTTCCCAATCAGAGGCAGCTGTCTATCGTTGTCTCTGATTGGGGATCATATATAAGTTGTCCTTTTTCGTTTGGGTTTTGTGGGTAGTTGTTTTCTGTTTAGTGTCTGCACCTGACAGGACTGTTTCGGTTTTCAAAAAGTGTTTTGAATAATATATTTATCATGAACACTTACCAAGTTGCGTTTTGGTCCATGCATTCTGACAAGAGCCGTGACAGAACTACCCACCACCAAAGGACCAAGCAGCGTGGAAAAAAGGGACGAGTTGACATATGAGGAGATCTTGGACGGAAAAGGACCCTGGACGCAGGTCGGGGAGTATCGCCGTCCGAAGGAGGAGATTGAAGCAGCAAAGGCGGAACGGCGACATTACGAGGAGTTGGAGCAGCGAGGCAGGAACGAGAGGCAGCGTCCACATTTTGGGGGGGGGGGGGGGGGGGGGGCACATGGGGCGATAGTCAGGGTTCAGACCTGAGCCAACTCCTCGTGCTTACCGTGGGGAGCGAGTGACCGGTCAAGCACCATGCTATCCGGTTCTGCGCCCCATGCCTTCAGTGCGCATCCACAGCCCGGTGCGCTTTGTGCAAGCTCCCCGCAGTGGCCGTGCTAGAGTGGGCATTTAGCCAGGACGGATTGTGCCGGCTCAGCATTCCTGGTCTCCGGTGTGTCTCTTCGGCCCAGGTTATCCTGCGCCAGCTCTACGCACGGTGTCCCCGGTTCGCCAGTGCAGCCTGTTCCAGCTCCCCGCACTTGCCGGGCTACAGGGTAAAAGTCCATATTATGGCAAGAACAGCTGAAATAAGCAAAGAGAAGCAACATGAAGGTCAGTCAATGTGGAAAATGTCAAGAACTTTGAAAGTTTCTTCAAGTGCAGTCACATAAACCATCAAGCACTATAAGGGGGCGCACAATTGGCCCAGCGTCGTCCGGCTTTCGCCGGGGTAGGCCATCATAGTAAATAATAATTTGTTCTTAACTGACTTGCCTAGTTACTAATGGACCTCAATAAGAAGAAGAGACTTGCTTGAGCCAATGGACATCCAAGCCGGCCAAACCCTCCCCTAACCCGGAAGACGCTGGGCCAATTGTGCGCCACCTCATGGGTCTCACGGTCGCTGCGACACAGCCCGGGATCGAACCCAGATCGGAAGTGACGCCGCTACTACTGAGATGCTACTGAGAGGTCTTCTTTGTCTACACCCGTTCAGCATTGTTCACACCCTCTTAAGACTTGGCCCCACCCATCTCTTTAAGGATTGACATGTGAAGCCATGTGCTAAACAGTAGTTTAGTAATAACCAAAGGTTTCAAGACTAAAAGTGGTAAAAGTAGTAGCCTATAATAAAGAAAAACTCCAGGTATAAATGCACTTTATCTAGTCCTTGGCTTATATCCACTTGTCCACACTTGTCTAAATTGATGCGTCATGTGAAGGAAATGCTATAACCACCCCCCAGCCACATCTATACTGAACAAAAATACAAACGCAACATGCAATGATTTCAACGATTTTACTGAGTTACACTACATAGAAGGAAATCAGTCAATTGAAATAAATGAATTAGGCCCTAAGCTAAAGGACTGTTTTGCAAGCACAGACTGGAATATGTTCCGGGATTCCTCCGGTGGCATTGAGGAGTACACCACATCAGTTAATGGGTTCATAAGTAAGTGCATTGATGACATTGTCCCCACAATGACTGTACGTACATACCCCAACCAGAAGCCATGGATTACAGGCAACATCCGCACTGAGCTAAAGGCACAAGCTGCCACTTCTAACCCGGAAGCTTATAAGAAGTCCCGCTATGCCCTCCGATGGACCATCAAACAGGCAAAGCGTTAATACAGGACAAAGATCGAATCATACTACACCGGCTCTGACGGTCGTTGGATGTGGCAGGGCTTGCAAACCATTACAGACTACAAAGGGAAGCACAGCCTCGAGCTGCCCAGTGACACACGCCTACAAGATGAGCTAAACTACTTCTATGCTCGCTTCGAGGCAAATAACACTGAAACATGCATGAGAGCACCAGCTGTTCCGGAAGACTGTGTGATCACGCTCTGCGCAGCTTTAAACAGGTCAACACAAGGCCGCAGGGCCAGACGGATTACCAGGACGTGTACCTCGAGCATGCGCTGACCAACTGGCAAGTGTCTTCACTGATATTTTCAACCGCTTCTTGTCCGAGGCTCTAATACCAACATGGTTTAGCAGACCACCATAGTGCCTGTGCCCAAGAACACTAAGGTAACCTGCCTAAATGACTAGCCCTCACATCTGTAGCCATGAAGTGCTTTGAAAGGCTGGTCATGGCTAACATCAACACCATTATCCCAGAAACCCAAGACCCACTCCAATTTGCATACCGTTCCAACATATCCACAGATATGGCATGTCCAGCCCATCCATTATCTCAGACAATCATGGTTAGCGGGAAGGTTCCTGGCTTTTTCTGTGGCTAAACCAACTAGGCTTTTAATTTAACAATTGTATTCGTTTTTACGGATGGAGTACAAGTTTGTTATTAAGGCACATGAAAGTTCACATGTTCCAGAAGGCATTTCTGCCCAAAAATGCATTGTGATAAAAAATACATGTTTACGTTCAAATGCCTCTCCTGTGAAGTAGTGACGTACGACATGCGCCTAGTTTCCTCAAATTAGTCACATATTTCTCAGCCTCCTAAACTCTTTGTAGGGATATTAATCTCTAGGGTGACCGTGAACAGTGGTTGGAGCTGGAGCCTTAGCTTGTGTCAACTGTGAGGATTACATCCAAGTCATATTTAACAAAAAGAGAAGTGTGAAGTGCTCATCTCATTAAATGCAGTTTTCCCATAAATCATCCGCGCTAGTAGTGGAATAAGATACGGCACGATAGCGACCCTGCCACCAGAATGATCAATTTTTGGTGTCAAAGGAAGGTACACTGAACTCAAGATTAATGGCAGTGACAGCTTTAACTCCCTATCATTGTGGAACATTGGCCTTCCACCTGAAAGTGTTTGTAGCAGAACCACTGCTTCTGTACGTAGCCCTGCTCATGAATTGCTCTGTAATCTAGAGCTGGTTTATCTGGTGGAGTGATTTAGCGTCATGTGATTTAGATTCACAGTTGGAATCTTTATGTCTCAGATGAGATAAAAATATCCCCCGAGCTACATGTCAGAGAGTGGTACTGTGGCTAATTGTTGATCATGAATAGTGTTTTCCAGTTGTCTGCACAAGTAATTATAAGGATTTTGTCAACAAAGTCTTGATAATGATATGGTTGATAGTCCCTTAAACTATATTGTTCATTGCATTGTGTCTCATATTTCAAATAGGGAAGTAAATGTAGAGAGAAATCACCAGGACTCTATGTTAGCCTCTTGGTAAATCAATATTTAATACATCCTCAAAGCAGCAGTGTACATCTGTATCATCCCTGACTGTTTGATTATGCTCTCTCTCTGCCAACTTGGTAAAGGTTAGCAGTCAGTAGTGGAGGAGTGAGAGAGAGACTCTGAGAAATAGGCTACATCATAAGCCTACGGGAGTAAGGCCAATCGTTGTCACTTCATGGCGTTTTTCCATTGAAAACTAGTGGTGAGTATGTGCTCTAATAAGGAATTAAACGGGGAACCAGTGGGCAGCTGTATTAGAAAATCTAGTTCTGCTCTTTTTAGAGAGATTTGGCACTTTCATTAATTACTTTTATTGGTTGCCCAGCATCAAGCACTGTAGAGTGGAGTGAGCTAGCATTGAATATGTTGCAATGGATCAGGTGCTTACATTTATTTTGAAATTGGACATGGTCCATAACAAATGATTGAATGAATCCAGTTAGTCTATTTTTCTGACCTTCTACAGAATGGGCCTCATAGGATTACATACAGTTTCATGGTCAATTGCGTCGAGTTCTCCATTTAATTCTTTTTTTACAATTACTTTCCATGTTCCATGCTGTCAATCAAAAATATTATTACACTTTTATGTTCCTAATAAGTGAAGATATGGCATGATACATCTGATGCTACAGTGATGCATGGACTGACCATCCATCAGATCAAAAATGTAGGTGTTTGGAAATTGTATTGTTTACTAACATTGTAGTAAAACAAGCTTATGGGTTTTGATTGAATACAACAGTTATATTCTTCAATATTCAATGGGGATATATCATTAATTTTAAAAGTCCAAAAGTTGATGTGCCAATCCCGGATTGCCCCTTTTTTAAATATTTTAATTTGTAAAAAATATCTATAAGCTTTAGATTATCCACTATTGTCAACAGGGTAACGATTAATTTCAAGCCTATCACGTCCGGAGATAAACGGTATTTTGTTGTTGTGTATGTAGCCATGTTGCTGTTGTGTGCTTACAAAAATAGAACATTGCTTTTGTGACAAATTACTTGTCTTTGGTCTTTGATGGATCATTATTTCCAAAGTCACTGGCCGCTTTCCGCCTAGCAAATATCCTTAAGGAGCGTCCTATAGATCACTTTTAACTACTCCCTCCCCTGTAGCCAATAATCCTTCACTGCATGGAGCCCTCTCTCGTTAATAAGTACCTCCAAGGTGGAAGGGGCTTTGTGTACAGGACTGCATCAGTGCAAGAATCTAGCAGTAGGACAGGAGTACATTCATATGGTCTTCGTTTGGAACATGAATGAGGTTACAGTTTGATAGGTGCATGCCAATGTAAAGGTCATTCAACATGCTGCCTTGCAAGGTCTTAAAGGCCATTTATTTTTTATTTTTTTTATTTTTTTTTGAAAACTCTGTTTATTAAGTTTTACACACACAGACAAGACAAAGCAATATAAATAATATACTCAACTAGAAAAAATACAAATAATACATATAAAAAAAATAACTTTAAAGATACCATACTTTAGACAAGTTAAACACACCAGGCAGAAGGCTACAAAAGGTTAAAGGGCAATCTATAGTATAGGGACAGAGCAAACACCTCACCATTGTTCCTGTAAACAGTCAAGGGGTGGGGTGGAGAAATGCAACCACTCACAGACAGTCAAGGCCACAGACCAACCATCCACTGGACCAAAAATAAAAAGTTTACAATGCTTTAAAATAAAAAATGAATAATAATAATTTTATGTAGGCGTGAACAGAATTAAAAAATAAAAATAACTGGGAGAAACAAGCTCACACCTTAGTCTCTGCCCGGGCAAGATGAACAAGGCATCCACAGGTCACAATCAATAAGCACGTCAACCTTAATGCCCCCCAGCCCCACCCCAGAAAAAAACACAGAGAAATGCTCATCCAACCTCTAAGTCACAGGGGGGTCAAATACAGACTTATTTTGGTTTTAATAGGAATGCCATCAGAGGATGGACTGTTTAAAGTAAGACCGGAATGGAGCCCAAGCCTCATTAAACAGTTTGGGGTTCCCACGTGAATTGAATTGAATTTTTTCTAGTTTCAGAGAGCACAACACATCTCTCACCCAATATTTATAAGATGGGGGAGCTGCCATCTTCCAGTTCTGTAGTATTAGCCGTCTAGCTAAAAGAGTTGTATAAGCAACAGTGTCCGACTGGATTCTTGACAGGGGGGTACCTATGGGCAGTACTCCAAAAAGGGCTGTAAGGGGAGAGGGATCTATAACAGTGTTATATATATCAGAGAAACATTTAAATATTAATTCCCAGAAACCTGACAGTTTATGACAGCCCCAGAACATATGCAACAGTGTGGCTGGTTCAATTTTACATCTGACACAGGTAGGATCAAAATCAGAGAATATTCTTCCAAGTCTGGCCCCAGACCAGTGGATACGATGAACCACCTTGAATTGAATGAGGCTGTGTCTAGTGCTAAAAGAGGACGAATGCACCCTGCGCAGCACAGATTCCCAGGTGTCTTCCCCAAGTTCCTCCCCCAAATCCTTTTCCCATCGAGTCTTTAAAGGCACCAAAGAAGGGTTCTGTAAGTCATGAATGATTGCATATACATCTGAAATTGCGCCCCTAGGAAGCTTGTTCAGCTCCAGGATGCTCTCTATAGCTGTATTCGCAGGCCTATGGGGAAATTCAGGTGTGTTAGCTCTGACAAAGTTCCTAGTCTGGAGATAGCGGAAAAAGTGGGATTGGGGGAGGTTGAACCTTTCCTGTAGCTGAGCAAAAGAGGCAAATGTATCATCAAAGAATAATTGGGCTAGTGAGGAGAGGCCTAGTGAGTGCCAGATGCCAAAAGCCCCATCATTCAAAGATGGAGGAAATAAAATGTTCTGATTGATTGGGCCTGATAGAGAAAAGCCTCGGAGGCCAAAGGCTAAACGGAACTGATTCCAAATTTTAAGAGACTGCTTTACAATTGGGTTGACACACCTTTTGCCTAGGGACACTGGGAGAGACGAGCACAACACAGAAGAAAGTGCAGCAGGTTTACACGATTCAGACTCCATCTGGACCCAGATTGGTCTAGGGCCAGTAGGATCAGTCTGCAGCCAGTACAGAAGGGCTCTGAAATTTGCAGCCCAATAGTATGTCTGAAAATTTGGTACAGCTAAACCCCCCAATGGCTTAGGCTTCTGTAAATGTTTTCTACCAATCCGTGGTACCTTGCCATCCCAAATAAAATGCATGAATGTTTGATCCAGTGAAATAAAAAAAGATTTTGGAATAAAAATGGGTAAACATTGAAATAAATATAGAAATTTGGGCAACACACTCATTTTAATGACATTAATCCTTCCGATAAGAGAAAGAGGTAGCGCATTCCAAAAAGTAAAAGATTGTTTCAAACTGTCTGCTAGAGCAACCAAGTTTTCCTGAAACAGATTTGAATATTTCCTTGTCACTTTAACTCCCAAGTAGGTGAATTGATCCCGGACAATCCTAAACTGAGAACTTGTAAAAGAGCACTTTAAAGCAGCCTTGTTTACAGGAAAAAGCTCACTCTTGCCTAGATTCAGCTTGTACCCTGAGATTGATCCAAACCTTTTAAGAACAGATAAGGCGCGTGGCAATGAGGTATCAGGGTTAGAGATAAACAAAAGGAGGTCATCCGCATATAGCGAGACTTTCTGCTCTGAGCCCGTCCTGCTTATTCCTTGAATGGCATCATTAGAGCGTACTGCAATGGCGAGAGGTTCGATTGCCAAAGCAAACAACAAGGGGGAGAGTGGACAGCCCTGTCTGGATCCGCGGTGCAAGGGAAAATAGTCAGAGGACAAGTTGTTAGTCCGTAGGGAAAATAGTCAGAGGACAAGTTGTTAGAGTGAGCCATGGGGGAAAAATAAAGAATCTTTATCCACGCAATGAATTTGGGGCCAAAGCCAAATCTATAAAGGGTAGCTGTTAGGTAATCCCACTCAACGCGGTCAAACGCTTTTTCTGCATCAAGTGAGACCACCACCTCTGGGTCCTCCGACGCTGGGGAGTACAGTATATTCATAAGGCGCCTAATATTGAAAAACAAATGCCTATTTCTCACAAAGCCAGTCTGGTCAGAGTGTATTACTTGATGCAGCGAGCCTTCCATACGGATGGCTAAAAGCTTGGCTAGGATTTTGTAATCACAGTTTAAAAGCGAGATTGGGCGATAGGATCCACATTCCAGGGGGTCTTTGTTTTTCTTTAATAGTAATGAAATTGAAGCCTGATAAAGACTAGGCGGTAGCTTTGAGGTATTAAGGCACTCTGCAAATAGTCGAGACAAGAATGGGCAAAGCAGACCAGAAAACGTCCTGTAAAATTCGGTTGGAAAACCATCCGGACCCGGTGATTTACCACTTTTCATTGCGGACACTGCTGTTGCAATCTCCTCAGGTGTAAATTCTTCTTCTAGACAGTCATGGGTGTCTGTATCAATTGAAGGCATATTCAGGCCATTAAAGAAGGAATCAATCAGCAAAGGGTCTTGAGGGGATTCAGAGGTGTATAGCGCAGAGTAAAATTGTTTGAATTGATCATTGATCTCTTTATGTATAACTGTGGTGGCACCAGACGGGGTCCTTATTTGTGGGATTAAACGTGAGGCCTCAGATTTACGGATCTGATGTGCAAGGAGTTTACTGGCCTTGTCGCCTTGTTCATACACTCTGTACCGAGCTCGCAAGAGTAACTGTTCAGCTTGCCTGGTAGAAAGCTCATCAAATTCAGATTGGAGTAGTTGGCGCTCTTTATGCAGATCAGAGGAAGGAACCGTAGCATACTTCTCATCCAATGTGGCTATGGATTCGCTCAGGTCCCGAAGTCGCTGAGAGCGAACTCTGTTTTGGTTGGCTGTATAAGAAATAATTTGGCCACGTAGGTATGCTTTGAGAGACTCCCATATGGTAGAGCAGGACATACCTGGTGTTGAATTAGTTTCTAGGAATAAGGTGATTTCAGAAGAAATGAAATTGACAAACTCCTTATCTGAGAGTAAAATGGGGTTAAGACGCCATTGATAACACATAGGAGGTCGCTGGGGAAACTCTAGTTCAAGCACTAATGGTGAATGGTCAGAAATAACAATACTCTTGTAAGTACACTGCCGAAGGTTAGGCAGAAGTTTTTTGTCCAAAAAGAAGTAATCAATACGGGAGTATGTTTGATGAACATGAGAATAAAAGGAATACTGTCTATCTGTAGGATGTAGGAAACGCCAGGCCTCAAACATGGCATATTTCTGAAGAAAGGCTTGAATAAGTAGGGCACATTTAGATGGGCCTGTAGTTGTTCGTGAGGACTTGTCAAGAACTGGGGACATTTTGCAGTTGAAATCCCCCCCTAAAATCAACAAATGAGAATCTAAATTGGGTATAGCAGACAAAAAGGAAGAAATGAAACTTGTGTCATCCCAATTGGGAGCATAAACACTAGCCAAAACAAGAGGGGTAGAAAACATTTTACCGGTTACTATGACGTATCGTCCCTTAGGATCAGCGATAACCTCAGAAGCTACAAAGGGAGTGGCTTTATCAACCAAAATGGCAGCCCCTCTTGATTTACTATGAAAGTTAGAGTGGAACACTTGACCAACCCAGTCCCTACGCATCCTAAAGTGCTCACCAGTCCTCAAGTGAGTCTCTTGTAGAAATGCAACATTTGCATTCAAACCCTTTAAGTGTGTCAACACCCTCTTACGCTTCACTGGGTTATTAACCCCTTTGGTGTTCCACGAAATGTACTTGATCGCATTGTTTCGGCCCCTCTGGGCATTCCCATTATACAACCCTGTCATTAGAGCATAGAATGGACAAGCAATGAGTGCCCAAAAACCCCAGAATAACTTGTCTCAGAGTAATAATGTACGGTGGTAGATGTTTGGAAAAAGTACAGAAAAAAAAAAAAAAAAGACAGAATGACAACATTAGAACTGAACAATTCAACCCCTCCCCCCACCCCCTCCCCCCATCCCAGACAATACCTCCCCAAACGAGGTACAAGCCTAAATAGAACATGTTCTCTTCGCACAGTATGTCTGTGAGAGTGCGGTCTTAAACCTAAACCCACAGTCCCGCTCTTTAAAGTCGCGTTTTGTTAGTGGATCAAACAGCAAAAAGAGATAATCATTTTTTAAATAAAAAAAAATAAAAGTGAATCCCTTGTGCAGACGAAATTACAAAAGCACCACTTGCAGATGTATATATTTATATTCCCAGTCTTATAACAGGCATTTGAGAGAGAAAATAAAGAAAATAAAGAAAATGTATAAAGGCTCTCAGCCGAAAACCTAATTTGAAGTAAGGAAATCGTAGTAAGACAGCTTACAACCAAGACCAAAAAACTACGTGTGCGCAACGTTGAACGCTTGCTGGGCATAAATGACGCTCAGAACTTTTAAAATTTAAGTGAAGACCCCAAAAAACGTGTCGCCTCGGGAAGCATTTACTGTTTACTGGGTCAATGCAAACGGATGCAGTAAGCAAATAACCAATAATATTTTGAGTCACTGAGACACTATGTAAACAAACTGAATAGGTGAGCAAGACAGCCTAGAAAACACAGGAGTATAGTAAAACCTCAATACAATGAAATTAAAATGACTGAATGCTTGTAAGGCAAGCACACTAGATGATCAAAACATTAGATCACATCAAATAAGCCTGAATGGGTTCGCCAACTCCCCAACTATACAAAATTAGCATGTTGTAGCTAAACATAATTGTACCACAGGTGGGTTACTTACTATCCACAGTTCGCAAGCAACAGTTGCTGAACTATGAGCAAGTTCAAGACTTCTTGATGTGACGTTGAATGTGAGAGAGAGCCTCATCCGGAGATTCAAATGTGTAGTCTTTACCATCATGAGATAGCCATAAACGGGCCGGGAATCGCAGTCCGTACTTCACACCTGGATGGTCCCGAAGTAGTCGTTTGGCCTGTCCGAAAGCTGCGCGCTGCCTGGAAACAGTGGGGGAGTAGTCCTGGTAGATGGAGAAACTCTGTCCTTGAAAGCTCAGAGTGGTATTGCGGGCTCGTCGGAGAATCTCCATCTTCTCATGGAAAAAGTGCACTCGAAGAATTATGTCACAGGGCCTCTCCCCATCCCGGGGCTTTGGGCGCAGCGACCGGTGGGCACGATCAATCAGGGGCTTTTCATCTAAGGCAAGAACATCCTTCAGCAGCCCAGAAACGAAATCCGTGGCGCGAGGCATTTCCGCTGACTCTGGGACTGATACAAGGTTATTGCGGCGAGAGAATCCCTCTAAACTTACACAGCTCTCCTTCACCTTTTTCAAATCCGCAGCTAGGCGTTTCACGTCAGCCTCCAGGGATGTAGTTAAGTCGGAGACATTTGTAGCGAAGGTCTCCAGTGCTGCAATCGTTGTAGTGTGCGACGCCATTGTTGTTTTGAGTGATGTGATTGCTGGCACCTTCTCGTTCCGCAGGATGGTTAGATCTGCTTTTAAAGTATCAGAAACCTCCTTTATTCGGGCCTCAATCGTAGCAACCACCTCCGTTTTCATTTCAACTATCTCAGAGCGTAGTAGTTTGATGGCCTCGAGAATGTTCACTTCAGCGCCGCCAGGCCAAGCCGCCCCCCCGGGTAAAGTATCAGTCCCCGGGCCGTCAGGCTCAGGGGAGGGCGGTGATGAGAGTGTGTCTTGTAGGCCGGGTTTTCTCAAAGTCATGCTTTTGGCCTTATGTTTCGTCGACATGCTGACATTTGGAAGTAAAGTAGTCTTGGTTTTTACGGGAAGGGATCACCAAAATAATATATGAAAATAAATACGGTTCTGCTGCAAAATTCACATAAACTTTAAAAATACCACGGGAGCAAACGGAAAACACGTCAGTCGCACATGGCGTCCCTCCAATCCCCCCCTTAAAGGCCATTTTATTTAACGAAAATGTACAATTCATAATGTTGTCCTTACCTTGTAATCGCTCAACAACATTGCATTAATATCTCAGTACTCATTATGGGGTTCAATGACGTAGATCCGTTTCTAATTAGTCTGTTGTCATATGGTCACGAGAATACTTAAATATGGTTGGGTTTTGGCTCTTTTGCTGCCAAGTTTGCATTTGGCTACAGGCTCCCATAGCGGGCAGTAAGAGGGTGTGTGTGGCAGTAAGACGGTGTGTGTGGCAGTAAGAGGGTGTGTGTGGCAGTAAGAGGGTGTGTGTGGCAGTAAGACGGTGTTCCTTTCCTTTAGTATTTTTTGTTTTTTTAAAGCTGCTTTAAAGTCGTTCACATAAAACTTGCTTCATTGCTTGATTCAAGCAATATAGGTAGATATTCAACAATGGTAGCCACTGGTGTTTTGATATTGACCCTCAAAATCATATTTACTTACAGACTGTAGTATTCCAATGAAATATGAATGCATTGTGTGCGCTCTGTGGCTTTAGCAGCCCACAGCCACTAAAACAGTCTTATTGATATGAATATTGCAGAATCCCAGGCTATGTGATACCATGTCACATCCAGATACACAACTTATTGCTTCAGTCAGTATGGGAACTGTGCTGCTGTGGCTATAAGGTTACCCTAATGGCCATGGAGAATTAATGTCTCCATATTCAAAGGAAATCTAAAAGAAATCAATGCATTTCAACCGTTAACACCCGAGCCGGCTACTAATCTTACAGTGCACGTTAAAATGTCTTGAATTTATGCAGACAAGCTGTACCAGATCCAGAAGATTGGATTTGACACAAGCTGCAAGGGGGTAAGGTAGATAAGGGCCATTAAAAGATGTCAACTGCAGCGCTCTGTTGTTCTGTAAAAGAGAGTAATCACCAGGGCTACACAATATAGTCACATTTCAGTGACCAACCAAGAGGGAGAGCCATGAGCTACAAGGGACCTCGGTTGGACGCCTGTATCTGAAAGATGTCCACCCAGCATAAAGATGTTGAACAATTCAAATCAGAGGCAAAGTTATTTCATCGGACTTTGATTACTCTCTTAGCACGCAATTAATTAACTTTCCAATCATGACTGGTTTATTATTATTTATTTGGCTTTATAAAATCTAATCCTGGCCATAAACTGTTTTACCTTTAAACCCGTACATTGGATTACTTGAAGACATTAGCTCAGCGCTTGAAGTAAATCACGACCCAACACTGCTTTGCATGGCAATATTTATGTAATCAAATTGTATTTGTCACATGCGCCAAATACAACAGGTGTAGGTAGACCTTAGTGAAATGCTTACTTACAAGCCCTTAACCTCTTTCAGCTAGTGGGCAGAATTTTTATGTTTGGAAAAATAACGTTCCCAAGGTAAACGGACTATTTCTCAGGCCCAGATATTAGAATATGCATATAATTAACAGATTAGGATAGAAAACACTCTAAAGTTTCCAAAACTGTCAAAATATTGTCTGTGAGTATAACAGAACTGATTTTGCAGGCGAAAACCTGAGGAACTCCAACCCGGAAATGCGCCAAATACAACAGATGTAGGTAGACCTTACAGTGAAATGCTTACTTACAAGCCCTTAACCAACAATACCATTTTAAGAAAAATACCTAACCATGAATGTTCTCTGAGATTAAACAGGGTTCAATCTTGTGAGTGCCAAAAGGTTGCCGTCAGTTTGACTTG
Source organism: Salvelinus namaycush (assembly GCF_016432855.1). Lineage (NCBI taxonomy): Eukaryota > Metazoa > Chordata > Actinopteri > Salmoniformes > Salmonidae > Salvelinus > Salvelinus namaycush. The sequence continues at coordinate 33,082,985 of NC_052329.1, read as the reverse complement.
CATCAGCTTTGCATGAGAAAGGGCAGGTCTTTGGCAGATCCGAGGTGAGTGACGGGAGCTAAAAGGAGCGAAAACCTGAAATGAAACAGCCTAGCAATTATAAATCACTGGTGTGGCTTGTGGGGTGTTATACTGTATACTGAATATGGATATTATCCATTGTTTCTCATACTCTGAATAGCCATATTTCTGAACGGTATTAGACAATCACGATTCAGTAGAAAGCACTACAAGCCCGTCTTGCTATTATTCTTAACTAAGGGTCTGGCTTTCTTTTTTTCCCAGGAAACATAAGACCTTCAGCCATTAGCTAGTGGAGCACCTGTCATCCAGACCTAGCAAATAGAGCTCTGTGGACTGAGATTAGTTAAGGCTGGAGCACCTCTTCACATTTTACATCTTTATCAAGTTTCCCCTAAAACACCTCCTGATCTGATCTTCTCCCTCTCCTCCACTCCAGTCCAGTCATCCCCCTCTCACTGTCTCTCCAGAGTGGACCATGTGATGCACATTGCAATGTGCCACTTTTCACACAATGCAATGTGTTACACCCTGGGAGATGCAGCATGCACAACTCCAAAATCTACCATATGTCCCGACGTGACTTATGCCACGGAGTTGATATTTGCTATGATTCAGGCTGTCCCAAAAATACACATTCTCCCTTAAAAGGAAATCAAAGGTGGATATCTGGTGAACCCAAACTAGGTCACATCTGGTTCTATACGTTAGCTATGACCAGTAGCGATTTTAACATGTAAATATTGGTGTGGGGGTGGAAAGCCACAACACTAAACAATACATTAATTGCACTATAACGGTGACAAACTGTGCCCACAAACTGTTAGGGTCTACATAAAGTTGTCTCAACAGCAGAGTCCCAACATCTTACCACTGCTACACCTGGTTATCAGCGGAGCCTTGTCTGGCAGCAAAACAGGTAATTCAGCCTCATTTACTCCCTTCCCTTTATTTACTCCCTTTACTCCTGGTAATTTGGCTGACTTGCTTAAAATGTGGTTTCTACTGACAATTGAGATGCACAAACTATGGCATAAGGGGACGACGAGCAGATAAGAGGCAATCCATAATTTTGATTAAGACAATGAGCGAGCTAGGATGGAGGTAGTCAATATAACTATTTGTTCAGCACTTTTGAAATGTACAGCAACATAATTCAGAACATGGGCCATTCTTACAGTATTCTCCCTGTACACCAAGTCAGAACCATAGGATAAATAAAGGGGGCATACAATGAAAGCTCTTACAATATTCGATGATGACGTTTCTCTAAAACAGGCTATAGGCTACATGTGCACCACCAACAACTAACAGCTTACAACACAACATACTTAGTATTACTTTCTTAGCTACAGTATACATATCTCCCTGGCATATTACATCATTTATGCAGCCTCATACAAGACATTTTTGGACTCATCTTGTTGTGCTGTGCTCACTTGAATAGGAAGGTGGCGCGGCGGTCCTTCGTGGGCAAATTTTCTCATCAAACTTTGTAATCAAAGTCTGGCAATCACTCGATTTATGGTGCTTTCAAGACAACTGGGAACTCTGAAAAAACAAGGTTGAATCATAATGAAGTCAGTGATCTTCAGGTCTGAGCTCTAGAAAGAGGCCAGAGTTCCCGACTTGCAATTCTGAGTTGGATGACCGTTCAAAACGTATTTTCCCAGTTCCCAGTTGTCTTGAACGCACTGTAGTCAGATTTCCCAGTTCCGAGTGTTGAGCACTCTCCGCATTTTCCACTGGCTGCCCTACCACCATAGAAAGCACTGAGCTACAGTAGGCTGAAACACCTGCATTTTGGATCTGCCTTACTCAAGAAAGCAAAAAAGAGACCAAATGTGAATGGTGCTTTATTAGCTCAATGTTTTTTTTACATTGTTTGCAAACTGATATGTGACATGTATTAATGCCAAAATATCATGCTAAACAGGTGAGACTCAAAACAGGTGGTGCCCCACTTGCCCTGAATGACGGGTCGCCACTGGATATGACACAAGATACAAAGGCATGTGACACTGAAGCATAAACCCAGGCCATGCATACTGAGCAGGAAATATGGTAGCCTTGGCTGTTGCCATGCAGGCATTATTATTTAACGAGGCTGGTGCTCATTGATAGGTTGTGTATATATTCTCTTTTCACAAAAAGTAACCCAGGTGTGCTGGGCTTTGCTCATGGGCATCCACCTAGTTTCTGGGCCACTTAACCATGCATGACCCAGAATTAATCTAACTCACGTCTGAAGATTTCCCTTTCCTGTGTAGGATGCCATTCTCCTCCTTGGTGTCTTTTTTTGTTGTTGCACAGATCCAAATAACATTTTGTAATTATAAAAGCACATTATTCAAATGTGTTCATAAATATTTATTGTGAGATGCGAGTGAGGGAGCGGTATTCTACTGCACTCCTGCCCCCCCGGTCATAGAAATGATGCAATACAAAATCTGAATAGCAACTATTTTGCAGAGAGTCAGGGAGTTGAGCTGAAAACTGGTCAGAAATGGAGAGGTGGCAGAGGCCAGGGGTTGGTTGTGCTTGAAGCACTGCTGGCCTAAGTCACAAGTGGGCTGGTTCACTAGCCTGCTCAACTCATGGCTGCCTGGGTCCTGGGTTGGAGTCCATGCCCTCTCTCTCTCCCACTCTGCTCTGCCTGATGCCTGTGATAAAGGCTCTCGTTTGGCAGTCGTCAGGTCCAGTACATTTGCCAGTCTCTGTTCCAGGCTGGCAGTGCCCAGTCTGGGTGGAGTCACAGGTCAGCTTCACCACATGGTATTTTTTGTACTCCCTGTAAGAGAGTGAATTACCACTTCCTCCAGTGGTTAGAAACAGTTTGTGTATGTTTCTATTGTCTTGGACACTAAGGGCCATTTTATATTATATAATCATATGAATTTTCATCCTATACACTGATGTTTGGAGGTGTGGCTCAAACAATAGTGTCTGATTGGATGTATTTGTACAGTCACATGATAATAAATAGGTTTTTAGATCATACATCCCATTTGTGACTCGTTTCAGGAAACTATGCGTATGTTGCGCTTCACTACTTCACAGGAGAGTCATTTGAATGTACATTATTTTTAATCAACATGCGTTTTTTTGGCAGAACCTTCTGGAACATGTGCATTAATAACAAACTTGTATGCCATCTGTAAATCGAATAAAATTATGAAATTACAAGCCTAGTTGGTTTAGCCACAGAAAAAGCCAGGAACCTTCCCGCTAGCCATGATTGGCTGAGCTAATGGATGGGCTGGACATGCTGAGTTCGGATTGGTCTGCCATGTAGAATGCTTCTGTCTTTAACATGAGTTGCTCAGTATGTGTAGCTAATCTTTTCTAATGCTGTTTTTTTTTTTAAGATATCACAAAGAACTGCAAAAGTGTTGCTAATGCTCTCCACTTTCGGGAGGACTGAGTTTTAAAATCAGTGTAATGCTCGGTGGAAGCAGAGTATGATAGCTAAGGAGATAGAGAAAATTCTGGCGTTTGATTGCAAATATGACTGAGTCGATAAGAGAACACACAGAAAGAAGGCTGTTGTATGAAACACCTGTCTCCGGATTATATCTTCAAACTAAGGCAACCATGGCATCTATGACAGAAAGGGAGAAGCGTCCATCCATGTATACAGGTAAGATAGTCGAGCTCACTTCATTTTCAGATATTACACGCTTTCTAATTTTGTCAGAAAGTTGTTTTCATTTCAAGTTAAAGTGTACTGTTAACTAGCTAGCTAACGTTAGCTGGCTGGCTCACTAGCTAATGTTACTTGTATGATCTGTGTAGTAATATTATTTGTATCTCAGAGCCATTTGCTTTGCTAGTTATAGCCTAATGCTAGCTAACATTGAACCTGGTCGGTTAGCTTCCTGCAGATTCATACAGGGTAGTAACGTTATGAGTTGGGATTATGGTTCATTGTTTAGCTAGCAAGCTACATTTCTAAACAAAAGACTCCACTATGCAAGTAACCATTTCAATAGAATGTTCATAATTTCACTGCGACAACAGTCGATAGACGTAGGTGGTAAATTCGCTCTGGCTATCTACTCCGATTTCAGAGCACTCTCGTCTGAGTGTGCCAGAGCGCAGAATAACTGACAAATTTACAAATGCTCAAAACCCGTTGAATTTGGCTGGTGTCAGTAAACATTGGCAAAAAAAGTGTAATTAAATTGTTGCCATCAGCACAGTTACAGTCACCAAAGCTCTGGACAACATAAAAACAGCCTAACCAGCTCTGCTAAGGTGAGTAAAATGGTCAGAGTGAGCTGTTCCCTCATTTGTGTCTGGAAGTAGCTAGCAAGCTAGCCAACGTTAGCCAGTTAGCTTGGGTGCTTGACTGCTGTTAGATCAGAACGCTCTGATCAACCCTACTCCTCGGCCAGCGCGTCCAATGTGCGCTCTGAACGCTCCGAGATCGAAACGCTTTGAATTGATGAACGGACAATCTGACAGCGCTGTGAGTTTACGAACGCCCAGACCACACTCTGAGCACACTCTGGCACTCCAGATTGAATTTACGAACACACCTGTAGTATAAACCAGCCTTTGGTTGTTTAATATATGGCCTCACATGTCAATCTTTAAAGAGATGGGTGGGGCTAAGGCTTAAGATGGTGTGATCAATGCTGAATGGGTGTAGACAAAGAAGAGCGAAGAGCTCTCCAGTAGGTGTACCAAAAATTCAAGGGCCATTTTCTCAAAAGTGAGGTTACAAGTTTGTCAACTTTCAAACCAGAATTACTTTCCCATTGTTCCTCAACTGTACTGTATGATATACCATTTTTTTTTAGCTCTGAGTCTCTAATTTTATCCAATGTGAAAAACACCATTTCAAATTTTGATACATAAGACCGAATCGAGCTGATCGGTCACATTTGGTGACTGTAAAAAACATTACAATCTGAATCAAATAGTCTTTGATTAATTTACCATTATTTCACAATACTATGATGGCAAATTGAATAATGATCATAATATCTTTAGAGATAATGGTTCTATTCCATCAAATCCTTACTACTGTTGCCACACTGATTTCAGGCACAGCTGTCACTGTGTTAATGTGACGAACATACTGTGGGTGTTTGGATATGGAAGCAGCGTACTGTTTGGGCTCCCATTTCAGTATCCTAGCAGCCCTTTTAAAAAGTGCTATGACTATTTACCATAAATGTTCACATAGTGCTGTTGCATTTGCTGTTCCAAGACGAACCAGTTTTAAAATTAAATGCCATTTCACTTTACCAGTACATAATTTGTGTGCATTCTGAGAAACAGTAGTGATTTAAAATATATAATATTGATTGGTGTCCTTAAGACTCATTATCAATCCGTATTTCAGTTTTCTCCTTTTGCCTATGAGTTTGACACGTTTAACATGATAAAATATTTGATATTTTTCTGTGTACCATTCGTGTTTGGGAATAGGTTTCATAGCATAGACACCTTGTGAAGCAAACTAAAAAAGTATGAAACAAAATCATGAGGGGCTGAACCCAGTGAGGGGCTTTGCTATTTTGTTCATAACTCAATAGTGACAGGGAAGCTGATGCACTGACACAGAAAACAGGAGGGAACCATAATATTCCCAACACCTCTGTGTTTTCCACCTCAGAGTTCACAGCTCTATCTCTGGCTCAACTCACTGAGCAGTGCAACATGTGTGGTGGTAATTTCCTGTATTACTAAATGAGGAGAGTTTACAAACCACACACAAGTCAGAGTTATATTTTAAACTTCATCTTTACTTATATGAGCTTCACCATAGCCCTTTGACTCTCAGATCAATTCAGTGTCTATAAAGGAATTCTGAGAGTGCTTACAAAATAATTAAAGAAGAAGTACCAAAACATTACCTCATCCAATGGCATATATCAATTGTCAACTTTAGATACTCCCATCTCAAATACACCCCACCCGTGGGCAAGCTCACTGAGGGGAGTGACTTCTAGGTCATATACTATCTCAAGATTAGTGCAACATCAGAGGGGTAATACAATGGTTCCAAACACTGCCATACTCCTCCCCCCAATGGGAAAAGGAGGGAGTGACTGGAGTACAGACATTGTGGAGCCCTTCACATGGTTTAACAGACACATTCACATATGAAGACAATGTTCAAACCTGTTCACATATGAAGACAATGTTCCATTCTGATATTCTGCATATTACCAGACATGTAAAAGACAAGCCTGACCTCTCCCCTCTCTGGGCCCCAAGTGACTTGTCCCTAGAGAAGAAAGGAAAAATGCAACTGCCAACAGTATAGTCCAAAAGAAGACATTCTAATGACATGTATCTAACATAAGCATATTATGATGTAACAATAAAACATCTTATTTATCTATGTTACCTAACTAATTCTGATTCAGCTACAACACATGCGCCATCAAGCTATTCACCTATGGGGGCAGAGTCCTTTGTGCCAGGTTGGCTACTACTGCCTAACATTCTCTCTATGCCAGCTTGTTATTCATCTTATGGGACAAATTGTTGTTGCACGTGTTATGCTACCCTGGCACCTCCCTTTAGGGCTTGTGTGGCAGCGCCAGCCTGGTTCTTTTTCCTTGGGCAGCCCAGCCTGCTCTTGTATGCCAGTTGTGTTGTTCGTCCCCTCTGACAGTGTTCTGTGCTGCTGATAGCTCGCATCTGGCACTGTCAATTGTCCTGCTGCTGGACGTCAGCGTCTCTGCTGTGTGCCAATTAACTCTCCACTCTCTTCACCACAGTCTCATATCCATCCCCCAGAACCACCTGTGACCCTCCGGCAGGCGCCTACCCAACAACAGAGCCATTGGCACTCTTATGATTACTAGAATAGAACATTTCCTAGTTCTACCACTGTCATTGTGCCTGGTGTGTTTCGGCCTTGCTCCCAGTCACATGGGAACAAAGAAATACACAAAAATGCTTAACAGATAATTATTATTATCTGGGTGGTTTGAGCCCTGAATGCTGATTGGCTGACAGCCGTGGTATATCAGACTGGTATACAACGGGTATGACAATATTTATTTTTACTGCTCTAATTACGTTGGTAACCAGTTTATAGTAGCAATAAGGCACCTTGGGATTGTGGTATATGGCCAATATACCACGACTAAGGGCTGTATCCAGACACTCTGCATTGCGTCGTGCATAAGAACAGCCCTTAGCTGTAGTATATTGGCCAAATACCACACACCCTCGGGCCTTATTGCTTAATTACAATACAGCATTTTTTTTTAAATCCAATCATCCCTAAATCCAAGAGTGATCACATAGGCCTATTTCTAAAAAATAGGCGATGTATAAATCCCCTACTGTCCACAAAATGCTAGTTATGGGGAAAAAATGTTTGTTGGCTATCCCTGCTCCAAAACTTGTTCTTCATCTTCCAATTTGTTTTCATCACTTTTATTTCCATGACTGATCAAAACTTGTTCTCATGGCTCTCTCTTGTTCCTCTATAGCAGACATATGGTGAGCAAAAAAAATTCAACATCAAATTGCAATAAAATCACAGTATCGAATCGCAATACAAATCGTATCGCCACCTAGAGTAAGTAGGTAATCCCAGCCCTACAAAATACTGTAGTTTGAAACGTTGATTCCGCTATATTTTGCTTAGGCATAACATATAAGCCCTGGGGCTAATATGAGCTATAATTGAACCAAACACAACACATAGGAAAGTGTGTTTGGGCTTTACATTAAGAAAATGTCACCTCCCACCTCCCTGGTGTGGCTTCCCTCCCACAATAATTTTCAGCAGCACTCCCCCATTAGGGAGTTTGTATTTGTATTTATCCAAGGCAGCAGATACTCTTCCTGGGGTCCGGTAAAATTAAGGCAGTAATACAATTTTAAAAACATTTCAATAATTCACAATAATTCAAAACACACTAAGTGTGTGCCCTCAGGCCCATACTCCACTACCACATATCTAAAACACAAAATACATGTGTATGTTTGTGTACAGTATAGTGCATATGTTATCATGTGTGTGTATTGTTGTGTCTTTGGCATCATTAAACTGAAGACTTATTTTTAGTTTATCAAATCAATTTTCTGTAATTATTATTACGTGATTAACTAATCAGGTAGATGTAATTAACTAGGAAGTCAGGGCACCAAGGAAAATATTCAGATTACAAAGTTATAATTTTCCTAATAACTTTCAGATATTTTAATATCTGATCAATTAGTCTTCTAATTAATGAATTATTCTTTACCTCACGTTAGTCTCATTCCAAATGTCGTAAATTGTCGGTTATCTGCACGAACCCAGTCTTCACAATGAGTCATCCATAAATCAATTGTCTCAATCATTTATTTACTAACTAAATAATCACAGAAATGCACAAACTAACAGACAGTAGATATAGTTACAAGGAAATGATAGTGGAGTTTCCCTAGTGGGATAAAACGGTATCGCGGCTTGGTGGACAAAAAGGGAAGTGGGGGTCGACTGAGATAAAAGACACTACAAAGTTGATAATTATAACAATTGAAATGCTAATCCTTTGCACATGAACGCTCACTCATTCAGGAATAATTGCAATCAATATGTATATTTACGCTCAGTGTGTCGTTGTGATCTCTGTTGGAAAGTTTGTTTCTGTTGGAGAGTTTGTCCGCCCTCTCTCTCTCTGCCGTGGTTAGAATGGATAGTTCAGAGTAACATTCAGCAATGTTGTTATAGAATAGATGTTTCGGCGGTTGTCGGTCCTCGCGTTCACGAGTACATAATTTCTAGCTGCAGACTAGTAATTAGTATCAAAGATGTGTTCTTATTCTGTCGGTTCGATAGTCTCAGAGTTTAACTTCTTATGGGTGCAATCCCGCTACCGGGATCAATATGACAACAGCCAGTGATAGTGCAGGGCGCCAAATTCAAACAACAGAAATCTCATAATTAAAATTCCTCAGACATTCATGTGTCTTATATCATTTTAAAGGTAATCTTGTTGTTAATCCCACCAAAGTGTCCGATTTCAAATATGCTTTTCAGCGAAGGCACTACAAACGATTATGTTAGGTCACCACAAAACCACAATAAGCACAGCCATTTTTCCAGCGAAAGATAGCTTTCACAAAAACCAGAAATAGAGATAAAATTAATCACTAACCTTTGATTATCTTCATCAGATGACACTCATAGGACTTCATGTTACACAATTCATGCATGTTTTGTTTGATAAAGTTCATATTTATATAAAAAAATCTGAGTTTACATTGACGCGTTAGATTCACTAGTTGCAAAAACATCAAGTGATTTTGCATAGCCACATCGTTTCAACAGAAATACTCATCATAAATGTAGATGATAATACAAGTTATACACATGGAATTATAGATATACCTCTCCTTAATGCAACTGCTGTGTCAGATTTCAAAAAAACTTTACGGAAATATAAACCATGCAGTAATCTGAGACGGAGCTCAGAACAATAGCCAAATGAGCCGCCATGTTGGACTCAACAGAAACCAGAAAATACATGATAAATGTTTCCTTACCTTTGATGAACTTCATCAGAATGCAGTCCTAGGAATCCCAGGTCCACAATAAATGCTTGATTTGTTCGATAATGTCCGTTATTTATGTCCAATTAGCTACTTTCGAATTGTTTACCAAACGCCCTAACCAAAGTCTCAAAGCGCGTCCACTATAACGTGACGAAATGTCCAAAAGTTCCGTTACAGTCAAACGATGTACTGAATCAATCTTTAGAATGTTGTTAACATACATCTTGAATAACGTTCCAACCGGAGAATTACATCGACTTCAATTGACCGATGGAACGGAGCTCCCTCTCACATGAACGCGCCAGTTCAATGCGTGGGCACCTCATAGAAGTGATTACTCATTCCTGTCTCCTTCGGCCCCCCCTTCACATTAGAGTCATCAGACAAAGTTCTATTGACTGTTGACATCTAGTGAAAGCCGTAGGAAGTGAAAACCCATCCATATCTCTCTGTATTTTCAATGAGAGCTTGGTTGAAAATCTGGCACCCCCAGAAAATATCCAAACAGGAAGTGGAACTTCTCAGGTTTTTGCCTGCCATATGAGTTCTGTTATACTCACAGACATAATTCAAACAGTTTTAGAAACATCAGAGTGTTTTATATCCAATACTAATAACACTATGCATATATTAGCAACTATGACATAGGAGCAGGCCGTTTACTCTGGGCACCTCTGTGCACCTTTCATCCAAGTTACTCAATACTGCCCCTTCAGCCATAAGAAGTTAACCATGTGGTATGGTTAAGAATTCAGCAATGGGCTCAAACCTTAGTCCTCTTGTAATTGAGAGAAGCATGGTCTCTACTCAAACCTTAGCCCTCTTGTAATTGAGAGAAGCATGGTCTGAAGATAAATTCCCACGGTGGAGGTTATATTCGGAAGAGCAGAAAGGGGCTGTCCCACGACGCCAGTTCAATGTCTGTGCTCATGGGGCGGGCCTATGATTTCGTTAAACTCCAAAGGGAATTGGAGTTTCCTTCATTAAACAGTTTAACTTCTTTCAGAAAAATATCATTCCCAAGGTAAACGGACTATTTCTCAGGTCCAGATGCTAGAATATGCATATAATTGACGGATTAGGATAGAAAACACTCTAAAGTTTCCAAAACTGTCAAAATATTGTCTGTGAGTATAACAGAACTGATTTTGCAGGCGAAAACCTGAGGAAATCCAACCCGGAAGTGCCTTTTATTTGGAAAAATCCCTGTTCCATTGCCTGCCCCTCCTCCATTTAAAGGGGTATCAACCAGATTCCTTTTCCAATGGCTTCCTCAGGCTGTGACCAGGCTTTAAACATAGTTTCAAGCTTTTTTTGGGAAAAATGAAATATGCTTTACAGCGAAAGCAATCCAAGCGTTTGTGTGAGTTTATCGATCACTAGACAAAACATTAAGAACACCTAGCAGCAATGTAGATTGGTCACGAAAGCCAGAAAAGCAATAAAATTAATCGCTTACCTTTGATGATCTTCGGATGTTTGCACTCACGAGACTCCCAGTTACACAATAAATGTTCCTTTTGTTCGATAAAGATTCTTTTTATATCAAAAAACCTCCATTTGTTTGGCGCGTTATGTTCAGTATTCCACAGCCTTAGGCAGGTCATCAAGGCTTGACGACAAATTTCAAATAGTATCCGTAAAGTTCGTAGAAACATGTCAAACGTTTTTAATAATCAATCCTCAGGTTGTTTTTAACATCAATAATCGATAATATTTAAACCGGACTGTAAACTATTCACAACTGGAGAGAAAGTTGTCGACCAGTGTCGCACGCATGAACTAATGGAATTACATCCGTCTATCCACTGACGCATTTTGATAAATCTCGCTCATTTTTCAGAATAAAAGCTTGAAACTATGTCTAAAGACTGTTCACACCCTGAGGAAGCCATTGGAAAATGAATCTGGTTGATATCCCTTTAAGAAGGTAGAGCAAATCTTTATTATGGACAGACTTCTCCCCATCTTAGCTACTGTTGTATCAATATATTTTGACCATGACTGTTTTCAATCCAGGGTTACTCCAAGCAGTTTAGTCACCTCAACTTTCTACATTTCTAAAAAAATAATATTACAATATTTAATTGAGGTTTAGGGTTTAGTGAAGGATTTGTCCTAAATACAATGCTTTTAGTTCGTGAAATATTTAGGACTAAAATATTCCTTGCCACCCATTCTGAAACTAACTGCAGCTCTTTGTCAAGTTTTGCAGTCATTTCAGTTGCTGTAGTAGATAACTTGTATAGTGTTGAGTCATCCGAAAACATGGACACACTGTCTTTACTCAAAGCCAGTGGCATGTCATTAGTAAAGATTTAAATAAGTAAGGGGCCTGGACAACTGCCCTGTGAAATTCCTGATTCTACCTGGATTATGTTGGAGAGGCTTCCATTAAAGAACACCCTCTGTGTTCTATTAGACAGGTAACTCTTTTTCCACAATATAGCCGGGGGTGTAAAGCCGTAACACAAGTTTTTCCAGCAGCAGATAATGTCAAAAGCCGCAGTGAAGTCTAACAAAACAGCCCCACATCTTTTTATCATCAAATTCTCTCAGCCAATCATCAGTCATTTGTGTATTTATTTTATTTATTTAACCTTTATTTAACTGGGCAAGTCCGTTCAGAACAAATTCTTATTTACAATGGCGGCCTATCCCGGCCAAACCCAGACGACGCTGGGATGCTGGGCCAATTGTGCGCCGCCCTATGGGACTCCCAATCATGGCCGGTTGTGATTCAGCCTGGAATCGAACCAGAGTCTGTAGTGACAGTGCCTTAGAACAGTGTCTTAGAACCGGGAGCCCCGAGTGCTGTCCTTGTTGAATGTTCTACCCTATAAGCTTGCTGAAAGTCTGTTGTCAATTCTTGTCTTTCATAATTTGGTCAGATATACTTGGATGTGTATTGTCAGTGTTTGTTGCTGGCATGTCATTAAGTTTGCTAATCTTGCCAATGAAAAAAATTATTAAAGTAGTAGGCAATATCAGTCGGTTTTGTAATGAATGAGCCATCTGATTCAATGAATGATGGAGCTGAGTTAGCTTTTTTCCCAAAATGTAATTGAAGGTGCTCCAATGCTTTTTACTATCATTATTTATGTCATTTATCTTTCATTATGTATGTCATTTATCTTTCTTTCATTGTGTACTTTCTTCTTTTTTTAATTCACTT